>NC_054054.1:96640713-97249463 GCF_017639655.2 Falco naumanni | reverse complement strand
GCCCATCTGTGTGGTTAGGTGAACATGCCAACTATCAGCTGTACTCCCACACCACCAGCTCCTGTTCTACAATTGCTTTTCATAGCAGCTCATCAGTGACTACTTCCCAAACCTCAGCAGCTACAAAAAAGCATCATATTAGCAATATCGCCTGTCCACACCTCTACTGCATTTTCCCTCACTGAAGTGGTTTGCTAGCTGCGCTAGAACCATGCATTGTCATGCCCCAGCGACTGTGCTTACCCCAAGCAGAGACTATACCTTTGAGAATGAATCTCACCCTTACCATGAGACAGATAACCCTTGCCTTACGGTGGTACATATGAGGTTCTGTATCACCTGAAGAGCAAGAGCAGCAAAACAGCATGCCTCATGAAAAGCTAGAGAGCAGACAATACCAGAAAACACTCCCTCCACAGGAATAACAGCTTCTCGTAGCAGAAAGTTGAAAGTTTTAAGGCATTTCATATGAACAGCTACTTGACGTAACACCACCAACGCTGCCGTGCCAATATAGCTTTGTATACTGCAAGTACTTGCAGTACTTCTTTTAAAAGTGGCATGGATGTCAAATGCTGCAGAGTGACATGAGCATGTCTACAAACACTTAAAACTTTACTAAGTTTAAATGAAACACTGGCTTCTTGTATTTTATACATATACAAGGTTTTATTGGCTTTCTTGGAATGACCTGTGGGAGTATAAACTGTTTAACTGGCTGGGGACAAAGGAGTCATCTCCAGTTCATGAAAAAAACTGTTCTCCCCAAAGCATAATGCTTACTTCCAACAAGCAGCAAGGATCAAGTCATAAGACACTTCAAATCAAACCTTCTCAGCTCTTTAGCTACCACAGAACAGCTCAGTTACTGTGACCAGCCTTTCCTCCTGACATACAACAGAAAAGGACCCATGGTAAGGACCAACAGCAAGTCAGCTTTGACGCTCAAAGCTGCAGCCAAGCCTCGAAGCTGACACTAGGGGGAAGCTAGAGGCAAACAGCAATAGCCATTAAAAGTGAGTCAAGGATCTCCTGCAGTACTTGTCTGTCAGCTGACTGCTGCTCCCGTTTTAAGATCTACAGTGGTCTCGCCATGATGTGAGAACAGGCACGCAGGGGCCCAGAAGCTCACAAGTAGTCTGGTTAAAGCCTTCCTAAACATCCTCATCTTCTTGCTTCTTATCCTCAGGAAACCTGCGTTTTTAAGCCACCGCTGCCTGCTTCAGCCTCCCTTCCAGTTCAGCCGCCACTGGCAGTGTCTGGAGGGCCAGACTTCCAGGAGCACCAGCCCTGCAAAGCAAGAGAAAAGTGTTATCGTCCAGCTTGCTCAGTACAGATACGCAGGTGCAAAACAGCTCCTCTGAACTACTTGCTCAGGACAATTTGCATTCATGTGGAAATTTGGAAAGATGGCCTTGCTAGCAGCACAGAGTATGTCAAGAAAATACACGATGCAAATACAACCTGGTCAGATTTTGAACTACCATCTAGAGAAGATAAAAGATCAATGTATAGTCTTCAGACTACATACTTCAAAAGGCAGGCTAGTTCTTACATTCTTGCTCAATTCACCTTTCTAAAGGGTGGGTCACATCACAACACCCGAGCACAGTTTCACAGCAGGAGGAACCACTTTATCATATCACACAGCACAGAAATTTCTAAGACAGGAAGAGGCAAAAGAAACTTACCAGTTCCCTCTGCAAAACTGCCAGTACTCCAAGTGTGCTTGGAACAGATGGCCTCCAGGGATTAAGACAGAAGTCCAGTCCTCTCTTTACTAAATCCAAGGAAGGTTCCCCTGTGTCGAGCTCTTTAAGTAATTAGCCAATCATCTTCCTCAGATGGAAAACCACAGGGTGATGCTGATACCCTACAACAGGGCTGTACCAAGGGCTCCAGCTTTGCCCTCCATGCACAAGAGCTTCAAGGTCACCTTTACCTCAAGGCAACACCGCAGCATGGTCTGGTATTCCACCTGTGACTGCAGTCAACCACCACCGTTCCCTCAGAGACATTTCAAGCCTACATCTGGTTGCAGAGACTTCCACAACCAGTTCTACAAAACCAGAGTGCAAGAGGTATGCTTATCAGATAAGCTGACTCAGGGAACATAAACATGAACTTGACTGCATGCCAGCATTTACAAAATCAAGATGTTATTCTGCCAGCATGATCTAAAAGCAGAAAGCAGTATATTGGTAGACTCCCCACAAGCAGCCAGGACTTGCAAGGTATACGAGAGCACAATAACCACAAGGACACTACAGCAGAACTGTTTAGGACAACAGAACTTCGCGATTTCACTGTCCTAATGTGTACCAGCAACAGAACACCACCATCCACCACACAAGGAAATTCAGGACTGTACACTCGAGAGATTCCTCACATCACTTGCAAAGGTTCCAGGAACAGGTCAAAAGACCGATTGTAAAACTGGTTTATTGCCATCTTGCGTTGCACTTGACCAAGAGAAACACTTACCTCATCATACAGGCGAGAACATACAATGTTACTGTACTTCCAGAATTCTGCCCAGAAGTCTGAGAAGGATTCCACTGACCACTGGTATAAGTCATTGTAGTTGGCTAGAAGTAATAGATACCTGTTAGCATTATGTAGAGAATTATAGGAATGTAAACAAACTATACTTACAGAGATCCTGGATAAAGAAAATTTGTGGCTAAAACAACTAGTAAGGTTGAACTGATCACATAGAGTAGGTCAGAACAGATCCCTTCTGTACAGGGCAAGTGACTATAGCATCAACAGAAACGGTCTACCTGAACACATGGCAACATTTCACCCATTACAAGCCATTCACCACCACACAGACAGAGACCTCTTCTAGTAACTCTGTGCAACATCTACCCACTCCCTCAGCGAAACCAAAGATGCAATACTTCAGAGACTCTGTCCCGCTCACTGGTATTTCCGCTCCCTATCGTATCATCAACAAAATGATTTAATACAGCAGAAGATAAACAAGTCTTCCTGACAAGAACCCTTATGGTTCCAGTCTGGGACCAAAGACCTCCAAAAGCGTGGCAACACTGGGATTAGATGCACTTGTCATCTAACTGTAGTATCAACAGCACTGTTACAAAGCAAGCATGCATTATTCCTTAATGAATAAGGGGTCTGACAGACTGCAGCTTACCTTCTCATGCTAAACCAGCATGAATGAAGCTGAAAAGAGATGTTTACTAGCTAGATAGTAAAACCGTGACCCGGCATTAAAAACATGGAAGCAAGCAGTTTAAATCTTGCATGACTGTGATACCAATCAAGTAACCCAAGGAATGCGTATCAAAACTCCACAATTCAAACCAAATACTGAAATTCAGCGTGTAGAACAGTCTTGGGTATGAATAACTGAGCTGATTCCTCATCACCAGCTTGAAAGTGACACTCCCAAGTCATGGCCACACTGTCTGAAGCTGTGCCAACAGCCAAATTGAATACGAGTCCGCCATAAGCGACAGTACTAACAGTTTCCTGCTCTGCCAACTGTGCTTCCTATTTAATGCTTCCAGCTAAACCACTTGAAGTCATTTTCTCGAATTCTCTTTGGTTTGTCATTCTGTTATCCAGCTCTTTGCTTCAGAAATCATCTTTGCATCCCCCTCCTACAAGGAGGACATCTTCCAGCTTTATAAGAGGAAAAAAAAACATTCCAAGCCATCTCTACACTTACACTTGATCACTACAGCTGTTTCCCCACCCAGTCTGCCCCTTCCACATCTTATTCCACTCAATCTTTTCCATCGATATCAGATTGCTCCCTAGGTATTACTGACACAGACACAAAGGCCCTTCTCCGAACTCAGCTTCTGCCTACATATCGCCTCAGCCTCCTACATCCTTTTTTTATTTTTACACTCCACCCAAGTTACTCTTCACCACTCTATACAATGCACATCAGCTGGCGTGGGGCTAAGGCTTTACCAGAGGAAAGTTCAAATTTCCATCTCCTCCTTCAAAGAAGAAAAAAAAATAAATCAGTTGTGCTTTTTGCATTTGTCAGATTACTTGGAGCAACTGGTACAAGTCACCACTAACTTGATTTCTTATAACATGAACAGTCCGTTCTGTCCCCAAAATGAGCTTTAGCATGCAAGTCCTTCAGGGCATAGTCCTCATAGCCAGCAGTCAAACACTGCATCTTGTCACTACGTTTTCAGGGTTGGACAGAGCCATGCTGTTCAAAGGGTTACATTGCCCTCAGCTCTCCTCGACGAGTCTACATCTTAACGTTACATAAAGAATCCATTCTTCATTGTTGCATAGCACACAGACCAATGAACATCACTTCAAATCTAATGGAACTTGACAAAAGTTTCTATATACGCCCAGGAATCCACTCTTGAAGGGAGATAGCCACTTCAAAATGGACTGAAAAGAATTCTAGTTGTTACATCCGTAAACATGGGAAGCCCATCTGAAACTGTATTTGGTCTTGATCATACAAGTACCAGTTACATGGCTTTTCTACTCAGGAGTTAGCTAAAAACCTGTAGTAGCTTACTTCCTACGTAGCAGGAGTTCTGACATGATAATGCGAAATCCCCCACCAGTCAGAGTAATGACCTGGCTTGCCGACACAGTAAGTTCCCAAGCGAGGTATGCAATTGTCTTCCAGACAGGAACCGCTAGAAGCACTAGCTACTTTGCTACTACTCCAGAATATTTCTGCTTATGCCACAGACACATTTATACTGCACTGACAAACTTGTCAGGCCACTTGCCAAAACCACTCCCTCCAGTCCCCATCAGACAAGCGATTACAGGAAAGCTACACAAGTCAACCCGGTCCCCAGACACTTTGGGAAACCAGACGGCATAAACCAAGCTAGTTTATGTGACCCCCACATGCACTGGCATCCACCTGGCTCATGATGTGAATGAACCCACACAGCCAGCACCGTTGGCTCCTGATAACCCCAGAGACACCACCACAGTCACTGGAAAACCATGGCAATCTGGGTTGAAAGCCACCTCTGGAGGTCCAAGCCCCTACTCAAAGGGGTACTACATTCAAAACTGACAGGTTGTTTCCAGCTGCAAGGACTGCACACCTATTCACAGTCATACAGGTATTTCTGAATGAGCATGAAGCAGAGCTTTAAGTTCTAGAGCTTAGGCAGATGCACAGCAAAAGAACCAAAACTTCCACCACTGAACCAGCTTACACATCACCTTTCCCTTCCCAGCATGTTTAAATATTACAAAAACATACTCATCACAAAGAAAGACGAGCATGGCCTTAATTCAGATCTCACATATGTATACCATTAAAGCACTATACTAAGGCTCACAGGAGCCTCACAGCCACGGTGGCAGAGATCCCTCCTTCCCACATCCCCTTACACCACCAAGTCACCGCAGCATCGCTTCAGGCCCAAGGAAAACCCTGCAGGCAGAGCCTGGCCCACACAGGAGCAGCCAGGAGCACAGAGCTGGTACCAGCACGGCCGCCGCCTGGGCTGCCATCCGGCAGCCGCAGCAAAGGCTGTTTGCATTCCCCATCAGCCTGGATCTTCACGCTACACGAGATGCTGCACCGGAGACCTCTACCCCAGGCGCAAGCCGAGCATCCCTCTCGCAGCCTGGGACACCTCACCCCCCACCCCCACCCCAGGTGGGGTGTGCAGGCACCTTGCCCCCCACCCGGCTATCCGGGACAGGCAGACTGCCCGCAGCCACCGCGGTAAGGCCAGCCCCGGGGAAGCAGAGCCCCGCACGACTTCCCCCCCCCTTCCCCCAGTCAGAGCAGGACCCCCAGGGCCCCCCCCCGCCCGGCGCTCACCCAGGCGGAGCCCGCAGCTGCTGGCCACGGCGGCGCGGAACCGGTCCATGTGGGTGTTGCGCTTCGTGTCAGGCTCCCACATCACCTGCGACTCCATGATCTCGGGCTCCCGGGACATGGTGGCTGTCAGGCGAGCAAGCACAGCGAGCTACCGCCAGTACCGCGGGAAACCGACCCCACACCGCCCCGCCCCAGCCCTGACTACGCTCACCCTCCTGCGGCCGCACGCTTTAAGGGCGTCCGGTCCCTCCCCGGTCGCCGCACCCCGTAACCTTCCGCCGGAGGAGAAAAGAGTGCGGGGCGTTGCGCACCGCCCCGCCCGCCGGGACAGAGCGAGTCACCCCCTCGGTCGTGCGGGGTGAACGGGGGGCAGGCGCCGGCCCCCGCCCGGCTCAGCAGCGGCTGCGGCGAGGCCCCTCACGACGGCAGCGCCCGGCCTCCCCCCGGCGAGCGGTACCTCCCCTCCGGCGGCAGCGGCCCCCGCGCTCCTCCCGACTGGGGGCCGCCTCGTATCCCCCCGGCCCCCGCCCTGAGGGCAGCCCCCGCCGCGGGGAGCGACGGAAACATCCGACTAACGCGCAGAGCCCCGCCGCCCCTGAGGGCCACCACACGCGGTGCGGGCAGCGGGGTGGGGGGGGGACACACCATCGCTTCGTGCTTTCCACATCTGCAAAACTGCTGCTGCTTTGGCATTTCCATCCCCCCACCCCCAGGTCTGAAGCAGTCTCCGCTGACAGATGTCTTGGACCCACTAATGAGGCAAGAGCTGCCTTTCTCCACAGCCTCACTATCCCAGTTACACTTTTGTAACGTGCTCTGCCTACAGAGCTCGCACCTCAGATTAAAATCGATTGCTTCTCTTCTTTCAAAATGCGAGGTCTGGCTCTTACTGGCAATCACAATGTCACAACAGCTGATTTTCACTAAGTGGTGGTAACAAAGTGTTCGATAGCAACGCTCAAGTCACTGTGCATATGTGCTGCTTATGTAACTGTTACTTTCAAGGTCATGATTTCCCTTCTAATTCAGGGAAGCCTAGAAAAACACAAATTAGATGGTAAATTAGGCATACAGTGTAAATATGAAAGTAAAAGACATGTCGTAGTAGTAGTACAGTTGCTGTAACTTTCATTCCAATTTTTGTGCTGCTGCAATACTGCCACTTTATTCAATTTGAACGCCATGGCAACTTGACTTGAACAATCCTGCAGTGACTCGCCTCAAGAAAAACTGTATGTATAGTGTATGTTCAAGTAACTCTCCAGAGCCCAGAGGACTCAGAGAGGCTAGAGATGGAAACAGGCAACATTATTTGCTTTTAAGTGCCTCCCTTGCCTTGGCAGCAGCGCTGGGAGAGGTCAGTGGAGGTGTGAAATCTGTGGCGTGGACAGGCTGCCAAGGCCTGAGGTAAAGCAGGCACACGGGATGCCTGCTCCAGGCCCGGGCCTGGCCCTTCCACCGTTTCATCGGGGCTTGGGAGTCGCAGCCTGTGGCAGAGAAAAACAACCTAGAAACTCCATCTCTCTGCATGCCTATGGAAAACATATTTTTTTGCCCTTTGGGCTGTCAAGACATTTATTGCAGTAGCAAGACTGCTAACCGATGCGGATATACGTACTGGCTTCGGACACAAAGTACTGCGGCACACATCAGTGTCAGTGCAGCCCTCTGCTAGGGATCTCGAGGGCAGCCCTAGCCCTCCACATCAACTTACCCCCAGTCTGTCCTGCTCTGGGGTGTAAAGGTGAGAGCTTTGCGTCAGGTTTTCTACAGGTCTCCGAGAATTACACCTGACATGACTTCCAGGTGAAGCTGCCGCGGCCGGGCGTTGACGCACTCCCTGTGGCTACTGGAAGCAAACCTGAAATCTCCCATTTTTACCTCACTTTCGCGCCCCGCAACCCGCGGCCCGAGGGATTCCCCGCTCCGCCGCTTCCCGCCGCGCCGTGGCTGAGGGGCCACCGCCCAGCCCGCCCCGCCGCCGCCCCTCAGGTGCCCTGGGACCGGGCGGCCCCGCGCGGCGGACGGATCCCGCGCGGCGCACGGCGGCCACGACGCCGGCGAGCCTGATTGGCTGCCACGCGCCTGGCCCCACATCAGCCCAGAGCCTGCTCTCCTCACGGCTGGGCTGACGGCGGAAGAGCTGGCACCGTAAAGAACCAATTGCCGCAGAGCTCTCGCAAAGGCTCTTCCCTGCCCACCAATGAACAGCCGGATCAGAAGGAGGCGTGCCCAATCGGAGCAGAGCTCTCATCCTGCTCGGCGGGAGGGAGGGTCCCTCCGGGAGGCCCCTCAGCGCTGAGGCGAGACCGGCGCGTCACGTCGGTGATCGCCGTATTACGCGTTTTAAGATAAAAAAGCACCAGCAGCCCAGCAGCCTTCCTCACCCAAAGCAACCTGTGCATCTAGAAAGAAAGTGGGCAGCCAAATCACCTGAGAAGGGACCAAAAATCCTCTCGCAGAGCTGAAAAAGGCAGTTTAAAATGGACTGACCCACTTACTGCTCAAGGAGGAAGGGGTCCACTGGGAATTCGGTGATTACACTTGGGCTTCTAGGAAAGCCTGTCAGAGCTTCTCATTTATTAGCAGCAGTTTTACTATTACAGCCTTCCTTAGAGTGGGTTATGCCTCCATGTCCCTTGCCCTCTGTCTAGTTTTGCCTCAAGGAAAACCGTTTTTCCTTTCTTTCAAAAGTGACTTTGGAAAAGCGGGAAGGAAAAGAAGGAAAATCAAGCAGCTTTTAACGAGAAAGTGGGCATGAATGGGACCTCCGTGACTACTAAAAATAGTTTGGAGACTAGATTAGGATAGCTGGAGGAAATTAGCCTGAATGAGATTAACCGGAATTGACCATTTTCAAACCTTTTTAAGCCGTGCTTTATACCTACTAATAGTAATAATACCTTAAAAATGAAATCATGTTTTCTGCTTTAGATTAAATTAGTTTAGAGGCCCTTCAAAAGAAGATTCTGAACCCATTAACAGTAAAAAGGCTGATGATGGCACTACCTTGCTTATGGCCTCATAAGGTAACAAAGCTGGAGTCAGACTGTGAAATTAACATCAGTGATGAAATGCAGGGACCTGTGAGATAAATGTTTTGTAATAATACCTCACGGCAATCTGTGCGGTATGCTGAGACCTGACCATGATCCATTGATCCAACAATGGATTAGGAAATCTAAAGATTTTGGAAAGTTTTAAAAAATTCCTATATTCACAGTGTATATTCACAGCTGGTTAATGAGTCTGCATTAGAACAAGAAACTTCTGGCTTGTTTGACATCCATGATCTCTGCAACCTCTACGTGGTGTGAGGATACAAGTAACCAGAATCAAAATCAAAAGCATTTGCAGAAAGAGAGGAAGAAAAAAATCAAAAAGGGAAAAAGAAGAAAAAGCAGCAGTGACACATTGCAAGAAAAGCCTCACAGAACTAGTAGCAAAACATGAAGAGAGAAGGCCTACAATGACAAGAGGTCATAAAGCCGTCAGCTATGACAAGTTGAGGCTGTGAGATGAAGTAAAGACAGAAAAATAAGGGTCAGTGAAGTAAAGAGAAAAATAAGGGTCAGTGAGGTTAAGGACTGGTCCATAGTAACACCAGGTGTCCTTCAAGGCTATGCCTTTTTTTTTTTTCTTTCAGAAAAAAAACTAAAAAGAGAGAAACCCACGATCTGCTAATATTTTGGCATCTCAAAGACTCCTGTTTATTCTAAATACTGTTCAGATTGCTGTTAAATACCTATATCCGAGTAAGACATATTGTGCAGTTTCTAGTGCAGATCAGGAAACACAAGTACCCTCATGCTTCCTCTGTACAGTTAAGACCCTCATCAGAGGATCTTTCCAGAAACCTCACAGTTGTCCTAATTTTATAAGTTTAATGTGGATGAGATCAATATTTCATGCCATGATGCAATGTATTCTTTGAGTAGACGTGATTTCATTTATTTAAACAAGAAGGGTGAAATACTGTGTAATTTCATAAGAGCTGCAGATTTGGAGAGATGAACGTACCTGAAATAGGCCCATTGAGACAGGTTAGGAAATCAATTAAATACCGGGGAAGATTCCCAAATTATCCCGACCTCATATGAAGGCCGGCCCTGAGCGCAGGCTTCCAAAGGCAGACAATAAAATAGGCCTCTGAGCCTCTGTGAAGAATGGGTGGAAAGAAAAAAATAAGCACTTTGCAGAAGCAATTTTGAGGTGAACCCAGGATGGAAACTCACATGGTGAAAGAGGGATGTCCCCAGATTTGCAGAAACAAGACCCATCAAACCAGAAACAGCACAAGGGGGACCCAGAGAAGTCCATGCCAACTGGAAGCAGAGAATTGTAACTGGTGCAGAAGACAACACACATGACAGTTAATTATATTACTGTCGTGTTTTTGTACCTCCAGGTTCTTTACATGCAAGAAATGCCCTAGAAGCAGACACTTTACTGCGTGCTGGGAGTCTAGGCACAGCACAACACTGAGGGCTGAAAACCATAAGCCTGATAAGAACCTCAAAAATACCTGTCATCTGTTACCAACCCGTTTTGGAAGAGTATGAGGTAGACTTCAGAATATACACAGGTATTAACGTATCAGCAATTTCAGGACGACCTTGAAAGAGAACAAAAGCACCATTTATAAATATATAAAGAATCTATACGCTGCTGAAATCAAGATCCTAACTACCTTCCTGGATCTGAGCCCAACCCTTTCAGGGCCAAATATAAATAAATAAAATAGTAGGAGGTCTGGGCCATTCTGCTAAATGTGAAAATAAGTGTTTTTGCCAGACTGAAACTGGGAAAAAGGCCATAGCAAAGATGTCTATATTCTAGATGTCTACTCAGCTGCTCAGCAACTGGATTTAGGCTGAGCCACGAGGTTTAATCGTCAAAGACACAGCATGTAAAATTGGAAAGAGATACTTCAAGTTCTTCCAGTGATGGGGAGAGCTACAGGCTGCACTCCTGACTTTGCGGGAACTCCCTGGGAAGGGGCTGGTAAAAGCAGAGATCAGCCCTGTTGTTTTCAGAGCAGAGATGCTGGATAGTGCGCAGACGTGGGCATGGGCCACCTACACCCTCCCGAGCACAACGAGAAGCTCTGGGGAGGGTGTTGGGATCCCCTGTGCTTTGGGGTTCTTGTTGGACAATTTAGCGTGCATTTTACGCCCCAGCTCACGCCGTCAGTGCAGAATCTACACTGCAAGCCTATGGCTCTGTGTATTGCCATCACTGTGTTCCTGCCTTGTCTAACTTGGCTCCTGTCAATTAACAATGAGTCAGAACGTGCTCTGAAGGCAATAAAGCACTTTTCTGTCTCTTGGGGCTTCTTAGCTCACTCTCTTAACATCCTGGTTGGGTTTTTCTCCAGAAGGAGCTGATAACATCCTCTGATTTATACTTCCCAACTGGGCTTTTGTTAGCCTGGTTAGTCAGGGAAAATCAACCTATCAGAGGAGGGAGTCCCGCCATTAAAGGGGTTGAATTTCATCCTATATATCTGAGTCAGAGTTTCTCAAGGGTAAAGGGCACGAGACCCTTCAGAATCCCTTAACCTCAAGCTGATAGCACACTGAACAGAGAGATGCCATTTTTTGACATTAGCCTTCTATATTCCGTATGTCATATGGGATTGCACCATGTTTGGAGAAAACATTTAACTCTATTTAGAATGTAAACTTTTGAATACTATATCAGTCTATGCTACTAAGGAATGTCCCCCAAGGAAGCCCCAGCTCAGAGCTTACCCCCGGCTGCCACCATCCCCCTGTCTGTGTCCTGGGCATGCAGGTGACCCCTGAACACATGCGGCGGAGGCGCAGACCCCCATTCCCTGTGAGATGCCAGAAGATGTGCTGTGCTGGGCCCAGGGGGAACGCAACGCTGGGCTCCAGGGAGGGGTCCAGCTGCCAGGGCTGTGAGGGTGCCCCGGCACCATCCCGGCACCTTCCCACTGGCCTCCATCCCACATCCCGCTGCGCCTTGGGCGTGCTCCAGCCGCTGGCCAAGGAGCCTGGCCTCCCGCAGGCAGGGGGCTCTGGACGCCCCTCTGCGGCACGCAGCTCCGGGGGGGCCTCACTCCACTCGAGACTGGCTGGCACAAGGGGCTGAAATTTCAGGGGGTCAGAAACACTGCGTCAGGGGGTATTGCAAAGAGCTCGCACAGAAACACAGCCCAGGGGGGTTTCAAGGTCACGGTGGGGACCGCTAGTGTGGGGTGCTACTGGTACAGATCATAGGAGTGAAAACCTGTAGTATACTTGAACACCCTAAAAGTACCTATATATATCGTGATCACTGCCTGTAGCCGCCTATGCCTCTAGCCAGCTGTAACTATAACTGCCTATAACTATCTAAATTTGTAGAAACTCAGTGACATGGCAGTATAGGAATTCTCCTGCGCAAAAATAAATAATTTATTTGTAAATGACAATATCTGTAGAAATTCAATGACATGGCAACATAGTAATTTTCTTATGCTAAAAGAAATGACTTCTACTGCATGGAATTAGTCCGCAGAGGGCCGAACGTGGCTTTATCAGTTGCTGGGTCCGTTCCCCTGTGGCTGCGAAGCTGCCTGGCTCCTGGTCATCAGCTAAAGGGAAAGGGAAAAAGAACAAGTGAAAATGCTGTTTGCAAAGAGTCCCTGAGTGGAAGCCACTGATAAGAGCCTCGCTGGTGCAGGAAGGGCTGTAACATCAGCTCATGCCCCTGAACAAAGCGCCGTGAGGAGCAGCAGGGCAGGCGCTGCCCCCTCCTCCCAGCAAGCCCCGCTCAGGATGAGCCCAGCGTGCAGCGAGCCCACAGCGCGTCAGCCCTCAGCGCTTCATGCCGCCCGTGCACCATTAGAGCCCAGCGCTGCCCACCGAGCGCTCCGCAACGGAGGTGTCCCGTAGCGCACCCGACGCGGGAGCGACGCCACGTGCTCTGCTCTGCTCTGCGCTGGCTGCCTCACCTCTGGATCCGGCGCCTGCAGCTGCATGGAGCAGCCCGTGTGCTGTGTCCTGAGGCTGCTTTCTCCTTCGCTGCTGGTGCTGTCAAGGATGGAGAGGGATGCTTTCAGAGGAAGCCAGCCCACCCACGTCAGCGCTCTCACTGCTAACTGAGCACAGGTCCTTCACACCAGGGAGACTTTGTGGGGGCTGGGAGGAAGCTTCTCCTGAGCCCTGACCCACTTCTTTTGGAGCAGAACCACCAGATTGTACTCAAAGAGCAGAGAGGAAAGCTCAGGTGAGAGCGCTGCCTTGGACAGGGACCAAGGCGCTCTGCGACACTGTCTCCCAGGGACCCTTTTGCCCATTCTACTTGGCTATAAAAGTCTACGTTTGCTGTTTGACACGTGGAGAAGCACCAGGCGCGTTACATGGAGTGACACCCTTTCAGCTGCAAGCACACACGAGGGCACCCGGGTTTGCAGCGCAAGGGGACAAGGCGGAGGACCGGAATGCATTTGTCACTGCCGCCGCTGCTGGGTCGCTGCCGCCTGAAGACGCGAGTGCGCCGGGCTGAGGCTGCGCCCCTGCTCCCAGCAGAGCAAAACTTGTTCCTGCAGCG
Organism: Falco naumanni; assembly: GCF_017639655.2. NCBI lineage: Eukaryota > Metazoa > Chordata > Aves > Falconiformes > Falconidae > Falco > Falco naumanni. Next base: position 97,236,094 of record NC_054054.1, on the reverse strand, counting down.
CCGCCGGCCCCTCACCCTTTGGGGCAGCCCCGGCGCGGCTGTCTGGAACGGAAGGCAGAGGTGTTACTTTGGCTGGCTCGGAGAATATCTCGATGGGCCAGACGTGAAGGGTTCCGAGCGGGAGCACTTGGCAGGCCTCTGAGGGGACGGTGACGCACCTGCACGTTCACAGGCCCCTCTCTTCCTCGCTCTGCCCCTCTTGCCAGCCGCCTTCTTCCTGGCCTTCCCTCGTGAGGTGGGAGCGGGCAGCTGTGCATTCCTGCCGGCTGCCATTTTCCTTGGTCTCCTCGGCAGCCGGGCCTCTTCTGCAGGAGGTCCAGGCTCCTTCTTCATGCAGCGACCTGTGCGCCAAGGAGAAACATCTCCTCAGATGACACAAACACAGCGCTTCACAGGAACAGTCAATGCAGCCGGAGAGATTCAAGACCATTCAGGTAACAAAAGTAGAGCCAACTGCCATTCCAGCAGCATACAGCTTTGCAACCAAGATCTTTGAGGATACTGAGTTCTAAGGATTTCATCTTTCTTGCATAAAACAAGACCAACAGTAGAGGATCAAAGATTTGTAAATTTTGGAGGCAGAACAGGGTAACAACATCTACTGAGCTTGGAACACGCCCAGTGTTCCTGCAACGTAAAGGAAAACCGTGCGTGTGTAAGTGTGTGTTTTGCCCATACCTTGGCACTTGCTTCGTGTCGAGGGTGGCCCTGCTGATTCTTGTCTCTGCCTCTTGGCTTTAGGAGGCATGGAGTCCTCAGCTGCTGGGCGCTTGTGTCTTTTCTGGCAAGGTCTTTCCAATGTGCATCCTCATCCTCAAAGCCAGACGGTGCACTTCCTCGGGTTTGTACCCCCACTAGCCCGCAGACGCGAGGATATTCTTTCAGGTCTCGCACCAGTATGTAGCGGTGGCAGTTTTCGCATTCCTCCGTCCGTGTGCTGTAGTAAAGTTCATGGTCAACCATGGCTCTCAAAGGCAGCTGTATTTCGTAGTAAGGGCAGAGGACAAGTCGCAGAAGGCACACAAACACCTGGAAAAAAGAACGAGGGATTCTTCTTCACATATGGAAGAGTGAGGCAAAGGTGGAGGGAGGTTCCCCGTTTGCTGAAGAGCTGAGCGGTCCTTTCTTTCTTTAGCCAGATCTAAAGCTACGCTAAAGGATAGCCTGGAGTAGGATAGCACGTGAGAAATGTGAAGACCAGCAGGCTGTGTAACCTGTGTAGTCATAAACACGCCAGCTGAAGCTCTCCGAAGACTCCGGACATTCCTTTAAAACCTGTCATACTTGGACAGCAGATTCCTTCCCACTGTGCTTCTTGAAGATAGCTTTCAGGGACAGTCTCAAAACCCAGTCCTGATCCCATTGCACTGAGCACTGCTAAAAAAACTCCGTGTGTGTTCTGCGAGGGAACAGATTTACAGCTCACTTACTACTCGGCAAGAATTGCTTGCCTATGTGTAGAGAGCTTTATGGCAGGTGCTGGAGGCCACAATGACTGTGAGTAACCCTGAAGGCTAAAGAAGAAAAAAGGAAGTTTAGGTTGGCTGAATGCCTGGAAGAAAAACGGGATATCAAATGAGGCCAGAGTAGATGCATGATGCCACGTCTCGGCAGCTGGCTGAGAACAAGAAACTCACAGAGATAAGAAAGAACAGAGAAAAAAAATGCAAGATGTTCAGTGTGTTTGTAGCTTAGTAATCAACCAATTATATCTAGCCAATAAGTTTGTGAACAGCATTGATTAACCAATGATATTTTAGTATATTGCACATGAACAGCAAACGAGGATATATAAGCATTGGTTTTGGACTAATAAAGTTTCTTCTAGTCAGATTCAGGTGTCTGCATCTTAATCTCCTCAAATGGTGACCTCTATGGTGGAGTTCTGACACCTTGGAAGGATAAGAACAGAACTGGATAAAAGGCAACAGCTCACAGAAGAGGACTGCATTCCAAAGGAGATGTCTTGGCTGATCAATCATCCTGCCACCTGGACCAGGCAGACAACCCAGACTCCAGGAGCTAAGGAAACTAAAGAAACAACACCTGTACACATCAGGACAGGTGAGCAGCCAAGAAACTAAGAAATTTTAAGAAGCTTTAAAAATGCGTTCAAATATGTCTGCAAAAGAAATTAAGTATATTAAGAATCTTTCAACATATTTTACAAAAAATAGGAGCTGTATATGAAAAAAAAAGTAATCTGGGACTGTTGCTAGCCTGGTTAAAGAGCCAAGGCACCCTAGGTACCACTACACAAATATTTCATGTTAAAATATGGGATTCTGTTGCAGCAAAAACCAAACTAATAGGGTGCAACAAGGCTTTATTGTTGGTCAGATTCTACTGTCTGTGTTGTAGCTCCTTCCTCTAGAGGTCAGACCACACTTCTCCAACCCAACCAACCATACCACCACCCCCAATCCTCAGGACTATTTAACCACTTAGTGGAACAAGCCACAGCTGCACATCATCCACATCAATCAATCCACTGCCCCTGAGGCAAGGCCACAGCTGCATGTTATCAATGCCAATCAACCCACTGCCTTCATTCCTCTACAGGAGTCAGCTTCAAATTTGGGAAAAGGCATTTCGAGGAGACTTGAATGCTAGCTAGATTATGACTACTTGCAGATTAGTGTTCGAGTTATTGAAAGAGATGCATGCAGAAAAACAGCTTGTAGGTATTGCGAAGGAGGCTTGGTCAGAGACTGAGAAGCGGCATGAAGCTAATGTAACAGCAAACCAAGATGTTGCTTAGCAGATGCAGCTGAATGAGAGCGAAGCTGAAACTGAGCATGTTTCTGATGAACTAGAAGGAGCAGAGTTGGAGGACTCTGATGAGGATGGATAAGGTGAAAATCTGTTAAATTTAAAATTGAAGGATTTGTGGTTAAAAAAGGAACAGTCAATATAAAGAAGTGAGTGGTGCAGCAGAGCGGTAATAAGGGAAGCAGTAGCAATGATGAAAATGATATCAGGAGACGGATTAAAGAAGGGTGGAGGAGAGTGTGCTTGGAAAGTATGAAAGAGGGAGTGCACGCGTTTCCCATGATATTACAAGATAGACACCCAGGACAGTATCGGGCGTTTCACTGGGAAATGATTAAGGAACTACGGAAAACTGTAATGCAAAATGGACTATATTCTCCTTTTACACAAACTTTATTAAAGAATGTGATAATGGGTCTGCAGCTAGTGACTCTGTTAGGATGGATCTGTCACAAAGTGCTGGACTTTCTGCCTGATGGCACTTTGCAAATTCCTGCCTGGCAAGTGGTCAGCAGACGATTGTATGATGCTGCCGCAGAGGGGGACTCCACGGTGGGAAAGCATTTAGCACCTTGGTGGCAAATTCTGACTACTCGTCACCAAGTGTGGACTAATTCTACTAACAGTGCTAAACCAGGGGAAGCTGTAAATTCCACCAACAGCACAACTCTTCTCAACACACCGTCAGCTATGGCATCCACACCTCCTCTGCCCTCAAAGATCCTGTCACTGATTGCAGCAACCCTCACAGCACAGGACCAAGTGCGGGAACAGGACAACTCAGACAATGATTCCAATGATGCTGATAAACCTTTTGATCCAGGTCCTATAGATCCGGAAAAGGAGCTAGACTTTCTTCCTCCCTCCCCTGATGCATTGACTGTATTTTCAGGCAGGGTGAAAGGGAGTCTGAAGGATTGGTGGCGGGAATGCAAGTGGGAAGCGCTTAAGTGAGGCGATTTGGGAGTCACTATGGCATGTTCAGTATTTTGTCAGACAAACCAACTTCCAGAGTGGCAGCCTGTGCAATATGAGGCTATTAAAGAGTTAAGCAAAGCAGTGCGGGAAGGGAGGATTTATAGTACATTTGCTATGTCCCTTCTTGAAGTGATGGCAGAAACTTATACACTCGCACTGCATGACTGGAAGTCATTGCTTTGTACGGTACTAACTCTGACACAGTATATTATGTGGTTATCTGATTTTTGTGAGCTATGTGTAGTGGCCTGGATTGAAAATCTTAATCGGGGAATTGCTGTTAACTATGAGCAGTTGGCTGGAGGAAATAATTGTGCTGATTCTGTGACTCAGGCAAGGTATCCCAGGGACAACTATTTGCAAATGAAGGAGATGGCTATTAAGGCAGTCTGGATATGGGAGCCTCGCCACAGTCTTGCAGGGTCTTAAAGAGTCATATATTAACTTTATTGATCAACTTCAGAATATTTTGCAACAACAAGTTGAGCATGAGGAAGCTCAAGGATTGCTTTTAAAACAGCTAGCTATGATAATGCCAATGAAAATTGTAAACGGGCAACTTTCACAGTCGCAACCCCAACATGTGTCAAATGATTATAATGCAGAACTCACAGCAGACTGTAACTCTCAGCTTGAGTTCTGGAATGCAGCGTAACACATTTTTGCTTCTCTAATCTCTTCTGTAAGAATAGTACATGCTCTCAACTTGCTTAGTAAATTAGGCTGCTAGCTTGCTAAAGAAAGAAATACTACAAATACTTTTTTTTTTCCCCTGGCTTATTAACAGATGTTGATTCTGTATGTCATACAGAACCGAGTTGCTATTGATTTTTATTTTTATTTTTATTTTTATTATTAGTGCAGGGACATGGGTGTGAAGACTTTGATAGGATGTGTTACATGAATCTGAGTGACCACTCTAATTCACAAAAGCATACAAAACTTAAAAGTCTTAAACAAAGATCTGCAGCAGAGCTAGGGAGCCAGGGGTGGGATGCCTTTGGTCTCTTCTCATGGCTGGGAAACTTTGGGCCGTGGATCAAAAGTACTACAGGATTTATTATAATTACCTTAACCACCTTATTGATGTTTGCCTTATGTCTCCCATGCCTTTTTTCCTGTATTCAGTGTTTAGTTGATCATAACATAAATAAGGTCATGGTCACTCAGCTACACATAACCTTTGCCTTGTCACAATTAACAAGCAAAAAAGAGGAGGATAGAGAATGTCTGAAGAGAGATATAGGAAAGGAAGATGGAGAATATCTAACCTAACAAGAGATGAGAGAACAACTAGGTATTGTGAAGGAGAGTAGGAAAGATGAACACGGTTATCTAGTGATAAATAGGTGTCTGCATGCTTATAGTGATATACAGCTATGTAACTGCATGAATGATTTCTGGCCTAAGCCTGGTGGTGCATGCAACTGCAATTTGTGTCTGGGTACAGAGATGTAAATATGGGCTTCTCTGTTACGTTAAACTGTCTGGTTCATAATAATAAAAAAAAAAAATAGGGACTTTAATAAGACTTAGAAAAACAATTGTGAACATAAGAATTTTTTTCAATTACTCTTCTGTTTCTAAAAATATGCTTTTTTGTCATGTGTGTTTTCAGTTAGGGGTAAAATGTGGAAACTAGTTGTTAGGATGACAAATGCAACCTAATTTAATTCCAAGAAATTTGAGATGAAATGAACTTCTGAATTTTGTTCATAAATTATAATGGAGCGCTACATATATATAAATGCTAGAACATAACCCTATTTCAGTGTGACCAGAATTTAACATGCAACTGCATCAGCATATTGACAGAATACCTTTTGAATTATTTCTTTTTTTCTTAACCTCTAAATTGGGCACAGCTCAAGGTGAAAAGACCGTTCAAATCCTCAGCTGTTGCTTCAGAAGGAATAAGTGTTATTTGTGTACAGGTGAATTTAACACAGGTGAAAATTTGTTTTGGGTTAAAAGTCGAATATCTGTCACACCATCACCCCCACCACAACCTTTAAAGTCAGTGGGAAAAGTATTCTGTACTCCATTGCAATGGTGAAACTTCAGTTGAGCTGCATTAGTTTGTGTACTTAACTGCAACTCCTTCGGTGAAAATGAAGTTGTCATAGAAGTTAAAGTCTAACTTGAGTAACATACCATTTGATACCTTGTAAGTGAGAAAGATTGTGTCCCGGCAGCATGCTGTTTCCCACACTTGTGCCTAGAGTTATACTTGAAATCAGTTTGCATATTAAATTTAAATGTAATCACACAGATACCTCAAAGTCCATGAAGATACATTACTGCTTAGGGTATTCTTGCAGTATAGCAGGTGCAAAAACAGTTCTAAAGTAATGATCTAAAGAAGTGTTTTCTTTCAGGAACACCATTTTTATACTTCAATAGATCATACACAATACAACATAATATCTTTTCATAAAGTGTCTTGTGGATAGAACGCATTCTGCAAGTTTGTATTAGAAATAAATGTTTGTATTTTTGCCTGGTGAAGTTGCCTAAGCTAAAGGATCGTGACCTAGGCATTGTTACGAAGCTCAAAGATAGTGACAACAGTGATGGAGAAGCGTGATTTAACATGTAGTTGATTTATGGTTCATACAGGACTATATTGTAGAGGAATGAAGCTGGGTTAATTAGCATTGATAATATACAACTGTGAGTTGCCTTCAGGGGCAGCAGGTTGGCCGATGTAGATAAGGTGCAGCTGTGGCTGGTTCTGGTAAGTGGTTGAGAGCCAATGAAGAGAGAGCAGCTGAGGAAGAAGCAAAAGAAGAGAGCGTGGGCCCTGGTTGAGGAGAGGAGAAGGCAGCAGAGGGACTCGCATGAAGAGTGTGCTGGTATGAGATGGTAAAAGACCTTGTTGCAGCTTGATAGTTTGGAGAGTGCTGCAACACTGTATCATACTACAAAAAAGATATTAATTCAGAGTTGTGGATGTACTGCATGTTCAGGTAACAGTTTATCTACAATTACCAAAAAATGGGGGTGACTAAGCTGTAGATACTGTATACTATTATCTTTTTTTTTTAAGCAACTTTATTTCCCTGTTTGTGTATAATTATATATATATAAACAAAATCAACAACCAACACAAAGCAACTGGAACATTTTGAGGAGCTTTTATACTTAACTTTTAATTCCAGTAACAATCTAAAGGTGTCCATTCAGCTGCTTGTTTAGTTCTAAGTTTTCGTTGTATGTTTTCAGGTTCTTTGAAAAGCAGCAATAACAGCTGAACAATTATTTGAAGTAAAAATTTGTTCTATGCAATTTCCACTTCTGTGCTTTAGAATGGAGGCACGGTGGAACACTTGCCCAAGTGCAAGATTTCAAAAGCCTTGAAGTAGTTGGGTTTTTTTAGGATAGAAAATGTTTCTTAATAGCTTATATATAGAATTTACAATTTAAACACAATTTCTTATGCTCATTAATTTGATTAGAAGTTTATGATAAAATATTTTTATAAAATTTCTGTACCTTATTGCAAGTTCTTATAAATAATCATAAACCTATACGTTGACCTCTGTATGAAATGTGCTGATAACAAGTTTTACATTTTGTGAACCTGACTGAAATGCACAAATATACACATAAAATAAGGCTAAAATTGGTAATTCAGTAATGAGAAAGGAAAAAAAACCAAAGAGGAATGAACTATCCATAACTTGTTAAAGCAACCTTTCGGAAAAAAAACAAACAAAACCAACCAACCCAAAACAAAAAGGGAGAATTGTACAGAATAGAGACAGTGGGTTGTTTTGGCATTGATAATGTGCAGCTGTGGCCTTGCTTTGACTATGCAACTGAGATCCTGCAGCAAAGAGTTAAGTAACTTCGAGGGAGTATGAGAAGAAACCAGGATGAGACAGAAACAAAGGAGGAATGTGATCTCGCCTCTAGAAGACAAGGAAACGGCATGAGCAGCAGAGAGTAGCCTAAAGTGAACAGTGCTAAGGAATGTGTTGTATGAACCTTTCGGGCCATTTGGGGTCAATTCACAGTCAGTTAAAAAAATTGAAGGACATGTCAAAGGACTTACAGCATGAACTATCAGGAGATTGGTTGCGGAAACTTTTTAAGTTATGGTGAATCATCAGATGGTTGCAGAGCTTACAATATATGGAGGAATGTTGTTATTGGTAATTGTAGTTATACTGATGATTATTCTCTGTATGTTGAATTGTGTAAGATCTATGATTCAAAAAGTAGTTTAAGCTGTATGTTGTTTCTGTTAAAAACAAAGAAGGGGAAATTGCAGAGAGCTTTATGGCAAGTGCTGGAGGCCACGATGTCTGTGAAGGACCTTGAAGGCTAAAGAAGAAAAAAAGGAAGATAAGGTTGGCTGAACGCCTGGAAGAAAAATGGGATATGAAGCGAGGCAGAAGCAGATGCGCGATGCCATATCTTAGCGGCTGGCTGAGAACATGAAACTCGCAGAGATAAGAAAGAAGAGAGAAAAAAAATGCATGATGTTCAGTGTGTTTGTAGCTTTGTAATCAACAAATTCTATGTAGCCAAGAAGTGTGTGAACAGTATTGATTAACAAATGATATTTTAGTAGGTTGTGCATGAACAGCAAATGAGAATGTATAAGCGTTGGTTTTGGACTAACAAAGGTTATTCTGGTCAGATTCAGGGGTCCATGTCTTAATCTCCTCACTTGTGTCCTTCACCCGCGACTGAATGACAGGGAAGTTGCCCTTCCAGAGGGGTTACAGAGAGATGAAAGCCCTGTTAGAATAGCAGATGCTGCAAGAATACGTCATCATTTGCTTTACAGGCAAAACTAGAACCACTACGCACAAACATGCGGGATGAAGTGCTTCCAGGGGTTTGACCTGGTCATATCTTCACCGTTTGAAAATCCTTTGTTTGTCAGCAATAAGCAGACTTAGGTGGCACTTGCAGAGCTGTCTGCAAGGGGGGCCCATAGGAAAGGAAGGGGCTGACATGGATTACAAGATTGCCTGTGACGGCAGCCAACTGGAGTCAGAAACTGGAAAAATCCCTGTTGATTTTACAAACTCTTTTCAAAGTCTGTTGGACATCATGACTTATTAAAATGCACATGACCACTGCAGCAGTCAGAAATGCGTCATGTGAAAGGAACGGAAGAAGTGGAGTTCATCATATTCTGTGTTTCTGAAACAGCTCACCATTTTTCATCCTCATCACTAACAAGGACAAAATCACCAATTATCGCAGATAACCCTTGGATATGAAGACTTGAGCAGGCTCCACTGCTTGAAGGCAGTTTCCAACCACCTTCTCTCAGAGGGTGTGAATTTAGGGCTCGATAAAAAGGGTGCCTCAATCACAATTTGGAGTCCGGCTCCTGGCTGACAGAAAGGCTCTGGAATCGGTGCTTGCAAATACCATCGAGTAGCTTCAAAACATCTCCTAACATCAATAGATGTTCACCAGCCTTGTGGTCCTCCAAGTGTCGTTTTTCCATCTTCATCCCACACTCGCAGGTAACCTACAATAAACAGACCTCATGAGATTAATTGCCACAGAGGACAGCAGTTTTAGAGGAGGAATGCGTTTCTCACCTCCACGTGCTCAGATGCAAAATGGTTCTTCATTTCCGATTTTGGGATGTAAACCTCGCAGTACGGGCACGCTGCAAGAAATCTGCTGCAGTGGACTTCATGAATCGTGAAATTAGAGGCAGGAATATCCTTGTTGCTATGAGAAACATCACAGAGGTTACTTTGCAGAAAATAACACTGACCACAGTTGCAAGCAGTTTTTCACAGCACAAAAATCCTAAGAAAGCTTTTGATGAATTCATGGTTTAGAGAACCGAGTAACTAAAGAGCAAGGCAAGCCCAGCCAGGCCTCCACGTTCCTTCATAGGTGGGATATTAACGCCTATAGCATGCAAAGGTCACAATGTTCACACTACATGGAGATAAAATCAAGGGGGATGGATTTCATTATGAGAAAGGCAAATTTTGCAGCATAAACAAGTTATCATCAGGTTCAAGGTGTTGAACTAATTAATAAACTCATCCGTGAAGATCACAGTTTCTTCCTGAAACTAACCGGGCTATGAGAGGTCGAACAGTGCTCTGCTCGGAAAAACTACAGAACAGACCCTCTTGGGCCAGATTTGCTCAGTGAATGATAGCAGCAGCCATCTTACTCTGAGGCCAACACTCCCCTGCTCACCCCCTTCCCAAAAAAGACTCATTTTCCTATCTGGAGGACAAGGCAGTTGTAACAACTCCATGGAGTCTGGAAATTGACTATCACTGTTGAAGTTTAGAAAGGAACTCTTGAGGAAAGACATTACCCTTCTCAAACAGTTACAGTAATAGAAGACTTTGGAATAATTTTCTTCAGCACAGCATAAGGAAAACCCACTATGTAACTGAACTCCTACATAGATCAGTTTTATTCCCTTTCCTTTACTGAACTTAAAGTTGGCCAGCTTCTTTCCTTCACCACCAAAACAGAGTCACAACAGAAATTCTCATCTTCAGCATGGTCTACCTTTGCATGATGCAGGAAGGTGGAGCCTATGTTGCTGGTGATATTGATGAGGCAGATCAATAAACCTAAGAGACTGTAAAAATCAACTTACTTCCTCACTAATTAGATCAGAAACATTTAACACTGGTTTGACCTTTCATCAGAAAGGTTCCCGATGCATTTTATTATTCCACCTGACTTTTTTTCAACTCGGGGAAGTAGGACAATCCCTTGCCGAACAAGAATTAAAAATACATAAAAATGTACTTGTAGACTTGTATGAAAAGCTCTCCTATCTTTATAAGAAAAACAGATTGAAGTGTTCTTTAAAATGCCTTAATAAGCCACACTTGCCGTTGTATAGTACATAAGAATGTCGTTGCTGGTCATGTTGCCATGAAGAATGTGTTCCTTCAGATGCTGTATTAGCGTACCCTGAAAAAGAACAGAGAAAGAAAAAAATCAAGTTCACACAAGTGAAAAGCAAAACTCTTGACAGCACATTCAGGCTTCAGAAAAAACCTAATGTTGGCAATACTTTGCAGGATGCACTCCAGGATTAACGGCAAGTATTTCCTTTAACCACAACTGAAGTAAATCCCAGGGCCTATCTACAACAGCAGCAGCAATTACATTCTCCATTTTCTCACACAACTTTTCAGCATCTCTCATTAGACCTCAGCAATTCCCACCGCACATCGCTTTTACTCCATGGAATTAATAACTTCCTTCACTTCCAACTCTGCTCAGCCATCACAGTTGCAGAGTACTCCACACAGGCTGGAATTTTAATAGCATGCTTTTACCAGTCATGTTTTCCACGAAGGTAAGCCCTTTGACCTTCCAGTTTCATTTTCAGAATATCAAGGCAACTGGGAGGGATGAAGGACCTAGAACTGCTATAAACTGCAGCAGCTGCTACGCATTAACACTACGTACCCAAGCCACCTTACCTGTTAACATCTAGGAAGCAAAAGACCTAACTATATACATCTCTCATGTATGTGTGTGACTAGCAATGTGAAAAAAAATCTCACTGCTCAAAGCATCAATAGTAATAAAGTAGTTAAACATATTACTTCCGTTTCTCTTTGTTTGAATAGCTGCTAAAGTACCTTCCTGATCATCATTAAAGCGTATCTGGTTAGGATAAATAAATTTACAAACTACTTCATTAAGTCACTTCACTGCACTGACAAATTCATGTAGTTGATTTTAAAATAAAGATGCTTTTTGCATTTACGCAAGGAGTTATAGTGGAACTATTAAGAGCCTCATAAGCACGGAACAAGATTTATGTTGGAAGAAAAAGGTTACAGATAAACATTCGAAATGAAAAAAAGTCATGAAACTGGCACACGCTTCAGGAGAAAAGGCAGAAAACATTCAATAAAAATAAAGGAGTAAATCTTATTTTCCCTTTGCAGCTCAAAGGAACCAGGTCTGAATTCACCTGCTACTGGTTTGAACACACCAAGCTGTCACAATGCTGCCACCTAGCGGCAGCTATGTCTATCTACATTTTAAAACTAAAAAAATACAAATCGGGATTTAGAAACACTGTTTCTAACTTTAAGGTTGCCAAAAACATTGCAGGTGTTAACATAATTGTTCCATTTATAAAGGTAAGCATCTTTGCCCTGCAGGTGAATCTGAAAGAGCCACACAAGATAGTGAAATTAAAGGCACATTAAATTATAAGTATTTGTTTTCTTTTTCCTTCATTTGGTTGTTGCTGGTTTACAGTTTTGGGACCAAAACTGTTCTGTTAACAATGACTAGGCAGAGGCTATGAACTGTTTCCCTGCAAAATCTGGTAAGTCACAGTCCAGAAACAGAGGTGTTGTGGTAGAAGGTATAGCTGCTCTAAAAAGCTTACAGCCCATGATGCTCTCTCAAGTTTATTTATAGGACTTGTATGACCCTCAAAACAAATCCTCAGCATTGACTATGACACAGATCTGGCAGCTGACAGAAAACTTACTGGTCTGCTTGTCTTCATTGGGCTTAACATACAGCTGATAAAAGCGCCGAGCATCTGAGTGTCAAAAGAACAGCGGGCAGGGCTGCTCCTGAACCGCATCATCAGCACATAAGGGACCAGTGCTAAGCCGTTACGTAGAGAAAGAGCAGCTACTCATGGTCCTGGTCTCACACCAGCAGCGTTCTCTCTACAGCGTTCAGGAAGAGCCTGAGTGAGAAAATCCCCAAGCGATTTGCCAGCAGTTACACAAGAAGCCTGTGGCAGCACAGCTATTTAAGCCCAGGTCTTGCGAGTCCTCAACACAGACAGAAACAAACTGATCGGAGTTTTATCAAAAAATTCTCCCGTTAGGTAGTTGAGAATATGGAATAAAACTGAAAAGGGCCCTGTATCAACAAGGCAAGAATCGCCACCAATGCTTTCGGGACTTAAGAACAACAACTACTCACTGATGTTTTTCAATTATTAGAAAGAACCCTCCAAACGTCTTCCCACAGCATGCCCAATTGTTCAAGACAATACAGCTTTATTTCCAAGACCAGAAACAAGCTTACTCCCTCTGAGGAACGACTTTTTAAATCATCTCCCATGACCTGGCTTCATTTTCTTTATTTACATATGTTATTTCACTGTGTATCAAGAAAACAGAATATGTGCGGAGAAAACAGAAACATACTGCAGGATTAGATACACAGAGTTGTGAATTTGAAGTAAGCTGCCTATTGGCATCTGTAAGATCAGTACAGCAACAAAGCACTATCGAAACACACTGCAATAATTGAAGTGTCTTTACTGAAATGTCACCTCTTTTTGCATTTTCAACTGTCAAATCCAAACTTTGCTTAATCTGAGGCTAGAAAACGAGACAAGAGACTGTGGGCTAATTCTGCTTTTGTTGAAATCCGTGAGAATCCTCCTATTCCAGTGGAAACGAGATTCAGCCCAGAACATAGGAACCCAATCAAGCGTGCAGAAGACACCTCAGAATTTCTTTGCATGGATTTTTACCTACAGGCCTTATCCAGACTGACACATACAAAGCACGCAAACCATGGGAGCCTCTGATGCAACAGTGTGCTTTTAGGCCAGAGGTGTTAGCACCAGAACTTAAGGGGAAACAAACAAACAAACAAAAAAAATAAATCACCCTGCAATACAGGAACTAGAGAGCTGCTCAGTGGGAACAGAGAATCCTCATAAATAACATATCCCACTCCGCAAACCATCCCATTCTCTCCTCCCCAGCAAGAATGAGTAGTCTTCACCTGAAGTCTAAGGTAGCTCTGTATGAACAGAGAAGACTATTCGGATGGAGAGCAGAGGCACAATTCAAGGGCAACCTAAGCAGCCATACAGGTAACATGGAAAGAAAAGAACTGTGCCACACAGAAGTCCTGTTCTCTGAGCTACAACAGTGTTTTTCATCTCTACTGTTCATCACTGATCACTAAACAAAACACCCGTCTTGTTTTTGCTAACCATCTCTGCAAGTACTTAACCAGTCTAAAGCCAGCACAGCTTCAAAACAGCTGTCAAGCTTCAAAATATACCTCCTCCTTTCTTCTTCACAAACATAGGACTTGTGTCCCAAAGGGACCATTTTATGTCACATGCTCCCTGGTACGATCCCCTATTGATAATATACAAAGCCAGGTGTTTACAGGCAGCATGGGATTTGTCAGTGGGCAAATCCTCCAGTCCTTGCCATCAAAGGGAGGCTAGAACATACACACTGCAGCTGTAACATCAAAGTGATCCTGCCTTCCGGCTACCTAGACAACGCTACGGCCAGTCTCGCAAGATGCTCCTCCTGACTGTGAGCTAACAGCAGAAACTATGAACTCTGGCTAACGGTTGTACCAAATTGTATAAATTAAACTGCACAAACGTGCTAGACAACACATTCTGCCTGCCTTAAGGGGAAAAAGCCCTGCTTTTTATTAAGGACTATACTAATGGCAGAGTTAAAGTTCCAACTGCATGCCTGACGGCTGGGAAAATTTCCTGAACTTTAGTAAGTTGCCCAGAACAACTTCTAGAACATGGCTAGAGTAGATGGAAAGCATGTGAGCACAGGTCATTTTGTCAGTAATGTTGTACATACCTCTAGCCACAACAAGACAAAGCCTAAAGCAAAGCCTCCATACAAAGCAAAACCTACACCCAAAGAGACAGCCAGCCTTCTGGCTTCCTTCCTTATAAAAAGGAGTGGTGAAGGTGACATGCTCTGAACTGATAAACATAGGGAGTAAAGTTTACAGCAAAAAAAATTCTAGATAATAAAACCTGCAAGCTCTCAATGGACCTCAACTTGACAGTGTCCAAAAATCAGTTCCAAGCACCCAATTCAAGTTATCTGGCCTTTCTTCAACTGCCAGTTGGGCCAGTTCTACTAATGCTTTTCTGACTGATGCTTAACTCCCAGGAAACAGCTGAAATCTGAAAGGTCTCCACACCAATCTCCAAACCAAACTATTTTACATCCTTATTAATCCATACTTGCTTTCAGCCACTTACAAATAGAAAAGTTTCATTGCAAGTTGATGAAAAAGTGGCAGCAATCAATTCCTCCTTGGAGTATACACCGTGGTATGATACCGCTAAAGGAAAAATATAACCCCGGTAGTTAGATATAGATAGCGCAGCTCCAGGAGGGAAGACATACCCCTGCTGAATGAACCATGCATTTTGGTGCCCCTGTTGTGCCTGACGAATACATGATAAAGAGAGGATGACTGAAAGGCAGCTGTTCAAACTCCAGCTGAGGGGCCTGGTCTCCTTTCCCGGTAGCAAGGAAGTCTTCTAAAAAGACACTGCGTAAGAGGGGGGGAAAGAAACATTTCAAAAAAATATTTGAAAACATTACCCCAGCCCATATATAGGACTTCCTCTGTATCTAACAGCTCTTTTATGATAAGCTGTATCTTCACACTACGTACACTACTTGTATTCCCAGTCTTTCTACTCTTCAAATTGCTGATTATTTTATTTCCTTTCTTGGTCTTAAAGTAAAACATTAGTATAGTAATTGAGATGTGACTCCAAAAGTATCTAACCTCCATAATCCAGAGCAGTTAAAAAGCAAAACAAATTATCCCTAAGAGTGTCACTTACATTATTAATTAGTCATTTCTGGAAGCCACGTTCTTCTCCCTTCTATATCCTATCGAATTTTGCCTTAATTTAAGAATCATTAATACCAACAGTGATTTTGTAGAAGCAAAACATCTGCAGCAACATACTACTACTGTTTTCAGTATGAAGCTGGACCCACATTACAAAAACTGGCTAAACGCTAGCTTTTGAAACTGCCTGACCTCTTGAACTTGCGATAGGTATCAGCATCCATCTCATCCCCCCTTAGGACAGTCACAGCTCACAAGCTCCCATTACCTGTTTGGAATCTTAGAAATATCTATGGCTTCCCTTGATGAGACATACGGAATCACCACCACTTTTTTTACATCTGGAAGCCCTGGAAGAAGGAAGAAAAAAAATTATTTCCTACATTCAGTTACATAAAACAAAGGTCTTTTCTGCCCGATTGGACCGTTCAGGGTAACGCACTAAGCAACAGAAACAATCCTGATACGCCAAGTACTGAAACCCCAAAAGACTGAATTGTTACCTAAGAGATAATTTCCTCAATATAGCCAGCCCTTTAAAAATACATGTGTAAACCTGCAGGCTTTAGCGATGTAATACCTCTTCATTTGCCTTCAGCAGCACTTCACTTGGGCTTAAAAAAACACAACACCCAGCATCATCAGTCCCTGTTCCCCCACTTACACTGCTAATTTATGGTGATATGTTTAAGCTAGCAAAAGAGTGATAGAATTACACAAAAGACTGGTTAGTTTTTATTCAAATCAGTTCTGAAATCCTAAGTGGCCACAGAGATACCGTAAAGTAGGAAGGACAGTGACAAGCAGCTCAAAAATGACACTTTTAGTGGCAGTGCAGCCTTTGAGCGCTCACACAACTGCAGCATGACTAAGACTAGATGGTATGCAATGAAATACCTTTCACCACACTGAGCAGCTTTTCCAGGTGGTTATGTTCTTTGCCATTGTATATAACAGCTTCAACAGAGAAGATGAGCTTAGGCTGAATTTGGGAAAATCTGTCCAGTACACCCTAAGGACACAGAGAAAAGTTAGTTAAAGAATGGAATTAAATTGCTACAGTAGGAAAATGCACTGGATGCTAAAAGCAAATCTAAATACAAGAAAGGAGCAGAGACAAGAATTAGCAGGAGAATTGTTAAAAGACTGCCAGTTTGTCTTCCACTCTCCCAAGAGCTTCAAAGTACAACAGGTTTGTAACAATTTATTTCATGACCCCCAAATCTATCAACCAACAACAAAGATAAAACCACCACAGATCACAGGACATTGTTCACCGAAAGATCAAGTTCACAAAGCAGTTAAAATTTCACCTTGGAAGTCAGACTTACAAACTCACCTCAAGAGGATAAGCACCTGTGATGTGAGCAGGAGTTAAGCACTTAATTTACCTGAAGGTCCACAACACTCCTGTCTGCATCTGCAGGCAGGTGCTCTCTATGCCCTTGTGAACTGCCCCAGGGCTGCTTTGACAATGTCCCAGTAGTTTGGTACTCTCATTGGGGGAAAAAAAAAAAGCCACCAGTCTTCCAGAGGATGTGTTTATCACATGGCAAGGTGGCACTTCATAGGAACTGACCGCTTTGCTCTGCTACAATTAACAAAGGAAACCGTGCCACTGATTTCTACCAGAACAACTAGATATTGAAAACGTACGTACATACTACCAACAAGCCTGCCACAGCTCCTTTAGAACCTCTACGGAAGGACACGTTCAAATGCTAAATTTTCAGGTGTCCTCCAGCTTACACTGTATTCAGGAATTCACCATAGCTATTATCACATTTGAGAGAAAAAATCCTTCTGGTATTTTTTTTTTTTCCCCTAGGTACACTGCATGCAGCAGCATGCCAGAAATAGATCTTTTTGTATTCAACAGCAAGAAGTAAATCCTTCTACTAAAAAGCTCTCAGCACACAGCCATGTTCGTTCCTCTCTAGCTACAGTACTTGAAACATTAAGAACAAGATTATTCTATATTGTAAAATTGTCAGCTAACTGTTCAAGAACAGTATCCTAAATCATATTGAAAAAAAACCCTCAAGACTTCAGTTGTGTTTATTCTTCACAGCATTTTTTATTTCTCTCCATCTCCTGCTTTGTCCTCTGTTTTGCAGCCAAAGCGAGACAAGTTATTACCAAATCAAAAGACCAATGCAAAAACATTACAGTCAATCTCTACTAAACTCCTCCTTTCCAAGCTGGGCTGGTCAGGGTTACAAGAGAGGCTGCTGCAAAAGTACAGAGGTCCTGCCCCAACAACTTCTCCCTGTTGTCTTTTTAGGCAAGCTCACTGACCACCACAGGCGAGGTACACGGATATGGCAAAATATGAACACGGACCTGTCTGCTGAGTATGTCACTTAACAGCTTTCCCTCCTATCACCCCGAGATGCACTTCCTCTTCCTTGCTCACATCACAAGAAAATAGAGTAACAACGCATTGACACCTAACTTGATCAATTAGTTCAAAACAAAAATCACCAGAATCTGTTTTGGTGGCAGAAGAGGGTTTCAAGAAGCCCTTAACACATTACCTAACACACTCAGACATGTAGGTTTAATGCATTAAAATTACTCTCTAAGGGAGTATGAAATCAAGTTTCCTGCTATTTTAGGTATGTTATCATACCTACTTCATACCATTTTCAAAGAACAGACCAAGCAGCCAAATCACACATAGCATGTGTGCGCTTATATATGTGCGCATATGTATGCATGTATACACATTCACGCTGAGCACAGAGCATACATACCCTATATCCATGCTGTCTGATGTTTAAAAACAGAGACCAATGAGAGGACTAAGGGTATTCTAACAGAAGAATCAAATTTGAAGAGAAATGCGAATCAGAAGCTGGGATAACTACAATTCTCAGGGTTTTACCAATCCTGCTAACACACCCAGTTGGATTCATTAGCACTGGCAAGATCAAATCCCACAGGGCAGCCTGGTATGATACAAAGGCAATACAAACAGATGGAACAGGTAATTGCGACACTGGAACTTTAATCCAACCAGATGGCTCAGCAAGGAATTGCTTTCATGAAAATCATGAAAAGCTCAGGTAAAACAGATATGGCTCGTTCTAGTCTATGCGCCTCAAATCCAGTACTAAAGGTTGAGAAGGACCCCATGAATGGAGCTGCCCTGGCTTTGCTAGGGCTCACCAAAGGTTTCTCACAGACCCAAGAGCACAGCCTCTTTTTAAACTTACATATCCAACCTCTTATGCACAGGCTGCAAAGAACCACTTTCCTATTAATATATGTAAATGGATAACAGGGACTAGAGAAATGAAGCAAAAGCTGCCAAGAGTGGCGTTCTGCGTGGGAGGGAGCTCACTGGTTCTCTGACAGCAGCCTTCCTGAACGCTTGCACAGTCTTCAGAGGTATGGCATTCAGAGCCTGCAACGTGTAGGCAGTTCTGAACAGTGACGTTTTCTAAGCTTCACAAAATACATACACACAATCGGGTTTGAAATATTGAAAATGCTACACTATTTCCCAAAACACAAACAAAATCTTCATTTACCTTAACAGGACTAACGCAACTGCACAGAAGCAGGAATATATTTTCCTTAGGGCGGAAGCCAATATCCCTGAGAACCTCTGCTGATCTCCCTCAAGATTTTAGGGTTTGAATTCATACACCAACACATGCTGCCAAGCCAAAGGAGAATAAATGATATCAACGGCACTGCTGCTCCAAGGCTAAGTTTTTTAATGAAACTATCACAAAAACTAAGCTAGCTGGGCACTGAAAATAACAGCACATCAACATGGACAGAAAACACACCAGTACTCTGTAATACAAGCAAAATGAACAATCTTCCCCCAGATGAGAGATCAAATCACATTGCAAAGAAAATACTCCATACTGTCATTTTCTGAGCAAGCAGAAAATATTTGTAGAACAGATTGATCATTACGTGCTGTAATGACTTTTTTAATCATTTTTTTTTCCCAATGATACAACCTCGAGTGCGAGAAAGCGGAATGCTGCTGCCCTCTAGCGCTAATCCAGAGAGGACAGTTCCCTACATCTAACCAGCTACGGGGGTTAAACACTGAGATTGAGGGTACGCATTACCTAAAAAACCCCCACCTTTGGTATTTTCTCTGTTCTGCAGTGCAAAAAAGCATGCTTTCAAGCATACTTTTAGATAGAACACTCCATTTTAGAAGTGATTCGCACCTGTTGCTGCTTATGATGTGTGCTAAAGACTTTCCAAAGAAAGTAAAATACATTCCCAAAGCTTCCAGTGAACACTGCAACATCTGTTTGGCTATCATAATCATATCGCAAAACTTTTTACCGTATTTTACACGCAGCATTTATTCCTATGCTAAAAAGAATTGAGTTAGTGATATTAGCCTGAAATCCCTCACCTTGTTGGCAAACAAAGCCTCCTCGAAGAGACCAGGTGGGATATTGCTCAGTTTAACCACGCAGAAGGCAGAGGAAGGAACTACTTGGGCAAAGGAACTGGATCGTGGCTAAGCAGCCTGGGAAAAGATTTGGGAATGAAGGGCCAAGTCCCAGACAACTGTTGCATTGCTGCTCATTTGCACAATTAATAAAAGCTCACGAAGACCATGGATTCTGCCTGAAAATATCCCCCTGTGAGTCAGCTAAAAGATACCCGAATTACTACGCTGAAAGTCATTATTGACAACTGAAAGCACGAGTTTTCATTCAGTTTGTGGTAGCCAGAAAAAAAAAAATAAAATCTGGTGTACTTGGCTGTGCCAGGAGATGGCAGTAAGGCTAAAGCAAACAGGATCTATCCCGCACTGTCACTTTCACGTCTGTCTCAAACAGGAGGAGAGCTTTTCTACACCACCTGATAATACAGCTACTCACGTTAATGCCAAAGTCCGGTGATGTTGAACTCCAGATAGCACCAATACTTGCAGCAGCGAGCATTGCTTCCACCGCATGAATGCTGTTTGGTAAGTAACCTATGGCAGAATTTGAACGGTTAGAGACTGAAGAAACTAAAAACCACAAAATCTTAACAGTAAACATAACGTATACAATCGCCACTTCAAACAGACTAAAAATGAAAAGCCCCAGACTGAAGGATCCTTTGAAATTTTCCACACAATCGTCACTTCCTCCTTCAAAGTCAAATCAGTTGCACAAGGAGTAAGACACAATCCCTTTTATAAAAAGAGTTGTATCCATTTCTCTATCTACAAGGTTACTCCCAGTTTACAAAAGTTTCCGCTTAATTAATGAGACTTTCAGGATAAGAGGGCAGCACGCTCCATGGAAGAACTGGGAGAGAGAGAAAAAGGTTGTGGATTGAACAGGGTACATAGAGACTAAGGATACAGCACCAAGCAGGGGAACAGAACAGGTCTGTAGAAACACCCCTTAGAAAAGGAACAAGTAGCTGGAAGCAAAGGTTATAAATACTCAGTTCAAAAGTGGAGATGCCACTTTACAAAGCTAAACATTGTCTGGTAGACACTACCAGAATCTTAAACACAAACAAGCAAAACCAGCGTCTCAGCTGATAAGGAAGTAATACAGTGTGACAAGCCCTGGAACATCATCACACCAATGGAGCTCTTCAGGCTTATCTCATCAACTTACAGGAAGATTTCAAGGTTTACATTCAATTTATCAAGGCACACAGAAGAACCAAACATCAAGAAAGTTACATTTGCAGTGGGCTCCATTTGACCAGCTCTCCAGAAGGTGCTGGGTGCCTGAGACTGACTCTCAACTGATCAGAATCCAACCCACAAATGAAAACACGCAGTCAAAATTCACCAACTACACTAAAGTAGATCAAAGATCTCTTAAGCAACCAAGAAGATGCCCAAGTCCTTAAAAAAGGCACATGACAGGCCTAATTACAGTACTTGGACACCTAATTAGAATTCAGTGTTTGAAAGCAAACTTAAATGGCAATAAAAACGCTTCCCAACCCACTAAAAAGCAGCAAGCACTGACAGATCTTGGACTGCAGTGCAAGCTGCAGGTGCTCCACAACTATCTATCAGACCGCAAACGCTCACTAGTGCTAGGCACTTTTCAAAGATAGATTATTTAGGGATGTACTTTTCAGGACAGGAACTAAGGTCCCAGACCTTAATAGCTATTTCTGCTATGTTAACTTTATCAAGTAGGAGGGTACTAAGCTTGATTTTTGCCAGTGTGCCTACAGCTTGAAAAAAATCCATCCTTTTTCAACTTCGTAAGAAGCAGACTTTAAAAAAAAACCTTGAACTGAGGTTTTTCTTCGCAATTCAAAAATCAGTGAAATCTGTTTCTTAAACCAGCTTGACCACTTCAGTCAAGTCTCTAAACTGCTGTGGTTTTGAGAGTAGCAACTCTGAAAGCAGCACTATGACTTAAGGCCAACAATTTCTGGAAAAAACACACAACTGAGTAAAAACTCATACCATGTTAAGATATAAGTTACTCCCTAGAACTGCCTATAGTTTGTGGCGTTCACTATATATAGTATTATATTAAATAATTATGTAATATATATAGTCCACCACTTCGAAGCCAGCTTTCTGTCACCAGCCTCATTTCCACCAGGCTTCACCAGATCCATTCTTACTACACCAGAACTGGGTCACAGATTTTCCCATTCTCTCTGAACTGGTAGTTGATGATTTTACATATATATATATACACATACATAGGATCAGAGAGGTTTCTTCCAATACCTCTATACAGTAAAATGCAAGTGGTAAGTATTTCTTCTCCAGCAGTATGCTTACAGAAGACTGTTCTGTTGTCTCGTATTGTTTCTGAGCAGCTATCTGAACAACACTAACACATGTAATTCAAAACCTGATCCCTATGCATCAGAAATCAGAATCTAAGACTTTTAACACCTACACAATCAATCCATAGTTCTGCGTAATTTTCTCTCCTAATGAGCTGTAGGAGTTCGTTGTTTATTGTTGAGCTATTAAGAAGCATCACTGCTTGGTCTTATGATAAGGATTAGGTCCAGCAAAAGGGAAGCTCAGAATACAACTCCCTAAGGAAGCACTCACTCACCCGCATAGAAGCTAATCCCATCAAACACAGATTAGAATCGTGTTTAAGTTACCAAAGTCAGCAAATACAGGGAAGGGACATTGCCTTAATATCACCACCCTCAGCACGGAGTATGTCCAGATTTTACTAGACTTAAATCTTCTCCAGCACAGCAAAAAAAAAATAAGACTGAGCTGCAGTGTTCCAGAAAAGCAAAATTCCGAGTCTCCCATTCATATAACTTTCCTTGCTGTTGACAACACGGTAAGAAGAGTTAATTCCTACCTACGCCCCATGTAGTCCTTAGTGTTCACAAGAAAAAAAAGGCACAGTAAGAGAGCGGGAAAGGCAATATCAAGTAACAGTGCCAAAAGGCTTGCTGAAGGCAGGCATTAGGCAAGTGTTTATAACAAGTGTGAAGTAATAGCTCAAAGAGAGTGATGCTGAACGCAGCATGATCTCCACTACCTAAACAAATTCAAGCACATTCTAAGACAACTTTAATTTGCCACAAACCTGCAGAACTATCTATAGTCCCAGAGCATGTTTTGCTGGGGTTTTGTAGAGCTGTACTGTAGATTCTGCAGAGTCCCTGACTTCATTTTCCTCTTTTTCTCCTCACCCAAGCCAGTTTATTTCCAGGACTCATAAAAAGGAGAGCTGTTTTAAGGCCTAGTCCAGTGAACTACAAATATAAGCCATTATTTTTTTCTTACTTGCTGCATACAGTGCAATCTTGTCATTGTCCTTGTGCTTCAGAAGATTTTCTGCATAGTTCAGACGGCTGCCTTTAAACCATTCCGGGACATCTGCAATACTTTTGGATGTATCAACCACCTGAAAATAAAATACGTGTTAGTGGAAGACTGCAATGTAATTTCTTTTTCAGAGCATTGTACAGAAATCAGCTCATTAATTCCAAGCTCTTCATACACTCCATCAGGCAAGAATCATTTTTCCCAGCTTACAGACGGCAAACAGACACTACAGGCTTGGAAGGATTAGTTACTTGTCAACTGTCACAAGCAAAGACATCATTACAATAAAACTAGAAACAGTTCCTTGCTGACAGTTCTACCTTTGGACCAGCCTTAAATACACAGAGGGAAGCAAACCACTATGACTACATCCAGACCACAAGACACACACAAACCACAGTGCACGCCAGGGCTTTGCCTCTGGAAACATCCCAACCAGGGACTGAGCTACAGTGTGTTGCAGCTCCCTACCAGGCCACACCACCCAGCCTCCCCCTTACGAAAACCAAACCTGGGAAGGTGCGAGTACCCATTCCTCCCCAGCATGACTCACAAGGTACAGAGTCCAACGGCAGGAACTCAGACAAGGGTAATTCAAATTAACCCTAGACTAAGTAAGGGAAATGTATAGTCAAACATAGAATAAAAAGCTTGAACTTTTTAGTTAATTTTCTAATTTTTTTTATTTTTTTTTTTTTTTAGGATTCAGTTGTCGTAAACATTTAAGTACTCCACAGCTTCATCCAGAGTGCAGAAGAAGGACCGCAACTAACCTCCACACCCAAGAAATACTGTACCGCAAACTGACTGCACGCATTTCTACCAGCCTTCACTTGCCATTTTCTAAAAAGATGGTTCAACCTAATAAGCCCACATTAAGGAATTCCCCACTTATGTCTTAGCCCTAAGACACACAAAGAATTGAAACACTTTAATGAAAAGTCACAAAAGATATGTTCAGCTGAAACAGCCTCCCCCATCTTGAACTAATCAAGCCTCAAAATATTAAATGACCCCTTGTTAAGTCACAGTTAAGACTATACCTTTAAAAACAGTGATAGGTAAAGAGCCCCTTAGCATTAGCCACAAAGTTAGGTAAATTCTTTCCAAAATGCCCCACTGTTTAGAGATTCAACTGCCCAGCAGCACATGAATTTTGTTATCTTAAAATTGACTAGTCTACAGTTGTATTTTTGAAAGCTTCCGTTTATACCCTCAGGTTCTCTCGTGGACTGCACATGCATGGCCAGAAACAGCATTCTTTTGGACCAAGTAAAGAGCTCTTCTGAAAGCCAGGCAGAACTCAAAATGCTTCCCATTCCAGAAAACCTAATATCGTTGTGCTTTCAGACACGCAGTGTGTTTATTACCATAGGCAATCCTGAATTTGTAGAAGAGAACTTAAAGCTCATGTGAGGTACTCTACTACTTTCACTTGAAGTGAATTTTCCAAAAATGGAAACTCAAGCAGATTTCTCTGCTTGTAATGATTGCCTAGAACTGACTTATAACATTTATAGTTTATCAACGCTGGCTACAGAAATATTGTTTTATACCAGCACGTATTACTGCAGTAATTAGAGGCCACTCTTGAGAAGTGACTCATTCCCAACTTCCTCAGCTTGAAGAAAAGCAAGCAGAATGTTTCCAACATTTTCCAGGACAAGTTCTAATACAATTCTATTTTTTCCTGAAGAGGAACACCACCCCTTCAAAGGGCTCCGCTAGCATAAGGTGCTGGACTCCTATACTTGATGCTCCGTTATTTTCTACTCCATTAACACCCATGATTCCTCGTTAAGCCCAATCCCTTTGGTAGTGGTACTCTGTCACACAAACAACCTGATCTCTCCCTTAGAGGCAAGGTCTCAGCAAGTAACAGAAACCAAAGGTCTGCTAATTTTTACTGGAAGACCCCAGCTCTAGCAGGCTTGTAAAAATGCAGAGCTTTGCAACAAATCTTTCACTTCATACATTCCCAAACGCTCAGCAAGTACAGGGAAAGAGTGCAGTCTACAGTGCTGCTGACTGCAGTCCTCCTTTAATGAGTAAGGCTGTACTCCCTCCCACAGCAGCACTGAAGCACACAAGGCCCATCTGTGTGGTTAGGTGAACATGCCAACTATCAGCTGTACTCCCACACCACCAGCTCCTGTTCTACAATTGCTTTTCATAGCAGCTCATCAGTGACTACTTCCCAAACCTCAGCAGCTACAAAAAAGCATCATATTAGCAATATCGCCTGTCCACACCTCTACTGCATTTTCCCTCACTGAAGTGGTTTGCTAGCTGCGCTAGAACCATGCATTGTCATGCCCCAGCAACTGTGCTTACCCTAAGCAGAGACTATACCTTTGAGAATGAATCTCACCCTTACCATGAGACAGATAACCCTTGCCTTATGGTGGTACATATGAGGTTCTGTATCACCTGAAGAGCAAGAGCAGCAAAACAGCATGCCTCATGAAAAGCTAGAGAGCAGACAATACCAGAAAACACTCCGTCCACAGGAATAACAGCTTCTCGTAGCAGAAAGTTGAAAGTTTTAAGGCATTTCATATGAACAGCTACTTGACGTAACACCACCAACGCTGCCGTGCCAATATAGCTTTGTATACTGCAAGTACTTGCAGTACTTCTTTTAAAAGTGGCATGGATGTCAAACGCTGCAGAGTGACATGAGCATGTCTACAAACACTTAAAAACTTTACTAAGTTTAAATGAAACACTGGCTTCTTGTATTTTATACATATACAAGGTTTTATTGGCTTTCTTGGAATGACCTGTGGGAGTATAAACTGTTTAACTGGCTGGGGACAAAGGAGTCATCTCCAGTTCATGAAAAAAACTATTCTCCCCAAAGCATAATGCTTACTTCCAACAAGCAGCAAGGATCAAGTCATAAGACACTTCAAATCAAACCTTCTCAGCTCTTTAGCTACCACAGAACAGCTCAGTTACTGTGACCAGCCTTTCCTCCTGACATACAACAGAAAAGGACCCATGGTAAGGACCAACAGCAAGTCAGCTTTGACGCTCAAAGCTGCAGCCAAGCCGCGAAGCTGACACTAGGGGGAAGCTAGAGGCAAACAGCAATAGCCATTAAAAGCGAGTCAAGGATCTCCTGCAGTACTTGTCTGTCAGCTGAGTGCTGCTCCCGTTTTAAGATCTACAGTGGTCTCGCCATGATGTGAGAACAGGCACGCAGGGGCCCAGAAGCTCACAAGTAGTCTGGTTAAAGCCTTCCTAAACATCCTCATCTTCTTGCTTCTTATCCTCAGGAAACCTGCGTTTTTAAGCCACCGCTGCCTGCTTCAGCCTCCCTTCCAGTTCAGCCGCCACTGGCTGTGTCTGGAGGGCCAGACTTCCAGGAGCACCAGCCCTGCAAAGCAAGAGAAAAGTGTTATCGTCCAGCTTGCTCAGTACAGATACGCAGGTGCAAAACAGCTCCTCTGAACTACTTGCTCAGGACAATTTGCATTCATGTGGAAATTTGGAAAGATGGCCTTGCTAGCAGCACAGAGTATGTCAAGAAAATACACGATGCAAATACAACCTGGTCAGATTTTGAACTACCATCTAGAGAAGATAAAAGATCAATGTATAGTCTTCAGACTACATACTTCAAAAGGCAGGCTAGTTCTTACACTCTTGCTCAATTCACCTTTCTAAAGGGTGGGTCACATCACAGCACCCAAGCACAGTTTCACAGCAGGAGGAACCACTTTATCATATCACACAGCACAGAAATTTCTAAGACAGGAAGAGGCAAAAGAAACTTACCAGTTCCCTCTGCAAAATGCCAGTACTCCAAGTGTGCTTGGAACAGATGGCCTCCAGGGATTAAGACAGAAGTCCAGTCCTCTCTTTACTAAATCCAAGGAAGGTTCCCCTGTGTCGAGCTCTTTAAGTAATTAGCCAATCATCTTCCTCAGATGGAAAACCACAGGGTGATGCTGATACCCTACAACAGGGCTGTACCAAGGGCTCCAGCTTTGCCCTCCATGCACAAGAGCTTCAAGGTCACCTTTACCTCAAGGCAACACCGCAGCATGGTCTGGTATTCCACCTGTGACTGCAGTCAACCACTACCGTTCCCTCAGAGACATTTCAAGCCTACATCTGGTTGCAGAGACTTCCACAACCAGTTCTACAAAACCAGAGTGCAAGAGGTATGCTTATCAGATAAGCTGACTCAGGGAACATAAACATGAACTTGACTGCATGCCAGCATTTACAAAATCAAGATGTTATTCTGCCAGCATGATCTAAAAGCAGAAAGCAGTATATTGGTAGGCTCCCCACAAGCAGCCAGGACTTGCAAGGTATACGAGAGCACAATAACCACAAGGACACTACAGCAGAACTGTTTAGGACAACAGAACTTCGCGATTTCACTGTCCTAATGTGTACCAGCAACAGAACACCACCATCCACCACACAAGGAAATTCAGGACTGTACACTCGAGAGATTCCTCACATCACTTGCAAAGGTTCCAGGAACAGGTCAAAAGACCGATTGTAAAACTGGTTTATTGCCATCTTGCGTTGCACTTGACCAAGAGAAACACTTACCTCATCATACAGGCGAGAACATACAATGTTACTGTACTTCCAGAATTCTGCCCAGAAGTCTGAGAAGGATTCCACTGACCACTGGTATAAGTCATTGTAGTTGGCTAGAAGTAATAGATACCTTTTAGCATTATGTAGAGAATTATAGGAATGTAAACAAACTATACTTACAGAGATCCTGGATAAAGAAAATTTGTGGCTAAAACAACTAGTAAGGTTGAACTGATCACATAGAGTAGGTCAGAACAGATCCCTTCTGTACAGGGCAAGTGACTATAGCATCAACAGAAACGGTCTACCTGAACACATGGCAACATTTCACCCGTTACAAGCCATTCACCACCACACAGACAGAGACCTCTTCTAGTAACTCTGTGCAACATCTACCCACTCCCTCAGTGAAACCAAAGATGCAATACTTCAGAGACTCTGTCCCGCTCACTGGTATTTCCGCTCCCTATCGTATCATCAACAAAATGATTTAATACAGCAGAAGATAAACAAGTCTTCCTGACAAGAACCCTTATGGTTCCAGTCTGGGACCAAAGACCTCCAAAAGCGTGGCAACACTGGGATTAGATGCACTTGTCATCTAACTGTAGTATCAACAGCACTGTTACAAAGCAAGCATGCATTATTCCTTAATGAATAAGGGGTCTGACAGACTGCAGCTTACCTTCTCATGCTAAACCAGCATGAATGAAGCTGAAAAGAGATGTTTACTAGCTAGATAGTAAAACCGTGACCCGGCATTAAAAACATAGAAGCAAGCAGTTTAAATCTTGCATGACTGTGATACCAATCAAGTAACCCAAGGAATGCGTATCAAAACTCCACAATTCAAACCAAATACTGAAATTCAGCGTGTAGAACAGTCTTGGGTATGAATAACTGAGCTGATTCCTCATCACCAGCTTGAAAGTGACACTCCCAAGTCATGGCCACACTGTCTGAAGCTGTGCCAACAGCCAAATTGAATACGAGTCTGCCATAAGTGACAGTACTAACAGTTTCCTGCTCTGCCAACTGTGCTTCCTATTTAATGCTTCCAGCTAAACCACTTGAAGTCATTTTCTCGAATTCTCTTTGGTTTGTCATTCTGTTATCCAGCTCTTTGCTTCAGAAATCATCTTTGCATCCCCCTCCTACAAGGAGGACATCTTCCAGCTTTATAAGAGGAAAAAAAAACATTCCAAGCCATCTCTACACTTACACTTGATCACTACAGCTGTTTCCCCACCCAGTCTGCCCCTTCCACATCTTATTCCACTCAATCTTTTCCATCGATATCAGATTGCTCCCTAGGTATTACTGACACAGACACAAAGGCCCTTCTCCGAACTCAGCTTCTGCCTACATATCGCCTCAGCCTCCTACATCCTTTTTTTATTTTTACACTCCACCCAAGTTACTCTTCACCACTCTATACAATGCACATCAGCTGGCGTGGGGCTAAGGCTTTACCAGAGGAAAGTTCAAATTTCCATCTCCTCCTTCAAAGAAGAAAAAAAAAATAAATCAGTTGTGCTTTTTGCATTTATCAGATTACTTGGAGCAACTGGTACAAGTCACCACTAACTTGATTTCTTATAACATGAACAGTCCGTTCTGTCCCCAAAATGAGCTTTAGCATGCAAGTCCTTCAGGGCATAGTCATCTTAGCCAGCAGTCAAACACTGCATCTTGTCACTACGTTTTCAGGGTTGGACAGAGCCATGCTGTTCAAAGGGTTACATTGCCCTCAGCTCTCCTCGACGAGTCTACATCTTAATGTTACATAAAGAATCCATTCTTCATTGTTGCATAGCACACAGACCAATGAACATCACTTCAAATCTAATGGAACTTGACAAAAGTTTCTATATATGCCCAGGAATCCACTCTTGAAGGGAGATAGCCACTTCAAAATGGACTGAAAAGAATTCTAGTTGTTACATCCGTAAACATGGGAAGCCCATCTGAAACTGTATTTGGTCTTGATCATACAAGTACCAGTTACATGGCTTTTCTACTCAGGAGTTAGCTAAAAACCTGTAGTAGCTTACTTCCTACGTAGCAGGAGTTCTGACATGATAATGCGAAATCCCCCACCAGTCAGAGTAATGACCTGGCTTGCCGACACAGTAAGTTCCCAAGCGAGGTACGCAATTGTCTTCCAGACAGGAACCGCTAGAAGCACTAGCTACTTTGCTACTACTCCAGAATATTTCTGCTTATGCCACAGACACATTTATACTGCACTGACAAACTTGTCAGGCCACTTGCCAAAACCACTCCCTCCAGTCCCCATCAGACAAGCGATTACAGGAAAGCTACACAAGTCAACCCGGTCCCCAGACACTTTGGGAAACCAGACGGCATAAACCAAGCTAGTTTATGTGACCCCCACATGCACTGGCATCCACCTGGCTCATGATGTGAATGAACCCACACAGCCAGCACCGCTGGCTCCTGATAACCCCAGAGACACCACCACAGTCACTGGAAAACCATGGCAATCTGGGTTGAAAGCCACCTCTGGAGGTCCAAGCCCCTACTCAAAGGGGTACTACATTCAAAACTGACAGGTTGTTTCCAGCTGCAAGGACTGCACACCTATTCACAGTCATACAGGTATTTCTGAATGAGCATGAAGCAGAGCTTTAAGTTCTAGAGCTTAGGCAGATGCACAGCAAAAGAACCAAAACTTCCACCACTGAACCAGCTTACACATCACCTTTCCCTTCCCAGCATGTTTAAATATTACAAAAACATACTCATCACAAAGAAAGACGAGCATGGCCTTAATTCAGATCTCACATATGTATACCATTAAAGCACTATACTAAGGCTCACAGGAGCCTCACAGCCACGGTGGCAGAGATCCCTCCTTCCCACATCCCCTTACACCACCAAGTCACCGCAGCATCGCTTCAGGCCCAAGGAAAACCCTGCACGCAGAGCCTGGCCCACACAGGAGCAGCCAGGAGCACAGAGCTGGTACCAGCACGGCCGCCGCCTGGGCTGCCATCCGGCAGCCGCAGCAAAGGCTGTTTGCATTCCCCATCAGCCTGGATCTTCACGCTACACGAGATGCTGCACCGGAGACCTCTACCCCAGGCGCAAGCCGAGCATCCCTCTCGCAGCCTGGGACACCTCACCCCCCCACCCCCCACCCCAGGTGGGGTGTGCAGGCACCTTGCCCCCCACCCGGCTATCCGGGACAGGCAGACTGCCCGCAGCCACCGCGGTAAGGCCAGCCCCGGGGAAGCAGAGCCCCGCACGACTTCCCCCCCCCTTCCCCCAGTCAGAGCAGGACCCCCAGGGCCCCCCCCGCCCGGCGCTCACCCAGGCGGAGCCCGCAGCTGCTGGCCACGGCGGCGCGGAACCGGTCCATGTGGGTGTTGCGCTTCGTGTCAGGCTCCCACATCACCTGCGACTCCATGATCTCGGGCTCCCGGGACATGGTGGCTGTCAGGCGAGCAAGCACAGCGAGCTACCGCCAGTTCCGCGGGAAACCGACCCCACACCGCCCCGCCCCAGCCTTGACTACGCTCACCCTCCTGCGGCCGCACGCTTTAAGGGCGTCCGGTCCCTCCCCGGTCGCCGCACCCCGTAACCTTCCGCCGGAGGAGAAAAGAGTGCGGGGCGTTGCGCACCGCCCCCGCCCGCCGGGACAGAGCGAGTCACCCCCTCGGTCGTGCGGGGGTGAACGGGGGGCAGGCGCCGGCCCCCCGCCCGGCTCAGCAGCGGCTGCGGCGAGGCCCCTCACGACGGCAGCGCCCGGCCTCCCCCCGGCGAGCGGTACCTCCCCTCCGGCGGCAGCGGCCCCCGCGCTCCTCCCGACTGGGGGCCGCCTCGTATCCCCCCGGCCCCCGCCCTGAGGGCAGCCCCCGCCGCGGGGAGCGACGGAAACAGCCGACTAACGCGCAGAGCCCCGCCGCCCCTGAGGGCCACCACACGCGGTGCGGGCAGCGGGGTGGGGGGGGGGACACACCATCGCTTCGTGCTTTCCACATCTGCAAAACTGCTGCTGCTTTGGCATTTCCACCCCCCCACCCCCAGGTCTGAAGCAGTCTCCGCTGACAGATGTCTTGGACCCACTAACGAGGCAAGACCTGCCTTTCTCCACAGCCTCACTATCCCAGTTACACTTTCGTAACGTGCTCTGCCTACAGAGCTCGCACCTCAGATTAAAATCGATTGCTTCTCTTCTTTCAAAATGCGAGGTCTGGCTCTTACTGGCAATCGCAATGTCACAACAGCCGATTTTCACCAAGAAGCAGTGGTAACAAAGTGCTCCATAGCAACGCTCAAGTCACTGTGCATATGTGCTGCTTCTGTAAAAGTTACTTTCAAGGTCGTGATTTCCCTTCTAATTCAAGGAAGCCTAGAAAAACACAAATCAGATGGTAAATTAGGCATACAGTGTAAATATGAAAGTAAAAGACATGTCGTAGTAGTAGTACAGTTGCTATAACTTTCATTCCAATTTTTGTGCTGCTGCAATACTGCCACTTTATTCAATTTGAACGCCATGGCAACTTGACTTGAACAATCCTGCAGTGACTCGCCTCAAGAAAAACTGTATGTATAGTGTATGTTCAAGTAACTCTCCAGAGCCCAGAGGACTCAGAGAGGCTAGAGATGGAAACAGGCAACATTATTTGCTTTTAAGTGCCTCCCTTGCCTTGGCAGCAGCGCTGGGAGAGGTCAGTGGAGGTGTGAAATCTGTGGCGTGGACAGGCTGCCAAGGCCTGAGGTAAAGCAGGCACACGGGATGCCTGCTCCAGGCCCGGGCCTGGCCCTTCCACCGTTTCATCGGGGCTTGGGAGTCGCAGCCTGTGGCAGAGAAAAACGACCTAGAAACTCCATCTCTCTGCATGCCTATGGAAAACATATTTTTTTGCCCTTTGGGCTGTCAAGACATTTATTGCAGTAGCAAGACTGCTAACCGATGCGGATATACGTACTGGCTTCGGACACAAAGTATTGCAGCACACATCAGTGTCAGTGCAGCCCTCTGCTAGGGATCTCGAGGGCAGCCCTAGCCCTCCACATCAACTTACCCCCAGTCTGTCCTGCTCTGGGGTGTAAAGGTGAGAGCTTTGCGTCAGGTTTTCTACAGGTCTCCGAGAATTACACCTGACATGACTTCCAGGTGAAGCTGCCGCGGCCGGGCGTTGACGCACTCCCTGTGGCTACTGGAAGCAAACCTGAAATCTCCCATTTTTACCTCACTTTCGCGCCCCGCAACCCGCGGCCCGAGGGATTCCCCGCTCCGCCGCTTCCCCGCCGCGCCGTGGCTGAGGGGCCACCGCCCAGCCCGCCCCGCCGCCGCCCCTCAGGTGCCCTGGGACCGGGCGGCCCCGCGCGGCGGACGGATCCCGCGCGGCGCACGGCGGCCACGACGCCGGCGAGCCTGATTGGCTGCCACGCGCCTGGCCCCACATCAGCCCAGAGCCTGCTCTCCTCACGGCTGGGCTGACGGCGGAAGAGCTGGCACCGTAAAGAACCAATTGCCGCAGAGCTCTCGCAAAGGCTCTTCCCTGCCCACCAATGAACAGCCGGATCAGAAGGAGGCGTGCCCAATCGGAGCAGAGCTCTCATCCTGCTCGGCGGGAGGGAGGGTCCCTCCGGGAGGCCCCTCAGCGCTGAGGCGAGACCGGCGCGTCACGTCGGTGATCGCCGTATTACGCGTTTTAAGATAAAAAAGCACCAGCAGCCCAGCAGCCTTCCTCACCCAAAGCAACCTGTGCATCTAGAAAGAAAGTGGGCAGCCAAATCACCTGAGAAGGGACCAAAAATCCTCTCGCAGAGCTGAAAAAGGCAGTTTAAAATGGACTGACCCACTTACTGCTCAAGGAGGAAGGGGTCCACTGGGAATTCGGTGATTACACTTGGGCTTCTAGGAAAGCCTGTCAGAGCTTCTCATTTATTAGCAGCAGTTTTACTATTACAGCCTTCCTTAGAGTGGGTTATGCCTCCATGTCCCTTGCCCTCTGTCTAGTTTTGCCTCAAGGAAAACCGTTTTTCCTTTCTTTCAAAAGTGACTTTGGAAAAGCGGGAAGGAAAAGAAGGAAAATCAAGCAGCTTTTAACGAGAAAGTGGGCATGAATGGGACCTCCGTGACTACTAAAAATAGTTTGGAGACTAGATTAGGATAGCTGGAGGAAATTAGCCTGAATGAGATTAACCGGAATTGACCATTTTCAAACCTTTTTAAGCCGTGCTTTATACCTACTAATAGTAATAATACCTTAAAAATGAAATCATGTTTTCTGCTTTAGATTAAATTAGTTTAGAGGCCCTTCAAAAGAAGATTCTGAACCCATTAACAGTAAAAAGGCTGATGATGGCACTACCTTGCTTATGGCCTCATAAGGTAACAAAGCTGGAGTCAGACTGTGAAATTAACATCAGTGATGAAATGCAGGGACCTGTGAGATAAATGTTTTGTAATAATACCTCACGGCAATCTGTGCGGTATGCTGAGACCTGACCATGATCCATTGATCCAACAATGGATTAGGAAATCTAAAGATTTTGGAAAGTTTTAAAAAATTCCTATATTCACAGTGTATATTCACAGCTGGTTAATGAGTCTGCATTAGAACAAGAAACTTCTGGCTTGTTTGACATCCATGATCTCTGCAACCTCTACGTGGTGTGAGGATACAAGTAACCAGAATCAAAATCAAAAGCATTTGCAGAAAGAGAGGAAGAAAAAAATCAAAAAGGGAAAAAGAAGAAAAAGCAGCAGTGACACATTGCAAGAAAAGCCTCACAGAACTAGTAGCAAAACATGAAGAGAGAAGGCCTACAATGACAAGAGGTCATAAAGCCGTCAGCTATGACAAGTTGAGGCTGTGAGATGAAGTAAAGACAGAAAAATAAGGGTCAGTGAAGTAAAGAGAAAAATAAGGGTCAGTGAGGTTAAGGACTGGTCCATAGTAACACCAGGTGTCCTTCAAGGCTATGCCTTTTTTTTTTTCTTTCAGAAAAAAAACTAAAAAGAGAGAAACCCACGATCTGCTAATATTTTGGCATCTCAAAGACTCCTGTTTATTCTAAATACTGTTCAGATTGCTGTTAAATACCTATATCCGAGTAAGACATATTGTGCAGTTTCTAGTGCAGATCAGGAAACACAAGTACCCTCATGCTTCCTCTGTACAGTTAAGACCCTCATCAGAGGATCTTTCCAGAAACCTCACAGTTGTCCTAATTTTATAAGTTTAATGTGGATGAGATCAATATTTCATGCCATGATGCAATGTATTCTTTGAGTAGACGTGATTTCATTTATTTAAACAAGAAGGGTGAAATACTGTGTAATTTCATAAGAGCTGCAGATTTGGAGAGATGAACGTACCTGAAATAGGCCCATTGAGACAGGTTAGGAAATCAATTAAATACCGGGGAAGATTCCCAAATTATCCCAACCTCATATGAAGGCCGGCCCTGAGCGCAGGCTTCCAAAGGCAGACAATAAAATAGGCCTCTGAGCCTCTGTGAAGAATGGGTGGAAAGAAAAAAACAAGCACTTTGCAGAAGCAATTTTGAGGTGAACCCAGGATGGAAACTCACACGGTGAAAGAGGGATGTCCCCAGATTTGCAGAAACAAGACCCATCGAACCAGAAACAGCACAAGGGGGACCCAGAGAAGTCCATGCCAACTGGAAGCAGAGAATTGTAACTGGTGCAGAAGACAACACACATGACAGTTAATTATATTACTGTCGTGGTTTTGTACCTCCAGGTTCTTTACATGCAAGAAATGCCCTAGAAGCAGACACTTTACTGCGTGCTGGGAGTCTAGGCACAGCACAACACTGAGGGCAGAAAACCATAAGCCTGATAAGAACCTCAAAAATACCTGTCATCTGTTAC
Source organism: Falco naumanni (assembly GCF_017639655.2). Lineage (NCBI taxonomy): Eukaryota > Metazoa > Chordata > Aves > Falconiformes > Falconidae > Falco > Falco naumanni. The sequence goes on along the minus strand of NC_054054.1, from coordinate 97,200,521 downwards.
CAACCCGTTTTGGAAGAGTATGAGGTAGACTTCAGAATATACACAGGTATTAACGTATCAGCAATTTCAGGACGACCTTGAAAGAGAACAAAAGCACCATTTATAAATATATAAAGAATCTATACGCTGCTGAAATCAAGATCCTAACTACCTTCCTGGATCTGAGCCCAACCCTTTCAGGGCCAAATATAAATAAATAAAATAGTAGGAGGTCTGGGCCATTCTGCTAAATGTGAAAATAAGTGTTTTTGCCAGACTGAAACTGGGAAAAAGGCCATAGCAAAGATGTCTATATTCTAGATGTCTACTCAGCTGCTCAGCAACTGGATTTAGGCTGAGCCACGAGGTTTAATCGTCAAAGACACAGCATGTAAAATTGGAAAGAGATACTTCAAGTTCTTCCAGTGATGGGGAGATCTACAGGCTGCACTCCTGACTCTGCGGGAACTCCCTGGGAAGGGGCTGGTAAAAGCAGAGATCAGCCCTGTTGTTTTCAGAGCAGAGATGCTGGATAGTGCGCAGACGTGGGCATGGGCCACCTACACCCTCCCGAGCACAACGAGAAGCTCTGGGGAGGGTGTTGGGATCCCCTGTGCTTTGGGGTTCTTGTTGGACAATTTAGCGTGCATTTTACGCCCCAGCTCACGCCGTCAGTGCAGAATCTACACTGCAAACCTATGGCTCTGTGTATTGCCATCGCTGTGTTCCTGCCTTGTCTAACTTGGCTCCTGTCAATTAACAATGAGTCAGAACGTGCTCTGAAGGCAATAAAGCACTTTTCTGTCTCTTGGGGCTTCTTAGCTCACTCTGTTAACATCCTGGTTGGGCTTTTCTCCAGAAGGAGCTGATAACATCCTCTGATTTATACTTCCCAACTGGGCTTTTGTTTGCCTGGTTAGTCAGGGAAAATCAACCTATCAGAGGAGGGAGTCCCACCATTAAGTGGGTTGAATTTCATCCCATACATCTGAGTCAGAGTTTCTCAAGGGTAAAGGGCACAAGACCCTTCAGAATCCCTTAACCTCAAGCTGATAGCACACCGAACAGAGAGATGCCATTTTTTGACATTAGCCTTCTATATTCCGTATGTCATATGGGATTGCACCATGTTTGGAGAAAGCATTTAACTCTATTTAGAATGTAAACTTTTGAATACTATATCAGTCTATGCTACTAAGAAATGTCCCCCAAGGAAGCCCCAGCTCAGAGCTTACCCCCGGCTGCCGCCATCCCCCTCTCCATGTGCTGGGCATGTAGGTGACCACTGAAGACATACAGTGGAGGCGCAGACCCCCCATCCCCGTGAGGCGCAGGCAGCTTTGCTGGGCCGGGCCCTGGGGGGACAAAATGCTGGGCTCTAGGGAGGGGTTCAGCTGCCAGGGCTGCGGCAGTGCCTCGGCACCAGCCCGGTACTTTCCCACTGGCCTCCATCCCACATCCCGCTGCGCCTTGGGCGTGCTCCAGCCGCTGGCCAAGGAGCCTGGCCTCCTGCAGGTAGGGAGCTCCGGACACCCCTCTGCGGCACGCGGCTCCGGGGGGGGGCTCACTCCGCTTGAGACTGGCTGGCACAAGGGGCTCAAATCTCAGGGGGTCAGAAACACTGCGTCAGGGAGTATTCAAAGAGCCGTCATAGAAATACAGCCCAGGGGGGTTTCAAGGTCACGGTGGGGGCCACTAGCGTGGGGTGCTACTGGTACAGATCATAGGAGTGAAAACCTGTAGTATACTTGAACACCCTAAAAGTACCTATATATATCGTGATCACTGCCTGTAGCCGCCTATGCCTATAGCCAGCTGTAACTATAACTGCCTATAACTATCTAAATTTGTAGAAACTCAGTGACATGGCAGTATAGGAATTCTCCTGCGCAAAAATAAATAATTTATTTGTAAATGACAATATCTGTAGAAATTCAATGACATGGCAACATAGTAATTTTCTTATGCTAAAAGAAATGACTTCTACTGCATGGAATTAGTCCGCAGAGGGCCGAACGTGGCTTTATCAGTTGCTGGGTCCGTTCCCCTGTGGCTGCGAAGCTGCCTGGCTCCTGGTCATCAGCTAAAGGGAAAGGGAAAAAGAACAAGTGAAAATGCTGTTTGCAAAGAGTCCCTGAGTGGAAGCCACTGATAAGAGCCTCGCTGGTGCAGGAAGGGCTGTAACATCAGCTCATGCCCCTGAACAAAGCGCCGTGAGGAGCAGCAGGGCAGGCGCTGCCCTCTCCTCCCAGCAAGCCCCGCTCAGGATGAGCCCAGCGTGCAGCGAGCCCACAGCGCGTCAGCCCTCAGCGCTTCATGCCGCCCGTGCACCAGCAGAGCCCAGCGCTGCCCACCGAGCGCTCCACAACGGAGGTGTCCCGTAGCGCACCCGACGCGGGAGCGACGCCACGTGCTCTGCTCTGCTCTGCGCTGGCTGCCTCACCTCTGGATCCGGCGCCTGCAGCTGCATGGAGCAGCCCGTGTGCTGTGTCCTGAGGCTGCTTTCTCCTTCGCTGCTGGTGCTGTCAAGGATGGAGAGGGATGCTTTCAGAGGAAGCCAGCCCACCCACGTCAGCGCTCTCACTGCTAACTGAGCACAGGTCCTTCACACCAGGGAGACTTTGTGGGGGCTGGGAGGAAGCTTCTCCTGAGCCCTGACCCACTTCTTTTGGAGCAGAACCACCAAATTGTACTCAAAGAGCAGAGAGGAAAGCTCAGGTGAGAGCGCTGCCTTGGACAGGGACCAAGGCGCTCTGCGACACTGTCTCCCAGGGACCCTTTTGCCCGTTCTACTTGGCTATAAAAGTCTACGTTTGCTGTTTGCCATGCAGAGAAGCACCAGCCGCGTTACATGGACTGATACCCTTTCAGCTGCAAGCACACACGAGGGCACCCAGGTTTGCAGCGCAAGGGGACAAGGCGGAGGACTGGAATGCATTTGTCACTGCCGCCGCTGCTGGGTCGCTGCCACCTGAAGACGCGAGTGCGCCAGGCTGAGGCTGCGCCCCTGCTCCCAGCAGAGCAAAACTTGTTCCTGCAGCGCCGCCGGCCCCTCACCCCTCGGCACAGCCCCAGCGCGGCTGCCTGGAACGGAAGGCAGAGGTGTTACCTTGGCTGGCTCGGAGAATATCTCGACGGGCCGGACGTGAAGGGTTCCGAGCGGGAGCACTTGGCAGGCCTCTGAGGGGATGGTGACGCACCTGGACGTTCACAGGCCCCTCTCTTCCTCGCTCTGCCCCTCTTGCCAGCCGCCTTCTTCCTGGCCTTCCCTCGTGAGGTGGGAGCGGGCAGCTGTGCATTCCCGCCGGCTGCCGTTTTCCTTGGTCTCCTCGGCAGCTGGGCCTCTTCTGCAGGAGGTCCAGGCTCCTTCTTCATGCAGCAACCTGTGCGCCAAGGAGAAACATCTCCTCAGATGACACAAACACAGCGCTTCACAGGAACAGTCAATGCAGCCGGAGAGATTCAAGACCATTCAGGTAACACAAGTAGAGCCAACTGCCATTCCAGCAGCATACAGCTTTGCAACCAAGATCTTTGAGGATACTGAGTTCTAAGGATTTCATCTTCCTTGCATAAAATGGTGGAGGATCGAAGATTTGTAAATTTTGGAGACAGAACAGGGTAACAACATCTAGTGAGCTTGGAACACGCCCAGTGTTCCTGCAACGTAAAGGAAAACCGTGCGTGTGTAAGTGTGTGTTTTGCCCATACCTTGGCACTTGCTTCGTGTCGAGGGTGGCTCTGCTGATTCTTGTCTCTGCCTCTTGGCTTTAGGAGGCATGGAGTCCTCAGCTGCTGGGCGCAGCACACAGACGAGCTAAAACAAAACAGATGTCTGACTCTTTCCATGACAGTTTATTCAGACTTATTCCCATAAAAGCACTGCAGAGCATCCCCCCTCAGCAAGGTGAAGGTTAGCAGGGAACTGTTTGTTTGGAAGAGGTAGGTATCGTTTGCTGACACATGCATTTGCTCTTACCCAGAGCTTAGGAAGAATGACTGGCTATCACAGGACCTGAGCAAAACTGGACCTGGCAGCATGAGCCGGTCCTGCTGAACAGAACCACCCCGTAGCTGGGGCCTTGCCGCCAGCCAGCCAACAACCCTACCTGCTCCTGTTCATGCTTGTGCCTCTCACACCTACACATGACCCTGCAAAGCCAGTGCCAAGCATGGGGAAAGCAGCCCTAGAGTCCTGTCAGGGTAGCTCTGATCAGGTTCCTGATATTGGCCTGCTATGAGTGGCATCTTAAAAACCAAATGCAAAGACAAAAATCAGTTTAACAGTGATTTCCAAGTCATGCTGCCCACAGAAGTGCCCCTCTTGGCTATCCTTGTTATAACGTCATGTTTTCCTGCCGGTTAATTGCATCGAGGAATAACAAAAGGAGACGACAGAAACCCACAAAACAAAAATAGCAACTAGAAAGGAAAGCATCTGTTATCTTTGTGAGATAAAGTCGTCTTCCACCAGCCAGCTGCCATAGGAGGTGGATGGGACTTGTCCTTCCTGTCAGCACGACCATTTAACACGTGATAAGCTATGAAATTTTGTCAGATCTCGTTTCTATTCATATAGACTTTACTATCACCTAGGACAGGAAAGGCCCAGAAGAACCAACCGGCAAAACACAACGTCACTAGTTAGGACTGTAAGAATGCAAAAGAGCCATGAAAGAGAAAATGAGCGAGCTTAGCGTTTTCCTAACTTCTCTGTCCTAGCAGCGAAGCCCAGAGGACTGTCTCTTCCGCGGGCACCCCCCTCCCCGACTCTGCTCTTTAGGTGTACGGAAGCATTAAAGCACCGAGCGGTCTAGTTGGTACCTGTCCAGTGTTCTTGAACAGCAGTAACAGCTTCAGCAGCACCAAGACCTGGTGTTCTTTCCATAGCAGAAATACCAGGCAGCAATATCGAGAAGCGTCTGAATCCCCTGCTGAGCGCTGTGCGGCACTCAGCACTTCATAAACCCACCGCTCCTCGCTTAGGCTGAGCTCCCAATAGATTCACGTCCTTAACCTTTCTCTCTCTCTCTCTTCACATCTACCCTGCGAGACATTCCTCCATCTCCTAGATGGACAGCCTGCGTTGCCTCCTTCCCCTCTTACCTACACAGGTTACACGCCTCTGCTCCTCTCCCACCTGAGCTGTGAGACACACATGCTGGTTTTAACATCACTCGGATGTGCAAGGCAAACATTTCTGTTGTGCAACTCCAGGGCCTGTAGTTTAGCTTGCGTTACAAGAGCTTTCAAAATCATTATTTGTCAGTAGGTAATACAAGAAAATACTAAACCTCGTGATCCATCCGCTCGTAGATAGGGTACCGCAAGCCACAACTTTGACACGGCAGGGTGACGGGCTCATCATCTGCAAAGTAAAGCAGAGTTACATCCCCTACCAGAGAGAAGTCTGGCGCAGTTGGATCCCTACGCAACAGGCTGCTGTTCTGTGTCACAGGACGGCAACCTGAGCACACGTTAAGGCAACAGTTACTCTAGTCACACTTGCAGAATTCATTCCACATCAGCAAATCCACGCCATCCAGCGTGAGAGTAGTGTTTTGGGGTCCAAGATAGAGCCAGCGGTCTGCTAAAAAAGCCCACGACTGCCTCCAATAAATCCTTTAGCACCATTTCTCCTTCCACAACCAGCTGACGCTTCATGTCTGCCCCGCTGATAAGAGTCTCAGCGATGTCCGGGACGTCACTGCAGAAATGCGCAGTGCTACAGGCGTGACCCCACATCCAGATCTTACCTACCCTGCTGCTTAACCGAGGAGGAGCGCAGCTGCCGCACAAACCCAGACAGAATGCGCCGCGAGCAAACAACTCCCGCTTTCGTTGCGAAGCTCGATACTTTGAGACAAAAGAATCGGCAGTGGCCTGGGCTCTCACCCCAGGGACCTCAGCAGTCCTCTGTGTAGCTGGCTTATACCTTTGCAGTTCTGTTCCACGGGAAAATCAGCCCACTCCCAGTGGCTCTGGAGCTGTCATTACCCAGTGTTTTCCCAGAAAGAGTTACAAACCCTTACGCTTGGATCGGCTGCCAAATGTCCAATATGAAGCTGGTTATTACTCATCTCTGCACCTCACCTCGCTTCTGATTTCTTCGTGCTGCTGAAACATTGCTTCTGCTAATGTCCTTAAGGGATGTCCCCTACACAGCTGCTATAAATCTTCTTTTCTAGCCCCTTGGGCATTCCCCACAGTGGCCCAGCGCAGTTACCTGTTCCTGATTCTCTTCCACTGTGCCGGAGGTCTTGCAAATGTGCATCCTCATCCTCAAAGCCAGACGGTGCACTTCCTCGGGTTTGTACCCCCACTAGCCCGCAGACGCGAGGATGTTCTTTCAGGTCTCGCACCAGTATGTAGCGGTGGCAGTTTTCGCATTCCTCCGTCCGTGTGCTGCAGTAAAGTTCATGGTCAACCATGGCTCTCAAAGGCAGCTGTATTTCGCAGTAAGGGCAGAGGACAAGTCGCAGAAGGCACACAAACGCCTGGAAAAAAGAACGAGGGATTCTTCTTCACATATGGAAGAGTGAGGCAAAGGTGGAGGGAGGTTCCCCGTTTGCTGAAGAGCTGAGCGGTCCTTTCTTTCTTTAGCCAGATCTAAAGCTACGCTAAAGGATAGCCTGGAGTAGGATAGCACGTGAGAAATGTGAAGACCAGCAGGCTGTGTAACCTGTGTAGTCATAAACACGCCAGCTGAAGCACTCCGAAGACTCAGGACATTCCTTTAAAACCTGTCATACTTGGACAGCAGATTCCTTCCCACTGTGCTTCTTGAAGATAGCTTTCAGGGACAGTCTCAAAACCCAGTCCTGATCCCATTGCACTGAGCACTGCTAGAAAAACATCTCCGTGTGTGTTCTGCGAGGGAACAGATTTACAGCTCACTTACTACTCGGCAAGAATTGCTTGCCTATGTCCTTCACCCGCGACTGAATGACAGGGAAGTTGCCCTTCCAGAGGGGTTACAGAGAGATGAAAGCCCTGTTAGAATAGCAGACGCTGCAAGAATACGTCATCGTTTGCTTTACAGGCAAAACTAGAACCACTACGCACAAACGTGCGGGATGAAGTGCTTCCAGGGGTTTGACCTGGTCATATCTTCACCGTTTGAAAATCCTTTGTTTGTCAGCAATAAGCAGACTTAGGTGGCACTTGCAGAGCTGTCTGCAAGGGGGGCCCATAGGAAGGGAAGGGGCTGACATTGATTACAAGATTGCCTGTGACGGCAGCCAACTGGAGTCAGAAACTGGAAAAATCCCTGTTGATTTTACAAACTCTTTTCAAAGTCTGTTGGACATCATGACTTATTAAAATGCACATGACCACTGCAGCAGTCAGAAATGCGTCATGTGAAAGGAACGGAAGAAGTGGAGTTCATCATATTCTGTGTTTCTGAAACAGCGCACCATTTTTCGTCCTCATCACTAACAAGGACAAAATCACCAATTATCGCAGATAACCCTTGGATATGAAGACTTGAGCAGGCTCCACTGCTTGAAGGCAGTTTCCAACCACCTTCTCTCAGAGGGTGTGAATTTAGGGCTCGATAAAAAGGGTGCCTCAATCACAATTTGGAGTCCGGCTCCTGGCTGACAGAAAGGCTCTGGAATCGGTGCTTGCAAATACCATCGAGTAGCTTCAAAACATCTCCTAACATCAATAGATGTTCACCAACCTTGTGGTCCTCCAAGTGTCGTTTTTCCATCTTCATCCCACACTCGCAGGTAGCCTACAATAAACAGACCTCATGAGATTAATTGCCACAGAGGACAGCAGTTTTAGAGGAGGAATGCGTTTCTCACCTCCACGTGCTCAGATGCAAAATGGTTCTTCATTTCCGATTTTGGGATGTAAACCTCGCAGTACGGGCACACTGCAAGAAATCTGCTGCAGTGGACTTCATGAATCGTGAAATTAGAGGCAGGAATATCCTTGTTGCTATGAGAAACATCACAGAGGTTACTTTGCAGAAAATAACACTGACCACAGTTGCAAGCAGTTTTTCACAGCACAAAAATCCTAAGAAAGCTTTTGATGAATTCATGGTTTAGAGAACCGAGTAACTAAAGAGCAAGGCAAGCCCAGCCAGGCCTCCACGTTCCTTCATAGGTGGGATATTAACGCCTATAGCATGCAAAGGTCACAATGTTCACACTACATGGAGATAAAATCAAGGGGGATGGATTTCATTATGAGAAAGGCAAATTTTGCAGCATAAACAAGTTATCACCAGGTTCAAGGTGATGAACTAATTAATAAACTCATCCGTGAAGATCACAGTTTCTTCCTGAAACTAACTGGTCTATGAGAGGTCGAACAGTGCTCTGCTCGGAAAAACTACAGAACAGACCCTCTTGGGCCAGATTTGCTCAGTGAATGATAGCAGCAGCCATCTTACTCTGGAGCCAAAACTGCCCCGCTCACCCCCTTCCCAAAAAAGACTCATTTTCCTGTCTGGAGGACGAGGCAAGGCTTACAAACAGAGAAGATCCAAAAAGAACTGAGGCACTCTGAGCTTCGCCCTTGTTCCTGCCTCAGGCAGGTAGCATCCTTTCTAGACGATGCTCCCCAGACTAAAGCACAACTCAGAACACCAACATTAGTTCTATAACCTATTGTGCCTTCCCACGTCACCAAGGAGAAAACCAGCAGAGCCGTTCAGTTTTCTCCTTGGCCAGATCCCAAGCAGGCAACAGCCCGGCAAAGCAGCAAAGTCCAACAGCAGCATCTCAACTGCACGTACACAACTACTTGCAAACCAGCCGGGCTGATGCTGCCAGAAACTGCTTGGAGTCCCACGTCCCTTTGGGAAAAAAAAGGGAATGTCTGTAGTTGCTTGTACTCAGGAGGTAACTTCTGAGCTGGCATCGCTGTCGGCGAATGTATTACCGACACCGGTGTGGCTGGGAAAAGGGAAGCGTCTTCAGAGAGAAACAGGAGGTGCCTCCTGGTTCTGTTTTCAACATCCCGGCTTCTGCCAGATGCTAAACCGGAACTTGGAACCATGGAGTTCACGTGTGCCTCGCTGAAAACCAAGTCTTTGTTTCTACCAAATACTTTGGTTCCTGCCTACGTGCTCAAGTCAGAAACTTGAGTCAAGGCTGAGCAGGTTGTCAGGCCCTGACACTGCAGAACCACGTGCCAGCCGCTTGTAATGAAGGGGGCATGTTCGTTAGTGAGCTGCCCCTCCCAGCCCGTGGCAGCATGTCAAGGGGATACGTATGGATGTGTGTGCAGCGATGGCTCCCGGAGACCCCTGGCAGCCTCCGCTGCATGCCTTACCAGTGACCGCACCGCAGCGTTGCCGCCTGGTTATCGGCGGCCGAGGGCATGGCTGTGTCCTGGGACGGAGAGCCGGGTTCCTCCTGCTGCCTCGGCCCCGGGCCTCCCTGGCGGGGGGCAGATGTGTAGGGAGGAAGATGGTGAGGGAGGTGGGTGTGTAGGGGGGGAAGGAAGATGGGGAGGGGGTGGGTGGGTGGGTGGCCAGGTGGCTAGGGACGTGGGTAGGTGAGCAGAGAGCTCAGGAGAGACGGCTGTGCTCTCAGCACTGCAGGGAAAGCGGCTGCGGCAGTGCGAGGGGCCTGGCGCGGTGCAGCACGGGCAGAGCTGCTCCCCGCTCCCGGCTGCGGGCGCTCCCAGCTCTGCGGGGATGGGTCCAGCCCAACAACGCACCCAACAACGCACCCAACAATCGACCCAACCATCCACGCAACAATCGACCCGCGCTCCCCAGCGCCGTGGCAACGGGCGGTGGCACGCGGCCAGGCCCCGCCCCCTTTCCCGGCCGGGACCCGCCCCCTTCCCTTCCACGGCCAGGCTCCGCCCCGCCGACGCGCTCGGCCCCGCCCCACTGCTCCTGGCGGTGCTTCAGCACTGCCCCTGGGCCAGCCCGGCCGGCGGCTGCGCAATGCGGTTCCGCGCTCTCCTCATTGCGGCTGGGGCAGGGCACGAGGGCTCTTAGGCGCTCTCATTTTTGTCCTGGATCTCTGCCCTTGCAGGTGGGAGAACAAGGACGTGTACGCAACAGCGATCCGCAGCTTGAGGGTGCGTGAGCTGCAGACTCCGGCGTGCATGACTGCAGTGCGTGCTGGCCTTGGGTCCATCATTCCCCTGCAGCTCCAGACTATGCTGAGCCCTCTAGAGATGGAGCTGAGGACGTGCGGGCTTCCCTACATTAACCTGGAGTTCCTCGAGGTGAGGAGAACTGCAAACCTGAAGATCAAATGTGAGGAAGAGAGAAAAGCCTACACAAGTGTGTATATTCTTGTTCTGTCAGCGAATGGTGAAAACAAAATTAATGTGTGCGCAACAGTTGTAGAGCTAGTTGTTGGCATCCAGAGCCTGCAGCTCCTGCGCTTAGGAAAGCTGTGTTATTACCTGTCTGTTGCGTATTGCCCTTTCCAAGAGCCGGATACATGTCAGAAGAATATTTACTCTTGAAACTTGTCCATTTCCTGGTAGAAGCGTATCTGTAGCTGAGAAATGACTCGGAGTAAGCGCAAACACACGCGGAGCTGACAGAGACCAAGGGGAAAACTAAGCAGAAGGCGTGGCTGGGAGCCGCTTTGTTCCCGTCTGGGATGCGTGTTCCCAGGCAAGTGCCGCAGGGAAGCGTGAAGGAGGTCGGTGGAAGTTTGTGGCGCTGGTGTTGCTGCCAGCAATGCGCGTGGGGGTTGTTCCTGGGCCGTGGATGGCGCGTTTGGTTTGGGTTTCACACCCCCGTTCCAAGGCCTCGGAGCCTTGGGTGGACTCGCTCCCAGGGGCCGGAGAGCTGGGAATGCCGGTGTTCTCCAAGGCCGGGAGTACGGCTGTGAGTCAGAAAATGCTGCTAATGTCCGTCTTCTCCTTCCAGAGAGCACGTCCGAGTGGAACATATCTGCGTCTTGGCCCTGAAAGGCGTGCTGCAAAGTTACTTGATACATATTTATTACAATTAATTATTTGTGATTACAAATAACACAGACTTTGTATCGATGCTGTTTATACCTCGCTGTGTAAATGAAGCTTCTTATGCTGCAGAAATGTCACACCGGTAAATACCCTTCACCGGCTGGTTTTCTCAGAGGGATGGTCTGAGCCCTGCAAGAGGAGGAGCTCGGGGGTGGGGGCGGCACTGGCTTTTTGTTTCTTTGGTTGGTTGGGTTTTTTTAATGCCACTAGAATGGAAGTGCTGCAGCGGTTTGCCTGGAGCTCAAATGGCCTTTTAATTAAAGCTTTTCTAATCATCATGACTTCCTTGTGCTCTAAATCACTTGACGTTGTCTGTAACAGGCTTGTTTGTCAAAGCAGAGATTGGTTTGTGATTTTATTTTTTTTTACAACTATCTATTCATTCAGAATGTAAAATTACACTACACAATGGCAGAACTCTGGAGCTGGGTATTAGTTCTGGCTTGGTGTGTGTCCGTCTCGGTACCGTTCGCAGCATTAACCTGTTAAGTGCTCTTGGCCATGGAGTGTAACTTGCATAAAGGAGATTCTTAACATCCCTTGAGATGTATCGTGTCCTTCTTTGGGGCTGGAAAGAATTAACTCCTGGGCTGCTGCAGCTGCGTTGGTGCAGGGCAACGGAGCTGCTGGAAACAACGCTGCAGACTGTCTGCTTTTGAATCCCGCTTTTGGGGGTTAATCCCATTGTATTTACTTGGCAGAGAAATTAAATATTTTGTACCAAATGGAGAGCAAGCACAATGCTAACATCTCTCTTGATGGAGAGAGCACGGGTTTTCTCATGCCTGAGGAATAATGCCGCTAAGCCACGCTGTCAGCTTGTGTTCATCCTAATGATTCCTGAGCCAAGGCATCCCTTGGGTGCGGCGAATGAAGAGACGGGACGCAGCTTGATGCAAGCAAATATCAATTTATTGTACAGAAGCACGAGGTTTTATAGACTTTCAGAAGCTGAGCGTTTTAAACAGATTGGTTCTTGAAGCTAAGCCTTGCATACTAGGCAATCCCTGATTGGTGGTTAACTGCCATCAATTAACTGCAAGGTGTTATCTTTCCTTGGCGCCATCCGTCTCCCACTCCCCTGTGCTCTGTAAACATGCCTCATCATGTTAATTGTTGTGTCTATTCACACTCCTCGTCCTCCCAGGGTTCGTGACCTACAAGCTCGAGCACATTCCCCTCAGCTAACTGATTGCCATGCATGGTCCTAGTTTGCAGACCGCTCCTGCATCTCCCCCTTCCTGTTGCACAAAAAGAACCTTTGAAACCGAACGAGTAAAAACAAGGTATAAGTAATAGAACAAATAAAAAAGCAACTAAGACATATTGTCAGTGTCAAAATAACCCACTGTCTCTGTTCCGTACAATTTTACAATTTTCCCTTTTTTGTTTTTGCACAGCTAGTACCAGGTTTGCCATGTTCTGCAGGGCCCTTGCAAACATGACAGCAACCAAGGTAATAGCAAACAAACAATACTGCCAATTGATTGAATGAATGCCAAAAAGGCTGAAATTTTCTCAGATTTTGATAACATGTTGCTGCAATGGGGCGCCTAAAATCCACGCAGCGCATACCATCAAAATCCTCACAGCCATATCCTTGAACCAACAACAAAAAGCAGTGGCAATTTTGACTCACATTCTTAACTGCCTACCAAACAACGTGATTTAACTCTTTAATGCTTTCCCTGCTGTTACTCCGGATAAGAGAAGAACGGCTGCGACACGTTCCCATCACAGCCTCCCACTACATTAGCATCTACAGAAAGACAATTATCGACACTCAAAGTGTAAACAATATCATCTTCTTTTGGATTAACATTATACATAGGTGGAAGGGCACACCAAACAAGAGCTGGTTCAGTCAAAAAGTTCAAAACATAGCATGCCTTCTCTGAACATACCTCTGGGGTCATTCCCTTCATTCCCTCTCTTTTTTATGCAAAGAGAAACACTTTTACCGTAACAGAGAAGCCCCTATTTACATCTCTGAGCCCGGAAGCAAACCGCAGCTGTATGCTCCACCAGGCTCAGGGCAGGAATCATTCATGCAGTTACATAGCTATGTATCTCTACAAGCGTGCAGACACCCGTTAAACACTAGATAACCATGTTTATCTTTCCTATTCTCCTTCACAATACCTAGCTGTTCTCTCATCTCTTGTTAGGTCAAATATTCTCCAGTTTCCTCTCCTGAATATCTCTTCAGACATTCTCTGTCCTCCCCTTTTTTGCTTGTTAGTTGCAAGGAGGCAAAGGGTGTATGTAGCTGGGTGACCATGACCTGCTTTATGTTACAATCAACTAAACGCTGGATACAGAAAAAAAAGCATGGGAGACCTAAGGCAAACGTCACTAAGGTGGTTAAAGATAATTATAATAAATCCTGTAATACTTTTGAGTCATGGCCCAAAGTTTCCCAGCCGTGAGAAGAGACCAAAGGCATCCCGCCCCTGGCTCTGTTGCAGATCTTTGTTTTAAGGCTTTTGAGTTTTGTATACTTTTGTAAATTAATTCACAGTGGTCACTCAGATTCACGTAACACATCCTATCAAAGTCTTCACACTTGTGTCCCTGTGCTAATAATAAAAATCAATAGCACCTCGGTTCTGTAGCAACATATGATGGGCAGAATCAACATCTGTTAATAAGCCAGAAAAAAAAGAACAGTATTTGTAGTATTACTTTGTTTAGCAAGCCAGTAGCCTAATTTACTAAGCAAGTTAAGAGCGTGTACTATTCTTACAGAAGAGATTAGAGAAGCAAAAATCTGTTATGCTGCATTCCAGAACTCAGCCTGAGAATTACAGTCTGCTGTGAGTTCTGCGTTACAATCATTTGACACATGTTGGGGTTGCGATTGTGAAAGCTGCCCGTTTACAATTTTCATTGACATTATCACAGCTAGTTTTAAAAGCATCCCTTGAGCTTCCTGATGTTCGACTTGTTGCAAAATATTCTGAAGCCAATCAATCAAGTTAGTATTAAAGTTAGTGACTCTCTAGGACCCTGCAAGACTGTGGCAAGACTCCCGCATCCGGACTGCCTTAATAGCCATCTCATTCATTTGCAAACAGTTGCCCCTGGGATACCTTGCCTGAGTCACAGAATCGGCACAGTTAATTTTCTCCAGCCAACTGCTCATAGTTAACAGCAATTCCCCGATTAAGGTTTTCAATCAAGGCCACTACACATAGCTCACAAAAATCAAATAACCACATCATATACTGTATCAGTTAGTACCATACAAAGCAATGACTTCCAATCATGCAGTGTGAGTGTATAAGGCTCTGCCATCACTTCAAGAAGGGACATAGCAAATGTATTATGAATCCTCCCTTCCCGCACTGCTTTGCTTAACCCTTTAACAGCCTCGTATTGCACAGGCTGCCACTCTGCAGGTTGATTTGTCTGACAAAATACTGAACATGCCATAGCGACTCCCAAATCCCATCACTTAAGTGTTTCCCACTTGCATTCCTGCCACCAGTCCCTCAGATCCCTTTCACCCTCCCCAAAAATACAATCAATGCATCAGGAGAGACGAGGGGGAGGGGGAAAGGTCTAGCTCCTTTTCCAGATCTATAGGACCTGGATCAAAAGGTTTATCAGTGTCAATAAAATCATTGTCCGAGTTGTCCTGTTCCCGTGCTTGGTCCTGTGTTGTGAGGGTCGCTGCAATCAGTGACAGAAGCTTTGGGGGCAGAGGAGGTGTGGACAGAATCTCCATCGCTGACGGTGTCTTGAGAAGAGTCGTGCTGTCGGTGGAATTTACAGCTTCCTCTGGTTTAGCACCGTTAGTAGAATTAGTCCACACTTGGCAAAGAGTAGTCAGAATTTGCCACCAAGATGCTAAATGCATTCCCGACACGGAGTTCCCCTCCGCGGCAGCATCATACAATTGGCTGCTGTATGTGCACACTTTCATTCTTTCAAAGTCTCTAAAGTTTCTTGGCTGCTCACCTGTCTCGATGAATACAGGTGTTATCCTCGGGGTTTAGGTTGTCCGCCTGGTCCAGACAGCAAGTTCAGCCAAGCCGTCTCCTCCGGAACGCAGCCCTCTTCCACGAGCTGTCTTTTTTCCGTCCTTATTCTTCCAAGGCTTCGGAACACCACCATAGGGGTCACCATTTGAGGAGACTGAGGCACGGACTCCCTGATCTGACTAGAAGACCCTTCATGAGTCCATATACGTCTCTTTCTGGGGACGAAGCCTGATTCCCCATTACGGATTTCCCACAGCTCACCTCTCAACTCCGGAGGGATTTCTGCCGGCTCCTGCTTCCTTTCAGCAGATCATTCAAAGTTCTGTGGGATTCGCTGCATGTCGCTCAGATAGGCGATTCGAGAGCCCTTCACGTCAGATCCTTAAACGCATCACGTCGGGGTCACCAATTTGCGGCGAATGAAGAGACGGGACGCAGCTTGATGCAAGCAAATGTCAATTTATTGTACAGAAGCACGAGGTTTTATAGACTTTCAGAAGCTGCGCGTTTTAAACAGATTGGTTCTTGAAGCTAAGCCTTGCATACTAGGCAATCCCTGATTGGTGGTTAACTGCCATCAATTAACTGCAAGGTGTTATCTTTCCTTGGCGCCATCCGTCTCCCACTCCCCTGTGCTCTGTAAACATGCCTCATCATGTTAATTGTTGTGTCTATTCACACTCCTCGTCCTCCCAGGGTTCGTGACCTACAAGCTCGAGCACATTCCCCTCAGCTAACTGATTGCCATGCATGGTCCTAGTTTGCAGACCGCTCCTGCACTTGGGAGCACTCAAGGAGGGCAAAGGTGGGACCTTACCCATGCCTTCATCTACCTGAGCAGAGTGGGAAGGGAAAACAGAGCCTGAACATTCCCAAAGGTACATGTCAACAGTTGTAAAGACGGTGGTCCTAGGCAGAGACATGGGAAATCATGATTAATTAAACAGTAAGGGAAAAAAAATTTTCCAGAGGGATTGTTAAATATAAAAATTAGCTCGGAACAAGCTAAATACTGTGACAACTCGCTCCCAATACTGGAAGAGGTTAAATATTGGGAGTGGTTATAGACCGGGGAAGCTAAATCCCGGGGTGAGGTGCTCACTGGACACAGCAGTAGACGTGAAGAGGCTCGTTTGGCCTGTAGGGTTTGCACAGGAGGACCGTCGCCCGCCCCATTTCAACGCAAGTTATTATTTTGTGATCTCGATAAACCCATTGAATGGAGGAGGGGCGTGGCACACGCTAGGCCCCACCCCGCTGGCGGAGGTGGCGGAGCGGCCTCCAGGCGGCGCTAGAGCAGCGTCGCTGCCTGGCTCGGGCGGCCATGGCGGGCGGGAGGCTGCCGGCGCTGCTGCTGCTTGCCCTGCTGCTGGGCGGCACGGCGGGGCCCGGCGCTTGGGCAGCGCGGAGCCGCGGCGCCGAGAAGCAAAACAGCCTCCGCCGCGCCGCCAGCGGCCTCTATCAGGGCGTCAGCGGCCTCTTCGGCGAGGACAACGTGCGGGCCCTGCAGAAGGTGAGGCGCTGGCCGCTTCCCCCGCCCCCTCCCAGCCCATCCCTTCCTTTCCCTGCGCGCCCTCTCCCCGCGCCGCTGCTGCCGGGGGTCCGGGCAGAGCCCCGCCGCTGGCCGCCCCCCCGCCCGGCTCCGTGCTCGGCGCTGGTCCCGCCGCGGTCTCGGCTGCCCGGCGAGCCCGCTTGCGGGCGAGGCGGCGGGGCGGCCGGAGCCTTGCTTTGGAAAGGGAAAGGGGAGGCGAGGCTTGACGTGGAGCGAACTGCAAAAGATATCGATAAAAGAAATCCGGAAATAGAGGTTATTGAAGGTGGGGGAGGTGGCCGGGGCAGGCGGCTGGCGGTGGGGAGCCCGCGAACTGGGGGAGGGTCCGTCTGCATCAGCAGAGCATCCTGTGCCTGTCGGGCCTCGGAGGAACTTGCAGGAAATCGGGCGTGCAGGCAGGCGGGCCTCGCGGTCCCCCGGTGCCTCCTTTCTTCAGCCGCTGGAACAAATAATAAATACCGCCAAAGTGACCTGTAAATACATTTGAGACACTTGAGTCTGATGCATCTCTTAGTTGCTCGATAAAACTAATTCCCTGGTTTGCTTTACCGATGTCCATTACTAGTAATAGTGTCTTTTTTACGCTTCAGAACAATGGTAAAGGTAATAAAGTGCATTTTTAAAGCCTGTCAACAAATACATTTACATGCCAAAATACCTAGAATAAGGGCAATCGGAATAAGTCAATTTATGATTTGCGAAGTTAAAAAACATTTGCAGAATTACAGGTTTTTTCCCCCCTTGGGGACTTCAAAATAGCCTGCAGTTCTTGTTTAATGAATTATAACTCTGTTCATGACTAATAAGTCTCACAGTATGTGTAAGGAACTCAGGAAATTTTATTTTTTTTAATTTTCAATTTTATTTCTCAGTTTTTCTCAAGGTTGACAGAGAGGTTTGTGAATGGGGTGGATATATTAATGGACACATTCTGGAGAATATGGACTGATTTGTTAGATGTTCTTGGAATTGATGGTAAGTGTGATGCCTGTTAACTCCTGAGCTGTATCAGCCTGTATTACTGTTTACAAGCATGGGCCGAGTGGTAAAATAATTGCATTTTATCATGCTGCATTAAGCATCCATCAGTGGTGTCTCTGTCCACTTCATGTGGCTTTGGTTTTGGTGTCAGTAGCTTCAAACGAGAAGACTAAAACCAGCCATTCCCTTTCTGTGTGTGTATCTACAGGATGTCTATAAAACCCATTACAAGTCACGGTTGGTTTCTTGGTATCATCATTAAATGGATGCACATGGCCAGGAATGGTGCAGGGAAATAAAGGAGGACTAGAAGAAAGACAGATGCAACTGGAGAGCCTTTATAAAATAACTTTGACAAAGCAAGATCTTTAATCTCAGTATGAATTTTGACCTTAGGCCCTACGGTAGTTTGGCTTTAAAGAAACTTTAGCTCCTCTGCTTTAAGGCAGTTAATTCAGGTGCATCATTGGAGCAGAGCCAATGATTTGAAACTGATCCATCCAGAAATGGATGAACTAGCTTTACCCCTGACTTCAGAAAACACAGCCATGGCCCCACTGCATGACCCTTTGAAGCTGTGCTTGCATTTTTACCCATACTGCTTCGGCATGCACTCATTAACATCCTGTAAATTTTCCTTTGTTTTTCAGCCTCCAACCTGACTCATTATTTCAGCCCAGCGGCAATTGCCAACAACCCGACCCGTGCTCTCCTGCTGATTGGTGCCATTTTACTTGCCTATTGGTTTTTATCTCTCTTCCTTGGATTCTTCTTCTATCTCCTGCACATGCTGTTTGGTCGCTTTTTCTGGATTGCGAGGGTTGCCCTTTTCACTCTCTCGTGTGTGTACATCCTCCAGAAGTATGAAGGTGACCCAGAACACGCAGTCCTGCCTCTCTGCTTTGTTGTAGCAGTCTATTTCATGACAGGGCCAGTTGGATTTTACTGGAGAAGAAACAGCAACAGCAGCCTTGAGGAGAAGATGGACCACCTCGACAGTCAGATCAGACTTCTGAACATACGTCTTTCTAGGGTGATTGAAAACATGGACAGAGGCAGTGACCAATGAACCAGCTCCTATAGACCACTGTACACCAGCTCTATAAAATTCCTAAGCACTGTCTCATTCAGAGTTACAAAGCAACAAAACATCACATGGTAAAAAGTGTGCAAAGTTATAACTTTTCATCATGTGTAAGACTAATTTATCTAGATTATACACTCAGCCATTATACTTGTAGGAAAAAAAAAAAACATGCCAACATTTAAAAAATTCAGCTGTATATTCAGAGTTTTATCCAGTACTAGAATTTTCTCAGTAGATAAACGCTTACTTTTACAAGCATTTAAAAACATCTTTTGTAAAGTTTTTATAAAAGCAAGTTGAGTAGTCTTTCAAATATTAAAATTGAGCTAAACATATGCAAATTTGACAATTAAAAAGTTAAAAAGAAAAAAAAATAATCTCAAGCTACCAAACACTTCCATCGAGAAGTAACTGCTGTGGGTCCACATTTTTTTTTCAAAGTTGAGAATGTTTTTGGTTTATTGTTGGCTTATTTCGTTGCCTTGAAGTTGCCTTTCATAGAGTATCAGATGAGGAAATTTCTGGTATCCAGGCCAAAAAAATTCACACCATAGCTTTTAATAGGAGGTGGGGAACAAAGGAGAAGGAAAATTTCACAAATTTTAAGTCCTTAAATGCCAGTCCAATATGAGGAATTGATAAGTGAATGTGTGGTGTTATTTCATTGCATTTCATCTCAAGAACTTTAGTTTGGTGTCTGAAAAGAAATCTTTTTTAATAAATAATTGACACAAAGGGAAGAGATGTAGTGTGGCAAATTGTAATTCATATTTGATCTTCACAGTGAAGCATTTTCCAGGCATAAGTGCATAGAGTAAAACATGATTTTTAATCTCAGGACCCATGTACTTTCTCAAAAAGGCAGCAGTTAAAACACTTGCAAATGTATTGTTGCTTAAATCTTTCTCAGGACCAATAAGCGGCAATAAATTATCTTCAGGAAGATCTGGATTTTTTTCTAAAATTGTAATAGTTTTATAGGAGCGTTTTGCTTGAAGTCTGTGTCCTCACTATCTTGCATTTTAAGGAGAGTGAGTCACCTTATGAGAAGGGTGTATTAAACGGTTATATTTCAAAGTGATGTAGGAGCTTTGAAGCAATTTTATTTTGAAGGATTCTACGTATTTGTAACCTTAGTATTAACTAGCTTGGTAGACTATCACTGGCTTTGTAAGGTTTGCTGAAATGCATTGAAACAAAGGTAACCTCAGGGAAGCAAGTCCGGTAAGTGGTTTAACTTGGTCACCGGTAGCATTCAAGGATATAAATGGGGGGAGGGAGGGGGAGCATCTAAACCATAGTGATGAGCACAGCATCGGTAGCATGAGAGGTAAAACGGGCTGCAGCTGAAGTACTTCATAGTGTCTAAATAAACAAGTAAAGAAAAAAAAGCAAGAGAAACTGGTCTGTGATAGGGCCATGCCAAAAAGCAAGGGGAACGATACAGATGGGTGGTCTGCCTGCTGTTGCTTTGCCTGTGAGCACCGTCTCCGGTGGGACTGGCCTGGGGCAGCTGTGCACAGACTGGCACTTGATCTTCACCTTCTTGTTTTGTTGGGCAGAGCTTATGTTGGATGTGACGCTTAACTGAATGTAACTGTGGGGTGAATTTATTTCTCTCTTTATGCTGAAGTTTAATACTCTTCTTAAAATGTGTGTTACTTGTCTAACCTCTTTCGGTCTGTATGTGACATTTACATGAAGGATTATTTGAAGATCCATATTAATGGCCTTTACTCCAAACTGTGATCACTTAAGTTCAACACGGTTGAAGTTCATATGCAGTTGGCACTGTTGTTATCTGTTTTAATTTTTTTATGGCACCTGTAAATTCCCCTGCTCTCCATTTTTCAAGAAATACACAGCTAGAGTTGCAAAGTAACTGCTTTTCATAACTTTAAATCCTTCCCGTAAACAGATAAGTACTATGGCAACAAATAGTCTGCTTTGTAAAGCTGAAAATGTAAATTGCAGTATACTCCTTTTTACAGCTCATTTTCCATAGTATTACGGAGTCTTCCCAGTAAACTCAGTTTTCCCTGCTGTTAGGGGACTGAGCTAAAACACCAACCTGGAAATTAGGACTTGATAAGCAAAGCTTGTCAGGTCTTTACGTGTTTCACTAAATTTGGGGCCTGAGGACCAAAGTCTGCAACTGTCGCTTGTGTGAGCGGCTCCATTGACTTCAGTAGGACTGTGTGCATGAGTCAGTTCTGCATAGATTATATTTTGTGTAATCCGCATTTATTGTTGAAGTTAAAAATACTGAATCGTTTATATATTAAGAGTTGTCTATGATAAAGATTTCTTTTAAAATCCTGTATAAAAGTTAATTTGGATTATAGTTTCTCCCTGTCCCGCTCTAATCATTTATCTTGGTTTTGTAAAATCAGCCCTCCTGTATTAATACTCTTAATTTTCATCACCCTGCTGCTTGGAAAGAATGTATTTTTGTATTTACTTGCATCCCATGTATAGAAAAATGTTATGTGAAAAGCGCTATATATAAAATTGGGTATTTTTAATCAGTATTTTTCCCAGCACTCAGTTTTCACGTTAGTCAAATTCAGAAGTAATGATTTTTTTTAAAGCACAATCTAATCTTCAATATATGTACATATATACTTTAAAAATGCTCTGTATTTTTAAACATGCACTGTAGTGAAAGCGCTTTGGGGACATGAATGTGTTACTGTATTTAATCTCTTTCAACTTTTGTAAATACCTTTTACAAATATTTTCCATACCAAGTCATCTAGTTTATCCATCGAGGTTTTTGCTCTGTTTTTTAGAACTCATTCCAGTGACAGTGGTTGCACTGCTTTTGTATTGCCATTGACGGGAGCATCTCGGGCAAACCCCCAGAGGGGCGCAGGTGTCGCTTTGTCACCCACGGATAAACTGAGACATAGAATTTGGCAGGCTTGCCCGAGTCGGTGGCAGAAATGGGAATAAACCCCCATGTCTCAGCTCCCTCCGCCTTCAGCTCTGACCACCAGACAGCTTGGCCGAAGGTGGGTGGCCACATCTCCCACCGGTGGGACAGCCAGCTTCCCTGGGCTCTGCCACGGCTGTGGGTGACCCTGCAGTGGAGGCTGCACACCCGCTGCAGCCTCTGCCTCCCTACCTGCCTGCTGGCAGCAGCCACACCAAGCAGCGTTGCCCCGTGTCACCAGCTGGCGTGACTTGGAGATGGGCTTCGGGCTGTCCAGGGTGCGAAATTCTGGTAGGGTCTGAAGTGTTTTAAACTTCATACTTTAAGACCTAATATTTGAAACTACTGAGTATTTTCGATACATTCAGTTTTGCAAAGCTAACATCCGTAGCGGTTTCTTTGCAAGCACACACCTCCGCTATAGATAACTAATTTGTCGTATTCGGAATGTAATGCTTTTAAAAGTGGTATTGGGTGTCAGAGTACAGTGTATCAAACCTGGTGTAATTCAGTGCTGTACTTAATAGTGCGTCCTTCAAATTGTGATTTGCTTTTTGAGACTCGTTGCATCGTTAGTGTGGAAAATAGACCAGTATCAATCTTTGCTCTTTGATGGCGTAGAAGTTTTTAAGAGTGATTTGCCTCATGTACTGATCCGTATTTGGCAGCTAATGATGTAAATGACCATAAGTTCTCTTTGTCTGGGTTGGAAAAATAAAAGGTTTTATTGTATCTGCATGTATTTGAAACTTTTGGATAATTCCATCGAACTGTGATGACAGCACATTTAAAAAAAATGATCTTTTCCTTTTGATCAGAAATTATCTTTGCTATGGTAGCACTCGTTATCGGCACTGATGTTAGTGATTCCACAGCCTGTTTTGTACATCGGATTTCAGGATTATAGTGTTTGTTTGAACAATTGTGGTTATGTAAAAAAAAAAAATATTTGGTCTGAAGAGATGTCTGTATGCTTTTGACATATGATCCATAGGCAAATATTAAGATTCTACTGATAATATTGTTAAGTAGTTACAAATATATCAGACTTATTTTTTACAGAGCTATACATGCCTTTATTTATTACTTATCAGACCACCCAATCAATGTACTATGTAGTTAAGTATTTGTAGACCAATTTCACAAATCAACTATGGTATTGTGACAAAGCTTAAAATAAATGTTTACTGAAACTTTGCACTGAGAAATGGATTGCGTGTGAGACAGGCCCCGGCGGAGCTCTCCCGGGGGGCAGCGGGCGGCGACCGGGCTGGTACCGGGGTCCCGGCTCCGTTGTGAAACACCCGGGTAGCAACGGAGGCGCGACCCGGCGCTGGGGCGGGCACCGGGACGGGGGGGGCGGGCTCGGCTCCGCTCGGCAGCGCTCGGGCAGGTGCGGCGGGCTCGGCCCCGCTCGGCTGGGGCGGGCCTCTGGGCCGAACGGCCGCCCCGCGCCGGCGCAAGCCGCCCCCTTCTCGCGAGACCCCGCGCCCAGCGGAAGTGGCGATCGGCAGGAGCCGCACGTGTGCCCGCGCCGAGCCACACCGGGCCGTGCCGTGCCGTGCCGTGCCGCTCCGTTCCGCGCCCGCCGTGCCGCTCCCGCTGCCATGGGCCGGGCGCGCCGCCGGCACAACTGGAAGGCACGGCTGCCGCAGGGCGCCGCTCAGCCCCCACCCGCCGCCGAGCCGCTGGAGCTGCCGCTGGAGCTGGGAGGTGCGGCGGGGCCCGGCCCGGCCCGGCCCTTCTCTTTCTAGGCGTTACGTGCAAACCGGGGCTGGTACCGTCGCGACAGTGGCTGTGGAATCGCAGAGATTAGAGCTATCGCCGTATCTTCTCTGCATTTTGATTATACTTTTATTGGAAGCATTAAAAGTTATTTTAAAGTATCATAGGCGTTGCATCAATAACTATTAAAGCAACTTCTGCATCTAAGCAGTTTGTTATTAAAGCAATTATTTAAAAGATTTTTGTGTTCAATATTTGCATTCCTAAATGTTACTTTTTAAAAAAACCGCGTTTATTCTGTTTATATTACTTAAACTTAAGTAATACAGATGTCTAGTATTAATTGAAAAGGACTTCTGCCTGGGAGGGGCAGGATGCTGCAGGGTCACCCCAGGATACACTGTGCCCTGGGCTGCTCCCAGCCCCCGGGGGATGAAATAAATAGGCAAAAATTTCATAGTATTGTTACACAGGTCAAGGAAAATTACCCTCACGGCTGCAGTAAGCACAGGATGATCAAGTCCCTGGTTTTGTGGCCTCTTGCCCTTGCTGATAATCTGGGAATATTTTTATTATTTTTTTTTGGCTGGGGCTGAGGGTTGTGTTTGTTTAGAACAGCTGTATCTGGTATGGTTTGTGATAGGGCTACGAAGTCCTGAAAATAATCCACCTGGCACAGGAGACTGACTAATCAAACATGCTTTCAGATGAAGCAAGGCTGAAGGGAATTGATGGGAGCAACGCCCTGGTCCTGCCAGCAAAAAAAACAAAGAAGAAAAAAGTACCGTGTGTTGTGCAACAACAGAAGAAACCCCTGAGCAAGAAACAGAAGAAAATCCTGCAGAAAGTTTTAGAGCAGAAGGAAAAGAAAAAACAGGTACATTGCTGCTTGCTGTTAACTCTGGGTTTGTGACTTCTGTTAAAACGATAATTTAATATCAGCATGTGGAAAAGGTTGATGTTAATAAGCAGCTCTTGAGGTTTCCCTCATGCTGTGACGCTGGCAGTCCCCGATACATGACACAATTGCGTTGTTGGTGTGAAAAACCAGAGGGGGGGTGACTGCTCTGCAGTGCCAGCGAGCAGTGTTTGGGATGTCAACTGTCAGGGGCCCTTCAAGGACGTGCAGGTGCTGAAGTTTAAGAGTTTATGTTACAACAGCATTAGCCATCCTTTTGCTGGCTCTTTTGGCAAACATGCTACCACTCACGGAATCTTGAGTGTAACTGGTGGGGAAAAGCATTCCCCGCCCTCTCAGTGGGTCCGGTGTTGCAGGAACATATCGTTGTGTCCTCATTCCCGTTCTTTCTTTGACCCTGAACAAATAGATGAGTATTGTGGAGTTTATCACTAGCAGAGTAGATGACATCATATTTTAAAAGCATTCTGTGAAAGATTGTATGAGAAACTTTGTCCTGCTGGAAAATGCAAAGTTCGATGCACCTCTAGTTCTGCTACTGCCAACGCTGCTGAAATACTTATTTCCAGCTCTTGTATATTTTCTGTATGCAAATAGAACTTTTCTGTCTTTGTAAAAGCTTTCCAGACAAAATTTCTGTTCATTTTAGTGTCTGAATAATGGCTTTGACAAACGAACTCTATTTTTTGAGGTAGTTTTAAGACTGCGGCTGTCTGACCTCCTGCCAGTACTATGTCCCATGTGAGGCAGTTGATGGGAGGCTTCCATTGCTCCAGCCCTTGCTCCAACATTTTAGTTCAAATCCATTTTCTTTGCTGTTGTTTGAAGGGTGCAGCTGAGCTTTTCATTGTAGTGACAAAGGGTCAAGTCCGCATTTCTATTTTCACTCTGGTGCAGGGCTGAAATCTTCACTGGAGAGGACTGACCACATAGCAGCAGGGACATCTTCACAACTTCACAGCAAGATTTGCCAGAACACACCCATTAAATCTCAAGCGCAAATTCTGAAATGAAATTATTTCCTCGTGAAAATAAGCACTGATTTTTGTTGTTTTTCCCGAATAGCGAGCTGAGTTGCTGAGCAAGCTGAATGAGGTGCAAGCTTCTGAGTCAGAAATGAAACTTCTGTTCACTACTTCGAAACTGGGTATTGGGGAGCGGATGTATCAGACTAAAAGGTAAAGCATTATTTGAGAAGAACCATTCTGGTTTTTCGCTGTGGTTGAAAACTTGGCAACCTTATTAGCTTTTTTTGCTTGATTTGTTTTTTCTTCTTAATGCTTATAGGTTCTTCAGAATGGGTGGAATTAAATAAATTTCTGGCTTTATCTGATAACATGGTAGCTTTTTTCTTGTTAACTTCATCCTCTTGAGAGCATGCTAGTTAAAATAACTTGTCCTTCCCTTTCATAAGGGATGAGGTGGGTGACCATTACCTCTGCATAATCTTACAAATTATGCTAAACTACATAATTGGTGAATTAATGTTTACTTTTTTGTTGTATTGGAAAACATTGACTGAGGTGGCCCTTGGTTACTGGGTTTATCAAGAGCTGCATTTTCGCAGAAGTTGAAATAAACTAAACTATAAAGATGTCTTCTGAAGAAATCAATGAATGCCAGTATAGAGCATGCTTTGGTATGAATCCAGCAGCCAGGTCAGTTGAGGCTTTACCTAGCAGAATTGTGAAAACCTCCAAGAATGGAGATCCTTGGAGAACTGGGTTAACCTCTCAGCAGTGTTTTCTCGTGATGCACTACATCCAGGGTGTAGAAGTTTTTTTCTTACTTGAGTAAAACTTGGGTTCAGGCTCAGTGAGTTTTGATGATGTGAATTTTCTGGGTTTTTTGTGGAAGAAATGTCTGGCTTGGGCTCCTGGAGAATATTGACCAAAATGTAGTTGACACGTGGATGTTTTGTTCTAGGGTGATACAGGAGTCAGGGACTGCTGTACCTGAAAAAATCAAGAGCATCAGTGGTGCAAACAAGAGAAGACGAAGCACAGATTCAGAATCGGAGCCTGAGGAAGAGCCCAGTAGCTCTGAGGAGGAGAAATTAAAACAAAAGCAAGAAATTGAAAAGTCCTTGGCCAGTGATTTGAATACTGCTGAGAAGCCAGAGGAGGGCGTGAAGAAGGCAGCGGCTAACCAGCCGCCGGCTGGTCCTGGTGTGCTGGTTTGCCAGACAGCCTCCAACAAAGCACCTTGCAAGCCTGCAGTTTTTATTCCAGTGGACAGGTCTCCGGAGATTCAGGTGAGGCTCTGAACAGTAAAGTGCTTACCAAGGGCGATGGACATTATGGTGTCTTCCCTCAGGTGAGGTCACTGCAGACACCATAGCTTTGTCTTGCGTCTCTTGCTAATGCTGTGTGTGCAATGTGCGCTTAGGGGCCACCTTCTGGCACATTGTATATGGACATAGAATTGTTCAGGTTGGAAAAGACCTTTAAGATCATCAAGCCCAACTATTAACCCAGGATTGCCAAGTCCACCACTAAACCATGTCCTTAAGTGCCACGTCTACAAGTCTTTTAAATACCTCTAGGGATGGTGACTCAGCCGCTTCCCTCAGCAGCCTTTTCCAGTGCCTGACAACCCTTTTGGTGAAAAAATTTTCCCCAATATCCAACCTAAACCTCCCCTGGCCCAGCCTGAGGCCATTTCCTTTTGTCCTGTCACTTGTTGTTTGCGAGTCTGAGCTTGAAGCCTGTCTATTCTAGCAGAAGGAAAGCTAGTTTTGTCTTAGGATATAAGGATTTGTCTCTAGTTTTAAATATAGAGTCTATTAGCAGTCTTTTATTATTCTTCACTGGACAATCTTGTGAAGTCACGTAGCTCTCCATTACGCTGTATCTTCTGCTGGGCAGTTTTATTCCATTCGCTGCAGGTATGGCATTCTGTAGAAATGCGAAAAACTATGCATGTGCCTGAACAGATGAGCTAGAGTTGTGGAATGAGTTCCTTTAACTGCTATTTTAATAAACTCAAGGGACTCTGTGAAGTTTCACAAATTACAGTGCAGGGCTTGCCAGCTGCTTTCTGGAAGCTGTTTGGGTGAGTAGTTCTTGGATGTGCTGGTGTGATACTAGCTGGCTTAGAGCTTTTCAAGCCACAAAGCCTGCAGAATTGTTTTGTGTGGGTTTTATAATCAGAGGAAGGTAACAGTTTTCAACCCTGGGGAGCGCAAAAAGGGAGTGGAAAACAAAACAGTGTAACTAAAATATGTTTTGTATTATTTAGGAAGCAAGACTAAAGCTTCCAATCCTTGCCGAAGAGCAAGTCATCATGGAAGCCATTAATGAGAATCCCATTGTGATCATCTGTGGAGAGACGGGAAGCGGTAAAACCACGCAAGTACCTCAGTTTCTCTATGAAGCTGGCTATGCCAGGTATGAGTTGTCTTTTATATGCAGCAAACGTAATCGGCAAAATTCAGGCTGAGCTCAGTCACTTCTGATTTTGTGTCTTTTCTTCTGATGTGGCTGAACTGAACCTGGTCTTTCTGTGCAGTGGTAGTGGCCATGTTGAATGGGCTTTTAAAAAAATCTGAACGGAACAAGATTGACTTACAAAACTCTCTCCACATAAGCAATCTTTTGAAACCTCTTAACGTAAAAATTTCTTTTAAAGCCACTGGCCTGTTTTTTCAGAGGGGCTTTATTGTCTGCCCATCTCATGTAGTTTATCCTCTGCTTACAGAAATTTGGTTTTTCCTTTGCAAGAAAGCGTGCATATTTCTTTAAGAACATCTTTGGACATAGCTGTGGCTTGTCTGGCATTATTGGTGACGTTATAAGCTTGGACACCTCATAAGATGCTTCTTGTGAGCTGTATCACGGTGCATCCAGCTTCTCTGCTGCCCCAACCCGAGTTTCCTCTGAAATGGACCCTGTTGCCAGAGGGATGCCCAGGGAAACTGGAGTTCAGTGAGCTGCAATTACAGGGACATTTGGGGGAAAAATTCCTGGGATGACACGCATCTGCAGATGAATGCACATATAATAGAAGGGTAATCCCAGAGCTTCCTTTCTGTCTTTTTCTTCGAACTGTAGGTGATACTGTGTGAGTGCTGCTACTTAATTTAGAACCATTGTACAGAAATCCTGTTGTCATCTTTTGAAGTGTTTCTCTGTTTAAAACAAGCAGCCAAACAACCCCTCCTTTTCTTTCCTTCACCCCTTTAGCTCGAACGGTACTATTGGTATCACTGAGCCTCGGCGTGTGGCTGCAGTGTCCATGTCCCAGCGAGTCGCTAAGGAAATGAACTTGTCAAACAGGTGAGGGGAAACAAAGCTGAGACCTTGCGAGGGAGGTTACACTATGTCATAGACTGAAATCAAGGCTTGCGCATTGCTTGTTCAGTCTTTGACGAAGAACTGTGGGAAAGTTACGTATAAACTCCTCTATGGGCTGGTCTATAAAAAAAATATGCAGACTTGTTGCTACTAATGGTTGTAAGTTACTTTTTAGAGAGAACTTTATGGAGATGATGTGTGGGAAAGTGGCCCTAGTTTGTCTCCGTATGAGAACATGTCCCATAACAGTGAAATAATTCAAAGTGATACTGCTGTGTATCCCAGCTTCCAGCATTTTGTGTGTGCTAGGCTCCAGGGAGCTGACGATATTCTTCTGGTTTTGTCCTGGCATCAAGTCTTAATTTCGTTAGGGTGAAGGCTGCTTCCTGGTCTGAACGTGAATTTTCTGTTTCTTCCCCTGCTTGTTCTTGTGGCTGCCCTGGTATTTCCTCACAGAGTGGTTTCCTATCAAATCCGGTATGAAGGCAATGTTACAGATGAAACACAAATCAAGTTTATGACAGATGGTGTACTGCTGAAAGAAATTCAGAAGGTAAGTGGCAAGTCGTCAGTGCTACAAAAAAGGAAAGTATTTTGTATAGCTGGGAAGAGAGGCCAGTTGCTTTCTGGGGATTTGTCAGCAACTTTTGAAAGCAAAATTGCTTTCAGCACCGCAGATGTATTTTATCTCAACCCTTTATATTCCTCCTGCCCAAGTCCGTAAATGTTAGGTTATCTTGCTGTGTAAAATGAGAGTAAGGAAAAGACTCTCAGGAGCTAGGCTGCTTCATGTAGGGTAAACGCATTAAACTGCTCAGACACGTGGGAGAGTCTACAGCCATGTATGAGGATGGGGGGGTCGGTGTTTGTGTAGCTGTAGGTTGTCGTGACTTAAAGATGTCCTTGGGTGAGGCTTCACGTGGTGGGATTGATCTTTCTTCTCAGGACTTTCTGCTTTCGAAGTACAAAGTCGTTATTATTGATGAAGCCCACGAAAGGAGTATGTACACAGATATCTTGATAGGCCTCTTGTCTCGCATTGTGCCTCTTCGTAAAAAGGTAAGAGAAGCAGTATTCTTGTTTTGACACAAATGTGCTGGGGAGGGAGATGTTAGATGTGAAAAAGCTCTGTGGGAGAACAGACTGTGTGACATGGAAGGTGATCATGAAATAACACTTAGATGATGTGTTTGTCTTTCCATATGATCAAAGGAAGCATAGAGCCTACAAAATGGGGAAGATAGTATGTATCAGTACCAACAGATAGATAACTTTTGAGACAATATCCAATTAATTTTAGACTTACAGTGCCACAAGACACATGTAAATAATTGAAATTAGCAGCCTGTTGAAAGCAAGGTGCTTACTGTGGCACTGGAATAAGCCACCAGCAGCGCTGCTTGGGAGGAGATGTTTCAGAGCAGACATTGTGAAGGGTTTGGTCTTGACTGATGCTGGCGCTGGTGGGCTGCAGGGCAGAGCTTGGCCTCTGTGTTCGTTTCACTTAAGGATGGAGAGAGAATGCAGAGGTTTAGAGGCAGGTCGCTATCAGCATGAGGATTGCCAGCATGGGGGTTTGTGTATTTTAAGTCATGTTGCATTTGAAGCTGCACATATCCTCTGTCACTTGACATGGTGCTTTTGTTGTCTGAGATTTTGAGGGGTTTGATGCAGAAACTTGTATCCAACCCTGCTAATAGCTCTGGGTTTGTGTGCTGAGTACATCGCCTGCCCTGTGCTTTCCAGCCCAGAGTAACGCGTTTGTGTCCCTGCAGAAAGGGCTGCCGCTGAAGCTGATCGTCATGTCGGCCACGCTTCGTGTGGAAGATTTCACTGATAACAGCAGGCTGTTTTCTGTTACACCTCCTGTTATTCAGGTATTGTTCTCACTGGGGTCTGTGTCAGATGTAATGGCTGAAATACAGTGAGGCCTTCCTTTATAAAACTAATTAAAAATTAGGAGCACTCTAATCTTTCCAGTTGGTACTGAAATCTTTCAGATGTCAGTTTAGAAATAGTTATTTTGTTTGGACTATTTTTCTTTTGAGACTTGGTGTTTTTCTTTCCTCTTTTATCAGAAAACTGCCTTGGCAGAATCTCGAAAAACTGTTAAATTACAGTTCAGGAGAACTAGAAAACCACATGAGTTGATGATTGGAAAGAGAGAAAAGGTTTGGTTTCTAGCTTGGTTTCCTGGCAGTGAGCGTAGACAACACTGATAACTTCTGTGGATCTGGTGTTTTGTAGGTTACTAAACCCAAGAGCTGAACAGAACTACAGGGTTGAATTTTTCTAGTTTTCCCATGAAAACTAATGGTTGTGATGGAGTTAAAACAGCAAAGAAACCCTTTTTTTCTGTATTTCCTCTCTAGGTAGATGCAAGGCAATTCCCCGTAACGATTCATTTTAACAAGAAAACCCCCCTAGATGACTACAGTGGGGAGTGCTTCAGAAAGGTGTGTAAAATCCATCGGATGTTGCCCTCAGGTAAGATCACTGCTGAGAACCCTCTGAAGTGCTTTATATTTCACATGTCTAAAGTTTTTTGGGTTGATTTTTTGGGGAACATGCAACTGCAGTGATGTATTGTGTACTTTTACTTACAAGTCTTTTCTTATTAAAATTACCTTTCTATTAAATCATAGTTACATTAGCATGCTTCTTGAGGGAGTAGCAGGAGACAGATGCAGTCAAACACCCTCTTCCTCATTGTTACTTCACAGTATATCCTACCTGTCTTTTATTAAGAATGAGATCTGAAGCTTTCCAAGGTGAAATACCTGTGCTGAGGTTGAGTGTCGTTTCTTCTCTTGCAGGTGGGATTTTGGTGTTTTTAACAGGCCAGGCAGAAGTTCACTCTCTCTGTAGAAGGCTAAGGAAAGCCTTTCCATTCCAAAAAAACAGCACTGCAGGTAATGCTATAGAATAAAGGACTATTAAACTTGGAATTTATCCCCCGAGAAGTGAGCTTGCTTTGCACCTAAAAATGAGAGCTTTTATTTAAAACCCCAAAACCCACGGGTTGCAGAAAGTGCTCATTGTGGATGATTTTGATGACTGATTCTCAGGTTTGTACTGTTTTAAGTTTGGGGAAAAGGCTTATGGATGTGATCCTTTCCAGTTCCCCAGAACCCATTGCATTGCTTCACTTACTCTCTTGGTTGTGGATCGAAGTGGAAATGTTGCTTCTTGGTGGTGACTCTTCATTTTCAGGATAGTAGAGTTTCCCAAGACGACTTCAGAAAGTCAAGGTCTAATACAGCTCAGCTAATTGTCTCCTAAACCTTGAGGCATATAGTTGCTGTGCACACTGTTGCCAATCACCTGTATGGCTTCTAAATGCGCTTACAACGTTAAACTTGTGTGTTGTCCCTGTCGCCTTCTGCCTTCAATGTGACTATTTGCTGCTTTCACACTGTGACGCTTTTTGAATCACTAGAAAGATAGGAGTGGGACCAAACTCTCCCCACTAGCATTTCCAAGAGGAAAGCATGCTCAGCTAACGGTGATTCCACTGGCTCTTTGCACAGGAGGAGATGACGACAAGGAAGAATCAGTGGAAGAAATCAGAAAATTTAAGAAATCGAGGAAGTGGAAGAAAGTTACGGTAATATGTGATGGCCAAAATTCCTCCAGGAGGCAGGAAGGAGCAGGTGTCTCCCTGCAAAACAGTACTCCTGTGTAGCTGTTTTTCTCACCAGGCTGTTTTAGACTTGCATGAAGCCTTGTAGCCTGGGTGCATCCCCTCAGAAAATCCGGTAATAACCGCCTACACTGATGACTGCTGCGTTATGAGCAGCAGAGTGCTAAAATGTGTCCCTGGATATTAGGGGCCGGAGATTCATTTCACTTGAGTATTGACTATTAAAACTTTAATGGAAGGAGTTTCAGCCTTGCTGGCTCCAGGGCTGCTCCTCATCTTGCTGTTTGTTATCCAAAATTGGGACTGATGCACCTGTGATGAAGGGTAGCGTTTGGCTTCCACCCACGTCCTACATGCACTTTGTCAGCAGATCTTGATGTTATAGATATACTGTCTATTGACACTGGATCCTCATCACTGAAAGGGCTGAAGTAAAGAAATTTTACTCTTTGTCACTGTCCTCCAAGTGAAGAAGCTTGCCTCAACACAAAGTGTTGTTTAAAATATTTGGGTTACTCCCCCCCAACTCTCACAGTTACCAAATGCTGAACCTCAGCCTTAAAATCAAATGAAGTCTCTTAATCCCTCTGTCACCACCTTCATGTCAACAAATGTTTGGAGTAAGCGTTCAGCTTTGCTTTCAAAGCAATAAAAAGTGCTATTTGCGTCCCTGCCTTAATGCTCTGTGGTCATCTTTCTTGTCTTTCTCAGACATTACCCAAAATTGATCTGGACAATTACGCTGTTGTACCAGTGGATGAAGGAGACGAAGACAGGGATGCTGAAACTGATGATGATGATATTGCAGGATCTGATATTGACCTTGATTTAGGAGATGGAGACTCAGAAGAAGGTTTGGCACTTACAAAATAAAAATTCTGTGTCTCCTGTCACCTGTGAAATGTGGGATGAACAGGAGATCTGTGTTATGGAAAAGCTATTAAGATTTTCCAGCTTCAGCTTTATACCAAATACTGGCTTAAAATGATGTGGTGTTTGTGCAGACATTGTTGGAGCTAAGCCTGGAAGTTGACTTGCCATGTATTTAACAATATTGGTTTGTTTCTTCACAGATGAGAAATCTGATTCATCCCTTCCACTCTATGTGCTCCCGCTCTATTCCTTGCTGGCACCAGAGAAACAAGCAAAGGTAAGGGATTACCATGAGCAATGATCCTCACAAGTATGTGTCGTCAGTGTCTGAAGGCTTTGTGAGTTACAGTTTCCATCCTGGACTGTCCGTCAGTGGGCAGACTTGAGTGGCCCAGTGGGCAAGCTGGGATGGGATCGGAGCAGGCCTTGCTTGGGATGGGATCAGAGCAGGCCTTGCTTGGGCTGGGATCTCCCTGATGTGCCAGTTCAGCAGGTTGGGGAAAATGAAAAGTGGCAGTCCTGCAAACATGTTAAAGTTAGCCACAGCCCTGGGGCATGTCAGGGTCCTGCTGCCAACAGGCAGTTCCTACAAATTCTCACGTTCCTTCTTGGGCTTTGGTGGTGACGTCAGTATGTCTAAATGTGACTTGACACTGGTGTCTGTTCTACCTGGAGCTCCCATGGATGTTTTGGAGGGATTAACTGAGCTGGATAGAGAGCTCCAGAGAAAGAGTTAAGTCTTTGATCTCACTCTTGGGTTTCACCTGTAATGCCATGTGCATTGTCATCCCTTTGCAACCCATCCAGGTTGACTGTCGGTCTCTTTCCGTCGTCATTTGTGGTGCATTTCACATTCCTATCTGTTCCTTGTAGGTATTCAGGGCTCCTCCTCCTGGCACGAGACTGTGTGTTGTAGCCACCAACGTGGCTGAAACATCGCTTACCATCCCAGGCATCAAATACGTGGTAGACTGTGGAAAGGTCAAGAAACGTTTCTATGACAAAATTACTGGGGTTTCGTCATTCAGAGTGACCTGGATATCTCAAGCCTCAGCTAACCAGCGGGCAGGTCGGGCTGGCCGGACGGAACCAGGGCACTGTTACAGGTGAGCTGCCTGCCCTCGAGAGGATTAGGAGGGAGCAAAAACCCTGACCAGTGTCAGTGTGAATTTGACAGCTTCCCTCGTCCTGCTGCCCCTTTCACAAGGACCTAGTGCTGCTTGGAGGATTTTGGCTTTGTCTGCTCTTCATTCAAATGGGAGAGGTGAAACCAAGCATGAACTGTCACTGGTGATGTTGGTTTGACAGTTTGGCTTCTCAGGGGCCTGTCTGAAAACCCTTATTTAGGTGGCCAGGTTAGCATGGATTCCACTCAGAGCCAAGTCAGCTTTTTGTGACAAAGGCAGTAGGCCCCAACCATATCTATAATTACATGGCTATGTAATCAGTACCCACAGCTGCCTTTTTTTAAAACACCTTGCTGATTTTTCACGCTTATCTTTTGGGTTAAGGCTTCTTCAAAGTCTCTAAGCAGCGGTTCTGGCCCACTAGGTTATACTCTTCGGCAGTCTTCATGGACTTTGAGAAATTTTCTGCTCCAGAAATAACAAAGCGACCAGTAGAAGACTTGATTCTGCAAATGAAGGCATTAAATATAGAAAAGGTGAGGTGTAAATTGGCTTTGTACTACAGCGCTCATTAAAGTGGTTGCACCTAGGAGCCCGAAACAAACACAAATGTCATTTATCATCGTTGCTTGAGGTTGCGCCTTGCATTAGAAATTAGGATCCTGGGACTTGACTTTTGGTTCTGCAAATTGCAGAAGCTGCTATGAATTCCACCAGGCCTTAACAGACATGTTTGTTTAGGTAATAAGAGCTTTCTTATATTCTTAGTAGTGAAAATAACTGTCCAAACAGGGGTTGTGTTTTGGACATATTTGAGCACTTTCAGGAAGCACAATACTTAAGGTTAGATGTTAAAGCAGCCTGCCCTAGGCGGTGCCTGGAGTTAGTGGCAGCTAAGGGTGATGTTGGTATTCCTGTTTCCTAATGTTTTTGTTCTAAGTGTTTCCTGCCATTATATGTCCTTTCCTCTCGCTCCTGGCAAACATCCTAAATGTTTTTCTTTGGTATATGTGACCAGAGGGGAAGGTTTCACTCCCCTCCAGGACTACTTACTGTGTTCAGAGTCTGTTTTTCAGTGGGAGCCTTGTCAATGTTGTACTGAGAAGAATTTTCTCTTGGTGTCTGTAGGTAATCAACTTCCCGTTCCCAACACCACCTCCAACAGAAGCCCTTGCAGCAGCTGAGGAGTTGCTGATAGCCCTGGGTGCCTTGAAGGAACCCCCTATGACAGGAAGGTAACGTCTGTGGTCCCCCACAAACTGCCTCTAGGCACTGCTGCTTGTCCTCCGCTGTCGAGGTAGTGGGTACTGCTGTCTTCTCGCCTGCTTTTCCATCTCAGCCCTTGCATCTGAGGGTGTGCTTTTGTACGGAGACCAGCATCATTTTAACAACCTCTGGTTCACCTGTGTTTATTTTACTGGTGCTGGGTGTGTTCAGGCAGGGAAGCACTGTGCTAGGAGCGTGCCATGCATGGCAGGTGGGTGCTGCATGAGGAAGAGAAATCCTTCCTTTGGGACCAGCACATAAGAAAATCTGAGACAACACATCAAGTTAATTGGGCTGCCAAACGCAGAAACACAAACTCATTCTGATGCAGAAGTTCCTTTATTACATGACTTTTCTTCTCGCAGGCTGAAGCAGCAGCTGGCAGCAAAGCTGAGTTGCCCTATTAGTCCCCTGGGCAGAATAATGGCCACTTTTCCTGTAGCCCCCCGCTATGCAAAGATGTTGGCATTAAGCAGGCAGCACAACTGCCTGCCATACACCATTACCATTGTGTCCGCAATGACTGTCCGGGAGCTTTTTGAAGACTTTGACATGTGAGTGAGTTAGCCTGACAGCCTGTTTACAGGACACATCACCTTGTCACAGCTGATGCCTTTTATATTGAGGCCCCCCCTGCATGTGACCCCGGTACTCACTGATGCTGTTTTGTGTTTCTTGTAGGCCAGCAGTAAGCGAGGAAGAGACAGCGAAGCTGAAGGGGAAGAAAGCGAGGCTTTTACAGATGCAAAGGATCTGGGCTGGGCAGGGGCCGATGCAGAAGCTGGGAGACCTCATGGTGATGTTAGGTACTGCAGAAAGCTATTTCCCTGGGCTGTTACCTTCCGTTCTGTTCTCCTCCCTATCACCCTGAGCTCTCAGCTTTCTACAGCCAAAGGCATCCCCATGCTGTAGGACTAAGCCTGGCAGTGTGTTTTCTAGACTCTTCTCTGGGCAGCCTGCCTGTGTCCCAGGCTGGTGACAAGTGGGAGCTGTGATATGCACATGTTGACTCTGACAGTATTGTCTCGCAGTTGGTTTATTGAGAGCTGAGTGGCTAAGATTTTTTTCTCCACCTGGCTGTTTGCTTCCAGGAGCAGTGGGGGCCTGTGAATATGCTGGGTGTACCCGTAAATTCTGTGACGAAAACGGGCTCCGATACAAAGCCATGCTGGAAATCAGGCGCTTGAGAGGGCAGCTGACAACAGCAGGTGAGTGGGTTTTGAGAGGTATTTCTGCGTTTTATTTTTTCAGGGGTTGACAAATCAACTGGGTTGTTTTGTTGCAACTCTTTTTCTCTATTGAATCCTAACTCACATTTTTTTTTCTTGCAGTGAACTCAGTCTGCACTGATGTTGGGCTCTATGTTGATCCAAAGATGAAGCCCCCGACAGAAGCTCAAGCAACTTACTTGAGACAGATTGTGCTGGCAGGGCTGGGGGATCACGTTGCCCGAAGGGTTCAGGCAGAAGAGCTCCTGGATGACAAGTGGAAAAATGCCTACAAGGTAAACAGCTTGATTTGACTGAATTCTCTTCCCCTGTATGGCAGAAAGACACTCCTGTGCAAAGCCTGGGCTTCTGGCTGGGTGCAACATTGAGGCTGCATGTGCTGGCTTGCTTCTTACTGCTCTCCATAGAATTCTAAATTTCCAGTGTTACAATGTCCCAGTCCTCATGTAGGAATTGTTATGAAAGAGCTAAAAGTAGAGCATTAGTCCATCTTGCAAAGTGCTTGATGTTTCCAGAGAAGGTGAAGCAGAAAATTGTGGGGTTATGAAGAGCCTCCATCACTTAAGGAAACCATATAAATGTACATCTGAGAGAGGCTGAAATTAGATGCAATCAGGAAACTGGATTGCCAGTAACTCACCTTACTCTGCTTCAATCTTCTGTGCTTTCTTAAAGACTCCTCTCCTGGATGACCCAGTGTTCATCCATCCAAGCTCAGTCCTCTTCAAACAACTCCCGGAATTTGTGGTGTATCAAGAAATTGTCGAGACTACAAAACTGTACATGAAAGGTGAGGCTGCTGCAGCCCCTGCGTGTCCTGCAGGTGTGGTGAGGAACTCAGAAACACCTTTGCAGAATGTTTCCCTTGCTGCAGTGACTGGGTGCTCTCTTTAAAGAGTGGTCGTGCCTCCTGGGATTTGGGTACTTGTGCTTTCTAGATGTGGATTGGGGGGAAAATTGGCCTGGTTTATTCTTTGTCTGGCAGAATTGGCTGGAGCAAAGCTCTGCTGCTGCAATCGCTGCTCTGCACCAGTCCCGTCACCAATAGTTACCTATTGCTGGTCTCTGAACAGGAGAATGTAAAAAAAGTTGACTTGAAAGACGAGATACAAGTAACTCTGTGGAGATGAGATCCTGACCGTGCGCTGTGCTCGTGGGACTGCCAGTGAGTGGTGGCCCTTGGCAGCAGGCCGGCATTCAGGTGTGTCTGTGCCCTTCCTCAGGTGTGTCTGCCATCGAACCAGAGTGGATCCCTGCCCTGCTGCCACCGTACTGCCACTTTGGGAAGCCTCTAGAAAACCCTCCTCCGACTTACTGCCCCGAAACAGGCCGAATTCGATGTCACAGACCAAGTGTCTTTTGTAAGTGTCTCGAAAAGTGTTACTTGGTAGTTTTGTCTGAGAGCTGCTCCACAGTTATTGTAATGCTGCTTTTAACAAGACTGTCAAACCAGAAAGGTCAAGCTTAACTTGAGCTCTTCAAAGAGCTTAACAGTGGTTTGAGTGTCTCCACGGGATCTGTAGCATTTAAATATCATCTTCCCGTTGGCGTGGGTGTTTTCTGCCCATCTTCTCCTCCTGTGAAGGAGCGTGGCTGGCTGGAGGGTGGCACTGTCCCCTCCGCTTCTCTTAGCACCTGTGGTGTCACGTCTCCCTTGGAAGCGTACCCTCCTCTTGGAGCATTTAGGAGGCAACAATGGGATCTTTCTTTCCAGATCGAGTTAGCTGGCAGCTCCCTGCCGTGGAAGTTGATTACCCAGAGGGTATCGATCGCTACAAGTACTTTGCCAGGTTCCTGCTTGAAGGAAAGGTGAGTGTGTTCCAGCTGTGTTACTTCTTTGATGTTACCAGTAAGTTTAGCCCAGTTTTTGGAGGAGGTGAGACATGTGGCTTCTTTCTTGGTGTGCATGCCCACTCCTTGTGACTTGCTGGTGGCTGGAGGGGTTTGCTGCGGTTGGGGGGCAGGGGGAGATACCTTTAAAATGTGATACCCCAAATTTAAATCCTGTTTTTGCAAAGGAAGGAAGCTATAGCTCTTGTCTTTGTTCTGATTCGCAAGAGTCATCTAGCAAGCCAGTCAGGAAAAGATAGGTATGGAGACACGGGTGGGAGAGAGGTGGTAAGAGAAGATATGGGATGGAGATCTATAGTAGTCCAAGTTCATTGATGATTGTCTCCACAGAACAATTGATTTATCTTACTCATTGTGTACTTGTTGTAACAAATCTTCCAGGTCATTGAGAAGTTGAGGTCTTACAGCCGGTGTCTGCTGTCCAGTCCCCTCATAATGCTGAAGACATGGTCCAAGTAAATTGTTAAAAACAAACTTAAGTTTGTCGTCTCCACTGAATGCTTTTAACTTCCTTTTAAATTGAAAAAAAAATTCAATTCAGGGAGGGGTGTTCTAGATAGTGATCTTGGCTGTAGCTGCAGAGAGAGGAAAATTAAGTTCTCTTACCAAGAAAAATTGTGTGTCAAGAGAACTGGGTGGTGGTGAGGGTGGTGTGGGAGAGCGCAGGCAGCCTGCTGGTCGCACTGATCCCTGCGGGCTGCTTCACACAAAGAAATGGCTCACGTGTGGCAGAAACTGGCAGATGAGCACTACTGCTTTCCTTGCTGTTCTTTGCAGTTTAGCCAATTATACCATCTTTATTTCTTCTCAGAAACGTGTTTACAACAGACCATGTTTTTGTTGTAGTTTTCATTACATTTATAGAACCGTGACCCTCAAAAGGACTGTCTGCTGTTGCCTCCCTTGCTATCCCCCCCATGTCCTCTCTTGCTTACCAAAATAAGCTTTCTTGGAGTCTTCTACGACTTTTCCTGGAGTTGACAGACACAAGGATTTTGAAAGCCTTTTAGAAGTGACTGGTGTTAGCTGAGGGTCCTGCAGTTAGGAAGTGTTTTCCCGTTGCAGTCCATTCGGGGTTCAGCATGGAACCTGTGGGTTCCTCTATGCTTTACTGCATGCTGTGCAGCTGCATAGCTGACAGCTTCGTGCTGGCAGTGACAAGAGCAACCTGCTGTTACTTTTAACAACAAAAAGTCACAGAAGGGGGAAGAAACTACCTCTAGTGAGCTTTCTTGAGCCAATGATGTGTCTCTGTATCCAGGGGTCGTGTGTTTCTGCATTTGTATTTAAATTTTTTTACAAATATTAGGAGTATGCATTCAGAAAGGTAAGCTGAATGCTGTAACACTTTGCTAAATTGTGCTATGAACGTTGATTTATTGCACTGTTTTATTTTGGACTGATTTAGACTTCAGCCCAGGACAGAATCCCTCCTGCAGGCTCTAGTTGCAGAAAATTGTGATAACCGTGGTGCCTTACTGGCTGCATGGAAGAAAAATCCTAAATGTAAGTGTTCTGCTTTTGCTTAATTATTAGTTATGTCAGTACAGACTTTGTAGTACCTTGAGCACTGTTGAATTATGATTTTAAAAATAGATAATTTCACTTGATAAGCTCGAAATATTTGTTCTTTTCTTACTGGAAACAGTAATGTTCTGTGGTTTTCTTCTTGTGAAGAACTGGTGTTCCCTGTACTTCAGAAAGCAACATCTATTTGTATTTTAAGATTTTTTTCTGTAGTTCTAACCACAGTTAAAATGTTTGGTTGGGCTTTTGAAAAATTAAACTATGACAGTACTGTTGGTGGATACAGGATTTTTTTTTTTCCAGATAAGATGGATTTTGTACAACATAAGGGTACCAGACTATAAGAGTTCTTTACAGAAGCAGCAGCAGTGATGGCTTTCACAGTAATTCTCCTGTACTTGATACTTTTATATCCGCATCCGGGTGTCCAAGCTGCAGCACTGTCCTGGCAATGGCAAGTTGGTTCTTGCTCTTGCTGTGGGCAGGGTGACACCACAGACTTCGTCTTTCCAGCAAAACTGCTCCTGGCCCTGATGCCCGCAGCCCTCTAACCGCCCCTCTCTCTCACTGCAGATTTGCTCGCAGCCTATTGCCAGTGGATCCCTGAAGCTATGCATGATGATCTAGCCAAGAAGTGGCCACCAGTAGCACTGTGAAGGACCTGACTGTTCTTGATGGATTCCTTTTCTCCAAGATGCCTCGATAGCTTGGGTTTCCTTGGAAATCTGATGACAAAAATGGACTTGCTGACTGTTAGTGATACCTTTTTGTAAGAGAACTGGGTGTTGCTCTGGTTTTCTGGGCAGCCCTCTGTGTCCCCAGAAGCCCTACGGTTTTGCTGGTAATCTGTAATATTGATGTTTGGATAATTTTATCCATTATATTTTACAGATTGGTATTTATCTGAAATTTCTCTTTGGACTATATTAGTCATATGGACTGTAATAAATTTGTATAGTTCTTGGTTTGGGTGGAAGAAATGTTTTCTGTGTGGGCTGCTGCAATAACTAGAATTTCAGAGCAACGTGGATCCTTCCTCATGGGTGACAGCAGCTCCTGCTACAGGCTGAGCCTGTGGCCCGGGTGCTGGGCTGACCTGACCCTGGGCTGCAGCTCAGCAGTGCAGCCGCTCCCCCTCCCTCCGGCAGGACAGGGAGAGCAAAAGTGAGAAAACTCTTGGTTTGAGACAAAGAGAGTTTAATTAGCGAAGGGAAAAAGATTAATTAAAAATCCCCAGTGAGGCAAAGGCAATCGCTTGACACCTCCAGTATGATGACCAGCAGGTCCCTGAGTGCAACGTGACGTTATGCAGTGTGCTCTGGCCAGCTCGGGTCAGCTGTCCTGGTTGTGCCCCCCCCAGGGCCATGCCCACCCCCAGCCTACCCCTGGGTGAGGAAGAGGGAGCGCCTTGACACTGTGCAAGTGCTGCTCAGCAACAGCCCGAGCACTGCTGTGTTACCAGTGTTGTTCTCGTTGCAAATCCAAATCATGTGGGCTGCTATGAAGAAATGGACTCCAGCCCAGCCACACCCAGTCTTAACATTTTCCTGCTTCTCTGGTTTGCTGTGAGTTCAGAGTATCCATTAATTTTGCTTTCAGTAATTGTATTTTTTTAAGTCTCATACCTGGCTTGATGCTGCAGGCACTGGGCTCTCCTTGTGCCTCTGCTCAGTGGCGTGGTTTGCCGGTAGAGTTTTGTGCAGCCTGGTGCCACCTGACAAGTCATGGGCTTGGCACACTTCTGGGAATGCAGCGGTTTTAGGAAATGGGGCAGGCTTTAACTGTGCCCTCTGCAGTGTTTGCAGCAAGAAATTTTGGTAATTCCAGAAGGAAATATACAGCTTGGGTTTACCTTCCCTTCCACCTAGTCTTCTGGGGTATTTTGCTCCTTTGTAAACCCCACGTCCTGTTAATTTGCTGTTGCTTGTGAGGCTGTAAGAGCAGAAGGTGCCAGCAGTGGCCCTCCACAGGCGGGCGGTAGCTGGGGCAGCCCAGCAGAGGAGGCTGGATGCATGTGCCTGCTGCTCTCACGTGCTGCAGGGCCTCCAGGCTGGGACACGAGTGTTACTTTAATGCTGATGGAACAGCAGCTTTTGTTTTCGAGCAAGAAGGAAAGTGGTTGCAGCTATGTGTTTATAACTTAAATGCATGCTGTTGCATTCAGTGGCAGGCTGGAGGGTGCCGAGAGCTCATTTCTCTAGCATGAATTGCACCAGAACTTGCAAGCTGCTCTATACTTATGGAAAGGAAAAAAGAAAATATGGAGCCTGGTTAGAAATTACGGCTCTTTCAGGGAAGTGACCAAGAAGAAGCAAACCCAAACGGCTTTACAGCGCTAGGGGCAAAATACAAGTGGAGATGCCGGGGATTGAACCCGGGGCCTCATACATGCAAAGCATGCGCTCTACCACTGAGCTACATCCCCTTGCTGGATGGGAGGTCCAGCACGGCGAATATGGAGGTTCTCCAGGCCTGACGTCACGGCCCACGCCTCCACGTGCTGCCACGGGAACAGGGTGGGGCGGTCGGGCGGTAGCGCCCTCATAGGGGGAGACGGAAAAAACTTCACTTGTGTCCGTCCTCGTTAGTATAGTGGTGAGTATCCCCGCCTGTCACGCGGGAGACCGGGGTTCGATTCCCCGACGGGGAGGTTATACTTCTTTTGGCCCTAGCGGCCGTTTTAGTTGGGGCGGGCCCCGCGTGGTGCTTGGTGACGGGGCCGCGACACCCGCCGGGGGACAGCCCGTGGGCAGAGCTGCTTTTTATGCCGGGGAGGGGAGGGGGGCCTGCCGCGCTCCCTCTCGGAGCCCCCCGCCGCTGGTGCCTGGGGGCTGCCTGGGTCCCGCCTTCGCCCTGCGCGCGCCGGAAGACGGTGTGGAGCGCGGGGACACCCCTCACTGCTGCCGCACGGGTGACACCCGCGCGGGGCGGGCAGGCGGCGGGACCACCCGCACTCAGCGCTGCGCTGGGCGGGGTCGTATCCGCGGTCAGGAGAACCATTCTTCGCCGCCGAAATAGCTCAGTTGGGAGAGCGTTAGACTGAAGATCTAAAGGTCCCTGGTTCGATCCCGGGTTTCGGCAGAAGCCTTTTGTCTTTCTCGCCGCGGGTGGCGATGGGCCCTTTTGCCGCGGGGCCGAGCCTGCGGCCCGCACGGCGGAGCGAGGGGCAGTGGCCCGGGTGTCACCGGACAGTATCACTCGTGCGGGTGCTGCGGCAGGCGTTGGGGTATGGGGCGGCCCGCAAAAGAATTCAGTGTGCTGTCCTCGTTAGTATAGTGGTGAGTATCCCCGCCTGTCACGCGGGAGACCGGGGTTCGATTCCCCGACGGGGAGATTGCAGATTTTTTTTTATCTCTAAAACTTATTTTTCCTTCCCGGCACTACTCGCTCCTGACTCTGGGGAAGAACAGCCGAGTTTTGCTGTGCCAATCCAGAGCGTTC
Organism: Falco naumanni; assembly: GCF_017639655.2. Taxonomy (NCBI): domain Eukaryota; kingdom Metazoa; phylum Chordata; class Aves; order Falconiformes; family Falconidae; genus Falco; species Falco naumanni. The sequence continues at coordinate 97,157,143 of NC_054054.1, read as the reverse complement.
CCGTACTTCTAAGAGTCGCCTGAGGTTCACGCCTCGCTTTGTAGGCGCCGCAGACGGCTGCCAGCACAAGGCGGGAGGCGCACACGGCTGCGCGCCCCCCCCGTGCCCTCTCCCTCCTCGCAGCGCCCCTCGCAGCACCGGCGGGACGCGGCCCGATTCGGACAGACCTGGCCGCCAGGCAGAAGGGGCTAGGCTGGCAGGGGATGTAGCTCAGCGGTAGAGCGCATGCTTTGCATGTATGAGGTCCCGGGTTCAATCCCCGGCATCTCCACGGTGCGCCAGCTTTTTTTGTTCTTTTTTTTCTCCCGTGATGTATTTTATTCGGGGTTAAAGTTGCCATGTCACATTAAACGACAGAAAACCGGTGGAAGTTTCCCAGTGGCACAAAATGGCACTGTTTTGGTCACTGGGATCTCCTCAAGACTATGCAAACACACAAGACCGGGGGTTTCATTGCCCCACAAGGTCCTTGTCTGGTTTCACCCCAGCTGGCAACTACATGGCACGCAGCCACTGCTCCCCCAGCCTGTTCTGGTGGGATGGGGGGGGGAGAGAGTCGAAAAAAAGGTAAAACTCGTGAGGTGAGGTAAAAACAATTCAGTAACTAAAATACAATATTAATAATAACAATTGTAATGAAAGGAGAGAGAGGGAGAGAGGAATAAAATCAAAAATGGGGGGGGGGGTAGTGATGCACAATACAACCGATCACCACCTGCTGGCTGATGATGCCCAGCCAGTGCCCAAGCAGCCATCAGCCTGCCCCAGCCAGCCCCCCTCAGTTTATAGACTCAGCGTGAAGTTCTGTGGTCTGGAATGTTGCTTGGTCTGGAATATCACCTGTCCCTTCCTGATTTCTTGTGCCCCTCCAACCTTCCCACTGGCAGTGCCTGAGAAACTAAAAAGTCCTTGACTAAGTATAAACATAACTCAGCAACAACTAAAACCATCAGTGCGTTATCGATGTTGTCCTCATACTAAATCCAAAACATAGTGTTGTACCAGCTACTGAAAAGAAAATGGCCTCTATCGCAGCTGAAACGGGACAGCCCTGCAGGCACAGGGCAGCCGAAAGGAAGGAAGCACCAAACCCTGCCAGCCCGGCCCCACGCCTCTTCCCCCAGCACCCAGCAGAGCTGGCTCCCTGCAAACCGGCACAGAGCTGGCTCGGGGGCTCTGCACCACACGCCCAGAACCAGGGACAAAGGGCACAAAAGCCAGGACGCTGCAGATGACCAACTGCGCTGGCTGTGATGGTGCAGGAGCTTCTCCCTGGCTCAGAGCTGGTCCTGCGGCATCTTCTTGCCCCTGCTGTGCCGCTCCAGCCGAGGCTCATGGGTAGCCCCTTGGCAGTGTGAGCAGGCTTTGCTCGGAGCTCTTGGGAAACAAGCTCCATGCTTTGATCTCCTCAGGCTGGCCAGGCTCATACGGTTCTACCTGGGAAACTCTCCAGAGCCGGGAGGGCTGAAACGTATGGCCCAGAGCCCAGAGCCCACGTAGAGCTTGAAACAGCTTTTATTTACACAGTTTGGTTACCAGCATTTTTATCTGCACTGCTCAGTTATCAATGACAAATCCAACTCTCTCTGGTGGGGAGAGCTGACTAGCAACAGTAACGGATGTAAAAAGACATTTTCTGCCAGAGTGGTTAAAATGCTCCTTGTGCTATTTATTTACTTGTGTTCCTTCTAGTTGTTATTTTGAGCCAAATGTTCAGCTAGAGTACTGGTAAATCTGAAGAACCCCATTGTAAATAGCTCCCTGGACAGGATCTCTTTGGGCAGCTGTACTTCTGGAATATACCCTGCACTCTGGGACAGTTCCTGCCCCAGAAAGTTTGAAGTAACAGGCACAAATAACAGACTTTTCAGCACAGGAAATCAGTATTTATTAGTTTAATAGGTCGTGGTTTGTTACCTGATGCCTGTACTGATGCCACTGTATGGGTACAACTGTATGTACATTTTTGTCAAAGTATTCTGTTAAGGGAAGGTTGCTGGCTCAGCAAAAGGACAAGATGTCTAAACTCCCAAATTACCAAACTCTGATTTAGTGTTTAGCTATAAAGAAATCTGGGCTCAAAGTTTAGGCCAAGCTGACTCTAAAGTTGTTAAAAATGACAACGCAGGGACTTCTAATTAAGGGAGTCAGCCATGGGAAGGATGGGGAACAAAGAATGGATGGGGAAAAAGAACACTATGAGCTTGACAGAGGGAGAGCCTCTTAAGTAGAAAGAAGCCTCCAAGTGAGGAAGTTCTGGAAGCAAGAGGAGACAAGTTGATGAAGTGTTGCAATTCACAGAAAGTTGGTTGAAAGTAGGACAAACATCCTACTACTCACCAAGCTTGTCTTGAAATTGTAACAAGGGGAACTCGTACAGACAGTGCAGGAGAAACATGGAGTGTCTTTGTTCATAGAAAGCCCACGCTTCTGGGTGGGGGGACCCAGCTTGGGAAAGCACTGTTCTGCAAACCAGCCAGAGGTATTTAAGGACTCTGTTGCATTAGGGCATAACATCTGCCTTGCAATCCAGATATAACACAAACCTGAGCCTTTAGGGGTGTACTGCTCCACCATTGGACTTGGACATCAGGTACAAACTCACACAGGATGCTCAGCAGCTGGCTGTGTACCTTAATTAGATGAAGAACAGCACTGTGTCATCTTAATTTCTTCCCGTTATAAAACTTGTCTTGTCATGAAATACAGTGCCATGTGCCTTTTCGACTATTTTCAGACCAGTTCCAAGTGCTTACTCTGTAATTAAAAGAATAAGCTTAACATGATTATTGACTTTTATATGAGGAAAGACCTAAATCTGAAAGGCTATTCCAATCTTTGATGTTTATACGATTCCAAATACATAAGCCACTGAGCACAATTCTAACCTGAGAAGAAACCAAAAGACTTTTGTGGATTTTATTCCCCAGCTAAATGACCTGAGTGATTGAGGTTATTATTACTATTGCAATGCTGAATTTTAATACAAACACAAGGCAGCAGAGGCTGTGAAGCTCCCCAGCATATTCCCCTCCCTTAAAATCTCCATGTGTCAGGCAAATACAGGCGGGTTTCCCTCAAACCAATCACAAAGCTGTTGCTGGGCTTCTGCTCTCTTCTTACTGGTGTGCAGCACTCAGTGTTGAGGAGGCAGCAGTTTTCCTTGGGTGCTGGCAAAGGAAGGATTTTGTAGGCCAATCGAACCAAATGGCATCTCATGAATCTTGCAAAGCACCATGTTGTCCTTGAATGGCTGTGTAGCTTGACTAGGATGGCACAGGAGCCAACTGAGCGCAACAGAGCTCTGCTAGAAGGTGCTCTGTGAGAAAAGAGTGGGAAATAGGAATCATTATTATTATTACTATTTCTATTTATGACTGATTTTACCCCAGTGGCAAGGCCTTAATCCTGAGTTATAATCTCCATTATGTCTCAGATGCATACTCCACTTTATGCATATATATACTCACTGATGGTATCTCAGGCAGACTGTTGACGTGCGGAATTTGACTCTGTAACTCGAAAGTTATAAAGTAGGTATGTTTCTTGCACGCAGATGCACGGGGGATTGCTCCTCCACAAGCGTGCATACCCGAAGTGAGGAACCATCCTACATTTATACAATGAAACAAATGAATATTCAATTAACGCCTATACATATTCGTTACCTAAACCCCGCTTCGTATGTTAATTAGCTTATTAGTCCGTTTCCTGGAATGTGGTGGTCTTGCAGGTTTGTAGGTGATCCATGTTCTTGTGACCATCCGATCTTCTCCAGCAAGAAGCCTTAGCACTCCCTCCCTCTAGATAGCATTTGAATGTCTCCCATCTTTTCTCATTCTCTTTTAAATAGCCCCTTTGTTAGAGGAAGAAGGGCAGGCGTCTCCCCATCTCCCCTTTGTTAGAGGAAGAGGGGCAGGCGTCTCGTCTCCTCAAAAACTGTAGTTGTCTCCTCAGAGCTGTGTGCCTATGTGACCAGACACCGCACCCATGACTAGTCACCATACCCACATTCCTGAGTAGACATATACAATCACAGTCGGTGTTCCATCATCCTCATTTAACACTATTTCTCCATATCACTGTCACTGGGACTTGGATCTCTGTAACCATCAGGCCTTCTTTGTCCCTCGCTTCAACCCTTCCCTCCTGGGGCTGCCTGATCTCCATCCCCTGGCAGGAGTCTCCTGCAGCCTTCCTGATCCAGAACAGCCTGAAAAGCAGAAGACTGCACCAGCCTTGGGCCCTGGCAGGCATCCCAGCATCACTATGGCAGCTGCACACCACTTGTTTCCTCTGTGCCTTGCTCCCACAGGCCATGGCTGCACCGAGGGCCTGGCACAACCCTGCCTGCAGGCCTCACCCCACCAGGCGCAGCTGCACTGCCTCACCACGGCCCTGCATGCCACTCTCTCTATCATGCTGAAACACGCTGGCAACTCCTCAAACAGAAATATGCTGCTTTTCTCGGAGTAGGACAAGGGTCGCTCTCCCTCCAGGCACCTCAGAAACTGCCACCCAGCAAGGCCTCAGGGCAGAGCTGCCCCTCACCGTGCTCCAGGGAAGAAAATCAAGGAGGCGCCTTTGAAACAGGGACGCAACCGTACGGCTTTACATTCCCGAATGAAATGTGGGGGTCTGAAAGGCGCTTTAGGCACGGGGCCGTATAGCAAAACCGAGAGGGCTGGGCTCGCCGGGGCACCACCGCCGCCAAGCGCCGCTCCGAGGCTCCGGGCCGGGCTTTCCCTCGGGCACTGCACAGTTCCGCACGCCCCGCTGCCCCCTCCGCGCTGCGGGACACACTACCGGCCCCCGCCCCCAGCGCCGCAGGAAACAGTGCCTGGCGGAGCGATCCGCGCCGCGGGGCGGGGCGGGGCGGCAGAGGCTATATAAGGGGCGGGAGGGGAATGTGTGGCGCAGTTGCAGCTGTGTCAGGCTGAGGGAGCGTTGTTGTGCTGGCTTGGCCTGCGCGCCCCCGCGGTGAGTGCTCCGCGCCTCGGCCTCGCCGTGCCTCCGCGAGAGAGCGGAGGGCAGAGCCGCTTGCCGGGGCGGCGGCAAGGCCTAGAAGCGCGCTGGTGGGCCGGGCGGGATGTCTGCGTGTGCTGAGGGGGATGCGGCAGCAGGAGATGGCGGGCGGGGCGTAGGCCGGGCCGTTCCCCTTCCCCCTTAGCGGCAACACCGCGGGCCGGCAGCTGAGAGAGGCGGGAGAGCTGGCGGGCAGCTGCCGGCAGCATGGCGGCCGCGCAGGCGCAGCGGCCTCTCAGGAAGGTGGCGGGCGGGAAGGGGGGCGGGGCGGAAGGGCCCGCCGCTCTGACGTCACGGAGCAGGGCTGCCCCGGGGGAGCCGGGCCTAGGGCCGGGCCCCGCTGTGGCTGCCCCGGGGCGGGGGAGCGGTGCGAAGGAGCTGTAGCTGAAGTACTGTGGGGTTTTTTTGCTAGATAAAAATGCAGATCTTCGTGAAAACTCTGACTGGCAAGACCATCACCCTGGAAGTTGAGCCCAGTGACACCATTGAGAACGTGAAGGCCAAGATCCAGGACAAGGAAGGCATTCCCCCTGATCAGCAAAGACTCATCTTTGCTGGCAAGCAGCTGGAAGATGGACGCACGCTCTCTGACTACAACATCCAGAAGGAATCCACCCTGCATCTAGTGCTGCGCCTGAGGGGTGGCATGCAGATCTTTGTGAAGACCCTGACTGGCAAGACCATCACCTTGGAGGTTGAGCCCAGTGACACCATTGAGAACGTAAAGGCCAAGATCCAGGACAAGGAAGGCATTCCCCCCGATCAGCAAAGACTCATCTTTGCTGGCAAGCAGCTGGAAGATGGACGCACGCTCTCTGACTACAACATCCAGAAGGAATCCACCCTGCATCTAGTGCTGCGCCTGAGGGGTGGTAACTGAACTGACTTCTTGCTGACTTCCAAGTAAAAGTTTGTCTACACTTGCCTGTTCCAATAAAGCTGTTGCATCCACAGTTCATGTCTAAAGTTATGTGAACAGCTCTTAGTTGGCCATTAGCCAGTGTAGCTGTCTAATAAAACTATAATTACATAGTTCCCACATACAGAGAGAGGCATTGCAAAACTGCCTTACGCAAGGCTTACACATGCCCGGTAAGCGTAACTAATCCTTTGGCTGTGTTTTTTCCCGAGTTTGTATAAGTGTTCTCGTAACTAGCTGAAGCGCTGAAGTTCAGTGCCAGCCTGCAGATGTTACGCAGCTGTTTGGTTGTGTAAGCATGCAAATGTAATGTGAAACTGCAGTTGTTCTTGAGCTGGGAGGTTTTGCCCCCTAATTGCCAGGTCCTGCCCCAGGTGTTTTTGCCATGATGGAGTAACGGTGCGAAGGTGATGGCAGGGTTTGATGAGACGCCAGCAGCAGGCTCTGGCATTTGGGTGGCTGTGTGGTGGGAGGTGGTGAAACCTTGCTGCTGACAGCCTTTGGGCCAGGGGCTTGGAAAGTGCTCTGGCTAGTGTGAGGTGCTCATCATCCAGTTACGGGGTAGACATCTTTTGGAAACACTTGGGCATATTAAGCAAACTTTGTTATTTCAGAGATAGTAGCTTATTTAAAGTCTTCTATAATGTGCTTTCCAAGTGAAATGAGGTGAAATGTCATGGAGCAGTTCTCATGTGCTTTAAAAACAGGAAGAAGGGGTCTCCACTGAAGTCTATTGTGGAGGTTGCTGAATGTGGGAGGTGACAAATACATAAGCCTGCTGTACTGGGGACTGGGAAAAGGGCGACTGAGAAGTAAAACCTGAAAGATGCCCTTCATGAGCATGGTGATGTGATTTGCCTTTGGAGGGGGATGTGGCAGGGGCTCGAGCAGTGGTTTCAGCTGATGGCTGACCTCAGTGGGATCTTACACTATCCAGACTGGAAGGGTGGGATAGCGGGATTTGATTCAAGTAACACTGAATTATTCTTGATTAAGAGAGCAGTGGAAGATGCTTTCAGTGTTTTGTTACCTGGAAGGAGCAAGTGTGGATGATCAAGATCTGTGCTGAACTGGGGAAAACTAAATGCCACTGAGCTAGCACCCATGCTGGGTAAGAGCTGGTGTCCCACCAGTGCTGAGCTCCTGTTGTGTCCCAGCAGGGGCTGGCCTTGGCCTCTTGCCTGTGTGTTGTGGCTTTGTGGGACACTTGGTGCTGGGTGGGAGCAATACGGTGGTGCTGGTGCAGTGCCCTAACGGCACATGGGGGACCCTTGCTCAGCTGATGTAGTCCTCAACTGATGTAACTGAGCTCTCAACAAATGCAAATGACAAAGCTCGCCGTTTATGGCTTCTCTGGCCTCTTGAATCATCTACATTTGTGCAGCAATTAAAAAGTTCAGCAGCCCTTCAGCAGGGTTTTGTGTATGCGGTAATGGACCTCCTTAAATGCGGGAGTCTGACCCACTTCAGGGGTGGGTGTTTCTAGGAGGGATCTGCTCTTACATGAAAAAGAAGATGATGCAGCCTGGTTATGTTTTCATAGCTCCTTTCTCTATGTGCCCAGGAAGCTTTTGCTTGGAAATCTGGTGATCGGGGGAGGCTGAGGGGGGAAAGCTGGAAAAAAATAACTGCAAGTGGTTCTGATTTGAAGGTGGCCTGACTGCTGTGGGGGGAAGAGCTGCAGGAGGACATGGGGACATACAAGGTCAAAAAGCTGCACGAATGACTCTGGTGCTGTGTCTTAATGATTATTTTTTTTTAAATGCCTCAGTGAAAAAAAAGTCCAACGCTGTCCTTAAAAACTACAGTGCTGTACAAATACATAACGGCCTGGAGTGTGATCCAAGTGGTCTGCTGCACCCAGGCGGAACAGAGAGCTGCTTGGAGGAGAAACCTGGGCATGGTTTCATAAGTGGAGCCAGCCTCTGCCTCTTGCAACATGCTGATCTCTGCGGGTGGCTTTGATGGATGTGACAAACTTAAAGGGGCTGGTAACGGTGGCACTGTGAACACTTTGGAGCATGGCACCTGTGAGCCCGAGACCACAGCTCAGGTAGGATAAACCACAGAACAACAATGTTCGGTGAAAACAGCAAAGCATTTTGTAAACAAAGGATGTCTTTTGTTGTAGCTGTGATGATACCTGCTGCCTCGCTTTGGACAACTCCACACGGTTGGTGTGGTCCTGCAGTGCCTCGGGGCATCTCCTGGATGTTACCTGGGTTTATTGAGTTTTGAAGGAAAATTCCTTTCACAGGATTTCCTTCTAGCAAAATAGAGGAAAAGCACAGCATGTGCTGAAAGCATTGCTGCTGGGGAAATGGGGCACAGCCAGCAGCTGCCTCCCCTGCCGAGACCTGGCGGGTATTGAACAGAGACACGTGCTCTGGCCATTAAACAGAGGTAGCTATCAAGGTAAAAATGTCTAGAAGGAAAAAAAAAAAAAAAAGACACAATTAAGTGCAAAGATACAAATGCAGGTGTCCCACCAAGGTGCAGGTCATGGCAAGAGCCAGGGGCTGGGCTTTGCCCGGCTGTGAGCTTGTGCCTGCCTGGAGGGTGGTGTTGGGCAGGTGGGTGCCTCCGGTTTCCAGACACTTTAGCTCAGATCAATTCATGTTTTGGACAAAGGGAAGATGTGTAGAATTATTTTAAAATAGGCTGTCCCAAGCTGGACTCTTCCCTTTGTTCTTTATTTTCTGCTGACTTCTAGATGCTTTTAGAGATGAGCGGCAAGCAAGCTTTCATCCAGCACTGCTCCAAGTGCACAAGATGGACCAAAGACCTGATTCCTTGGGGAAAACCGAGGCGGGTGAAGGGGTGGTGGACATTTTCTCCTCGGGGAGAGCCAGAGGTTGAGCCTTGAGTCACCGGCTGGCTGCCGGGCAGTGCCCTTCAGCCGCTGTTCTCGCCCCTTTCCGAGACACCGACTCCCTGCTGTGACGGCAGGTGTTTGGCCGCGCTGCCGGGGGGCCCGGGGCCGTGTGTGTGTATACATACACCCCCCCCCCGTATTTTTAAATTTATTTATATATTTTATCTATTTATATATATTAATGTAGCGGTTTATGTTCAGACACATGTATAGGGTTCTGTTGCCTAGAGGCTAGCGCGCCGCGCTGCTCCCCGCCCCAAGTGCGCTGGGTGAGCGGGGCGCATTGTCACGCCCCCGGCCCCGCCCACGCCCCCTTGCCCCCGCCCCGCTGCCTGCGCTGCGCCGGGCCGGGCCGCACCGGGCGGGGGGGACATAAAGCGGCGTTGGGGGCGGCGGGCCGGCTCTGCGCTGCCGTGCCGAGCCATGGCCGCGGCACGCCGCAGGCTGCCGCTGGGGCTGGGGCTGGCGGGGGCGGCCTGCGCCCTCCTGGGGGTCTGCCTGCTGCTGGTGGGGCCCCTCATCATCAACGACGAGGTCGTCAAGGTCAGCGGGGCCGGGGTGTGTGTGTTTGGGGCGGGGGGGCCGGAGCTGGGGGCTTGGCAGGGGGCTGGCGCGCATCCTGTGGCCGGTGCAAGGCGCAGCGGTGATGGTGGCGCAGAGCGGGCTGCGCTGCAGCTGGTGCATGGCCGGGGCCGCTGCGTGGGCACCTTCGCCTTGTGGAGCGTGGGGCAGGTGGGCGCCGAGGGGTCCCTGCGGCGGTGCCGCTGTTGCAGCTCTGAGCAGCCTCCGGAATCTCAGGGCGAGCAAATCCAGCCTTGAGATATTCCATCCTTGGTTACAGCAACAGTGTGGGGGCTGGATGGGCTCTGCTCCCTGAGGAGCCAGGGCGTTTTGCGTAGCTGGACTTGGCTCAGGGGATGGTGCTGGTGGTGCTGGGCTGGGCAATGCCCCAGCACCTGCCGTTCCTCCCATCCCTACTGCCCTGACCTGGAGCGCCCGCTGTTCCTTTCATAAATAGGTGTGCAAGCGACCGGGCTCGGACGTGTGCTGGTGAGAGGCTTTTCCAGCTGCACGTGGGGCAGATGCCGTGCAGGAGCACTCTGAGGGAGCCTGGTGCGTGGAGCAACCACAGGACTTCCTCTCCTCCTAGACAGAGAACCTGACGGGTTGCTTCTTTGAAGACCTGTCTTATATGCAAGAGAGGTCCCGAGGCCGAAGGGGCATTTGTCCCCATGGTTAAAATGTGGGGCTGTGGGTGGAATTGTGAGCCTGTTTTTGAACTCCTGCGCAATCTTGGGAGCAAGTGCTCCTCTCCTCACTGTCGGGATATCAGTTATCCTGCAGGTTAACCCGTTGGCTCATTCCCACCTTTAGCCAAACGCTTTTCTCCCTGCCCAAAAGAGACATGCTCCCTGCCTTGGCGTTTCTCCAAGCTTGCACCTACCCCAGGTCAAGTACCTGGAAATGTGCTTCTGGGGAAAGAGGTGAATAAACACCCTGTGGCGAACGGCTGCGGTTACATGTGCTCAGAGTCTCTGCTGAAAACGGACTTCCCTGTAAATGTGCCCGCTGGAAGTGCTGCTGGCTGGGCAAAGCCAGACAGTCCTGTGGCTTAAGCAGTAAAATTTGATCTTTTTTCAGTTTCGTGGACATCAGGAGCTGGTAGCTGCAAATAAAAGGCTGAACGGCCACTGCAGAACAGGAGTGATATTTTTGGTGCAAAAACCTTTCTGCCCTCTTTTTAGCTAATCCTGATTCTTTCTACCTGATTAGTTAAATCCTAGTAACTTGCAATGAGAACAGAAGCTGAGGAAAAGACCAACCCTTGTTTCTCCTCCCTTCATCTCAAGCCCTTGGTCTCCACCATCTTCAGCATGACCCAAAATGGTCCTGAGCTCTTATGAGGCTTAACATGAAATGGAAAAAATAACTGACTGATGAGGTCTAGGGTGATGAGAAATATCCAGTGCCTTACTGAAACTGCTGAGTTGGTCCTGAGCGTGGTGTGGGAAAGAGGAGCTGGGCTTTGAAGGACTGGGCTTGGGTGGGTGAAGGCTGGTTTGTCCATCCTGGCTTCCTGAGCTCGGTCAAGATGGTGCATCCATCATGACTGATGAAAAAGTACTTAGTTGCAAGCAGGTGGTAGTTTTGAAGGTATCTTTGAGTAAAGCATGCAGGGGAACACAGTAGAAACAGGGAACTTGGAGCCCATCTCTTGCCCCATTTGCAGAAGCTGGATCTGCGATGGCAGCTTTGCTGCCTGCAGCGTTGGCCCTGCAAAACCTGGGGCTGCAGCTGTTTTGGAAGCACTTGGAGTGCCGCTGACCTGCCTAGGAGATGTACTTTAACACAGTGAGACTGCATCTGCCTCTTAACATTTCTGTTCCACCTGGGAGCTCTTGTGCTGTCCTGCCTGAAAGCTGGGAGAGGACTGACAGGGCTACCTGTGGTGCTTCAGTGGGGTGGTGGAAGGGCTGTGGTCCGACGCTGGAGTTGTGCTTGCACACAGCGTGGCTGCTCCTCTCAAGCTGAAGAGGAAACCTCAACTCTTGGTTTTACCCAGCAGGGTGGCTGGAGCCTCACTTCTGGAGAAGCAGGATTTGGGCACTGTTGGTGGAGCTGCTGCTCTTCTGGTCCTGTCTGGAGGAGGTGGGCAGTAGCCAGTTCCTCCTTTCAGTTCCTCAGGGTCAGGGATCAGCCTGGTCAGGAGGGATCAAAGATCTCTGTGACACTTTGTCACCAGTCTAAGTGAAAAGTACTCTCTTTTTATTTCAGACACATGACCATGTCTGTTTAGACCTACAGGTACCTTAATTCTGAGGGTATCCTGTTAAGTAGATCTTAGCAGCAGATCTGTGGACCTTGAGCTGCTGTGCCCAGATGGGAGAGGGCTGAGCTGAGCAAGGCATCAGGGAGCTGGGGTGCAGCTCCATCTGACCCGGGTATGGGTTATATAAATCAACGTGTATGCAATGAGGGATCAAGAGAGTGCAAGACGGAATAAGCAAGTAAAGGAAAACAGATGTTGCTGTTCGTACTCTATCGGACATTGGGAGTAAGGATTATAAAGTAAGCTAAATCAAAACTTGTCCTGTCACTGCTTCTTAGCCATGAAATCCTTGAGGCCAGCGGGATGGAGGCTCTCGGCCAGCAGCATGTGGGCATTGACATGAAGGTGGGAAGGGTTTGTAGGTGGATTACACTGCATCGTGGAGATGTCTGCTCAGGGGTAGGGCTTGGAGGATCTGGGCTCGGATGAGCCACCACTTGCCCTGTTGCTTGTGGGTAGCACAGCCTCACCACGAAGTGGCCAAAGAAAGATGGGATGTTGCAGGGAAGCTTCTGCTGGCTTTCCTTCTCAATCCCCTATGGCAGCAAATATGTGCACAGTCAGAGCGAGCTGCTCCAGGGCAGGAGAGCTGTTGTGGGGCTGCCAAGCTGCAACAGGAGAATGCTCACGTGCCTTCACCAATTAGTGGATCAAACCTGCTTCCATAAGCTGGCAGGGTTACTTAACCATGGCAAGGGCTTGTGCTTGCAGAAGCAAAGATTATGGTGGAACACACCCAAAAGAAAAGCTCAAGAAGGAACAGGCTCATGTCTGTAAGGCAGCCCCCAGAAGGCAGGGAGGGAGTGGAGACAGATGTGCCCAGATGCTGGCTCCTGGGTTGGGGAGCTGATGAGGGCTGAAGTCATGTTTGGGCTCCTGCAGGCATTTCCCAGCAAACAGGACAGTGATATGGAAACCAGGATTGTGCATTGCCTGTGACATGCCTTGCGACCAGCTACAGGTCACTGCAGGATGGCAGCTGGGAGGAAGCCAGGGTATCCTGCACAGTGCTGTCAGGACACAGCTGGGTCGCCATCCCAGTTCTCCGTCTGCTTTTTGGGAATCTAGTGGGCCCTCCCTGCTGGTACCCATGCAGTTGCCACCTCTCCCAGCCCTTGTCTGCTTCTGGCTGTGTGGAGCTGCCAAAGCCGGCAGATGAGCTGAGGCCTTTGGGATGGGGTGACTTCTGTCAGGCGAGTCAAATGTGCAGAGCTGTGAATAATTCAGCGCTGGCTTGTCTAGCACAGAGCGAGCCTCCAGCGCATCAAAATAGCTCCAAAATCCTGTGGGTAGGATCTGGAAAGTTGAGTCTGAATAAATAAGCCTACAGGCATCCTGTGGCATGAACTTGATGCTGCTGCATACAGAAGAGTTCCACGTTTGGGTCTGGCTCGGTTTCAGTCTGCATAACGTGCCTGGATCCTCTGGAGAGCCCCTTCTGGAGCTGCCGCCTTCAGCTGGGCCTGACGTGGAGTTGAGGGTGGATATGCTCAGCCACTGAGCACAAGAGTTGTGTCTTCTTACTTTTTTTGGTTTTTCCCCCCCCTCATATTTTTTTTTCTCCTTGCAGAATGTCAGGATCGACCCCAGCAGCATCTCTTTCAGCATGTGGAAAGACATTCCTGTTCCTTTCTACATGTCGGTGCACTTCTTTGAAGTGCTGAACCCCAAGGAGGTCCTCCTGGGAATGAAGCCGGTGCTGAACCAGCGTGGACCTTACGTTTACAGGTCAGCTACCACTTGTGGTCCAGCTGGGCAGGAGCCTGGCCACTGTGCTGCCTGCCCAGCTCCTGGCTGATCCTCTGGCAGGAGGGCATGGCATTAATGTGCTTGGTGCGAGTCCAGTGGCATAGGATTTTAGGTGACCCAAACGTGCTCTAATTGCTCTGACCTTGCTAAAGCTGCAAGCAGGACCTCTGGGCACTGGGGTGATAGGGCTGGTCTGTGCTTTGCTGAGTTGTGGAGCTCAGTCCTATGCTCCTGGCTTTGCCTGTTGTGCAGTCAGACCTGGGCTGATACGGTCCAAACATAGGTGTGAGGGGTGATGCGGTGGTGGTGGACGACACTCATCTTCAGACTGGACTTGTTTCATCTTCACTGTGCATCGAAGCATCCAGCTCTAGAGCTGGAGTCACCTCAGTATCAAACTTTATGGATTGGCCTTAGACCTCTTTATCTGATATGAGACCTACAATCTGCCTAACATGAATGCTCTGGTCATGAGAACCAGCACAGAGCGCTAAAATTTAGTCAGGTCCACTTGCAGCAGGGCTGGGTATATTTGCCATGGCTGTGGATAGTGGTGGAAGCCCCAGATGCTTCTCTGGACCTGAAGCGTGAAGTGATGGTTCATGTTGAGTTGAGCACATGAACCCATGAATCGAGATATTCAACATATTATTGCCTACACATGTAGGCGAAGTTAGGTCAGCAGCCTAAGCTAGCTCATGTGGGAAGATTACTGGTTTAATCCAAAGCTGTTTGAGTAGCACTCGGGGGAAACCTGGCAGTATGTACGTGTCCTCGTTTCTTCTGGGCTTGTCAGGTCACACCATAAGACCATGTGGGTTCTGTATGTTGTGATGGCATCAGTTGCTTGGCTTGGGGAAAAGGCTTTACTTACTGTAAATAAGAATAAACAAAGGGGCAAAGCTTATTAGCGTCCCTATGTCCCCACTGAGCAAGATTAGTGCCCTTCCCTATTGTGGGCCATAAAACAGAGGCTCCACAGTAACGGACTTTGGTTTTGCTGGTGGGCTGAGCTTCAGCTCCCTGGGCAGTTTTAGCAGGCTCGCGATGTTGGGGACAACCTCGTGCCGCTGTGGAGCATCGTAGCCTCAGTGAGCCTGGGTGGCCGTGCGGCACAGGCGAAGGGGCGTGATGCTGGGTGGTGTGCGGGCGATGGCGTGGCCACAAGCCCTGCAGAGCAGGAGAGCCACGATGCTGCACACGGGGGCAGGCTGCCCTGAATCTGGGAGCGGTCAGGGAGCTCCGGGGCAGATCAGTGTGGGCTTGTTGGTGGGTCTTGTGGCATCTTGTTGGGTCCTCTTCTGTTTTGCAAGTTGTTCTGGTGTAGATCTGCCTGTCTGGGTGTCTCTCTGGTAGGGCTGGGCTTTTCAAGGGCTGTAGGTGAAGCGACAGGAGATTTATGTTTTTGTCTCCAACTGCTTGTCAGGTGGGGTTTGAGATGGGAGGAAACTTGGAATGGTGCCTTGCTCCCAGGCTGCCATCTCCTCCTGCTACACCCTAACCCTTCTCAGGGTGCGAGGGTGACACTGCCTGCTCCCTGGCACGCTGCCTCCCCTGCTGTCCCTTCACTTCTTGCTGGGGTTTGGTCTCTTTCCTCTGCTCTTCTGAAGCAAGCCCAGGCCTGTGCAGCCCATCCTGGCTCTACAGGTGCTGCAGGGACACTGCGTGGGGGAAGGTTCCCATGATCTCTCCCATCTCTTTGCAGAGAGTTCAGGTATAAAACAAATATCACATTCCATGACAATGACACCGTCTCCTACCTGGAGTACCGGAAACTCTTCTTCCAGCCGGACTTGTCCAATGGCACCGAAGATGAGTACATCGTTGTGCCAAACATTTTGATGATGGTAAGAACTTGCTTCCTGGGTGGGTACCGACTTCTGAGCTTGTGAGGGCAGCGATGATGCCCAATGCTGACTCAAAGGTTACTTTCTTGAAGGGCTTAAGGCTAATCAAACAATGAGGTTGTTAAGATTATAAAATGCAGTTTTCTGCTTTCTGGGTATTGGTTATCATGTTGGGCTGTTACCCATCCAAAACCAGAGCGTGCAGAAGGGCTGGCAAAGCATCTGGGCTTAAGTCTGCATCCTCTGGGGAAATGAAGCCTTTGAGCCCTCAACAGCTTTCTTCCCAAACTGGGAATAAGTGGTGAGCCTCAGTTTGTCCAAAGGATTTTCTCTATGGGTTGGTGCAGCAGAAGGACCCTGCTAAGCACCAAAGATGCATTTCTTCCTCTTTGGTAAAGATGGTACTCTCATCTCAGAGGTTTTTTTTTTCCCAGGGAGCAGCTGTAATGGTGGAAAACCTGCCAAATTTTGTGAAGCTTCTTCTCAGTGGAGCCCTGGCTGGCCTGAAACAGGAGGCATTCATGAACCGGACGGTGGGGGAGATAATGTGGGGGTATGAAGACCCTCTAATAGACACAATAAATACGTTTGTTCCTGGCCTAATCCCTTTCAAGGGGAAATTTGGCTTATTTATGGAGGTGAGTAAACTGTTGGTCAGGAACACTAAAATCACAGCAATATTGGTCTTGGGCATAGCCCAGACGCTCAGTCCACTCGCAAACTGTTTGGAGCAGCCATGTGTAGCTGCTGGTGGTTGTGTAAAGCTGCCTTAATTCTCTCCTTAGGCAGCCAGACACTCAGTCCACTCACAAACTGTTTGGAGCAGCCATGTGTAGCTGGTGGTGGTTGTGTAAAGCTGCCTTAATTCTCTCCTTAGGCAGAAATGCATCTGTTGGAAGCTGTCACTGGCAACTGAAATAAGTAAAAGTTCAGTAGCTTACAGTATGTGAAGCACCCCTAGAGCTGACAAAGCATGCAAAGTCATTAAGATATTGCAGTCTTGCTGTGTATAATGGGTTAAGAATTCATTTCTTCTCTCTGCAGCTTAACAACTCCAATTCAGGGCTGTTCACAGTGAACACAGGCATGAAGAACATCAGTAGAGTTCACATGGTGGATTCATGGAACGGACTAAAGAAGGTAGGTTTAGGCAGCAGACATCTCGTACAGGGGCAACATTTGATCTGAAGCAGAAGAAACTGAAAGCTGTGTGCTGTTGGTATCTCTGGGTCATAGGTTTGAAGGCAGGTTTCTATGGGGCTTCAACTGCTGCAGCTTCTGTTCGGGCACACTGCTGGAAGGCAGCCATGTGTCGTGAAGCATTGTGTTCAGCTCACTGTTGGTGGCATTGGACCCCCTGAAATGCTGTTGGAGCTGATTGCTTCTAAGGGTTGAAGTCCCTGGTTCCTGTGGCCTGTGTTTAAGACGTTACTTTAAATACGCTTGTTAAAGGTGTGCTTGTTCTTCCCTTGTGGAATTCCACTCCTGATGAAAATCAGCAAAGTCTACAGATCAGCCACTGTGGGAGCACTTGGGACAGGCAGATTTTGTCCTGATTTTCCATTAACTGGGTAGGTGCCTGAATGGCAAGGATCTTGGCTGTCTAAGTGTTGCTATCTCAAGCTGCTGTGGAAGCAGCGTAGAGCAGTGGGTGTCCCACGCAGGGGTGGGAGCCAACTCCCCAGCAAGCTCCTTGTTCTGATCTCTTCTCACCACACCTGTCCCATAGGTGAACTACTGGCGGAGCAGTGAGTGCAACATGATCAATGGGACCGCAGGGGAGATGTGGCCACCGTTCATGTCCCCAACGTCACTGGAGTTCTACAGCCCTGATGCCTGCAGGTGAGGCCACAGCTGCCAACTTGTCCCTGTGCAGGTGGCAGGAGTTGCAGTGCTCACCCTGTGCATGCAGAGTACCTAGGCAGAGGGCTGGGGACTTGCTTCTGTAGGTAAAGTTCAGCTGCAGTCGAGTGTTGCAGTATCTGAACTTTGCAAACAGTGTCGTTGTTTAATTAGCAGCATCTTGTGGTGTTCATAAATACCTTCCAAATCACTGGTGAAGTCTAATTTGCCCATGTTGAATCAGTCGAAGATAACCAGACTAGATAAGATGTGGGAGGCAAGAGGGAGAAGTGAGAGTTGTCATAAGGAAACGCAGCGATAACTATTTGTGGAACTATTTCAGCTGACTAAATGCTTGCAGAAGTGATGCCAGATGGGGCTTGTGCCACTGTCTCCAGGCTGCCGCTTTTTTTTTTGGTTTTTCATTTTGCTGCCTAGTTCATGCACTGTGGTGCATGTCTGTCCCTTATAAGACACACTGGCCTGAGCCGATCACACAGGGGTTAAAGTACCCTGCAGAGCCTGCCTGTGTGGAAACTCCCTGAGGCTGGAAGGAGGGGAGGAGGCCAGGAGGCAGGCAGTGGCATGAAACCCTGTCCCCAGCTTGGGGAAGATAATACTAGTTCAGGTTTTGCAGATAGTGCTGCAAAACAAGCAAGTGCTCCCGTTGAATAGAGAACAATGACCTCTTCAGTGAGCAAGCAAAGTCAGCTGAGCCAAGGATTAGTGCGGGAGTTCCTCTACGAAAGGGACATCAGCACAAACCAAAATGACCTGGAGCCAAGAACTTGCAGGGAAGTTTACCAGTAATCGAAGTTTAAATGCACAATACCTGTTTCTGTAAAATTACCAAAATCTTCTAGGGAGCAGAGCATGTTTCCAGACAAGTTATTAAGTGAAGTGGAGGAAACCAAGCTTGGTTTCTTGTTATCGCAGGAGGTTCCCCCTGGACAGTGCTGTGAGGGAAGTGGCTCTGCCTCTTCACCAGGTGGTGCTCTCTCTTCTCCCCAAATCTCTGTCTCAGCCTCTCTGCTTGCCTGGCTGGCTAGGAAGGAGCCACAAATGTCAGCTGATTGACTAAAAGCATATCTGCCTTGCTGCAGGGTGTGCAGGGCTCATCTTCTATGCTGTTTGCACATTAAGTGCAGCTGATGCTGAGATGCAACTACCTGGATGTCCCTGTGAGCTAGGCAAGGCTTTATCCTGCTGATGTGCTGCAGCAGCCTCTGCCTTCTTGCTGGAAGGTGAGCACAGCCAAGAGGCATGTACGTAACTGGTGAACATGCCCTGAATCCCCATCCTTGGTTCTGGTATCAGAAGGCAGCTGTAGGTATAAGCATCCCCTGGGCCTGCCCAAGCTGTGAGTATTCCTGCACACCTCGCTCGAGTGTGAAGGGAGCAAACTTCCCTCCTGGAAACTTGCATCTCTCCTGGCCAGCTGGTAGCAATAATGCAGCATAACATCACTAGCTTGTTGTATCAAAAAAAAAAAAATCTTACTGCATAATGTAGTAAAATTTTCCATTCCCCTGACAGCCTGTAATGCTAGAATTGTGCTGCAAAAGAGATTTAGCCAGTGTCTATCCGCTGCAATGGAGCACCTCGGAGGCAAGGCTTGCACAAAGAGAGTATTATCTCTTGGAGAGCAGCCCTGGGGATTACTACATGCCTTTAAACAAATCTCATCTAGATACTGCAAACACACTTATAAGCCTGTGGTTTCTCTCCATAACTAGCCCTGACCAACTCTATCTGTGCTTAAAACATGGAGAACAAATGGCTTAAATACTCATTCCTCATCCAAAGCACTGCTCTGAGTGTTTATCTTGATCTCAAAGTCTAAGTTACGTTGCAACTGCATCTTATCCAGCAAAGATAAGAACCCAGTTCTGGGCTGGGAACCTGTTGGCTAATCCTGATCCTTCTCCACTGAAACCTTTCCAGATCCATGACACTGGTGTATGAGCGCTCTGGGCAGTTCAAAGGTGTGCCCACGTATCGCTTTGTGGCACCAAAAACTCTCTTTGCCAATGGCACGGACTATCCACCCAACGAAGGCTTCTGCCCCTGCATGCAGTCTGGCATCCAGAACGTCAGTACCTGTAGGCTCAGTAAGTCCTTTCCTCCTGGGCTGTCCTTGCTGTACCAATATTAAGCTGCAGGGATGTGATATGAGCTTGGATAGATGGAAAATTGGCGCTACTATCTGCCGGAGTGCTAAAAGATACCACTGGGATCCGCGTGCACGGCATTTTCACTTGCACTCCTGCAGGCATCTCAGCAAAGAGGGAAAATCCTTCTGCCCAAAGTCCTCTTGGTCCATGGCCCCATGGCAGCCTGGTGCTGGTGGGAATGTCCAAGGATATGGTGGGGAGCATTGTGTTCCCTGGGCTGGGGAGGGAGTGGGCAGGGGAGCAAGGGTGGGAAGAAGCAGGGCGTGTAACTGCCAAATTAAATGTTAACTTTGGACGCTGAGTGCAGGTCACGCAGGAATGAGAAATTCGGACTTGGTTTCCTAACCTGTGACTGGGTACAATGAGTCAGTGTGGCGGTGTGTGGGAGCAGAGGGTGGCTTGGACACTGGATCTCCCCCTTCCCCAAGCCATGGAATAAGCTGCAGGGAGGGAAGGGAAGGAAAGGAGTTTTCTGGCTGAGAGGAGAATAGTATAAAAGCCTGTTCAGAACAAGGGCTGCAAAAGGCTTTAAAAACCTCCACAAGAAGTCTCTGATGGGTTTGGATGACCTGAAGGTGTCTTTGTTCTCATCCAGATGCACCGATATTCATTTCCCATCCTCACTTCTACAATGCCGACCCAGCCCTGGTGGATGCTGTCGAAGGGCTGCAGCCCAGCAAGGAACAGCACGCGCTCTTCCTGGACGTGCACCCGGTGAGTGGGACCTGCCGGGATCCTCACCCTGGGGCTGCGGCCACTGTCCGGGAGCCTGCTGCCGGCCGCCTGGCTCTGCTCTCATGGCACTGCTTTGAGCAGGTTTCCATAGTGCAAAGACTGGTGAGGACACGTGCAGATAAAAATGTCAAAGCTATAAACTAATAGAATAATTATCTGGCTTCTGGAGAATTGCAGAACTAATTACAAGCATTGCTTTGATAAGCACAGTCAAATTCTTTCCACTGACTCAGGTCTATAACATCAGGAGGGGTGTCTAGCAGTGGCTCAGTTACGCCCCAAGTCTGCAAACGTGTATTGCCATGAGACCTGACTGGCAAAGCCTGAGGACCATGCCGTAGCTGAAGCTGTTGCCACCATTTTTGGGCCAGCTTCTTCCAATCTCTCAACCTGCCCATCTAGCTGGCTGCTTTTGCGCTGGGCTGCTGCTGCATTACGCTTCTTGCATGCCTGTAGCGTAAGGGGGAAGTTACCACTCCAGTGGTGATGAGTTGGGGTGTCCTGAGCCGTTGTCCCAGCTGCTGGTGGGGAGGGGACTTTGGGATCTTCCACCCATGGCCTTCGTTGCATGTGGTCAGATCTTCCAAATGCTCAGTGATGTTTGCTTAGGCAAGAAACCAATCCCCATCTTGAGGTGAGGTAACCTGTTCTTCTTATCTGGGCATCGGGCTCTGTTTGCTTTTCTTACCACAGTTACAGAAATCTAATTAAATTTATTACAGTATCAATTATCTACTGATAACGGTACAATTAACTGTGTTCTCATGTAGCTCCAGCCTGCTGATTACAAACAAGGGCAATCAAACAAAAATTCTCTGTCCTTAAAGTGTTGCAAAACTGCAGTGTCATGAGAAACCAATGCCTTAATGGGTGTAAACAAGACCAGCTTTGAAGTGTGCTGTAGGCATGGTCTCAGGGTGCTGCTGGGCAGTGGTGTCTGTTGGTTCCAAGTCATGAGAACTGTTTTGTCCTTTGCTGTGTGTGTGAATTTTTGCACTGAGGGGTTTCCATCCTGCTGTGGGTAGGATGAACAGCAGAAAGGGCTTATCAGGCTTCAGAAGACACTGAAGTTGCCATTCAAACAGCCTGCCTAGCAGGTCACTTAGAGGTTGCATATGCTACTTGGTGATTTGAACTTGCTTACATTCAGTCCTACAAGCCCTGGGTCACACATCACCTCCCTGGTTCTGCTGTCTGCCTGCTGAGCATGTTGCTTCCTGCAGCAGCCGTGTCTGTTCAGGTTAGCCTTGTGCCTTCAGGCTACCCCAAGGGTGGTGCTCCCTTCTGGATGCTGCTGTGTGGGAGTCTCGCTGGCCGGTGAGCGTTAAAGTAAAGGAGATGGGCTGCAAACTGCTGTGGGGACAGTGTTGTCCCTCCATGTCAGTCATTCCCAGAGCCTGGGGACTGGTGCCTGGTTGACTGATGGCTTGTACTTTAGTGGAAACCCCAGCCACGCTCCTGGTCTTGTGGTGGTGACTGCAGTGGATCCCTGGGTGATCCAATCCATTGCTCTGGAAGATGGCACCCAAGACAGCTATGATGGAAAGCAAAGGGTTGCTTTTCTGCAAAGCTCTCCATGCAAATGTTGGCTTTACTAATGAACTGCTTGGTCTTTTCCCATGCAGATGACGGGCATCCCCATGAATTGCTCCATCAAGCTCCAGCTGAACCTGTACATAAAGCAGGTGTCTGGTATACTGTAAGTAGCCACCTTTTAGAAATGTCCATCTCCCTCCCTTAAGCAGGGAGTGCTGCTGGTGCTGGGGTCTCTGCAGAGGTTACTCTCCCCAAAGATGAAGTAGCTTTAAGGTTACCAGTTGTCGTGGTTGCAGAAGCCAGCTGGCTGGTGTGGCGCAGTCAGTTATACCAGTGACCCTAAACTGCCATCCCTTAGCAGTGCAGCGTGCGGCTGGCTGTTCGCTCGGCTCCTGCAGCATCCCTGCAGGATTCCCGCACCTGAGTGGACAGCCGATGGACAGACTGCTGCTCCTGTTGTCTGCTTGGAAGGTGTCACAGCCAACATGAAGAGGCAAAACACACTCAGCCTACAGGGTTGATGGTTGAAGCCTTTGTCTGAAAAAGATTTTCAGCTCTATGAAAGCAAACTGAAAGGCTCTGTAACAAAGGTGTGTGGTACCAGATGTTAAATACCCGCCAGGGTGGGAGTGTGCTCTTGCTGCTTTGGCTGACTGCACTGCATACACTAGCAGACAGCCCCAGTGCTGTGAACTTGGCCGCACCACCCCCTGGTACTGTGCAGGTGACTGGGACATCTTGGAGCTGTGTGTTTACCATTGCAGTCAGTGTCCCTGGTTTGGGATGGCACTTCTTTCTGTCATCAGGCAGTTGGGCACAAATGGAAGCATGAGCTCTGCTTTTACATGAAAAACCCAAGTCAGACCTGGTCCCTCGAGAGGGAGCAGCGTACTGAAGCAGCAGGAGTTGCTGCTTCCTTATGCTGGTCTCCTGGCTACTATCAGTCTGTCAGACCTGTCCCTTTAGGAAGAATTACGGCACTAATTGTGGCCTGATCAACCAGAAATCTAAGTGTGTATTTATTTATTTATTTTCCCCCCTCTAGTCAAACAGGGAAGATTAAGCCGGTGGTCCTGCCGCTGCTATGGTTTTCAGAGGTGAGCTGCCTTCCTCAACCTGATTCCGCAGAGCCTTTCCTGCAGGAGGGGGGAACTGCATCCCCATCATCCAGTGCTGGGGAAACTCCGCTTTGGATAAAGCTTTAAGCCAGACAGACTAATTAAGCACCAACAGAAGGCTTTGCAGTACTTGGCTGTGTCGTTAATCCCTCTGAGCTGAACAAACCCTGCACTATACTTGGTAAACCTCTGGCTCTGTCCTAGATGTGGGGTTAAATAGGGCCCAGAACAGAACTGCCAGCATCCGCATGCTAATGTGGGCCAGGGAATGCGGTCTCCAGCTGTGTGTGTGTCCTGACTCCAAGTATTTAGTAAAAGCTTCTAGCCTGACTGAATTTTGCATAAATTCCCTAAGCTATGCTGGGAGGAGCTGGTGGGAGAGGAGTTGCACAGCTGATCTGTCTCAGCCCTGGATGGGAGGGAAATGCCACTGACAACCTTGCTTTTTTGAGCAGAGTGGTTCCATTGAAGGCTCAGTCCTAAACCAGTTTTACACCAACCTGGTGCTGCTCCCGTCCCTGATGGTCTACCTGCAGTATATCTTCCTTGGGCTGAGTGTCCCGCTCATTATCGCAGCAGCTGTACTTATGGCAACGAGTCAGGTAAGAACTTGCAGATTCTAGTGGGAAATGCTGTTAGTCAAATCAGTCTTAATCAGATGATGTCGATCGGGCTGACAATCTAACACTCCTGAGGAAACATTGGCTGATGCCACGAGCAGTGTCCTAGTGGTGCCAGCATATAGCAGCAGGACTTCCTCGGCCATCTAGAAACTGGGCTGCAAATAGATAATATAAAAGCATTTCTGGCCTTGATGCACAGCAGTGATGGAAGAGGGTTCCTGTAGGAGGAGGTATTTCTCTGCTCATCCAGCTAATGCAAGAACTAGCTCATCAGCCCAGCCTCCACAGAAAGCAGCAGGTCTGTGCCATTGCACAAATCTGTGCATCTCCGCAGAGTCCCGACAGTTTTCTAATCTGAACAGAGCCTTCTTGAGGGGCTGGAGCTACCTGAGCACAGCTTGTTCACAAATGAAATGTAGTTGCTGTGTTCTCACAGAAGGAGCACAAACACCGTGGCTGCTTCTCAACCTGGACTGGACTCTGTCTTTCCCTGAAACTCACTTGGTTTCTCTGCAAACTACTCCAAATAGCTCTGGAAGTTAAGCCTATGTGGATCTGGGCTGACTGGGAAGCAAAGACCTTCGAAGCCTGCAGGGAGCTGGCAGCAGGGTAGAGGTTGGCCCACAGCGGGTGGGGGGTGGGGGGGTGAGGGTGCCTGGCTGGCACATCAGCCTGAGCTGAGCTGCGAGGACAGAATATACCCGCGAAAACGCTTGGTGGAAATCTGTGGCTCCAGCCCCAAAATATCCATCTGATAACGCTAAGCTCTCTAAAAGCTTAGCTCTTGAAGTAGAGATCTAGCTCCCTAGCCTAACCTATATCAAAGCAAGTGTATTTGGTTTTACACTACAGTCAAATGGCATGAGCTAGCTCTAAAGCTGCAGAAGTGAAGAGGCTGCTTGTGGGGCTGAAGAGGCAATGCTCAGCGTGGGAGCAGGCTGGGGGGACAGCACATGCAAGGGGCTGCTTTTGCCCAGCCTCCTGTAATGGCCCTTACTGAAGCACTAATGCAAACCCACTCCAAATAGCGCCAGGGTTCTCAGAGTATCATGTAATTGGATTGTAACCAAGCCTACAACTGTTTAATTGACTTAAACGCATGATCTCAAATCCCCTTGTTCCTCCACGCACTTTCCTGCAGGGTGGGAGCGATGCTGGGGCTGAGGGCTCGGAGCGGAGCCCATGTGTGTTCCTGGGACGGTTGGGTGTTGTGTGCTGAACCTCTCTGCTTCAGCAAGCGCGAGTGGTTGCTGGCAAACACACTTTGCTCTGCTGCATAGCACCAGCGTATCTGAAAAACCTCTGTATTTGCTGGGCAGCTACTTCTAAGACCTTATGCAGCCTTGGGCTGGCATTTCCTCACCCTGCTTTGTGTAAGTCTTAATTCCTGGTATCAAAGAGCCTTAACCATGCCAGACAGGGTCAGGAAGAAAAGCTGGATTTTAAATTCGCTCAAGTCAACTGAATATCTACTTGTGAAATATCCCAAACCCAGACGTAAGCCAGCTGTATTTGCGTGCTCAGTCAAAAGTGTCATGCAGTGCTAGAGCTAAAAGTCAACTGCAGGAAGTGCCTGACTACCTGGAAAGTGATTAGAAAGCCTCAGTGACCTTATAAATCTCTAAGGAAGCTGAGTAACACAACATGAAAGTTTCTCCCTAATGAAGAGATAAGAGCCTGTGAACTGGAAGACAGCAATTTGCAGCCAAGGTGTGTTCCTCATTTGATTGAAGTATTGCTGATCTAGTGATGATTGCTTAATCATGCACAGTCCTCCCTCTTGAAGTCACAGGTGAGGTCAGAGGGGACACGGAGCCTGGGCACTTTTTGCACCTTCATGTGTCTATCATCATGAAGGTCTCCCTGAACCCAGCTCCATCCTGGAATATCTTGGGTGCCTCTGGCTTCTGGAGGGGAGCAGTGTGCTGTAAACCCCGTCTAGATGAGGTACTGTGAAACACTTAAATCTTAGTCTAGTTTAAAGTGGAGCCAGTTTGAAATGAATCTGTTGGACCTGCAGTTCCAAAAAAATGCATAAATCTGTACACACGTAAAACATGCCCAGACGCAGCCTTGTAGCTCTCCTCTGCTAACATGGCCTAAAGCCTGTGTGGTGACACTTTTAAAAGGCAAACAGACCATTTTAAAACTGGCCTGACACTGACCAAAATCTTAAATAGGACTTAGTTTAACCTAAATTTTGAAATCTTCATTAATAACTAGATTCTAGTTAAACAGTGATTTTAAAAATCTCCTTCTAAAATTGGAACGCTCGTGGAATTCGTGTCCAAGTGCACCATAAACTAGCCTGATTGTCTTCTAGGAAAAATGCTCTTTATTTTGGAGTAGCAATAAAAAGAATTCAGACAGTAATAAGGCCAACCAGGCCACCTCTGCCAAAAAGCTGCCTCCAGTTAAGGGGACGGTGTTGCGGGAAGCCAGACTGTAGGTGGGTACCCAGTCAAGGTAACATGCTTTTCTCTCATCCTGATTTGATTAAACTTTGCTTAAAACCAATCAAACGGAAATGTTTACTGCCCACATCTACCAGACATGCCCTCTTAGCAAGCTTTGATATAATGATGTTGTCTCATGGCTTTATTCAGGGCAATTTAGATGTCTTAATACTCACGCTTAACCAGGCAGCAAGTACACGCTCTTATTGTTTCTCCTGGTTTACCTGATCTGCAGCCCTAATAATATCAGCAGGGATCAGCGTGAAAAGTAGGATTGGTGTGAGGAAACTGTTTTCTTGCCTGTTTCCCCCCACACCTCCAAGTGTGTTAAGATCCAGAGGTAAGTTTTTGAATGGGTAAAAACTCATGGGGATAACAGAGGTAGTCAACTGGTGGGCATCACTCCCCTCCTGCATGCAGGGAGCCTTGACAGAAAGGCTTTCAAGAGGGAATTTCTGATGTATAAAATATCTGGATTTGTATTACAGGATCACAAAATCACTGAGTCGTTGAGGTTGGAAGGGACCTCTGGAGGTCATCTAGTCCATCCTCCCTGCTCAAGCAGGGTCACCTAGAGCTGGGTTGCTCAGGACAGTGTCCAGATGTCTCTTAATATCTCCGAGGATGGAGATTCCCCCAGCCTCTCTGGGCAACCTGTTCCAGTTTTTACAGTTTTCACAGTTTAAAAAAGGAAAAAGAAAAAAAAAAAGAAGAAACCCAAAAAGTGTTTCCTAATGTTCAGATGGAACCTCCTGTGTTTACATTTGTGCCCATGGGCTCTTGTCCTGTCCCCTGGACACCACTGAGAAGAGCCTGGCTCTGTATTTACACCCTGCCTCCAGATACATGTATACATTGGTAAAATCCCCCTGAGCCTTTTCTTCTCCAGGCTAAACAGTCCCAGCTCTCTTAGCCTTTGATCACATAAGAGATGCTGTAGTCCCTTAATCATTTTAGTGGCTCTTTGCTGGACTGTTTCATGTAGCTCCATCTCTCTTGTCCTGGGAAGCCCAGAACTGGACAGAGTACTCCACGTGTGGCCTCACCAGTGATGAGCAGAGGGGAAGGATCACCTCCCTCGACCTGTTGACGACACTCCTAATGCAGCCCAGGATAGTTAGCTGCCTTCACTACACAGGCACGCTGCTCGCTCGTGTTCAACTTGGTGTCCACTGGCACCCTCAGGTCCTTTTCTGCCAAGCTGCTTAAGAGTTGGGTGGCCCCTGGTGTGTACTGGGGTATGGGGTTGTTCTTCCCCAGGTGCAAGACTTTGCACATCCTCTTGTTGAACCTCATGAGGTTCCCATCAGCCCATTTCTCCAGCCTGTTGGGGTCCCTCTGAAGAGCAGCCTGACCCTCTGGTCTATCAGCCACTCCTCCCAGTTGTGTCATCAGCAAACTGACAGATCACTAATAAAGATGTTAAACAGGATCGGACCCAGTAATGACCCCTTGTGTATACCGCTAGTTACTGGCCTCCAACTGGATTTCATGCTATTTCTCATGACCCTCTGGGCCTGGCTGTTCAGCCAGTTTCCAACCCACGTCACTCTCTGCTCATCCAGCCCGTGTTTCATGGCTCCTCTACAAGGTTCTTATGTGAGACAGTGTCAAAAGCCTTACCAAAGTGCAAGTACACAATATCCACTGCTCTCTCCTCATCTACCGAGTCAGCCATTGCATTGTAGAAGATTATTAGATTGGTCAAGCGTGATTACCCCTTGGTGAAGCCGTGCTGACTACTCCTGGTGACTTTCATGTCCTTCATGTGCTTGGAAATGCTTCCTAGGGTTAGCAGCTCCATCACCTTCCCAAGGACTGGAGGGTGGCTGACTGCCCTGCAGTTCCCATGGTCTTCCTTCTTGAACGTCTTCAAGATAGGAGTGATGCTTGCTTTTCTCCAGTCTTTGGGCACTTCTCCCAGTTGCTAGGGTTGTTCAAAGATTATGGGGAGTAGCCTTGCTGTGATACTTGGCACTTGTGGGTAAACCTCATCAGGGTCCACGGAGTTATGCATGTCTAGGTTGCTTAAATATTTTCTGACCTCATACTCTTCCACCAAGGGTACGTTTTCCTTGCTCCAGATTTTCCCCTGGTCTCTGGGTCCCCTGCCTCATTCAGCAACAGGTCCATGTGTTCCCTAGTCTTCCTTTTGTCACTTGTGTACTTACAGATGCTCTTGTCTCTGACATCTCTGGCCAGCTGCAGTTCCAGTTGGTCTTGCTTTCTGAACTTCATCCCTGCATGCTGAGTGTCTCTTATTTCTGCTAGGTTACCTGTCCCTGCTTCCACCTTCTGTATTCTTCCTTTTTGCATCTGAGTTTGGCCAGGAGCTCCTTGTTCATTCCCACAGGCCTGCTGGTATTTTTGCCTGACTAGGGATGGTTATTGGGGTGGACCGCTCTTGAGCTTGGAGGAGATGATCCATGAATACCCACCAGCTTTTTTGCCCTATCTCCCCACACCTGAGCTCTGTAGTTATTTTTGATACTTTCCAGGTGGCCCTGGTGGTATCATTGGTGCACATGCAGCAGCAGCAATGGGTAACAGTCAAAAGGCTGGACGAGCCTTACGGTCCCTCCACAATGCCCCAGATCCAGGTCCCCAGCAAGCAGCAAATGTCTCTAGATGGCAAGTCAGGTGGGCAGATGGGTACCTCTGTCACCAGCAGCAGGGAGTGACCCACTGCTGTCATGTACTGCTTCCTCCTGGGGGTCTTGTATGAATTAGGGTCAAGGGGCCCACAAGATCTGCTTGAAAGCATATCTGGCTCCTCTTCAACTTTGAAGGAGGTGAACCTATTTGGTGATTGTAAGCTCTGGTGGAGCAGGACCCTTTGTCGTGGTGCCAGAAGGTACCAGCTTCTATCCTTCACCTTCCCCAGAGGTTGCACTTACTGTTATGCTAGGGTTGGGTGCTGTCTGTATCTACTGCTGCTGGGGTCTGGGGGTCTTTAAGCTGTTGTGTCCCTGAGAGAAGACCCTCCCCATCTGTCTTTCATCTTCTCTGGTGCTGTGCAGCAAGCTGACTTTGTCCTGTAGCTCCTCTGCTGGGTGATGGAGCTCTCAGGTTGGGTGTTTGGGTGGTGTTACATGTATCGGTGGGCAGGAATGGAAATAACTTTATTTTGTTAGAGGAGGAGATACAAAAATCTTCAATTTAAGAAGCCTACAGAAAAGGGTTCTTGGTCATGAGAAAATCCAGGAGGTTTGGGGGGGGGTGTGTCCCAAGTGGGGATGTGGTGACAGATTAAGGTCTGGCCGTGGTGCCATCACTGAGTGCGCGGCTGTAACTGCTGTCCTCTCCTCTCCAGAGACCCGCTGCAGAGAAGAACCTGCGCCGCCCCGCCATGCAGAGCAAACCGCCCCCCTCCTCTGAGACAACGCCGCTCCTACATGACGCTGACACAATGAGCCAGGACGATGCTGAAGCCTGAGCCGCCAGCCCCAGCATGCTTCCCACCGGGACACATCCATGCTGGGGGCAAGACCTGCTTTGCGTCCCTAGAGGTCTCTGGAAGGCGAAGTCCTCCTGGGCAACTCAACGGGGACCCTGCACACCATGGCAAAGCCATGGGACAGGACTGCTGCACCGGCCCCCCACACTGGGGCATGGGACGCCTCGTCCAGACGCTCAAAACACAGCGTTCGAGAACACATGTCCCCAAGGGGCTGGCCTTTGCCTCAGCCCCTCTCTCCCTGTGGGCCAGCAGGAGTGAAGATGGTTGCTGGCTGACCTGAGAAGTTACTTTGCAATTTAAAACTGCCAATTGCTAGGAATAAAAGGCACTTTAACAGGAGCCTTTAAAATAAATGAGGTTTGTATATGTAGCACTGATGGGACTTAGTGGTCTTTTTAAAAGCCACCGTTCATCTCACACAAATGGGGCTTGCAATCCTGAAGCCACTTATGGTTTTATTGCCACTTGATGTGACTGGACTAAACCGCAAATCAATTCTGGTTGCTGTTACTTCAGTGATGTCTCTTCCCAGGCTACCTGGAGCCTGCTGGGGTTGCTCCAGCCTTTGCATGAGTTGGAGAGTACAGTGGTGACTTTTTTAAAGTCCCGATTCAGTGCCATGACCTTGTGCTCCAGTGATTCCAGCCCACAGCCCTTTAACTTAAGTCTCTCCTTGCCTTAGGTGACAGTGTGAGATGAGGCTTGCCAAAAAACTCGGTGGTACATCTGACTTGTCACTCAACTCCTGACAGTTGTCCCTGCTGCCTGCTCAGCCATCCGGAGGCAGCTCTTCTGGCCGTGCACCAGCGGTGCTGGGAGGCCACCGCGTCCCTCCAGTCATGCTGCCTGCACGCAGGACAGGAGCGGGCAGAAGCTTGACCGTGTCCTTGAGTGTTAACAAAGATACTTGTGCTTTTGAGATGGAGGAAGCTATGTGTAATCAGGAAAGTAACAATGGCCTTAGTAGGTTTTGATGAAAATACTGCAAGTTTCTAGAATGATGTCTTGGGGGGTTCTGGGGCTGGATTCTAACTGGGTGGGTGGGCTGTGGTCACTCTGTAATGGGAAAGAAGCCCAAAGCCCAGGGATATTCTTGGCTAGCTACCAGTCAGTAGCTGTCTACCACACCTGCCTTCCCTGCTTCCAACCAGGAGCTGCGGTAGCCCTTTGGGAAACCAAAGGGGCCGGTGCTGGTGCCTCTAGCATGGGCAAAACAGAGCAGGGGGAGTCTCTGGTCTCTCTCGGACCAGAGAACTTGTTGCACTGTTCGTGGTGTTGATGCTGTCATGGTCTGGAAACAGTTGCAATTGCCTAGGACAGCCCTGTGATTTTTTAGTGGGATGAGCAATATTTCCCCTCTTATCCCTCCGTCCCTCTTCCTAGACAGGAAGAGACAGGAGCTAAACCCAAGCCCAGCAGTTCCTACATTGGCGCATTCCCCAGCTGGTGGCCATGTCCCCAGTTCTGCAGCTGGGCTTAGGCTGCCTTATCGTGGAAACAGCTGTGACATAGACCAGGTCATACAGGGGAAGGGTAGCATCTACCCAGCACGTGGTCCATAGTCTGGATGTCCTTGGGTGCCCAAAGCGCCTCTCGCAGGTGTGATGCGACCAGCCAAGCCCCTTGTGGCCAGTACTGCTGGGCTGTGGCACGTGTCCTCACTGAGTGTGATGCTTAAACTACAGCTGAAAACTCCTGCTCCCCTTGGAATCCAAACTTATCCACCCGCAGCACGCAGCTCACAACCTACAGCCTCAGCAAGTGGTGATGGGAACTGGAACAGGGAACAGGGCACCACCTCAGGCGCTCCAGGACTCTTCATCCAGCAACTCACGTGAACCCGACCCAGCGGCATTTGGCAAAGCCAGCGGCAGGTCAAAGATAACTACCCTTGGGCTCACCTGCTTGGGGCTTTAATGACGTACTGGTGGTAATTGCTGTTGTACAGGTGAAAACAAGTAAAATACTGGGATATTGGTCCTAGCACAGGCTTTGTGGTGTTTTGGCTTTGCAGAAGAAGATGCTGCATGAGTTCTTATTCTCAGGAGAATGAGAACCCCTGTGGCTGGGGATGCTGGGCTGTCGGGGCATGTTGGGTGGGATGCAGGTGTTTGCAGAGGGGTGCCAGGCAGGATGCAGAGGGAGTGCTGGGCAGGATGTTGAGGTGTGCCAGGTGGGATGTGGGGAGGTGCCAAGGGGTGCCACGTGGGATGCGAGGGGTGCCCGTGGGTGCTGGGCAGGATGTGAGGGGGTGCCCGGCGGGATGCGGGGGGTGCCCGGCGGGATGCGGGGGGTGCCCGGAGTGCCGGGCGGGATGCCGGGGAGCTTGGCGGGGGCGAGGCGCTGCGGCGCGGCCGCCAGGGGGCGCTGTGGGGCCGCGCCGCGCTGGGCCGCAGTGAGGGGCTCCGGGCTGGGTGAGGGACGGGCCCAGGGCCGAGGGGAAGGGCCCGGGGTCTGTGCTGCCCCCGCCGCCCCGTGTTCAGGCGCCTCCTGAGGCCACTGAGCCGGCGAGGGGGCAGGGGACCAGCCCGGCCCCCCACGCAGCGCCCTGGCCCTCAGGCGGACTCAGGGCGGCCGAGGCCTCGCTTACCCTGGGGGGCCAGAGCTCCCCCAGCGGGGAGGGCCCTTCCCCTGCGAACCAGAGACCCAGGCAGGCATCACCCAGGCAGGCATCACCCGGCAGTAACCTCATGGCGCCTGGCAAACCTGCTGCGGTGCCCCGGCGAGGGCAGGAAGCTGAGGCGAGGCCAGGGAGCCCCTGACCCGGCCGTCTGAGGGGGACTGGGGTGGGCGCAGGAGGCCCCGCAGCCTCCCTGGCCATTTCCCACCCTCGCCAGCCTGGGCCCACCCCAGTGCCAAGCTGGATGCACGGCAGAGCCCCTCGGCACCCACCCTGCTCCCTGTGTGCTGGCCACGCTGGTCGGCCGCGCTGCAATGTGGCTACCCAGCGGCTCGCAGCGCTCCCATTATCTTTCTGTCTTTCTATATCTTTCACCTTGTTGGCTGCTTGTGAAGTTTCCAATTAATTTTAAAATGCTTCTCATAACCCCAAGGCTTTTCCTGGCCCTGGCTCATTCTCCCTGGCCAGTTCCCCCTGTACATGGTGTTCAGGGCTGTCACAGGCCAGGCGGCCAGCGGCCCGATGCAACATGCTCCACTGATGTACAAGGGCCTCCCCTGCACCAAGCCAGGCTGCTGTCACTTAACATTCTCCCAAGGATTTTAACTGGCCCCCGAAAGCTCAGTAATTATCACAACAATCTTGCTTTACTGTGCAGAGCCTTAGGAGCCTCCTTTCACCCAGCCTGGTATGGCTGTGGGAGATGAACAGGTCATCTCTATCCATGAGGCATTTCATCACCAAGAATGCCTCCAGGTGAGAGCAGTTGCCTTTTGGTGTGGGCAGCAATGCAGGGGGGGATCAGAAGGGATGGGGGGAACACTTTCAGGATTTGGTGTCTACTTTACTTTCCTCCACTGTGTGATGGGACTCCACCAGCTCCTCTGGAGGACAGACCATGGATAACACAACCCTTTCCATTTGCACTTGGGTTAGGGTGCTTTTATAAATGTGGTATAAATGCAGCACAGGAACTGTTCCCCTTCCTGTTCTCCCACCTTCCCTGAAGAAGCAGCCCTAGCCCAGCCCTCCTCTGAGGCTGCAGGGCTGAGGAGGGGCCCAGACTCTCTTGCATCAGGAGCAGCCTCGGTGTTATCCCCTTCACCTGTGTCCTGATGCTCCCCGGGGCTATCACTGACTGTGCTGGGTTAAAACCCTGGCAGGCACAGGAGGCTCTGGTTTGAGACCCACCAAGCCTTTGCTCTGTTCTGCTGTGATGTGTAGCTGCCTTACTTCTCCTCATTGCATCCAGGTCTGCTTCTGAGCACGTGCAAGCTGTGGCTCTAGTCTCCCATGTACAAGACTCTTACAGCAGTGACAAAATCCTCCAGCGATGCAGAGTGGTGAGTGAGGTTGCTGCTGCAGAGGTTGTGGGCTGGCGTGTCTCCTGGGGCAGAGCTGTGGCTCTTATTGTTAAAAAAAAACCCAAAACCAAACTAAACAAAAAAAAGCAATGTCTAGCTGATGCTGTTGCAGTTATAGAGGTGGCATTGTGATATTTGATGGGGAAGTGTTTTTCTCCCTGGCAGCTACAGGGGACCAAGCCTGTGTGAGGCTGCAGTGTGGGACCCTAGGGCCCAAAGTCCAGGCAAGAGGTGCAGGGAGGAGATAAAGTGAATTGCAGCACCTGTTTTCTCTTTCATTTGGCCACAATGAACCTCTGTGTCTGGGAGGAAACAGCTGGAGGGAGGACAACAAGCTCATGTGACTGTGGAGGAGAGCCTGCATGGCATGCCCATGCCTGGGCGCTGCAGGGTTTGCCTGTGCTTCCATGCTGGCTGGGTTTAATCCTATCTTGGGCAGGGATCTCTGCTTTGTTGCACTGTGGTGCAAGGCTCAGGTCCTGGATGGCTGCATGCAGCTTAAACTAGCACTCCTCCTGCATACAAGCCGGGGGTTCAGCCTGGACCCCCATCTCTAGTGTGTGCAGGGGGATCTGCCCTGGTTTAAGCGCTTTCTCAGTCTGACATCAAGCAGAAAATGTTTTTCTGCTCTGTGCCGCAGTGCTGGCACAAGTGGTGCCCGGCAGCCCTGGCCCTCAGCTGCCCTCTGTGCTTGGCCAGCACAGTGCTCTCTGCAGCCGTCTGCTGCCTTGGCTGCCAACCAGCCTGCCCAAGAGGTGCCCCATGCTGCAGAGATCTCTGCCTGCATCCCTTCCCTTGCAGCAGGGTGGAGGGGCAGTGCTGGGTGACCCTGGCATCGCCCCCAGCGTGAGCTGTGCCGTGAGTACACCCTCCATGCATGCAAATGTGTAGAGACCTGTGTCAAGGGTGTTCTTGTTGCAGAAAGCAAATAAGGACTGCTAGGCTTTGGCAGTGAAGTCTCTGCTCCCAAGTGTGTGTTGGATGTTGGCGTTAAACTTTATGGTGTTCAATGCCTCATTTAAAGAGTGTGACTAAATGTCCTTCTATCTCCTCCTCATGAGGACACAGGAGCTTAATTTTATCACCTCACTAGTCACCAGAGTCAGGTCTGGACCGTTTCTAGGAAAAAGCCTGTGCGTGCATGAGCTCCTCCACCCAGGGCCGTCAGAAATTCTCTTGCCCTTCAAAAAGGGAAGAAAAAACCATAATGTACTCCTGCTCTAAGCAGTTCTTTTTACTGAGGTGCCGCTGTGCCCTGGCAGTGAGAACCGCAGCCTTAGCCCATTGCACAGAGTATCGGGGGTGCTCTCTTGGGGATGCTTCATCTTTGCTGCTGTGGCCATGACTCCCCAAGTCACGCTGCCATTGCCTTCCCATGGCAGTCCATGTGCTGACCCTTGGCTGTGTTGGGGCAAACCAGACTGCAGCCTCATACTGAGTCTCTGTTTCCCTTTCCCGTTGCCACGTGCATCTGTGTGGGGCAGTGCCTGGTGCGGAGGTCCTGCTGCAATCTGAGGCTGTGGGGCTCGGAGTGGTGACATGCAGCCGGCATGGAGCCAGGGCTCCTTGTGCTCGGTGGCTCCCTGGGAGTGCTTGTTTTCTGGAGCAAGCGAAACAATTCCTAAAAAGGAGCAGTCAGATGGAAAATTGATACCAAATGGTGATATCAGTCCCTTGAGGAGTAAGGTTTGATCTCTCAACCCGTGGTTCCTGGGGGTTAAGGACACAGGCACACAATGCTATTTTAGAGGGATTTTTTTTTTAAAGTTTATTATTTTCCCTTTCATAAGTTCATGATTTTCCCAGACATGAGCTGGCTTAGATTTGATGTTGATGGCACAGGCTGCTGCTTTAGATGCATGAAGCATCTGCAGGATGAGGAGAGTCTGCAGAGCTGTGCCTGGCCCTGCTTTGGCTGCTTCACAGGTCCTGCAGGGCCAGGGACCATGTCCAGCTGCTGGTACCAGACGGGGTGGGGGGTTTGCCAGCCCCACATGGTCATTGTCTTCAGGTGGAGGCAATCCTGAGGAGGCAATAGCCACCCTGGGGGCCTGCCTGCCTGGTTCCTAGGCTGGTGATCCTTCCCATCTTCCCTGTGACTGCAAATGTTGCTGCTGAGCACTGTTTCTGGGGGTACCTGGCTGGATTTCTGGGCTTAATAACATTGCTTATGGCTGCACTGCTCTGCCTAAAAAAAACCTACCTCCCTACATGACCCAGCTGCTTTCTGTCTTTTCCATCTGGACTGGTTCTTGTAGGAAATTGCCTGCTGAGCCACCAGTGCTGTGGACAGGAGGCTTCACCTTGTGCCCACAAACCATGGGGCTGTGGGTTGTGGTGTCCTGCTGCACGTAGTGCTGAGCATGAGGCATTGCATGGGCCTAGCAGCCATCAGGGGGAGGGAGCTGAGCTTTGCAACTGAGCTTCCAAGGAAGGAATTTCCAGCAACTGCAGATCCCATCCCCAAAGACAGCATTTCAAGGAATTACCTTCTCCCCCCTCGCTGCAGACTTCCTCTGCTTTTCCAAGTAAGTCTCTGGCTTGGAGCCATGTATGTAGTAACTGGACTGGAGCAGATCCATGGGAACATCGGGGGCTGGAGGTCAGTGCTGGCCAGGTTCACAGTGCATGGCTCTTATCTGCATCAAGTGCCTCCAATTAAGACACTGAGCCGCTCCCTCTCAGCTATCTCCCTTGTGAGCACCATGTTTCCAGTGCTTTGGATGCCATGAGGAGCACTGAAACCACCTTCAGTGCCAACAAAAATAAATGGTCATTAGGGTTGTTTTTTCTGTGTGCTATTTTGGCAAATAGCAGTTCCCAGAGTGGGTAACTCAGTCCCCTGGTTTGTGGGAGTCTGGCAGGGCTGCTCTGGGCCCAGATGTGCTGAGCATCCTGGAGGGGTGTAGGGGAGATTCCCTGTGGGATCTGTCTCACCTGCACTGCTGATAACCAGCTGGCTTGTCTGACCCTATGGAGAGGCAGAGACCCAGGGGCAGTCCCTGCCTGCCTGCAGAGAGCTGCCAAATAGCCCCGTGTTTGCTCTTCCCCCTTCTCTAGAAGATGCTCAGTGCACAGTGTTAATTTCCATGCCCTGGTGGGGATAGCTGGGGGGCTCTGGCTGGCCTCCTGAGGGGGTGACCCCTCTCCCTGACAGCCAGGGCTGAGGGCAGGGATCACGTTTTCCTCTCCCTGCCCAAACAGTCCTCGATGCCCTGCCGGGTGCATCCCTAGAGACATACCTTGTGGATTTTCTTTGGCTCATAAATATTCCCCTGCCCTCCCTAGTGCCCCTAGCAAATAAATTATCTGAAGCTACATTTCCCCATTTCAAAGCCTTGTGAAAGAAACCAGAAGTTTTAGCAGCCCTGACAGCCTGGAGTAGTTCACATACCATCCGCCCATTTGCATTTGATCTACTTCATCCTGTGTTAAGTAATCCTTAAAAGCCACAGTGGGTTGCAGGCCCTCTGCATGCCTGTAAATCACTGGGGCATGTCACACGCTGTAAATGAGCGGGTACATGAGTGTGTCCCACCCCTTAATCTGATCTGAAACATCCCCCTGCCCCCGAAAGGAACTATCTTTGTTAAATAAGAAATGCAGCTTGCTGGGCTGAGATGATTGCAGGCAGCAGGGTGGGGGCATGTGTGGCCCAAGAGGTGGGTTTCCACAGGGGTCTTAAGCAGAGGGCTCACCTCGAGGGGCAGCTCTCTAGAGATACAGTTTGGGATGGTTTTGGTGTCCCTGTGGGCCCCATGCTCTGGGTGCTCCTGGCTCACCCCTGCCTGCATCCCCCAGGACCTCCCTCAGTCACCCATTAACCAGGTCTGCCCTGTGCAGTTACCACCACGTGCATCTTCTGCACCTCCCACCCTACTTGGTTTACTTTCCATCGCTGGAAGCCTCCTGGGACAGAGAAGGAGCCCTGCCTCACCCCCTGGTCCCCACTGTGCAATAGGGTTTTAAGTCATTGAGCTTGTGTGACGCCACAAGTCCCATGTGCAGCCAGGCTATGGGCTCTTTCCCTTGTAATAAATCACAGATTATTCCCCTCTTCCCCATTGCCTCCCCCCAAAGGTCGCTATTGCTCAGCTGTGGCCTGACTTTAATTATGAAATAAGAGCAGCTGGAGTGGGCACTAGGTGCTGTTAATTGGCTTTCCAGGAAAGGTTTCAGCAGGCAAAGTTTAACGCACCAGCGATTGATTCGCTTGGTGCCTCGCATGCATTAGTTCAGCCTGACGCAAGCCCTTCGCCAGGTCCTAAATTCAGTGGGCTGGGTGGCATTTGCCCAAAAGCTGCAGCCAGCCTCGAGGTTCCAAAGCATGTTTCTCTGGCTAATTGAAGCCTTGAGGGCCCAGCGCTCCCCTGCCTGCACCAGGATGAATTTTAGCTGCTGAGAACAAATTCCAAGGGAGGATGCTGAAATAAAGCAGATGGGATGATTCTGGAGGTCAGAGCAAGGGAGAGGATGCCCTGCCAGGCATCATGTGATGAAAACATACTTACTGCTACAGCAGCTGTCAAAGGCCTGAACAGATGAGGCAAGGTGCCCAAGGAGTGTGCAGGGATCTCATTTACCTGGTAATTAATGGAAATCGTGAAACAAATCAACACATGCTCCCTATGGAGAGCTTCATGCTCTGGTTTCAAACTGCTGATGGAGAATTGGGTATGGCTCGAGTACAAGAGCAGTAAGTGCTCCCATAAAGCTGAGCCAGGACTTGGTCCCCACCACCCTATCACTGCTGGAGCTCCTAGTTATTTGAGGGATGTCCTTGCCTGCCAGCTTGCTCCCCAAGATGTGTGGCTGTGGGATGCCTGACCCTGTCTGTGCTGTTAGGGCACTGCTAATTGCTCTGCCCCTGCAGCACGTGGGGGACTTGCGGTGCTGTCTGTCACTGGCAAAGATGCCTCTGCTTAAGGCTGCAGAGTAGGAATGAAGATGTTCTGATGAGCCCCATCATCTCCCTCTGATCCCGCTCGGCTGAACATGTCACAGCTGATTTTCCTGGTCCAGCCCTCCTGCCACGCTGCACTGGCACCTACGCCCCATGCACCAGCCCTGCTGGGAGGGAGGCGGCGATGGGAGCCTGAGCTGGCAACCAGACATGCCCTTTTGTTTTCTGTAGAGAAAGCTCATCCTGGTACAAAATGCTGTGCCATTTTTTCTTGCAAGTTAATTAAGTTGGCTCAGTTTAAATATTAAAAATGCTGTTCTCTGATATTTTCCTTCTTCCAGAGCAGTGATGTGCCACTCTGCAGTGCTCTCAGATGGGAGCAGGCACACTTCCTCTGATTCAGGGATTTAAGGATGAGAAGAGTGCTTTGGTTCCCTGTTGTCTTGTTTATTCACCACGTACAAAACAGTTTTGCAAAACAAAATCTTGCAAACAATTAATGCCAATCAGACTTGCTGACAGCCCAGCCCTGGCTGCTCGGGTCATGGGCTGAGCTGTGCATGGCAGTGTCCTGGCTCTGCCTGCTCCTGGGGGCTTCCAGGGAGGGGATCTAACCCCAAAAAAGCAAAGGTGAGTGCGTAACTCACCTCCTCAGTCTCCTGCCAGTAGTTAGCAACTGGCATAATCCCTGAAGCATAAGGTTTATGATCCCTTCCAAAAACTCTGTCTGAATGTTAACTATATTCTGAGGTATAGCAAATGCCAAATCCCTTTTGAATCTTGCTAAAAATCTCATTTTAAATTATGCAAATGACCTTTCTGTCTTTCTAAACAGCTCCCTGCTTCTGGAAATGAAAAAAAAAACAACAAGAAAACCAACCAAAAAACCACATACAAAAAACCAAAAAAGCAAACCACTTGCTACTGGATAAAAATATCTAGTCCTTGAGGTTGTGTGAAGTGGTGCAGCTCCTCTGGCTGTGATGGAGGTGGGTCAGGTAAGGATCCTGCCCCTCCTCGATGGGCCCTTTACAGGCTAGATTTGAGCAGATCGTTGAACCACTGTGATAAAAGCTCTCCCAGATACCCTGACAGGAGAAACTGCAGAAGCTCTGCCTGAGGAATTGGTGGGCTCTTGCTCTCTCTGATATCACTCACATTATAATTAAGAGATAATGTCAATAGAATAAAACATTGTCTCAGGATAATGGTCTCCTGCTGCTACAGGAGTGTCAAGGCGAAGTCAAATCATTTATCAAAAATGAATGTTGAGGCAAGTCTGGGACGTTTGTTTTCACAGCAAGAGGCATTAATCCTGGGACAACAATATTCTAGTGCTTTTATTTCTCCTGCGCCCGGTGATTGATGCCAATGCATCATTGTGCCTGTGAGCCGCGGGTGCGGCTAAGCGATGGGCTCTTGTTGCAGCATTATTGAGCAGGTGAATTCTGACTTGTTGAAATAACTAATAGTAAATCGAGGAGCGCTGGATCATGTGAGTGTGTGTCAGTAAGTGTGATTTTTATTCCTAAAGGTGAATAGTGCTGCATGTGTGCTGGCTCCTGCCGGCCAGGGTATGTTTCAGGGCTGTGTCTGCCTTGCTGCAGCTGCTGGGGGGTTTGCTGGTTCATTAATCACCCAGGGATAATCTCAGAGCCTACTCCGATCCCCAGCCTGATTTCAGGCTGCTTTGGAGGTTTTTTGGGCCCCCCTCCCTGAACATCAGGGCTGGCCAGGCTTGTGCAAGTTCTTGGTGTGGGGCTGAGCAGCTTGCTGACTTTCTGCATGTTTAAGTGCTGCTGGGTATAAATACCCACCGTTCAACCAAGGTGAATGTCCGTGGATCTGGGTCCTTCAGCAGAGGCTGGGGCAGCCTCTGCCCCATCCCTGGCACGGTGAAGGGCTGGGGGGGGGGCTGGGAAAACTGCTGCTATCTGATGCAACACCCGCTGCTATCACTGCTGCCTCCAGGGCTGGGCAGAGGAGCAGCCTCTGCAGTCCATCCTCAATTTGCATTAGGATAAGTTGCAAGGTCAACACTTGAAATTAAAGATGTGTAAGTGGCAATAAGACTTGAAACAAAGTCACAGGAGGGTGTACAAAAGCCCTTCCAGATTATTTTTTTTTTTCCCCGTCTGGATTTGTTAGTGGAGAGAATTACACATCTAGCAAACATGTGGGCTGCAGAGGAACACAAGTGCTTTGTACAATCTCCAAATAGCAGATCTGTTTTTCTGAAGCAGCCACCGGTACCTTGCGCACAGAAGCTGCTTGTTGGCATAAGCACGTTTGGTTCTCACAAGCCCCCTGCCCTGCCAGGGGACCATCCCTTCTGCCAAAATGCTCTCCGCAGCTCCCTGCCTTTTGCAGGAGAGACAGGGTGATTACACTGGAGCGTAACTAACTGTATTTCACACACAGGACGGTTGTGGAAGAACTAATTGGAGCTGACTTTGACTTCACTGCATACTCTTAAATCGTCCCCTAGCATTGCACTAGTCTGAAGGACCTGAGCAGGATCAAAGCCCTGTGGTGGCAGGCAGTGTCCGGACGAGCAATCTGCTCGGTTAACTCGTCCTCTCCTCTCCCCGGGCTGTTAATCCTGTGTTGCAGTACATTGCATTGAGATGCCGTCAGCAGCTTGGATACAGGACAAAGATTGGGATGCATGTGGACTTTTGGGCGCAGGCTGTCTTTTAAAACTCTGGGTGGTCCTGATCTCCCCGTAGAGTGGGGGGAGCTGCTCCCTTCCCAATAACTCCCAGCTGTGTGTCTGATCACCTGAGCTGAGTTTGGCAGCCAGGCTGCCCGCCAGGGGGGTCGGCAGAGCTGACTGTGCGGCAGCGCACAGCGGGCAGGAGGAGAAATGCCCTTGACGTTTGCGCAGCAGCAGAGATCTGCAGAGGTAGCCGGGGTCAGGCAGTGGCTATGCTGGCGCGGTGATGGTCAGAGTGTGAAAGCGCCTGCAAACGACTTTCACATGCTCTTTATGCCTGGTGCAATGAGATGCGGATTCACAGGGGTTTGGTGAATTCTCAGTCTTCTCTAACCTTCCTCTATACATGACTGCCCTTGTGGTGCTGCTTTGCTTGATGCTCAGGGCAGGCAAGTGCATCCTGCTGGGTGCATGGGGAGGGCAGCTCAGCTGGGGTGTGGGTGCGTTTTGGACAGTGTTTTTTCTCTTTTTCTCTTGCTTGCCAGCTCTAGGACAGGGCAGGAGCCATGGAAAGTGCTTTGTTCGGAGGAAGCTCTGACTTTCCACTGTGGCATGGCTTGGGTTATGCCACCTGGACAGCCCCATGAGCATCACACCTGTGAGCATCGTGTGAATGGCTACAGCAGAGGAGTGAGACCGGCTCAGACTATTACAGGAGGAGACTGAGAGGCACAGTGACATAAAGAGCCCTTAAAAGGCCCAGAAAGTAGCTGGGGAGAGCCACCCCCTAACACAGCTGCTTTGGGAGCAGCCTGGCCATATGGTGATGTGTCTTGCAAAGCCAGGCATGCCAAGGTGGGCTGGAAAAGCAAAAGGTCTGTGTGCCACAGCATGATGTTGGGCAGTATGGTAGGGAGCTGCAGTTTGGGAGCAGGGAGGGTGCAGCTGTCTCGCTTGCTCTCATGGTCTGAGTGCACCACTCACACCATGCTGCAGCACTGGGAGGCTTGCAATGTAGTGCAGAGCTGGCCCAGAACCTGCTGGCTGCCAATATAGGTGCATGTTGTGCACGTCTGGCTTAAAAAAATGTAAAAATTAGATTCCTAGATTTAGACACCCAAATCCATGGGCTTGGTGCCTTTGCAAGAGGGTAGTGGAGACAGAGAACTGGTTCTCCAGTTGAGATTGAGGACATTCAATCAGGAGCTTATAATTATAATTGTACTTCTGTGTAGCATTGGGCAGGTTAGCTAAAAGAGGGGAGGGAAGAAACTATGCATCTTCTGGGCTGGTGTTAAATTCTGAGGCCAGAGAGCTCCAACTTGTTCGAAAAGGGACAATTTCCACTGCTGTGCACTCACCCTCAGAGAGTGGGCACTCAGACAAAGCTCAAATGTAAGATGAGCACTCAAGAAAAAAATCCAGAAGAAAGCCTTGCCCTGTAGCTGCCAACCCCAGCCTGAAGCACAGCAAGCTCCTGCACAGGCTGTTATCCTGGCAGCTGCAGCCATATGGCAATTTAGCCAGGAAATGATACACTCCAAATGAGGGATGCTCAAGGGCATCCCGAGACCCCAGAGCACCCTGTGCTGGGCATTGGAGAAATGCAATTGCATGTTGGGGTCTGGATGCGCGGTCCCTCCTGCACTGAGGTCTGTTCCTGCAGCAAACACCAATAAAGATGTCAAGCTGATGCGTGTGGGGAAATAAATCATGACATTTATTTTCCCTGTCCAGAACATCAAGATGTCTTCTGGTGCGGCGTGAGGGGGAGCAGAGGAGAGGTGGCCTGTGATTGTAGATGTGTGCTATGCTGGGAGCAAGTGCTCCTGTGTCCTGCCCACGTTGGGCACAGCTGCTCGTACCCCCTTCCAAACTGCCGTGGTCATGCATGACCACTGATCTAATGCACCCTGGGCACTTGGAATGTGACCATCAGCTTGCTGCAGGGGTGCTCCTTGCCCTGGTGGGGCTGCCCATCACAGTGGCCTCAGGGCAGATATGAACAGGAGTCCTCACCAGAGAGCCTGTGTCCCCTCACCTTTGCTGTGTGCTGCAGGAGGGCCTGACCATAAGATGTTGCCATTACCTGATAGTGGTCAAAGAGGAAAAAAAGGAAGGTGGAAAACTTAAAATGATGAAGTGCTTTGAGCCAGACCTTTGCTGTCAGTGTGAAACAGCAAGCCCTGATTTAAACAGCCCCTCCAGTAACTGACCTACACCGAACAAATCCATTTACAGTGTCTTGTTTCTCCTCACTGTTTAACCACTAGAGTTCAGAGACGATTCCTTAAATGTTAATGGTGCAGGAATTT
Organism: Falco naumanni; assembly: GCF_017639655.2. NCBI lineage: Eukaryota > Metazoa > Chordata > Aves > Falconiformes > Falconidae > Falco > Falco naumanni. Next base: position 97,114,096 of record NC_054054.1, on the reverse strand, counting down.
GGAAACTTTCCCAGAGTTGCTAGGGGAGCTGTGCAGGAATATATCTGCCGTGCTTGTGCAGCTCAATTTCCTGCTGAACATCAGGCGGGCTGTTCTTGCCTACTGCTTTGTAATTAAAGTGCTGAAAGACCATCACTCTTTGAGGTTGATCATGCTTAGATTCACCCCTGGGTGAGGTCCAGCTTTGTGCCTAGCTGCAAGGAGGGCAGGTTGCAAAACAGATAAAGATATGATCCCAGCCTGCTCTCATCCTGCTGTCCCATGGCTTGGATGGGCACCAGGGACCAGTCTGTGTATGCAGGACTGACTGTTTGATAGTCCCTGCAATCCAAACCCGTATGTCTGCTTCATCCTTTGTGCTACCATCCGTGAGCACTATCCATGGTGCACATTGCTTAGGGGTCAGGGTGAGGGCTTGCCCCCATCCCTCGAACGGCTTGTTCTACAGGGCTCAGCAGCAGGAAGCTGGCAGGTGAAGGTCTCCATGGCTGTGTCTGTGTGTCTGAGCACTGGAGTAAGTTTGGGCCATACCTGAAGGTGTCAGTACTTCTCAAGACCCTTTTTTCCAGAGGAGCATAGCTAGCATTGTAGATGCTAAAATACAGGGTTTGATGAAAGCTGAGGTCAGAGTAACGAGCCTTGAACATACGTCAGCCTGAAAGGTCATCGTTTCTCTTCTTCCTGTGATGGGGCAAGTGTGAATGTAAATGCATCGAATATCTGGGGCTGGAGGGCAAAGGGCAGAGTCCCACGCCTGGCAATTCAAAGCCTTTTTGTCAAACCCTACCCCTCTGCTTGCAGCAAAGGTGTGGCTGTGCCTGGGGCACCCTCCTGCCCATGGGCATCCCAGGGATGCCAGGGCCTGTGCCAAGGGATGCCTTGCCGGGCTCACCAACACCTTCTGTCTGCACTGGGACAGGTCCTGGTCTGGGAGCAGGGAAAGCCAGCTGTCAGCACCAGGTAACGCACTTGCCACGGACATTGCTGGTGGAAATGAGGGCTTTAAAAGGATCCACAAGTGGTGAGCTGGCATGTCCTCCTCCAGCTCTTGATCTAAACTTGGATCTGACTCCTTCTGCTGTCTCGTTAAGAACAAGTGCTTGGCCCAAGTTACATGGCAAATCCTGACATTGACAAAATTGATGCCTTTTTCTGCTCATAACTTAAGCTGTCTAGTTTATCAGAGACATACGGAAAGTTTATTACATTCTTATTACAGATTCAGCCAAGTGAGCTGACTGATGAATGTGATTTTATTATTTTTTTTGTTAGTTAGGACTTGGCATGGGAGACCTCCTCCGAAAGGGATAGCTTTGGTCGAGAAAAAAATCACCAGAAGTTTTTCCCTCTGTCCTGAGAGTTCAGCTTGGCAAAAGCTGCAGCATGTCTGATTTGGGGGTGGAAAGTGAGGCACAGGCGGAAACAAGGGTTTGCAGGAGATTCATTGTGCTGCCCTGTGACGACCGCAGCGGCAGCCAGCAGCGTGGCACCCTTGGTGCTGCTGGCTCCCTGCCACTGTCCTGCCCATGTTGTGGGCAGGGAGCACGGATGGCCTGCCAGGACAAATTGCACAAATTCATGGGAAAACCTCATTTTTTTGCTTAGAACAAGTTGGGTTTTGTTAATAAGGAATAGGGACGCCAACTGTTCTGGGGGCCGGGTGGATCTTGTGTGGCCTGCAATGGCTGGGGCTGCAAGGGTACAAACTTGCACGTGGTTTTTAGCAGCCAAAGGAAGTGTTAAACGCTTCGAAAGCTGCTCTGGGCAAGCTCAGCTGGGTGCCAGGTATGAGAGAGTGGAAACAGCCTCACACTGGCTGCCCTCCAAACCCTGCTGCCGGGGGACGCTCCCATGCTTTGCAGTGGATGCGGAGCACCCACTGCTCTGAGCAGCCCCGTTCCCTAACCCAGGTGCCTGTCTGTGGGCAGCTCTCCTAGTGTTTTTAGATTGAAAATGGTGTTCTGTTGCTGTGTTCGGACTTGTGAGGTTGTGATCGGAGAGGACGGCCTGTGTGTGCCTGTCCCCTCCTCCTGTGCATCCTCTGGCTATACCTGGTCCTCTCCTCCTGCACATTCTCCATCCCTTTCAGACCCAGGTGTTGGAGGGTGGAACCCTCACATCTGTCAGAGCTGATGCCACATTTTCACACTCCCCAGTACAAACTGTTTCTTGTGCTCAGGAGATGCTCCATCCCTCCCAGTGATGCCCTGGTAACCCTGGTGCAGATCTCCCTGGGTCTCAGCAGCTCTGAGCATGAATTTTGGTTTTTCCTTTGTAGGAACCACTTACTTCAGCTTTGGGCTCGTTTGATTAATTAATTCAGTTGGTTATAACTGATACTATTGTTGGTTTTCCACTACTCAAAATATCCATCTGTATCTTTCCTCTGCTGTTCTGCAGTTCATAGTGCCCGCTGGGACGATGACAGCAGCACTGCAGAATGCAAGTTTTTTGGCTGGGCTGTTGTACTTTTACTGTTTTGCCTTGCATAATGTGGAGATCTTCAGGCCAGCTCCCATGCTTGTCCTACAGCTGGCATTTCGTGGCTTGTTACATCTCTTGGTGTGTCACCTCATCTGGTGAGTTTCCCACCCCCTGCTTGCCTCCTTAACATCTCACACATTCTGTGTCGCATCTCTACCATCTATAGGCAAAAGCTCTTCCTCTGACTCATTACTTGGTCCTTTTTCTCCCCTCCAGTCTGCTAACTTTGGCATAATTTCCTCTTGCTGTAAGCATTGCAGGGGGTAGCACATACAGGGCACTTGTCCCAGAGAGTTTTTTCTCTGTAGCACGCTAGGGACAGGCCTTTGCTAGTTTTTCTCCTTGGCTATTTACTTCTTCTACAACTACATTCTGCTTTTGTATGACATAAGAGGTGTATTTCCCTGTGGAGCCTGGTAAATCATCTCTCCTCTAGGCTCTGCTTCTTCCCTGGGTCTCTTTGTAGACCACATTCACTGGCTTTGAACACAATTGTAGGCCTTGGCAGAGCAGGAGCTTGCCTGCAAGGGTGCTTAGTGAGCCAGGGATGAATTTTACACCATGTTATCTCTGCAGTCCTTTCTCCTTATGGCTCCACACCCTGAGTACTGGCTGAGCCTGGGGTTACTGTGCTCTGTTGCTCACCCCTGCTCCTCCTCTACAGCAGCTTAGTGCACCTCTTGAACTTGGATCCTCACAACATCAGCCATCTGGTGCGTTTTAGCAATACAAAGAGCTATTGTTTGCTCTGGAATCCATGTTCTGGCGAGGTAGCTCTGCTTCTGGAGCACTCTGCGGGTTTGCCAAGGGTCCTTCTGCTCTGCTGGCAAGTGCAGGTGCATTTGGAACAGCCTTTGTCCCTGACAGAGGCACTGCTCAGATTTTCTTTTCTTGTTTTTCCTTGCCTAATCATAATCCTGAAGTTTCCCACAGTGAGCCTACACTGACAAGTGTCCCTATCCTTTGGCAGGGATGGGACCCAGGGGAGCCCTGGGACAAACGTTCTGAGCTTTGGGCTTGAAGTCTTAATGTCTTTCCTAGCTTTAAATGTCTTAAAGACCCTTCCTCAAAGCCAGGGTCTCGATCAAATTGCAATGCTCAAAGCATGCTCCTTGGGGAGCTACACGGAGAGGAAAGCAAGGGGTTAAAAGCAGAGCCCTCTTGCCAGCTGGGGACACTGGTGCATGACAAATGTGGCTTTTGCATTTCCCTCTGCAAATGAGCCCCTAGTCAGCCTAATTTCGGAGAGAGCCGCCTCTGAACCAGAGTGACTCAGAGGAATTTATTTTGCGAACCAGGCGGCTGTGTCTGGCGGGGCTGCAGCAGCCGCTTGCAGGTTTAATTTGTAAATGCTGACACATGGCATTTCCTCACCGTCTCGTTGGGAAGGGCGGTGTGTCTGCCGGCACTTCCAATTTGTCACTGTCAGGACTGGCCCCATCTCCTGCTCATCTCTGAAATGTCTTCTGATCGGTGCCGGGGAAGTTATTGGCACATAATTTATCATTTAATATTACCAGAAGGGTTTATTCTACAAACATCCCCCAAATGATTATCCAGATTATGTTGGGTAGCTCTTCCCTTCACCTGCAAACATCTCTCTCAGCGCCTGTTTGGTGCTCTGCTGGTAGTGCTGGGGAGGAAAACTGCCCTTGATGAGACATCGTCACTGAAAAGCCTTGATTAACAACCAACTAAGGCTGCCCAAATGCGGCACTTTCCTACACCCGTGCTCTTGCAGAAGATGTTGTATTAGGGACTTTCAGGACTGCATGTTCCCATTAGCATCTCTTGTCAGGCAGCTGGGGGAAATGTTTCCCCAGACTTTATTTCTCTCTATGGAGGATGGATTTGAGGGTGAATAAAGACCACCAAGGTGCCTGGATGCCCCTGGACGGTGCAAGAGGGCTGGTACTGGGGTGCTGTCCCCCTGGGAATAGAGGTCTTCTGCATTGCTTGTCATAGCAGTGACAACTTGCTCTTCCAGATGAGTGCTGAGATGTTGCATGGCACCCAGGGGAAGCAAACCTGTCCCCAAAGGCTGGCACAGAGATGGGGTAGAAAGCACCTGTGCCTCTGTCCTTGTTCAGACCCCTCCAGTGCAGAGGAAAGGGCTGATCCTGATGGTCCCCAGCTCCCACTGGTGTACAGCGGGACCCAGGTGCTGCAGGAGCACTGCATGGGCTGTGGTACAAGACAGAAGGAGGCAGCTAACTTGCACACAGCTTTCCCCAACTTGCAGCCAAAGGTGGGACATGGCAGCTGCTTTTGGGGCTAAACCACAGTATTTCTCAAAAGGGGCATGACAAAAATTTCTTTGCATGTGTGAAATGACCGAAGCAGATCTGCAGCTTGAGACCTGCAATGTAGTGAGCTGGGTGCCTGCTCCTACTGAGCACGGTGGATCTGGTGGGGGCAACTGGGTGCCACACTGTGGTGCACCAGCCTGACCATGGGAACCTGCATCTGCATGATGCTCTGGGGATACTGGAGCACCCAGAAGGACCACGCTGAGCACTCTTCCCATACTGTGGCTTTCCTCCCTGACTCTCTAAAGTGCATCTTCCTGCAAGGCATCCAGTACCTTTGCAGCTCCATTGCACCTTGGGGCAGTGCTAATGCTTTGCTCTGCCTGCAGGCTTAGCTAAGGCGCAATACCCAGTGCTGCCCCAATCACAGTGAGGTGAGCCCTGGGGCTGTGCCATGTTCCTTGCAAGATTGGGATGTGCTTCCCCAGCACAACCTCTCTCTTCATGCTTGTTTCGGCCACAACTTTCTCCAGCTCTTCCTGGGCTCCTCGACTGCAGCCATGCAATCAGTTAAAACCCTGGCTGGCGCCCTGACTCGCACAGGGCAGCTTTTCTTCGAAGCTAGCTCATGGTTTTATAGTTCTGCTTTATTAGAGACATGAAAGTGATTGTTGTTGTTGCTGTTTTATGAGCCAGACTTCAAAGGACACAATTAGGCAGACTGGGAAAAGACCTGCTGGTATCTCATGGAAAACTGTGGAAAACCCCTTCCCTTCAGAGCCTGTTCTGCAGCTAGGCTGTACTTCTGTTATTTTGATTGAAATAGCTGATTTCTGAGCAACAGTGCAGTTAGACAAGGTCTTTGGTGCCTGTGGTCATCATTGCCTTCCTTGGCTGGACATCCTCACCCTCGTGACATGGCAGGAGCAGCTGTGGAAGTCACTGTGATCTTGCCAGCATTGGGTGATGGCTTTAGGGTCAGAAAGCATGAACTCAGGGGAGATGGAGGAGACGTTGCTGGAAAATGTCTCGGGAAAGTGCAAAATGGCCGGAAAAAGGGGTGTTTTACCTGTGAGAGCCAGTGGTGCTCCTGCTGTGGGCAGTGCCAGACACAGCTGTGCCTCAGCTCTCTGTCTTGCCCCATGTCCTCTCTCGAGCTGGGTTTTGGTGCTCTGATGAGGTCCCTGGGGTGGGGGCTTGCTGTTCTTCAGGGGGATTGCACACAGGCCCTGGTCTCAGCTCAGGGAAGGAGGGACACAGGGCAGGTACCTCCTAACCAAGCATCCCAGGAGTAGCCAGGCACGTCCTCCAGCAGACCTCTGTGCCGGGCTGGTCCTTCACACATCCTCCCAAATCTGAGGCTGCTTGGGAGACAGTGTTGTATCCACAGCCATCTCTCCCCCTCCACATTCCCGGGGAAAGGTGCCAGCTCCCCTTCCTGCCCTCTGCAGCTGAAAGAGGCAGGGGACCTTGCCTGAAACCCAAGCAATGCTCTCAGTGGGCATGGGGTTCATTCCCATCAGTAAGTGTGCAAGGTTGTTGACATTTTGGGATTTTTTTTGAATTGCGGAGGGATTGTACTGGCAAGAGTCATGGCTCAAATGCTAGCTTTTCCTGTGGCCCCTGAGCATCCTAATGCAGATAGTCCCCTCAACAATCCCTGCCAGCTTCCTGATTTCCAAAAGCAAACTGTGGGCATGGGACAGCTTCCCAAGAGGCGACAGGTCTCTCCCTGTGGCTTCGTTTCACTGCTGTTTCCCAAGCCTGTAGGCGTGGGGAGCCAAGCCCTTTATCAGCTCCTCTACACCAGGAAATTTTGTAAGTGTCTGAGAAGACCCTGAGGCTATATAAAAATTCAACTTGTGATTAATTTCCTTCCTATTCAGGGATAGGCTAATTTGAGAGTATGCGCTGAACATTAATTACCTTCCCTGCCATGGTTTCCTATTCAGGCATCCTTTCCCAGATGACTTTATGCTCACTCAGGTCCAAGGCCATAAAAGCTCTCCTATTAGGAAAGGAAATATTTTACATCAGGTTTATACTGTATGCCTGAGGTCATCAGAAGTACAGATCGAGTGGCAGAAATACACACTGTGCTCTCTCCTTCCAGCATGAAAAATGAATCAATAACTCATTGATTTAAATTAAAATGTCTGCCTTGCAAAATGCCTCCGAGTGCTGATATTTGCAGCCCCCATGTTTTGCGACAGCGATTGGAAATCTGCTGCCCCTGTAAAGCATGCAGGGATCCATCTCTGCTAACGGCATGCAATTGCTGACGCCCAGGAAAAAAAAATGCTTTCCCTTCCCCTGGAAGGATCCAACAAGGTGAACTTTTGGAAATTGCCTCTCCTGGCACATGAATTATGTATCGAACAGGCGGCGGTCAATATATCTGACTTCTTCACGAGGTAATTAAGAATAAATGTGGGAATTCAGGCAGAACTGTTGCGCTGTGTGGGAGGCGAGTGTAACCATATGGAGCTGGCTGAGAAGTGAATGGCTTGGTTGTGGGGGTTGCTTGGTGGGGATGCTGCAGGGATGCAGGGGGATGTACGGCTCAGGGAAACCCCATTGGTCCCTTTGCCTCTTGCCATGTCCTGCTGGTGCCTGGGCATCATGCTGGACCGAGCCACTGTTTGCATTCCCACCTCCCTTCTGACACTGGGAGTATCCCACATTTTCAATAATTCACTGGGTTATTTGCTGCTCTGGTGTAGTTGTGGGTGCTGCCAGTCCTGGATGGTGAAATGAGCCTGGATCCGGCTATCCGAGCCTGGATGGGTTATCGCCCCCAAACCACTGGGCTTGGAAGGGGGAAGGAGGCTGCACACTTTAACTTGTGCTGTCTCAAGTATCTTGGGATAATATTGACTTCCATTAAAAAAAACCTGAGTGTTCCTCTCCACTCAAATCTCTTCTTGTGAGCTAATTAAAAAGTGGCTGTATTAGCGAACACATTTATGGTCATTAGCAAACAGTCAACTAACTAATTTTAAAGATTTATGGTGTTGGCAGCAGGTAAATTATAGTCTTTAGAGAGTTTTGTTGCAAATGATCTGAAAGTAAGGTTTGTTCTAGCCTCAGGGAAACATAAAAGAAATGCATTTAATGACCACAAATTGTATGTGCTGATAGTCTCAATAAGATATTTAATGCCTACTTGCAATTTTAGCTGTTGGAAAAGTACAACAGCTTTAATAGCAGCATGCGGGTTGCATGTCCTCTTTACCTCTCACCTGGTTTATTCCAGGATCTGCCATCTCTAAGCAGCTCATGGGGCCCCAGGGGAAGGACTTCCTCCTCTTACCTGGTTAGGGAAAAGCTGTGATGTATTAAAAATAAGTGTGCAGCTTTTGTTTTCCAGATTTGGTTATAAAAACCTGCTAGTCTCCAACCGTGACACGTATTATGGTCTTGGTTTCACAGTTAGAATAATGTTTAGGTTGGCAATGAAAGCCCTGAGTGTGCTTGCAGAAGAAAAGATACTTGCTGCACTCGCTAGAAATTGCTTTCAGCTGCTCTGGTCTTTATTTCTCCTCTGGGCAACCATCTCCACCTGCACTGACAGGTCATCACAGTGCTTCCCTGGCATGGCCAAGGCTCACGGCTATGCTGCAGGCTTGGATGAGACATGTCAGAGGGGCAGAAGGCTAGGGCATGGTGCCTCCTCCAGACCTCTTCTCTCCAGGCATCGTGGCAGGGGGATGCTGAGAGCCGTCAGGCTGGTTGCAAGGCACATGTGCATTATTAAATCCCCACTTCTGTGGTTTTTTTCCTCCCAAACCCCATGCATGAGTAAGAGCTCTGAGGCTAATAATGAACAATCTGGGTCCTGAGGAGCTGTAGATGGTCCTAAATGATTGAAGAAGGCAATTTCCCTAACGGAGCTGCGGGCCTCTGGCAGTGATTAGTGCCTGAGCAGAAATGCATCACTTAGCTCATATTATTTAAACATAAGCTACTTGAGCAAGCGCACAAAATTTTGTTTGCTGTATATTCTTTCCCTCATTGGAAGGAGCCATTATTTACACATATAAGTGCTTGTGGTGTGTGTGGAAGCTTCCTAGCTTGCTCCTGGACCCACATGGAATATAAATGACCACATTTCTCCTTGGTAGCAATGACTCCATCCGAGGGCTATCTTCCCTGCATGTTAACTGTTAATTATAGGATACATTTATATCATTAAGGTTTATCTGCCGTCCTTTCGTTACCCCTGTTAAATCGCTAATGCATCTTCCGCAGATTAATTCCCTAGACTTCCCCTCCTTTTCTGCAAAGGCAGTGGGCAGCCATGCGGGAGGGATGCCCATCACCAGTGAGAGTGGGGCTGTACTGGGCTGGGATCTTGGCAGATGGTTCAGAGTAGCTGAACAGCTGACGGGACATGGCACTGGTGCTCTTGGCTCATCGCCTGCCAAAAGCACCATGGTGAAGCAATGGAAAGCGGAGATGCTGTGGACCCCTGGCTGAGAAAAATGTGCTGCATGGCATGGGTGAGGGGCTTTTGGTATCAGCCCCGCTGCTGTTCGGGAGGTGGAGAAGCTGTTGCTTTTCCTTAATGAAGAAGCCTCATGGGCCTGGGAACGTGTCTGACTTCGGCAGATTATTAAATAACCAACACGTTCACCAGGGAGGATGCCTCCAGGGATGTGCTGCTTAGCTGTGAGCGGGAAGGGCTGCTCTCTCCCCTCAGCTGCAATTAAGCTCTTGTTAGCCTGAAGCCGCCAGGGTGTTGGGGGGAGATGGACGGCAGTCCTGGCAGTCCCCTGGTAGCTCCGGCTGCTGGTTAAGCAATTTGTATTTCAACTACCTGTTAATTGGCATAAACCCTGGCAGGGGCTGCTTCCCCATCCTCCTGGGATGGGGCTGGCCCACAGGAGGCTGCCGTGGAGGCTTGTCCTCACTTCTGGAGGCTGAATCCTCCTTTTTTATGGCAGTCAAAGGGTTTTTCATGCCTTTATCTTGGGATGCCTGATGTCTGATGTATCATGAGAGGGCTGTGTTTCTGTAGAGACTGGAGGGCCAACATGCTCCCCAACATTGGTGTGGGTTTGGGATATCAGGGTCTGGCCCTGAGCATGCCCTTGCAGCAGGGCAGGTCCCAAAGCTGAGGGAAGCAAGGGATTCATCATCCAACTCAGTATTTATATGGTGCCAGTTTATCTTGAATTGTAAACAAGGTTTTCCTGGGTTGAGAGAACTTTTCTGTGTCTCTCTGTCTCCTTCTCCTTTTCTTTCTGTAACTGCCGATGGTGGATTTCTGCCATGCCTGAAAACCTGTTCACATAAAAATATTAAAAGGGAGCAAATTATTTAAGAGCTGGGAGCATGGGTGGGAGAGGAGGCAGAAGGCCAAATCTGCATTTTTTGGCCATTAAGCTGCATATCATACTTAATATAGCAGGTGATACCTTCAACCTCCCCAATGTTCAGGGTAAAAGCCAAGAAACAGAGAAACTGGTTCTTGTCAAGACCAACTTACTTTTACTAGATGCTGCCTTTAAAGGCATTCCTTTAAATATGGGCCTGAGCTCTGTGGGCGTTTGCTGGGGGAATTGCTCCCATTGCAGATGTGTCTGTAGGAGACGGCAGCTGCCAGGCAGATGATGCTTCTCCTCTCTTCCCTTTCTGTGCTGTGGGAAGGCAGGACGCGATGTCTGGTCCCGTGTCTGGCCAGGTGAGAGAAGCTCTGGGGCACCCCGGCTGCTCTTGTGTGGCCCCTGTGTGGGCTGCAGGTGCTGGCTGGATCTTGGAGACACTAAGTCTGGGTGTTTTCCCACCAGGGTCTATGTCACAGGGCCAAGCTTTGGAAAATGTGTTTTGATCATTGGAGGTTTAAGAAACCAAACCAAATCCTCCCAGACCCTGCTTCCTTAGATATCTCTTCCTCTCCCCTGGGCTTTGGGTCTGGGCTGAGCCAGAGGGATCCAAGTCAGTGCCCCAGACCAGCCACCTCCCAAGGAGCTGAAGGCAAAAGCCCTTGGACTTTGGATATCTGTGGGTTTCTCAGCAAGCTTCAGATATGTCTGCGAGAGCAGAGCACCCACTGGGTGCCCTTGCTGGAGGGGAGCTGTGCCAGCCCTCGATGGTCCTCAGTGTGGCTGTGGGTGCCATGAAGCAATAAATAGGCAGACAAACCCTGCATATCTTCAGGCCCCCTTTGCATTTTTGCTACTGAAGTGATCATAAAAACTTCAGCTCAAAAATGTTAATATGTATTAATAAATGGAGACGGGCTTGTTATGTGGCTGCTCTTCCAAACACAGCCGGGTGCCCAGGAATGGGCTGACTGGGGAGCACTGCCTGTCCTTTAGAGGATAAATCTTACACTATGGAAAGCCCATTCCTACAGCCAGCTTATAACTCCTTTTTTAAAATGTTTTGGCACTGTGGTCTGCCGAACACTCCATGTATTGTTATTTCTATGCATTTCTCCTCTCCATAATTCCACGTACAATTGCACCTGAGTGCCAAGGTTGCTTAAAATATTCCTGCTTGGCACACGTGCGTGTTACAGCTTGAGAGATGTGAACGTTCCAGAGATGATGGCGATATGGCAGAAGGCACATGAAGTAGTGAGAGGAAACCTAACGCGTCAATCTCCAGACTTTCCATCCAGAGCCATGCTTGGGACTTTTCCAGGCCTCGCTAATTGGAGGGAGGGGATGTTTCCTTAACCATCCCCTAGGCCTGAATTCAGCCCCTGCCTTCCTCCCTCATCCTCAGCTGATGCCTTCATTTGGGGAAAGCACGAGGTTAGAGGTATCCTCTTCAATCCAGTGCCATGGCTCTTCTCACTGCCTTTCTCCCCGTGCCCCCTTGGAAAAGGCAGAGCGGGAGGCTGGAGGGCTTGTGCCTTTGTTGCCTCTGTGCCTAAAAAACCCATCATAAGCTTTTCCCTTATTCAGAGCAGGCTTTTCATGCTGGGGGCTCTACCTCATGCCCCTGTCTGGCAGGGGATGTCAAGGCAGTTGTTTTCCTTAGGAATTCAGAGCAAAAACTCCCCCAGCGAGTCAATTACCCCCTACTTAAACTATGCTGCTAAAAGCTGGGTTGGGACCACTTAAACCAGCCCTGGTTATTTTAATGTGCTCCCTGGACTCTGCTTTGGCGTTGCTGCAGGCTCTGTCCTGGAGCAGCAACAGCCAGAGCAGGGCTGCGAGGGCTGATACATGTGTTGTCCCTGCTCCCATCCTGCCTGCTGCCTTCTGCATCCACATCACAGAAATCCTGGCACTTGCTGAATGTTACAATTTTTGGCCAGCTCGCCCAGGCTCGGTGGGCTTTCTCTGGGGAAAGAGCTCTTCTGTCTGTTCCTCTGTTGCTACACATCACCCAGTCCCATATTTGCAGCCTTTTATAGGTTTATTTTCAGCATTGATAGATTTTTGGTGGGTTTTGTTATTTTTTGTTGCTCTCAGGGATTTGTGACATTTGGTGATTGGAGCAGCTGAACAAGGAGTTGGGGGAAGTGAGATTTAAAAAGAATTAAAAGGTGGTGGTGGGAGCAACTCCAGCGCTGATGCACAGATGAGGCAAAGCCCCTGAGAGACGGACAGGAATTTCCTCTGTGCAGCCGAGAGCGGGAGCTGGCTCCTCTGCTTTTTAAATCATTACATTGTGGAAATGACCTAAAAATTCACAACCCCACAAGGTACAGTGTGTGGGGAGGAAAAGAGGGAGGCTGATGGCGGCAGTACCAAGAGGCCGTGGTGAGGGGCAGCCCTCCCTCAGGAGGACACAAGCCAGGATGAAGGTGGGTGAGGAGCCGCACAGGCTCACAGCCGTGGTCACCCTATGTGGAGCAGGATCCAGCCCCGTACTACTCTGCATAGCAGTTTCAAGTGAGCATCTCCCATTTCCAGGCATTTTCATGTTGCTTTTTTCCTTTTCCCCAGAACCTGCGCCTTCCCTTGCCATCGTCAATCACTTTGGCTGGGAACAGGAAGTTTATCTTCGTTTTTGCCCTTGAAGAAGATGTCATTGCTCCAGCATTAACACAGGAACATTGCCTTCTGCTTGCCAGCACTTGCCGTTCCTGCAGAGCATCCTCCGGCAGTCACTGCTGCAATAGGGGTTTTTTGGTGGTTTTTTTTTTTTTTTTTTTCCCTTTTCCTTATTTTCCTGAGATTTTCTGAGGCTGAGCTAGGAATATGGGAGCTGCTTTGGGGTACAGGCAATCTTCTTTTTCAAATGAAGCCTGTGTTTTGGGTAGTTCATTTGGCAGCTTTCAAGTCTGGTCATCCCCACCTCTGATAGGACCCAAACCCCACATAGGTGTGTTGCTGAGGGTGTTGTGCTAGTGTTTGGTGACTCTTTCATATCTCAGCTTTGTGTTACTGCTTAACCCCCATCTAAGAGAAATAACCGCCTTTTTCCCAAAATGATGCTCTTGAATTTAGCTTTATTTCCCACCCCTGTGTTGCTCCACCCCTGTGTTGCTCCATGGGCACTGTGGGAACTTACTGCCTGGGCTCAGGGCTGGGTGAACCCAAAGGCAGATGCTGAGCACCTCCACGAGCCATCCCACCACCCCGTGTCGCCTCTGGTTTTCAATCATTTTAATTCTGTAGCAACGACATCCCTGTATATTAGCTTAACAAGGTGCTAGCATAATAGCCGTGATGCTGATTAAATTAAAGAAAGGTTTCCACTAAAACTGGGATGTGATTAAGTGTGTTAATCCCCTTCTGCCCCCCAAGAGGAGATATTATAGGGAGCGTGGTAGGTGGTCTACTGCTGCGCAAAGCTTTACCCGATGTGTGGCGTGAGTGACTGGGGAATTAAGGTGACAAGATGCTGCAGTTTGGTTAGGCAAGAAAAAGGAACGTTTCTTTCCCAGACAGGAAAATCCCACTTTATACTTGTCTCTAGTCTTCAACTTAACAAGATTTTGCTCATTTATCTCTTTAGAAGAAATAATCCTGTTGGAAATATTTGTTGTGCTGTCTTCCCTGTGGTACTGAAAGCACGATGGAGAAAAATGGTAGGATTTGTATTTATTTATTAATTTTGCATTAGGAGAACTTGGGGATGCCTTCATCCACATCTGGGGAAATGCTGGTGCAGGATGCTGGGTATTGGCATGAGGGCACAGCATGAGCTCCTGCCCTGCATCCATGAGGCTTTCATAGCGTTGGGCTGGATTGAGCAGGGGAAAAGCAAAATCAGAAAGCTTGCCTTGGTCCTCTCCCTGAAGGGGAATTTCCTTCCCTGACCCATGCTTGGGAAGTGGCACTGAAGGTTTTTCAAGCACTTTGAGAGATCCTGTTAAAAGGTGCTATCAAAATGAAAAATGTGATTTTTCTCTGAGTGGCCCCACCTGTGACTCATCCATCTCTATTAGGGCAGAGAGTCAGAGCGAGTTATGGGACATCCTTGTTAACCTCAGAAGAATTTTTTTCCTAATTTTGGGGGTGTGTTTGCTCACTGGGGAGATCTAGCAGAGGATTCTCATGGAAAAAAATATTTTAATACTAATATAATGCAGCATTTATTAAAAGGAAATATTTTGCACTTCAAAGAATCTATCAAAGGCATGAAATTTGAAAGAACAACAACAAAAAAGTCTTTATCTGACCATAAAATCTTGTCAATGCATTATCTGTTTGCAGCGGGTAGCCAAATTTGAAACTGGGTTCTCACCAGGGTGGTTGTTTCCATCCCCAGTCAGGGAATGAGATAACTAGCTTAAAAAAAAAAACCCTAAACTAATAAAAAGTCAACATTTAGTTTGGCCTAAAAAATGGAAACCTCTCTCTTCAGTGAGACTGCTTGTTCCCCAAGACACTGCTGACCTCAGGGAGATTATTTTTAGCCAATCTCATTTTTAGGCTTCTTCCCACCAGAGTGGGATGGGGCCAGAAGGCAGGATCTGTCCCCAAAGCATCGTCTGGCTGCTTGAGGAGCTTGTGGTGCTCAAACCCACCCTGACCCATCCTTACAAGGGCAGGAGGGGAAGCAGATGTTGTGATGGTCACGGTGAGTCAAGGGGGAGGGTGCATGGGGCAGTATCTCTCTGGGGCTTTCTGCTCTGGCCTTTAAGTTATGTCATTGATGGGTTTGGAGCATTTTTCTTTAATTTATGACATTTGTGTGAAAAGATATTGAATTAAAGCAGAGTTTTGCCAAATCAGAGTGCTTTCCTAAAAGCTTGAAATGAGTTCTTGCTTTCTTCTGCCTATTAGAAAGAAATATTACTATTTTCTTCAGAGGAGGGGGTAAAAAACAATCTATAAATTCCTGAGTTTAATCTGAAATTAGAAAATGAAATATTTCTCCTTGCTGCTGTTGTTGTGAAAAGTCTCATTTTGGGGTGAGAAAACATCACTGCCCTGTGCTGCTGGCGTGGGTTACCCTGAGATGAAGCTCATGCTCTTTTCCATGTTGAGAGGATGGAAATTGTGGCCAAGAAACTCTCCCTGTGTCCCGCGGAGACCCTGGCATGCCGTAATGCTCTGTATTTAACTTCAGAGCCCACTTAGGCTAAATAAGAGCCCTTTTATAGGGAATGGGAAAAGTTAAACATATTGCTTGGGTTTATAAGTAGTCATTAAATATTTGTTGCTGGGCTGTGATGGGTTCCCATTCTGTCTCTAGCTCACTGTCAAGTCTGTTTAAAGGGATATAAATAGGCCCAGAGGGGCTCTGCAGCCATGGTGGCCCAGCCCTGCTGGGGACAAGCCCCCAGCTTTGAATTTTTGGAGGGCTTTTGGCTCCCCAGGTAACTGCTTCCCCCTGCTGTATAGAACTGCCTGATAAAGCAATAACTCAGCTTTATTGATTATGTCAAAGGCAGTAATTCAAGAAAGCTATTTAAATTCACAAGAGGAAGCTATCGCAATTATAAGTGTCTGCAGCAGATTATTAATCATTTTTGTTATGGCTATCAAGCCACGAGACAGACATTTTCTGTAAGGCTTATGTGAGCGCCTGCTTTTCAGTAATGACTTGGGTTTTCACTTGCTTATTGGTTCATAATGCAGAATAAAAAATAAGCAAACTGTTCTTTATCTAAATCAATATGCATAAAGCTTTATAGCATATTGCTATAGGAGCCTATAAACTTCCAGTAGTTTAAATTAATATTCTGTTTAATCCAGTCAAATCCCAGCACTAGCTCCATATTCCCATTCCCTTTATTTCTCCAGTATTATTCCTGCAATAACACCACGATTTGGGGCAAAGCACATGGATTTCTTGCAGTATTTGCCTGCATATAAGCATCAGTGAAAGCCTAAATCCAGGCTCCTCACAGTGGCCAGTGCTCTCAGAGGAGGCTTGCTGGGTCACTGAGCTGGGTGAGTTCACTGTGGCCTCACCAGTGTGTTGCACATGGCCATGGCCATACTGTGGTCCCTGATGGGTTTTTGGATTTAAGCCTGATGTCCAGCACTTCACATCACCTGCTACCACCGAAATCCCTGTGCCATTATCTTCCCCATCTGTTTCGCTGACTCCTCGCTCCCTGCTGAGACTCCCACGATGTGCCACAGCTCACGGCAGTGGGGAAACCACCCGTGAGTTATTTCTTCATACCAGGAATATCCAACAGATTAGCAGAAATTTAGGAAAGGGAATAAAAACCAGTGAAGTGATGAAGAGCGTGACTGATGGGGTATGATTAATAAGCAATCGAGGACCTGTGTGGGATGGTGTGTCATCGGAGAGCTGTGATGGTTTGCTGGACAGGGCTGGGGCACTGGAGGACGGAAGGGGCAGAGCTGGGTCTTGTGTCTCTGTGGTGCGTCAGGTGCTTTGGGTACAGAGCATCCTGGTCCAGGCGATGCCCCGCTCCCCACAGCCAGAGCTGGCCTGGGGCCCTTCCTCCCCACTTCCTTGCTCAGGGTTGCCGCAGATGGATGTTTTGGGGGCTGGTTATTGCTGTTTGGCTCTCCTGTGAATATCCAGCTCTTCCAGCCAGGGAAAATAGGCTTTTATATCACTCCTTTAAATTACTACTTTACCTTTGGTTACCAGTGAGACCCCAGAGCTGATAACACTGGCAGGTTAAATCCAGGCAGCCTTGGCTGGTGGCCAATCTCCATTTATACTGTGGACAGTGTGTTGAGTGTTGGTGGTTTTGTTTTTTTCCCCCAGAAAGGCAGTTAAACAGAACATTTCTCCATAAAAAGCTGCAAAAAAAGATCAGAGCAGCTCTCTCTCTCCTCTTCCATCTCCTCTGCTTAGTGACCTAGAACTAAATGTTTTATTATTAGAAGGGGAGAAAAAAAAGTATGTTTTATATATATATATATATTCAAGGCAGGTCTTTGATACAGAGTTTTGGGAGGGCTGTTCTCTACAGCAGGATGGGGTGATGCTTCCACGGGTCTCTTGCTGAAGGGGGTAAGAGGCCTGAAACAACCTCTCCAGCAGACAGAGAGGTGTGGGGACCCTGTAAGTAATCAGCTCCCCGCTTTCATCTGCTGAACTGAGGCTTTGAGGCAGCTGCCTTGGTTTGGGAAGGCGAGGGGCTGCTGGGGCTCAGCAGCCCTGTGGGGTGGGCTCTTCTGTGGGACCAGCTCTGGGTCTCCCCATAAGGGACCAGCCCTGGTCCTTCACGGGCTCCTGAGGAGAGCCCAGGCTATGGTTGCTTATCTCTTGCAAAATCAGAATGGTGGGGTAGGAGGTGCGGGATAGTCAGGAAGATGCTGTCCTGATGGGCAAGCAAGCCTTATCCTGTGTGGCCTAATGTCCTCCAAAATGCAGCAACACACCATCTTGGCACAACCTCTTTCCTCCCCCACAAAGTCATGCTGGTTTTGATTAAATTCCTCATCAAATGTTTATTTTGCCTGAAAGGAAGCTTTTGTTCTTGTTCTGGGGCCTTTCGGTTATAAAAACGTCAGCCGAAAACAATTAAAAATGTATTTTTCCTGCTCTGTCCATTAGGAGGTTACTGCAAGGCACATCAGTACCGTGGTACCTAATGGGGGGCTATGGGGGTAGCAAAGCCTGGATGTGCAAGCTCAGAGGGAGATGGGGCTTTGGGCAGCAAGAGCTCCCCTGGACCCCAAAACCGGCTCAAGCAGTGTGAACTCCCATAGACTATCTGGAATTGGAAGGGACTGATAAGGATCGTTGAGTCCAACTCAGTGGTGAGCAAGAATGTGGGACAGGTGACAGCAGCCTTCTCGGGGAAGGATGGCACTATTTTCCTTTTGGGTCTAACTTACGCTTGGAGGAAAAATGTGATTCATAAAATGGTCACATCAGCTCAGGTTGCCAACGGATGCGTGACCGTGAGTGAGCAGAAAACAGGGTTTAATTTAAATGAAAGGTCTCTTCCTAGAAGATGCTCTCTGTCATTAGTCACAGCCCAGGCACAGCATCCCTGCAGCCAGGTAGGGCTTTGGCTTTCTGTCCTCCATCAATATCAGTTACTCCGTGGCTGACAAGCAGGCCCTTCCCTGGACTCTGCCTCTGAACACTTGTGTACATTCGGATAGCTAAAAATGGCAGCGTAGAGGCGAGATGTTCCTCGCCTTGCTGAGTGCGGGGATTTTTATTTTCAGTCTAACATGTCAGCTATAAACGGCTATTAGAGATTCTCCTGCAAAAGTCAACATACAAAATGCTTTGCTTTCTGTCCCAATTATAGAGTGGCAGAAGAGAAAGAACTAATGCAGCAGTAGCAAATGTCAGGCAAAGTGGTTTCTCTAGGGGAATTTCCCTGAAAATGCATTTAATGGTTGCCTTGTATTTGAGTGCGGAGCCCACAGCCCCTGTGAGATGCTGATGATTTTCATGTTAAAGACAGCTATGTTTGTGTTACACACACCTCAGGGCGAGTGTAATTGCAGTGCTGGGTCGTCTCTCAGCTGGGCATTGTGGCTTTTAATTGAAGAACAATAAGCAATTAAAAACTTGCCTCTCCAGACTCCTCCTGGATGTTGAATATGACCCTGGCTGAGAGCAAATGCATCCAGGGTGGGTGCTCTGTTAGTGATGGTTGATAGTGGGGTTTCCTCTTGGTGCTGCCTTGGTCCAGGGCACAGAGAGAGGTGCCCCGAGGCCATGCTTCGGCCACCCTGCCTTAACTTCCCAGTATGTTACCCTGTTGGTACAGCATCTCCGTGGAGGAGCCAGTGCTGGCATGTTGTGGCAGGTTTCACCATGGTGAATTCAGAGTTGTTCTCCCCAGCGCTGCCGCTTCTGCATGGGCGCAGGCATGAGGTGCTGCATTGCTAGCTTTTCTGTCTTTCCTCTCTTAGTTTTCCAAGAAAACTTTTTTTTTATTTATGGCAAGCACTGTGCCATGGACCATCAGAGCTTAGCTGGAGGTTTCCAAGAGGCATCGCCTAACTTGTATTCAGGTTTCACAACAGGTGAAGGAGGAATGCAGTGTATTATTTACTGAGCTGTCACTGCTGGGCTGCAATGGGGATGGAGAGAGGAGCAGCAGCTGAAAACTGCTGTTCATTTGGGGACAGATTTAGTTTTCTTTCCTAAAATGTAAATGTCTTTTAAATAAATGTACTTGCTATATTGTGGCCTATGTTTTGGTTGCTCGGTTCATCTTTCTTTGTCCTTTTACACCTTTTAGTACAGAGAGGGATGGGTTGCACAGCACAGATGGGAGGAAAGCCAAGCTGAAAAAGCACGGTAATTTCCACTTTCCCTTTTGTAATGGTCGAGACACTAATAGCCAGACCCTCCACTTTGCAAGCAAACATCTCAGAGCTGATGGATACTGCCATTTTACTGTGCATCACTTGGATCGTATTTTTATTTGCGCTATACAACCTCTCCCTTCCATTAGCACCAATGTTTTTA
Source organism: Falco naumanni (assembly GCF_017639655.2). Lineage (NCBI taxonomy): Eukaryota > Metazoa > Chordata > Aves > Falconiformes > Falconidae > Falco > Falco naumanni. The sequence continues at coordinate 97,094,576 of NC_054054.1, read as the reverse complement.
GGTCTTGTTTTCACATAAATTTTGCTGTGCCGGCTCCCAAAGGCAGTGATGCTTTCGGCTTCTCATCACGGCTGCTGTCAGCATGTCTCAGAGGTGCAGTCATCCTGCTGGGATGCGCAGATGGATGGACGGCACTGCCAGCCCCGGCACTGAGGGCGAGACAGGGAGAGCTGAGGTGAGAGTTTGCAGTGGGTAGGAGGAGGATCTGGAAGTCAAGCAGAGGATGCTCTGAATGGACTGGGCACCAACTTCATTTTTCTTTCTTTTGTTTCATGTACGACAAGGACTAAACATCATGTACAGTTTCTGCTGTGCTATTTCTCAAGAAGTAAAAAAAAAAAAAAAAAGTACAAAAAAAATTACTGCAAACAACCCCCGAACAGTCTGTTCAAGCTGGAAATCTCACCGCTTACTTGGTATGACCTTTTTGGCTGTGGGAAAAGGAAAGTGAGTTTGTATTTCTCATAAACAGCAATGTCATACGGCAGCAGGAGGTGCAGAGGGAAAGTGTGTCCCAGAGCAGCCCAAGGGTAACCCCATTCACAGCCGGCCCTGCTGCTGATTTCTGCTGGGCGATGCTCCTGCCTGGCAGTGCTAGCATACCCGATGCAACGCCGTGTCTTCCTGGGTATGAAATTGGGCAAGTAATGGCTGTTCAGGGGTTCAATGTGTCCCTTGGGTGGTGACTTCTAGCAGAAAGCTTCAGCCAAAAATGCTAGAGGGAAAAATAAACATTTGCGGGGATGCGGTGGCATCCCTTGGTGGTGGAGCATTTGCTGGTGAATGGCCAATGGGCAAACTGGGGCAACAAACTCGATTTGGCAACAAGCTGATCTCTGACAGGGACCTGTTATTATGAACTGAGAGTTGCCCAGAAAAATTGCCCTGGGAGACCTGGTGTGAGGAGCTACCTCTTCTTTGTTCCCTTCCTTTTTGCTCCTGAGAAAGGATGGGAAAGGTGTAAAAAGAACAGATGATACACAAACTGAAAATTGTTAGAAATGTCTTGTTTTGTAGGATTTAATGAAGAAAGGGCCAGGAAGGAAAACAACTTTTTGCTATGGGCTTGCTCTTTAAGCCTGCCTTCCCCATAAGCCCAGGCTGTATGCTACAGCCTGTCTTCAAGCCTACAGAAAGCAGGTTTTGCTGGTCTGTGGGCGAGCTAATTGCATCAGCACAGAGACCAAAACTGTGGGGATTTACCCTAAGATGAATGACAGGACTCCATGGCCCAACTTGGTATTTTTATTGCTCTCTTGGAGCTTCAGCAGCATTGCAGGGATGAGGATGGAGCAGGGTAGACCTTCCCAGGCACAGCCACATGGCCAAAGAGGTTTCAATGGAGACATGTGTCCAAAAAACCCCTGGGCCAGCAGCCGGGCACCGGTGGTGGCTCCAGACACCTTCGGTGGCTCCAGCCACCCCATGGCACATCCATAGGGCTGTGTGCCTGCTGGTGTGTGCATCCGCAGCAGCACAAGGCGCTTTCTCTTTGGCAAAGCAATGGGGTAATTAATTTCAGGGCCATTGTGCTGCGGTGGCAGGCTCTGATTTATAGCCCAGGGAACAGCTTCTGGTTCAAAGTGCACATCCGCTGTGTTAATGCTCCATGATCTTTACCCCCTTGAGGAAATGGCAGAGAATGAGGAGATTATTGCCACCAGACTGGGCTCCCGGTATTATCATGATAAAGCCGGAGCAGATGAGGGGTGGGCTGTGCATACAGAGCAGCTTCCCCTCCCTGCAGTAAAGAGCCCTGCGGTGTCTTCCCCAAGGATGGGGCTGGTGACAGAGTGTCAGTTGCACAGTTCCTGTATGCAGCTGCTACTTGGGGCCCTTTTGATTCTTTCTTCTTTTTTTTTTTTTTTTTTTTTTTTTTTTTCCCTCCTCATCCCTTTTTGTCTATTAATTGTGCTGCTAAAAGGCACTTTAGGAAAGCAGTGTGATGGGACAGGCCAGGGGAAGAGAGTCTGGTGTCTGTCTGCCTGGCTCCTCTGGGGCTGGGGGTTTCCAAATTCCTCCTTTTCCCAAAGGAAAAGGCTCAGAGGGGCAGGTGGATAGTGAGCTGGTGTCCCCAAACATCTTCTTCCAGCCCCCTCCTGCCAGGAGCCAGCTCGACCCTCAGCTTCTCAGTTCAGCAGTTTTGGAAGCTGCTTTTCAATGTGCAGAGTCTGTGAGCCTGTGTAAGTCATTCACCTGGCAGAAAAACATCCCTTTTTACTGGATCTTTTTTCTGGATTAGTTTTCTCCTGTTTTCTGGGAGCGGTTTCAGCCCTGAGCTCCTGAGGCAGTGCCAGGGTTTTCTGGGAGCACCTGTCAGTCGGCACTTAGTCTGTCTTGCCTTTCCTGATACCAAGTGCTGACTGATCTTGGGCCCACCAAAGCTTCTGAGGGTTTGGCTTTTCATCCCTGCTGAGGACTTTTGCTTTTTGAAAAGAAAGGGCTATGTTCCTGGTCCACACCATGTTTGACGTAAACCCAGCTGTGACCGAGGCTTGCCAAAAGGACTTGGGACAGGTCATCAGATCGCTGCAAAGAGCCAAGTGTTGCCTTTTTGGATAAGCTTGGTACCTGGGATGAAGCAAATCCTGTGTGGGAAATGCACCCCGGGCACCCCAACCCACCCAAGCTCAGCACCACTCCCCACAGTCACAAGGGTCCCTTGCAAAATTGTACCGTGGTGGGGAGAATTGCTGCATCCAGCTCCTAGGGGTGAGGACGTGGACCTCTTGCATGGATATGTGTTGGGCAAAGGATGATGTCAGGTTTGTAGGTTTGCAGGTAAATGCTGAGAGGCAAGGTCTCTTTTGGGAAACACTCATCAAGCCCCGCCTGAGATTTTATTTGGGAAAGATTTGTGGCTTCACTGGAGTGGTTTGGGGTAATTTCATTATTATCTGACTGTTCCTCAGAAAGCAGCTTCTTGTTGTTCTTGGGGTTACGTGGACCCGCAGCAGCGAGAGGTCCCTGGGAAGCTCCTGAGCACCTTCCCTGGGTCCAGCCATCCCTTCCAGGGGCCTTATCCAGACCCCGGGGAGATAGGTGGGCTCAGATTCTGGGTCACTTCAGCAGGATTTGGATCTAACCTGAAATATTCAGTGCCTTGAACAGCAGGGATCTTCTGAGGTTTCTAGGTGTTATTCTAATACTAATAATTAATACAGCAATGTGTATAATCCCATGCACTGAGAGTTGAAGTGTTCCCCAAAGCTTATTTGCATCATAAAACTCCTAATCAAATACAGAATAGATCCCTGCCCTCTCCATAGCTTTAATCCTACTTCTCTTCCAGAACTAAACAGCTTTAAATTCCTCAGCCCCTGGTGTATTCAGCTGCAGAGGCAAAAACTTTGCCATTTTTAAATCCTCCCCTAGTGCCAGACCAAAATCTCTGCAAACACAGACTCCGTAATCCTCACTAATTTATCAAAGGTGTTCCTGAATGCTAATTTTCCCGTGCCGCGCTCCTGGATCAGAATTACAATTGATTGACTATAAAATGATAATTATACACTGGGAGCTCTGCATTGTGTAAACACCTTAAATTGATTCTCCTGCCCTGCCAATTGTGAAATTCTTTCCATCACGTGCTGGCTCTATCTGAGATTGAAATGATTATGCCTTTTAAAAACTTTTCTACCATGTATGGATTTTCTTGTTTAAAGCAGGCAGTGAGTGTGCCTTCTCCTCTGCACCAGGCTGATGCTGGAGCTGCAGAAACTCTTCCTGAAAACAGCAAGTGGAAACTGAGGTTTTCAAAGGGGTGTGGGTTCAAAATATGGTCCCTGCAAGGATTGCCAGTTCCAGGGGTGACAGATGAAACAGGGCAGTGGCTTGGGTGCTTCCTCAGGTGCTCAGTGGGAGCAGCCTGAGATGCTGTGGCTGGAGTGAGCCTGTCCCATGCTTGCCCATGCACAGCACAGGCGTCTGGAGATGCTCCTGCTACTTCAGAGATGGTTACCAGCACAAACATCTTAGAACAGAGTAGAATAGTTCAGTTGGAAGGGACCCACAATGATCGTCTAGTCCATCTGCAATACTGCACATCCCTTCGGAGGCTGTGGTTCATCCAGGGATGCCCTCCCCAGGAATCCCCTGGTTTTCCTCCAGCCTCCCATTTCCTGCGCATACGGGTTTATCCCACATTGAAACAGCGATTTCCTCTGCAGAAACAGGCTCTTAACTTTAGACATTTTAGGAAAGGCTCATTTTACATCAGTATTCTGGCTATAAAAAGAATCCCACAACTGTAGTGGTGAAGGGGAAAAGCCATCCTTCGATTTCTTGACACATCTGTGTTTTTAGTCTTCTGCTTTGAATAGAAGAAAATATTCCTGCAATCTGTCTTTGGACTTTAATGTTAGTTCACATTTCTCATATTCCAGGCAGGGCTCATTCTGTGAAAGGCATCAAGAGGCATCCCCAGACAGCCAAACCATCTGGAAAACCCAGAAACCTGGACTGAGCTGACTTGAAAACAAACTTCCCTTTCAATCCTCCCGAGTGCCGTTGTTGGCTCTGCCAAGGGGAGCAGCCACGACGGCTGCTGGACTGCTCCGCAGCTCCTGCGTCCCAACCGGCGGCGGGAGGGAGAGGTTTTCCTCCCTCCCCTAATAGGTCACTAATGTAGCATTCAGAGGACTGTGCAGCTAAATCAGTCTTGCAACAGCATCATTTATTTAGATGTGTGTGAATGATCGTCTAATGTCTGCTTGGTGGGTGCATGTGTGGCAGGAGATGCTGTGGTGCAGGGGGACTGGGGGGAGCACCAGTGTGGCAGAGCTGGGACTGATGTGGAGTTAATGCACCAAATCCCCCGTGTGACCCTGCTGCCGGGAGAATAAAAGCGAGGGCAGGCTCCCTTCCCCTCCTCCGTCTCCTGTTTGCTCAGACCTCGCAGGCTAATGGCCATCCATCTCTGTCAGCTGCTGGGGAGCTGGGCGGACAGAGAATGAGCCTTGGGGGTGGGTGTTGATGTTTCAAAGCCCCCCATGTGCTCAATGGACAGAGCATCCTCTATACAGGGATATAGGGGAGGACATGGCCACATCCTGCTGCCACAGAGGATGAGCAGTGGCTGTGGTCTAGAAACAGAGAACCAGAAGGAGAGAAAATTAAAAAAGGGAGGTAGATAGGTAATTAAGTTTGGCTTAGCCACAGTCCCACGGGCTCACTTGCTGGGAGGCTGTGCTGTGGCCTGCCCCGCAGAAAGCGTGTGGGTTTTCATGGTGGTTTCCTTGGCCTGGAGGGCAGGACAGGGCAGTGAAGGCCCCCGGGCTTTCTCCGAGATGAAAAGAGCAAAAACTGGGTTTGCTGTTTTTTTTTTTTTTTTAAGCTGCTGTGTATGTCCTGAGGATGTTTCCGTGGTTTCTGTTGGTGGGTAACCACTGGGCATACTCAGGAATAAAGCCAACCTTACTGGGCATTGGAGGCTGTTGGGGCAGGCAGGGGTATCCCAGGGAGTGCCAGCACAGGGCTGAAACAGGGACTCCTGGAAATGCTCAAACTGTTTTTTCCCTAAGAGCAACCCTTTATGCTTCTGAATGTTTGGAAATTTCTCCTTCAGTTTCTCCTTCAGTTGTTCCCTTAAGTATTTGTTGGATGTCTTCCTTTTTTTTTTTTTAAAAAGCTTCATCATCCAAATTCTTTGCTCTGTTATTCCCCTAAGGATCATGTTTGCATTTGGCAGGGAGCAAGCTGGCTTGGTAAACATAGACCTTGGTGAAGTGAAGCCAGAGGGATCGCAGAAAGCTCTCTGTACCTCTGTCTGCAGCTCAAAATCATCTTCCTTTCTGCCTTACCCACGTAAGAGACTTGGTATGCACAAATCCTGGTATCCTGCTGGCTGGCAATGGCTCTCCTCCCCGGCGTTTGCCTTGCAGGAGGCAGGCGAGAGCTGGAGGACTGGGCTTCATTATTCGCTGCCTCATCGAGTGTGCAAACACTGTTGCATCGCACGCCTGCCTTGCCTGTATGGTCCGGGAGGAGCAGATTGCTCCAGTTTAGCAATTATGTTAGCTAGAGGGCAGATACTATTTTTGGCAAGGGCATGTTTGCCCACGTTGCTTTGGACCCCAGATCAGTCTCCGTCCCATCCTCTGCTTTCTCTGAGTCTGGTGCAAAAGCTCCTTCAGCAGCACTAGGGAGGGCCAGGGAGAAAACAGCCCCCAGTTCCTCCCAGGTGCTGAGAGGAGCAGCACGGGTAACCTGGAGATTAGGGGAGGGATGTGAACAATTTGGGACGAGCGGGTGGTACTGTGGGGCTGGCTGGCATGGCCAGGGCTCACTTCCACCAACCGTGATGCCCAGGGCCCCGCACCAGGGGCACCGAGCAGGGCATGGTGCACAGAGAGGTTCTTCCCCTCTCCCTTTCTCCACCTCTAGGGTGCAAATATGTGTGGTACTCCAAGGAATACCATAAAATCCCTTGGCCCCATCGCAGGGCTGGGCTAATGAGAGAAGCTGTGCTTTTTCCTCATTAAATGCATGGCCAGGCTCTTTTGCAGCATTTCCCCTTCCCTTCCCTCCCTCCCCTCCGGGGTGACGTTGAGCCCATCTAATCGCACCATAACTGGGCAGTAATCTAAATCCATGTCACAAAGTAAATTGACTTTAATTCCACAATCGCGGCTTCCGCCTTCCCTTTGGTGGGCAGATCTGGCTCGAGCAGCCGCTGCCTGCAGGGCTGATGGGCTCTTTCGGTTTGGCTGCGTTTCGGTGTGTGTCCCCAGGCCCAGGGATCTGCTTCTGCACCAGCACCCAGGCTCCCGTGCACCATGTGGATGGGACCTGGACACTCCAGTGCTGCACCGAGCGACCTTTTTAGTCCCCAAGCTATGTTTCAATTCAACTCCGTTAAGGTAAAGGCATTGACTGGGTGTCTGGGTTGCATTAATGTGTGCCTAATGCACATGGAGTCACTCCGTATGCATTTTACATACAGCAGAGCCCGTCCCAGCAGCACCGCAGTGTGCCAGGGTGCCCGCTCCGAGGCCAGATGGGGTCCATGTCTCCCAGCATCCCATCTCAGTCCCATATTACGCAGAGCCACCAAGTTTGGTGACCTTTGGGGCACTGCCCTAAGCTGGAAAGCAGGATCGTGTCTTGGCTCAGCGTTTTCTCTGCAAGTTGGCGTGTCCTCAGCAAAGCATTATCGCCGTAGTCAAAATAAACTGATTTACGTACATGGTCCTTTTATTGTTACAGGGAGTTTTAATATGTGGCTGGTCTGGTTTCCTTTCACCTCCTTCAAATGACTCATCTTTGCATGCATCTGGTGTCCTTGTTTCAGACTAATGATTCATAAAGATGGTAATGCACAGAGAGGTGCAGGATTGCTGCCTCCACGGGGAGGCTCGCTGGGTGAGTCACAACAAGCCACCACCGGGCAGGATGTGGCATGCTGGGCATTCCAGCTTCCCAGGGAAAAACTGGTGACTTGAAGGTGGCAGGAGGCTTAGCCTGCTCCAGCAGTGCTGATATCACCCGGGGCCCCGGGGAGCTCTGGCTCCAGTCCTTGCTCCCTCCCAAGCCAGGTATTCATCAGCGTAACAGCCGTGCATGGTATCAACAGGCATTTTAATCACCTTTTATGAAATATCATGGTTTTCAAACCCTACACACAACCGGTTGCTCAATCCCACTGTGGGTGCGGTCAGCACGAGATGCCTGCTGTCCCCCGTGGCCGTGGGAGCCCTGCTGCCCCTCATGGGTTTGGGCAGTTTCAGTGACCTGGCTGTGCCGGTGCTGCCCAGGTCCCCCCACAGCCCTGTGCCACTGGCAGGCTAGTGCCGGCTGGTCCTGGCATGGATGTCAAGAAGGTTTGTAGGGGCTGCTCAGGGACTATTCACTGCCCAAGCTACATGGCAAACTGAGCACAAACCCAGATTTTTCTGTTAAATTATTCTGGCCAAAACGTTGAGGAAAAGCCAGAAGCCGCAGGAGGGGTTGTCCAGCAGCACAGAGCTGCAGGGGCAGCCACCAAGGAGGTGGGTGCATGGAGAAGGTCAACCCCAAACCAAGGGCACCCAGTGCCCCAAGAAGGAGGGAAGGTCTATACCAGGGGTCCTGAAACTATGGCCCGTGGGCCAGCACCCTGTTTAAAAAGTTTGAAGACCCCTGGTCTATACCATGGATCAGAAAGGATTTGGTGCAATAAGGCATTTCTGAACATGTTGTCTAATTTCCCCCGAATCGCCCCATTCCCAGGCCAGGAATGAGAGAACCAGGGTGGGGTCCATCTGCTCCCACACCTGGGGGAGGAGGGACAGACCCCCACGAGAGTGGGAGCAACAACTGCAGAAACAAGATTCCAGCTACCTCTCATAAAATGACTTCCATGAGCAGATAACTCACATATTGCAGGAGTCAAATGCGAGGAGCTAAGTGAAACCGTAGCATAAGCCTTTCAGGCTCCGTGTGGTTGTGGTGGGGATGAATTTGGCCCGGAGATTTTTGTTCAGCTGCATTGAGTTACCAGCCATCTGGCTCTGTGCGCTGTAATCCGCAGCTTCTCCAAGCCCATATGGGGAAGCAATTTTTTTTCGCTGTGTATGTTATGTTTCCCAGAATGTATGGCCCATACATTTAAAATATTTGAGAACTGCCTCCTGTACTAAGCAGATAATTTGGAGCAGTGGCACCGGAGATTTCTTTGGAGGAGAATTTATTTCCCTGTGTTTTCGGTGGCTTTAAAACATGATCCTGGGTAATGCAGAGCTGGGAAGCGAGCGGCTGGCTTCGTGCCCGAGCCGGGCAGCGTGGGGAGGCACAGGGCAGCAGAGGGGCTGGCAGTGTGGGCACTGCCTATGCCTGCTCCCTAATGCCGATGCTCTAATAATATTTTCTTTTTATCCTTTCCTCTTTCTATTTGCAATGGTTTGGGGACCTAAATCCCTGCCCATTTGCAACCTGCCTGCCCCTGGGTTAAACAGGGAGGTAGCATCAGGCACAGGAAAGCACATCTGAGCCCGAGGTCAGCCCAGCCTGGAGAGGGGGTCAGGGGACCCTGGGCAAAGGGGGCTCCTTCTCTATCCAACAGCCAAGCCACAGCTTTGCTGCACTCTGCAGCCCCGTATCCCCATGCTCCTGCCAGGGATGGGTGCTGCCTGGGCTTGGTGCCTGCCAGCGTGGTCAGGGTGTTTTAGCCGTCTGTTTTGCAATGGATGTGGCAAAGCATCCCGAGCATCATTCCATGAAAGGCAATAGCTCCAGACAGGGCTCTGATAAAGACCAAGCATTTAAAAATATGTTCATGGTGTAATTTTATACCCAAAATACATGGCAGTGCGCTATACAGCTTAAGTGTAAGTGAATGATTTCATATTACTTTGAATATATGGACAGCTTAACTTATGAAACGTGTAACTCATCCGGTGTATGGAAAACCAATACATCTTCCATATGGGCAACAAATCAGAGATGATTGTCCCCGGGGAAAAAAAAATGGCTATGCTGTATTGAGTATTTTGACTTGGAGTAGACACAAGTTTTCATTCCTGCTTCACGACTAAATTTCCGAAGCTGAACAGTCAAATAAAATGATCTCACTCCCTCCCTGTGCCATGGCACAGGTTTGCTGAGAGCTTCTTGCTCTGCGCAGGTTTCCAGCTGGGGAGGGCAGTGGGAGCATTGCTGTCAGCCCCTGGGTTGTGTTTATTCAAAGGTGAAGGGTTGTTGATGACCCAGCGCTGGGTTTGTGGCTCCAGCAGGGCAGACCACATTGATGCCTGCCCGGGCGAGCCAGCTCCGAAAGCCGCAGCTTGATGCTGGTGGTGGGAAGGGAGTGCAAGGTGAGAACCCAGCTTCCACAAACCAGCCAAGGCCTCGGCTGAGGATGCTCATTCCCAGTGGGAAAAGCTGGCAGGGTGCAGGCAGCACCCTGCTCACCACCTCCAGTTTCAGCATCCAAAGGCCATGGCCACTCAGACACGGTTCCTCCTCCGGTACCGGCTTGTAAATATGTCAAGCTCAGAAGATGATCTTGTTACGGGAAGATTATGCTAATGAAATGTTTCCTGAGATCAAACTCATTTTGTGTTCAAAAGCATTAAAATAAATGGCTTCTAATTGAATCTTATAAATGGTCCCCTCCTGATAATGAGCCGCTATTAATTATAATTGAAGGAAGGCAGAACGTAAACAGAGAGGCAGTGGGGGGGAGGTGATGGCACACCGGGGCAGCCTCAGTTGTGTGCTGCCCGACTGCGAGGGGTCCCGACCTTCCTCCCCCATCCCTCCCGGGCTGTTGGGACTGTGGTCCCTGAGGTGATGCATGGGGGCTTTGCCAGGAGCTGGGGACAGCCCAGAGGACCCTCTTTGGAGAAGAGAGGAGGCAAATGTGTGCACTGAGCTCCTGTATACGTGGCCTGCAGCTCTTAAAATCTCAGTCCTTTATTACTACTATTATTGTTATTATCTTTTTTTCCTTTCCAAAGGCCCAAGTCCCTGCCAGGCACAGCATGTGCTGTCCAGCCAGGGTGAACTCATCTGCTTCAAAGCAGAAAATGGGTATCTGAGCTCAACCAAAGAAAATTTACAGGAATTCATCTGTCAACAGGGATGTTTCCATGTAATAAGTGCTCAGTTTGAGATCACATTAGTCCTTCAATTATTTATAAGCTGAAATTGTACAACTTCTTCATTTGGATCTGAAAAAAGGAGCAAATGTCTTTTCCTTTCCCTTCCTTTCCACCTGAGCCTGTCAGCTGAAGCTCAGCAGGGCCATGGCAGGTGTCCCCAAGGGGTGATGGGGTGACAGTCTTGCAAGACTGCAGAACCAGAGGGGTTTAGGTCCCATGAATAAGAGCTCAGCAGAAAAACCCACTGAGGATGCTCATCCCTTGGCTGTTTTTTGCAACGGGATGCCCCCAGGGGGGTGGAAATGGGTGCTGGGGCACCCTTGGCACTTTCCTCCTTGTTTTTCCCCCTTTAACATCTCTATTTAAAGTGCTGCTCCCTCCAGCATGCCCCTTCCCATGTGGCTGTCCAGCGTGGAGATGGTAGGTGGGCGGCACGATCCAGGCTGGGATTTGCTCTGCCTGCCAGGCTAATGCCCCTGCACATCACTCCAGAGTCACTAATGGCCTTTGCTTTTACATCTCATCTGCTTGAAGGGATTAAAAGGGAATAATTAAATAGCCAGCAATACAGCCATCGATAAAATTGTACTGGTAATGATGGAAAAAAAAGTACCACCAGAAGAATATAAAGCTCTACTGACTTGTGCGCAGCGAGGGAGTGTTCCACAGCTGCGGTGTGTTGGCAGAAATCATTAAGCTGGGGCAGGCTGTGCCCGAGGAGCTGCGTGTCCCCCGGGCACTCCTGGCATCTGTGCATCTAGCTGCTGTGAAATCAATGAGAGCGACTCAGATTTCCCAGCCAGAGCGAGCCGGCTATTAGACAACACTAATGCTATATTTAAAAATGTGCTCATCTTGTGCAGTCGAGGGGAGAGAGAAGAAAATTCCTTGGGCAGAGGGATCACTGCCTTCCTGGCCTCAGTGCGTCTGTTGCCAGCAGAACCCTGTTCCTGGGGTCCCGCACCTCGGGTGTGGGTAGAGGTGGGGTCCTGCAGCCCATGCACTGCCCAAACCTCCCCGATCTCAGTGGTGAGGGATGCAGAGAGCAAATCCACTGGCGCAGTGGAAGGGAGGATGTTAATTCAGTGCAGGGGATGCTTACCTGGTCATAACGTGGGGCGAGGAGGACCTGATGGAGGTCACGTGGAGGAGTAGACATGATTTTGGAGGGCAGCTTGATGTTGCTGTGGGTGTCTGCAACACCCAGAGGAGGCCCTTCGAGCTGCTCCATTGCTCAATGGTTTTGTGGCTTTTTGTGGAGATTAGAGGCTGAGAAAGAGAGAGTACAGGGCAGCTACGGGGGGCACATGCTGCTGTTCCATCGGTGTGCTCAAAAGCCTCTTTGTGCAAAGATCGTTGGGATTAGAAGTAAAAATCTGGCATCTCCTTGGGCTGGATTTTGCTCTGTCCCAGCAATGATTCAAACCCACTGTGAACTTTTGTGCAAGGTCTGTGCAAAAAAACCCCAAAATGAGCTCTGCTTGCCCTGCGGTGCTTTCCGGGTACTTTCCCATTTGACACAACAGCCCGTGTTTATTTTCCCGGCAGTGGGAGGTCGAGGCACCTGTGTCTTTGTCTGCCTGTGCTCCGGTCTGGGGTGAAACCTGGCTTTCCAGGACGAAGGGATGGGGGGAAGCCACCGAAGCACACTCACTTTTGTCTCTGGCAGTTTGTGGGGATTCCCCCCTGCTGTTTTATGGCTGGGAAAGCCAGCACTAAGGTGCTAATTAGATTTAACACCCGAGCTAGGAACGTGGCAAATTAGCCAAAGCGTTGTAGTGTTAACCCTGCGATGGGGCTGGGTTTCTGCATCCTTCCCTGGAGCGACCTGGGAGGCATGAGCATGGCATGGATCACCGGCATGGCTAGCCCCGTGCTCGAGGCACTGTGGTGTCTGTTAAGCTGCTTTTGATGGCTCCCGATGCAAATCCATCCATCGAGATGAAGCTCTCCATCCTGCATCCTTTTCTGTCTCTCTTGATGAAAGGATGCACATGGGTAGCAAGGTGGGGAGAGGAGGGCAGGGGCTGGAGCTGCTCACACTGATCCCCATCATGGGTATCCCATGGGGGATAATCAGCTGCTGGGGTTCCTACCCAGCTGCTGGAGCTGCGCCAGCTCTTGGGTGGAAAGCCCAGAGACCCCCTCCAGCAGCCGCATCCCCCCCCAGCAGCACAAACAAGACACGTGGTTTGGTTTTTTTTTAAGCAGCACATAAAATCCCATCATGCACTGAATCAGCTGCTTGTTTCAACAAGATGTGGCAGGGAGGGTAATTGTATGTTGAGTGCTCTCCGGTTGATTAAGAACATATTTATTGAAGTTTATCTACTGTAATATGTATAAGTCTCTTATTAGATAATTGCTAAACCTCAAACACCTGTTTAACAGATCATATATATAACCCATTACATAGTTGTTAAACCACACTGGTTTTAATTCATCAAATGCGAATGTGAAATCCATTCTAAATTAAATTCATTTTGAGGTACTTTAAAGGTGGCATTCCCTCCCCTCCCCTTGTGCACAGGTGATATGAGCACCGTATTTCCCAACAGTGATGATGTCTCAGGACAGCTCTACCCTCCAAGTGCAAATACTGTCCTTTTTTGTCAAGCAACTAACTTGTTGGAGGCGTGCAAAAAAAGCATTTGTGTTTTCATAAAAAAAGCAGAATTAAAGTAGTTCAGTGTTAAACCCAGGGATACCGCCACTGCTCGATCCTGTCTGCAGATATCTGGGGGAAAAAAAGGGCAGGGAAGGGAAAAGGTGGACGGGCTGTGGGCTGATCTGTGCGAGGATGAGGTTGCTAAGCCCAGTGCAAAATTGAGATGATTTGCACAATTCTTGCTTTTTGTTCTAAATCAGCAGATTCCTATTTCAGCCTTGAAGTGCCGCTGATTTACACCCCCTGTGAGTGCAGCGGTGCCGGGCAGCCCTGTGCTGCTGCCAGAGCCCCCCATCCATCCCACCTGGAGGATTAGCCCTGAGCTTTTATTTCGTGGGTTTAAAGCCCTTAATTCCCCCGTCCAGCTCTGCAGCCCTTGAAGCCAGGCAGGGCAGCGCTCGCCTGACGTGCCCCACGCAGACGGGGTAAATCCCACTCCTGCCGGCCCCGCGGTGCCACATGCAATGAGACGCCTTTGCTTGCGCAGGGTTGATCCTTTGTTTTCTTCTTTCTTTATTTAATTGTCCCGTGGGGGGAATTGCTGAGTGCCCTTCATTTTGTTATGCAGAACTGGTGTTGACACACTTCTTTATTAGATGAGTAAGGGTAAGGCCCTTGGAGACGCTATTTAAATATGGGAGAAATCTTGCTGCTGGGATAGGAATGAATAAATATGCATCGGGCTCTGGTAACCTGTTTATTTCCATCCTGGTCCTGTGAACATTTTACCAACACGTTACTCTGCAGCAAACTGAACTGTGACGTTACAAAGCCTCCATCCTGCCGTAGACACATGCCCACAGAGACACATCCCTCCATCCCACCGCAGACATGTGGTCTCCATCTCCATCTTTGGGGGTTTTATAGCAAGACATTGAACAGCCGAGCAGTATTTATTATCATCAGCTGCAGCCTGGTGTATTGGGTGCGTGGTGGTTTATCCACTTTGCCTTGTTTCCAAACAGTGTCCTTCCCAAGGGCAGGAATGGGTGGGTGGGCTCTGGGCTCAGAGCAGAGGTGGGTGTGGGTGCAGGAAGGGACCCCAATGTTGAGTGAGGCTGTCCCAGTGTCACCATTGCTGCATTTCTGGCTGGCATCTGTACAAAACCAGCACAGCCACGGTGTTTCTGCCCTCATTCCCTTCCTCCCATGCCAGCTCCACAGGCAGCGAGAGGGCAGCCTGGCACCCAACTTTGCTGCAGCCCCTGCTCATAGTCATCCATGGCTTTGGATGCTTTATCAAGGGTTTCGGCTCTAAAGTCAGCATAAATCACACAGCTGGCAGGCTTTCCCTTTCTGTCTCTCTCCTGTTATTTGCTGTTCATGATAAAACAATGTGGAAAGGAAGCACGCAAGCCAAGAGGAGGGTGAGAAGAAACAAGATCCCTTATCTAACGCATGCCTGAGCTGCTCAAATGTTTCTGTATCAGCAAGTATTTTGCCTGGCTTTGGGTTTTTGCAAAGCTCTTGAGTCTTGCAAATGCAGTCTGAGATCACACTGGCAAAGCACAGATCCAAATTCTTCCGTTCTCTCCGAATCTTTTGGTAGCCTTTGGATGAGACCCATGAAACATGGCACGTGCACACCAACACAGAGGAAACGAGCTGGAAGAAAGAGTTTGCCAGGCTCTGGGGAGATGCTGAGCATCTCCGGCTCTGCCCTGAGCCCCCAGTGCTGGCTGTCCCCAGCCTCCACTTGCTGGATTCATTATAAGCTGGGCAGGATCAGGCAGCTGAGGTTCCTGACTGCTGTGAGTGAAGACGAGTATATTCTATGCAAATGACTGCAAATGCCCTATTTGTTAAGTTATTGCACTCTGGGTAGGTTTGCACAGTGAATATGCGTTATAGGGATGATTTCTGCACACATATGTCTGGCTGATGGCCCAATCGTTTAGAGTGTGAGCTTGTAAACTTCTTGCTAAGTAGAAAGAAAAGAGAAAAAAATGCCTTACTATTAATGGGAAAGGAATAATATCTCTTCATCTATGTCTGAAACCACCTTTGAAGTTGTACATATATGCTATATTTCAACTAAAGCAATATACAGCGCTCAGAAAAGCAATATCCCTAAGCTCTGCTCTAGCTCTCGTGTTGATTTTGGTATTTTTAATATCGCATCCAGACAACGGAGCCTGTCAACCGCTATGGGAAGTGTTCATTTAACTAAGCCAATTTTAAATGTGCAACAATTATAAAGAGATGGGCTCAGATGAGTCAATTTGTCTCAAGTGTTTTCTAGCTGAACTTAATAATATTGGAGATGTGAGAGAAATCGGAAAAAAATTCACCCTCTGTGTTCAATTCTTTTGAGAAGTCGAAATACCTAATTCACTCTGGCAAATGATAAATGTTCCTCCCCTCTTCTAATTACATCTTTCCTTAGTCACAGTGGTGCCTAGTAAATCTCCTTTTGAGACTATACACATCACATACCATCCTTGTTTAAAAAAAAAAAAAGGTGGGGGAAGAAAGGAAAAGTTCTTGATTAGTTTTTTTTCTTTTTTAAGAGCAATTCATTCTGCTCACACAGGATCTGGAATTGGCTTTTCGTGTTGCTAACCCCCTTCATTGTTGCTACTCTTTCCTGTGTCACATCCTAAAAAAACCCTGAAGTTTTACCAAAAAAAAAAAGAGAAGTGTTGGCCTGTGGAAGTTGTTGGGTAGGTGTCCCTACAGGGAGCTTGATAACCATGAACAGGAGGGAGAGCATATGTGCACGCATCGATTTTAGTGTTGATGGTGATTTAATTGCTGGGACAAATGAAGGGTTTGCATTTCCACACCTAGAAGATGCACTTTGCATGTGGGCAATGCCTGTGGGTCCGCGTAGAGAGTTGTTCCCCCTCATTTGAAATTTTTGCTGTTTCAAGGCACACTAAATTTCAACAAAATTTTTCCCAATTAACAGGAAATCCAAATTATTCAATCAATAACGATTCCAGTGTAAGAGTCAACTGTTTGGACTGCTGGGGGGAAAACCATTCAAACCATTCCAGCAGCCCAGGAGTGATGGCCAACGTCCCCCATGAAACCTCGATGGCCAAGCCCTGCCTGTGGGCAGCCCCTCACCTGCATATCTCCCCCCCCCCCCCTTCCATTTGCATTTATTTAAATTGCTTTGGGCTAAAATGCCCTTTATAGGTGTCATTTACCTTCTTAATCTCTTACCTGCCCAGAGGCAGTCTCCATTATATTGTGATTACAAAATTTACCAGCTAACGCGCTGTTTTTAAAAGTTTGAGTGGTTTCATTGCCCTGAGTGGGTGGGAGGTGGGTTTGCCACAAGGCAAACCTGTGTGGAGAAAAGCCGGCAAGAAAAAAGAGATGGATGTGTTCAATTTTCCCTGAAAAAAATAGACTTGAGGCTTGCCAGTTTGTTTTAACACCAGCTGTGGGCTGAAAGCAATGGCGGAGAGCCTGGGGCGGAGAGGTGGGATCTCCTCCCTGGGGCTTCCAGCCGTGTGCTGCTGGTCTGACCTTTTTTGCTGAGCGTGGCCACAAATACGAGCAACACTTAATCGCAAGGGTGTAGCCTGGAGTGGCAGAAATGAGCTGGAAGCTGGGATTTATGGCTGGATTTAACAGCAGGTTGTAGGGGAATGGCTCCGGTTAGTGCCCATAAAACCCATTGGTGATGGAGGTGGGAAGAGGTAAAGCCCCGTTGGGCCGGCTGTAGGGGAGGCCAGTCTAGATGCCAAAGTGGGGTTTGCTAGTCGGGATGCCAAAGTTGGGTTTTCTGGCCTTGAAAAAGGCTCCAGAACCCCCATGTGCACCCTGCTTTTACTGCAGGCTCTGAGCTGCAGGACGGCTTCTGCTTGCACCTGAGGGCAGCAGTTTGGGCATATCACAGGGGTTGCCAGCGCCAAGCCATCTCTTCTTGTTTTCTGGGCAATTTTCTGGTTATTTTCTAGCAAAATAACAGCTTTGAGGAAACAGGGACATGATGAGTCCAAAGGCTTGTCTTGGTGAGAGGCTGTGAACAGCTTTAAACTTCCTCACAGGGTCTGAGATGATGCTGACACTGCCCCTGGGTCTGTTGGGTCAGAAGCAGGTGCCAGGTCCCAGTGGCTCCATGGGGAGCGCTGGGACCGCAACACTGGACATCATCCCTGCCTCCTTCCTTTCCTTCAGGCTGAGCCTCAGCGGGGGCATCTGTGCTCCCCTGCCCTGTGCACCAAGTTTGCTGATGCCCTAATGCAGGGTGATGCTTGTGATGCGCTGCACCTCCTTGGCATCGCAGCTCCCCGCTGGGCAGCTTCACTCTTGCTAACTACATAGGACCTTGCTAAATATATATGGCCCTGCTAAATGTATATGGCCCTATGGGTTGAGAGGGCTTGTTGCATTGCAGCGGGGCACTGCTGTTTGCAGGCGATCACATCCGTGGCTCAGCTGCTGAGCTGCATGACCATCATCTTCCCACTCCCTTCTTTCAGTCCCCGGTGCTGGGAATAGCTGGCATTCCTCCAGAAGGGAGAAAAAAGGGAAAACAGCCCTTTGCCACTGCAGTGGGGGCTCAGGGCGCCTGTCCCCGGGCACTGCCACCCTGTGCCATAGCAAGGTGAGCTGCAGCGGTGCGTGAAAGGAGCCCTGTGCCGCCCCGACCTGCTGCGACGCAGCGACCTCCGCTCTGCAGCCGGAGACAGAAAAGAGGTTTAGAAATCTGCTTAGAAGTCTGGCTCATTAATACCCTGCCCAAAGCTTTTATCAAATAATTAGCTTTTGTATTGCACTTCTCAGTCAGCAATAAATAAATAAAGAGGCAGATAAAATGAGCTTTACGCTTAAGCTGTGCTTTTCAAAACGGCTCCTGTGACCCTGCCTGAGGCTACTTCCCTGGGCCCCGGGGCTCAGGCACTGGCCCCTTCGCACCGGGCTGGTGAGAGGCACAGGGATCCGAGCAGCTCCTGAATTTGGCAGAGGGGGCAAGCCTCGCCTGCCTCGCTGTGATGGCAGTTTTGGTCCAGGTTTGCATGCTGGGGTGTGCTGTCCCTGGGGACATGTGGTGGTGCGGCAGGAGGGATGTGCGGCATGGCTGTGGCAGTGGCTGCATTCTCCCTGCATCCCTGCTTGGGCTGGGTCACCGTGGGGGCCAGGGAGATGCCAGACCGCGGGGTAGCTCTGCTTGATGTGAGAGATGGGAACATCCCCGCTGCCATGTGGGAGCTCCACGCTGGGCTCGGCGCAGGCTCAAATGGGCACTGTGAGGCCGGTTGGTGATGGTCCACCCCCCCACTCCCACCCTCAGATGTCCCTTCTCCCACTGCTCCCCACGCCATCCTCCAGCCATGCAAGGAATTGAGCTAGGACTGTAAAATGCGCCAAAGCTGCAGTTGCTATTTGGACTGTTTATCTTGTTTGGTCTAATTATGCCAAGAAAGTCATTATAATTTTATGCTTTTTGGATTAACGTTCTTACCCAGGGCATCATAATTAGTGTATGGTTTGTAGCTTAATGATTCTGAGCACAGTCAATGCAAACTTTCTAACTGTACATCAGGGGACTCAGGACATGGGGACTGACATGATAGTGGATCTTCTCAAGAAATAATCATTCATCTCTCTGTTTATAAGCTGGGCATTCGGCTTCACAGCACCCTTGCGCTCTCACTCCATCCTAACACTACCAAGATGCTGCTGAGGAACCGTAATGAGTCACAACCCTCTTCTGAGTCCAGAAATTCTCTCCCAGGGTGTCTCCTGCTTTGCAGCGATCCCATGGGGTGTTACTCTGTGGGGGTCCTTAGCCCTTCACCCCCTCTTTCTGGTGCCACTCTGGAGCCATCCTGCTCAGGGGAGCACACAGCATCCCCTGGCTGCCTGGGAAATGGGATTCACTGCATCCCTGGAAGTCTGCCCAGCTCTCTCCAAGGAGCAGGCAATTTGGATAATGATAATCTCTCCTTTAGCCCCAGCTATTAGTCACTTTAAGCATCTTTTCTTTCTTGATATTATTGTCAACGGTGACCAGGCATGTCTGTGCTGAAGTGGAGCAACTCGCTGTGTGCTGCTGGGTTTGGAGGTGCTGCAGTCCAGGTTTTGAAGGACTGTGGCACCTCCACCTTTACTATGGGGTTTATTGATATTTTAAAGACTATCGATATTGATATTCTTGATATTTTAAAGAAACCCATCATCCAACACACCGAGCTCCTGCAAACCTGCATCTTCACCCCTCTCAGGTCTTCTTGCTGAGTGGTATTGATGGAGCCAGAGACTCCCAACTCATCCCTGGCGTCCGCCGTCATCCTCCTGGTTTCTTATTTATTGCTCGTTAGTCTGGCAATGAGCTCAGAGCCCGCGTGAGACGCCGAGCGGCCAGACTGCAGTCGGCTTGACGTGACAGATTGTTTGGGACAAACCAGGAGCTCCCAGGAGAGTTTCACAATTTCTTTTCCACTGGAAAATGTCATTAATTCATTAGCAAATTGTTAACAGAATCAGCGTCCCTGGTTTTAACCAAGGGATAGTCTCATGATAAATGTAACGGCTTTCCTTGAGCACAAGGCCAGGGGAAGGTTCAAGAGCCAGAGCCCATCGCCTGCAGCACCAGGCATCTCACCACGCGTTCGGTTTCCACTGAGAAGCTTTTCCTTGCAGCCGATGGCAGGCTGCGAGTGATCTGTGGGGCCCTGAAGTGGCTCCTACCTGGGAACCTGGGAAGTGCCACCATCCTGTGGCAGTCCAGCCCCACGCAGATGCTGCGCACTCTCCCAGACCCCCACTGTGCCCACAGCAATATTCACAGAGGTGTAAAAAGCTCTTTGCAGCTAAGGCCCCTCCACCCCGCACAGCACAGGAGCTGCTCGGTCACCTTTTCTCTGCAGATTGGAGGACCAGTGCATTCCAGTGCCGCAGCCACTGGAGCAGCCGGGGGGGCGGCTGGGATGGTGGGGGTGCTGCTTTTCTCCAGGGATAGCTGGGCTGCTGTGAGTGGGTGGTGGGTTTGAAGCCCTCAGCAGCAGAATAAATCGTGGTGAAGTGCATGTGAAGAGTAGCTATTAGATTTTGTGCCGGGGCGATTAAATTTTCATGCCGTTTTCGCAAGGCTGTCTTAGAAACAAAGCATTACCATAACCCTGGGAAGGGATGCAGGGAAGGGAGTGGTATCTCACTTTGCTGCCAGGTCTTAACCTCAGGGTTTTCCCTTTCATTTGCCGGGGAAGATGGACTTCCCGATGCTCGGAGCTGGGGTTAATCTGTGCTGGTGGCACCGTGGCTCTGCCAGCTCCCGCCGCTGGGGCCATAGCACAGTGGTTTGGAAGTGTGTGATGGAGAATGAGCTCACCCGATGGAAAGGAGCCAGCTTGCACAAGTGGTGGGGAAGCATTTAACACCATTAAACAAGCCATGCCTTTTTCTATTTTCTTTTTCATCTCAGCGCTGGTCTGCATCCTGGGAGCCGGCAGGGCCCTGGGGGACACCGTGTCCAGCAAGCAAGGGACTCCCAGCTTCTGATGCTGGCAGTGCCATGGCATGGCATCTCAGCAAGGCATCGTGATTTCTCTCTCTGTGTAGTTCACAGCAGCTGGAGCATTTTTCTCCTCTGCATTTCGCTGAGGGTTAGCACTGTGCTGAGCTCTGCTGTCTCTCATTCCAGTGGTGGCTGCATTTCAGGAAACTAATGAAGTGCTGATTTTCCTTAATTGGCCTCTCAAATTTGCTGATCACTCTTAAGGATCTCAGGTTAAAAAGTAAGTCTGTGCCTGTTATTCTCGGTGCTGTGTTTCATGGCCAGTGCAGGTGCAGAGGAAGGTTTCAGTGCAGGAGCTGGGTTTTCTGAGCTTGCCTGTGATTTACTGTGTCTGGGTACTTGCTGGGATGGTGTGGAGTCCTTCAGCTGGCAGGAGAGAGGTACAGGGGTCAGGCTGATTTTTGGGGGTGCCTAGGCTGTTAAGTGGGTTTCCTAGAGTGCAGCTCCATCGGACAGTGCTGGCATGGGAACCGGGTGTCACTGAGGTCCCCAGCCCTGACAAACCCATGGGAGTGGCTGGGACATGGAAGCCCAACCTCTGGACACAGGCCAGTGCCAGGCTGCCAGACGGGGAAGCTGTGGCTGCGGTCATCCACGTGGGAGCCAGAGCAGAGATGTCAGGGCACGGATGCGTTGAGAAGCTGGGAAGGGATGGATCGTGCTTGAAAATACACCAGATAAAAACACTTTGCATCAGTGATGAGCTGCCTCTGTTTGCACTCGCCTTCCCGATGCATCCGGAGAGATGTCCTGATGCGGAGCCCCGGGGGAGGACAGCGCTTGTGTTTTAAGGATGACATTGGGTGTATGGACCCGGCGAGCTCCTGACTGACTAAGCCCTACAAACAGTCACTTCAAGTTAATGAGAGGTGACGGGGAAAGGGCGCTGTGGCACGTTCCCTGCCATGCGCTGGCTGTGTGGCAGCTCCTGATGCAGGACATGCTCAGCTGTGGCACCGTGTCTGGGGGATGTGTGCTGCCACCAGCCTGCTCGGCAGCCCGGCAGCAGGAGAGAAGCATTAATGACCTTCCCCACGCGGAAGAGCTGGCGGGTGCGCATCGCTCTGGGAGGCTGTGGCAGGGCAGCAGCCCTTCACCACCGAGCCGAGTAATTTGATGAGAAGGGCAGTTAGCATTTCAGGGACGGCAGCAATTTCACTGCAGAGCTCCCAGCTTCGCTACAGCCTTAGAGGGAGGAGAGGGGGGCTTATGCCAAGGGGGTGACCTTGCTCCGCACCCCACAAGTGCTGTCCCTTGCCTATCACCCTGCCCCAGGTTGTGTCAGCATAGCTCCTGTTCAGCTCCAGGGCACATGGAGCCTTGCCGTGCAGAGGGACTGATTTGGTGTAGGACATCTGTGTGTTATTGCAATAGGAATTTTACAGGAGGGTCAAGGTCAGATCCATAGCCAACATCTTGTCATGGGCTTTGCAAGGTGTCTCTCTGCATGGTGGTGCAGGGCTGGGCAGGGCAAAACACACTCAACCAGTGCCGAGTAGGAATCTGTTCCTCTCCAGAGTTTGCATCTTATTTGGTTCATTTAGGTAACAGCATCTTCAGGGAAAGGCAGCAGCCAGGAGTGTTGTGTTCCAGTTGTGAGCTCAATAAAAAGCCATGGCCATGCCACCACTGTGAGGTGGCCCAACTGGCCAAGAAAAGAAACCCAAATCCCTGATTTCATGCACAGTAAGCACCCATCCTGGGAAGCGAGTTTTGGGAGGAATATGGTGCTTGTGTGAGCGCGGAGGAGCCCTGCTGGCGGCCGAGCAGCTGGAGCCCAGCCCAAGGCACAGCTGTAGGGAGTTAAGTTACCCAGCTTCCAAAATTACATTTTTCTGTGGTTCCCTCATTTGAATGTGGAATAATGTAGATATTGTGAGCAGAGCCTGCCTGGGAGGCACTTGTAAAACCAAACCAATGGCAGGGATACTTGTGCTGTGGTGGCACTTTGCTGGGCAGTGGTGGCATGAGGGGGACAGCGGGCAGGAGGGCATCCCGGCTGCATGCCAGGCTTCAGGAGCAGGCAGGAATTCAGCCGGTCACTTTGCAGGGAATGTAGTCTGGGATCAGAAAGCTGGATGCCAACTTTACCCAAACTGGAGCAACCCCCAGAATGTCCCCTGGGGATGTCTGAGATAGTTTGGGAAGAAGGGAACTATGGAAGCATGCGTTGCCAGGGATGGTACAACCGCAGAGATTGCCCCAAGCTGCTGTGGAAAACAGCCTCCGCACAGCAAAGGGACACAAGCCATGATGTCCCTTGCCCAGCATAAGCAAAACATGAGCGACGACAGCCCTTCCAGCCTCCTGCTCACTCTGCTCGTTGAATGAAAGAGCTGGTCCCCTGCAGCGGTGACCATTCCATTGGGTGACACCAAAGGGTGCAAAATAAGTTCCTTGGGTGTGTGTTTCACAGAATCATAGAACAATTTGGGCTGGAAGGGAGCTTTAAAGGCCATCTAGTCCAACCTCCCCACAATGAGCAGGGACATCTTCAACTCCATCAGGTTGCTCAGAGCCCCGCCAGCCTGACTTTGAATGTTCCCAGGGACGGGCCATCCACCCCCTCTCTGGGCAACCTGGGCCAGTGTCTCACCACCCTCAGAGTAAAACATTTCTTCCTTATATCTAGTCTGAATCTGCCCTCTTTGAGTTCATGCACCACCAGGGATGTGCACTTACTGTCCCCACATTGCAGTGCATCCCACTGGCTGTTCCACGTGAGATCTTTGCCTCTGTGCATGCATCATCCCCACGTGCGAAGAGGAGACGCATTCACAGTGCCCAGGAGGGAATCAGCGATGGCAGGGGTGTTGGCTCAGAACAAAATGATTTTGAAGGTGGATTTATACAGCTTAATCTCTGAACTCTTGTGTTATACATGCAATAGCCCAGCTTTACATCTGTCAGGCTGCCAACTCCCCCAGGGCCAGATCCGGGACAGGTTCCTCCACACAAACAAGCTGGGCTGTGCTGACGGATGCAAAACCCTGTTAACAGGACGTTCAGCATTTCTGTCATTCCGGAGATGCCTGCAAGGTTTCAGGGCAGACCAAAAGGCAGCCATGTCAGGGAAACCAGCACACACAAATACTTCTCATTCCAGGCCATAACGCAGGCTTATTTTAACCACTCCATGCCCATTTTTATCCTCCTGCCAGCACAGAGCCCAGGGCAGGGTCCTGGGTTGCACTCGGTGGTGCTGAGCTAGGGGGGTGTCCCTGTCCCACTGCTGCTGCTCACTGTCATGGATTGCTTCTACGTTTTGAACAGGGAGGGGACTCACGAGGGGACACAAGCAGGTGTCTTCCCCATCGCTTTGGGGGAGTGCCTGGTGGCTGCGGGGGCCAGGGAGGTGTCTGCACCCCATCACACTGGGTTCACAGCTTGGGGTGTCGGGGCAAAAGCTCTCCATGCAGCACTGGTATCATCCGGGGCTGGACGCGGGGCAAGGCTGGGATCCGAAATACAGCAATTCCTTCTGCCACCTCCTGCATTCCCAACCAGTTCTTGTTTCACAGCCTGTTGGCTGCCCTGTCTGGGGAGCCCGCCACTCCCTGTGGGTGTCTGCTCCCCAGATCTCGCTGCTACTGAGTGTGTTTCCCAAATATTTGTGCTTTCCCTCGTGATGTAGCTTGTAAAGGTCCTTGGTGAGAAGGGACTGCAAGATGATGGCTGGGCTTGAGCTCAGCCTTGCCTGGGCCAACCTGCTGGCTGTGCCCAGGCTGGCATCGAGGGGGCAAGGCAGGGGCACCAAAGCTGGGCAAGATGCTCCAGGGGACCGTGGCTTTTGAAAACAAACACAACAGCATAAATGTCCACCACAGGCACCGAGCTGTGAGGTGGGGAGGAGGCTCTGGTCCTTATGCAGAGTGAGTGCTACCACTTCAAAATTAAATGCAGTTGCCATAGAAATATTAATTGGGAACAAAATCTGAAGATGACACTTAAGCAGAAGATGGAGCATTATGGAGAGATGAGGACAGTGATGAAAATAGAACAGTTAAAAGGAAAATTCTTCAAAGGAAGTATCATGTACGTGAATACTTAATGCACAGTCAGCAGGTCACTGCGTCAGCGGTGCTTTTAACATTGTAGGCAAAGGATGGGAAGGGCCTGCTGGGGGACAGAGCACCCCCCTCTCCAGCCAGGGTCACTGGGTGCTGGAGGGGGAGTCTGAGGATGGATCCTGCAACAGCAGTGAGTTTCTGCTCTTGCTTGCAGTGCGCTGGGATGCAGGAGCTGCCTGGGTGCTGCCGCTGTTAATGGGCACCAGCCTCTGAGCTGTGTGCTGTGCTCGCTTGCTGGTTTGCAACCAACGCACAACCCAAAAGTCAGACGAGGCACATGATGGATGTCCTCCTTGCAGTCTGGATTCTCTGCCTCCAGGCAGAGACTGGTAGGAGATTCCCAGCACATGGTTGGGTCTGGACCTCCTCCTCCAGGGAACATTTGCATGGAGAGCAGGGAAAAGCTCCCAGCCCTGCCAGGCAATGCAGGGGAACCAGCTCTCCTTCAGGCCCCTCTTGCCTCCAGACCGTTCCGTGGCCTGTTTTTTTTGGGAATGTGGCCAAAATGCTGATAGCAGAGGGGGTTTTAAGCAAAGCAGGGCTGATGCAAGGCAAAGTGGTGTCTAAGTGCCCCACTGAACAAAAGTCCTGCTGGGACCCTGCTACAAAGGGTACCCAGAGCTTTCCAGGGAAGGACGTGCTGCCGGGCCACCTCTTCTTGTGGTGGTACTGTCATCCATGGGGAAGAAGAAAAGGACATTGCTGCAGAAATAATCCTGATTTGATTTCTTTTTGGGGGGGAAGAAAAAAAGCAGATGATAATAACAACCAGCCCTCTTTTAGGCAGTGTTCAGCCCTGTGGAAGGAAGGGCAGCTCCATCCTGCCACCCCACCATGAGCTCACTCTGCCAGCTCCAACCTGATAAGCACCAGCTCCTATTTTTCCCGGAGAAGATGGTTGCTTTTCCAGGCTGTTATCAGCCTTTCACCCCTTTCACTTCCCTCTGCGTTGGGAAGGTGTTTCCTGGGGGCTGCAGTGTAGAATCTGCGTTCAGATGGGGACAAGGATGGGGACAGGGATGGGGACAGGGGTGGAGCATCTCGCATAGGACCACAATGGTGCAGGTGGTGACTGCAGGAACAGAGAAAGGCCAGCCACCGTGCTAGCACACTGCCCGGGCAGCACGGCAGGGACTCGGCTCCCGCTGCCCTCGCCTCTCCTGGGGAGGCAGCCCGGAGGGAGCGGGGTGGCTGCGACCTGGCAGGGAACAGCAGCTGCTCGGGCACATCTATCTCTGCTGATCTTTCCACTTAAAAGGAGGGAGGATTACAATGAAGTTGTACTTTTCCCATGAACCACCTCCCACTGTGTTATGCTCTGAAGTTAATTGCAAATGAGGAGATGGAAATAGCTTATTTTGACTTTCCTTAAACAGTGCTTCATTGATTTTTTTTTTCCATTTTTTTTTTCTGTCTTGAGAGGCAGGCCCATATCTATTGGAAAATAGCAATTATTTCTGTAATTCCCTAGAATTAGTGGAATTAGTTGAATGGGTAAAATTTGAAGCGAAATGCTGATTAGAAATATACTTGAGTTGGAAGCACCATGCGTGTTGTGGTGGAGCACTGGGCACTCCTCCTCCATGCCAGGGCAGGACGAAGCTGCATGTAGGTTTCTTGGGGAACAGGCAAAGTTTTCTCAGTTATGGCCACAAAAATGATCAGCGAGCTGGAGCTCTGAGGACAGGCTGAGAGAGTTGGGGCTGCTCAGCCTGGAGAAGAGAGAGCTCTGGGGAGACCTTAGACCAGCCTTTGGGTACTTAAGAAAGATGGGGACAGACTTCTTAGCACGGCCTGTTGCACTAGGACAAGGGGTAATGTTTTAAACTAAAAAAGGGCAGATTCTGACTAGATATAAGGAAGAAATTTCTTCTTACAATGAGGGTGCTGAGACACCGGCACAGGCTGCCCAGAGAGGGGGTGGATGCCCCATCCCTAGGAATATTCAGGGTCAGGTTGGATGGGGCTCTGAGCAACATGAAGATGTCCCTGCTCATTGCAGGCGGCTTGGACTAGATGGCCTTTAAAGGTCCCTTCCAACACAAACCGTTCAGTGTTTCCATGATTCTGCTCTGTGGCGGGAGCCTGTGCAGCCAGACCTGCTTGTTCTGAGACAGAGGGGAGTTACACCATCGTCAGGCTGCAGATGTGCCTGCGGACGTGCTGAGGGGCTCTGCAGCTCCAGCGGAGGCTACAATAACACAGGTGGGGATGGGACCATCCTCCCGCTTCAGAAAAAGAAGGAAAAAACCCAGCCCAGCCATTTTTTTGAATTAAACAAGGTTGGAGTGGTCCATCCTGGGCACCTCCTGCAGGATCTGGGTCTTGGGATTCTTGGTTTTACCAACGATTTGGGGCTTATAGTACTTCCTTAAAAAAATTTAAAATGATCCTGTGGTATTTTTAATAACCTGCTGGTTTAACTCAATTATAAGAGCATAATTACCTTGCTGAGATTAAACAGGAGATAAACCTTTGATTTTTTTTTTCTTGAAGGATGCTGCAGATAGATTTTGAACTTTGTATTCAATTACTTAAAAGAGAAAAAAATTAACAGGTTTCTGATGAGAAAAGCATACTACCTCCTTCATAAAGAGAGATTTATTAAGGACAGCGAATGAGTGTACCTCAGGGCTCAATCATCTACTGTTTTTTTTTCAAGGGGTGATTCAATTACTTTAAGATGTGTTGCCTAAAAGAACAAACTGGGCTCTGTTACTTGGCAAATTAATCAAGTTCCTTTAGTGGTTTCTCTGGGTTAATAATTTCATTTAAGTGGCCTTCTGTTTCGTGGTTTCATCCCCACCAAGAAAACTCTCAAACAAGAGGGAGGAGAGAAAAAGTGCTATTCGTTTTCTGTGCAAGGCAGCAAATACTGTGATGGGAGAAGTTTTTCCGAAATCGGCTGGCTTGGAGGTGCCTGTGAAAGCAGCAACTGGTTGGAAGATATTTTAAAAAAAAAAGTGTTAAGGCTAATATTTTCACTGTGTAAAAAGGCCATTTGGATTTGTTGTCATCTGTGAAGGGCTGTGGATTTTATTCGTAATTACTGTGAATGACGTTCTCTGGCTAGTGCAAGCCAATCCTGAAAATGTCACCGATTTTTAACACATTTTTCTCTTGAATATTCATAGCTCTGCTATTTGATACAGATGGAGAAATTGCAACAAGAAAAAAAGGAGTTTGCAAAACCGGGCTGTCCTTGTGCTCGTAATGATGATGTTTTCCCAAAGCCCTGCCCTTGGGCAGGGGGGAGGCAGCGGCAGGACCCTGCACCAGGATGGATGCTGCCTGTGCCGCAGGGTAGTGTAGCGTGGGCACAGCATCCCTGCACTGCCAGCCACCAGTCCCAGGCAAAAACACCACGAGCCGGTATTTTGGGAGTTATCCCCAACACCAGTTCTTGGTAGGAAAGTTTTTCCAGTGAAAAGCTAACTGCCACCACCGCCTTCGCTTGGAGGGCAGGGCATGGGGATGCTCAGCAGATACGAGTCCCTGGGCACAGCTGGACCGCCCCTGGCTGGCTGCTCCTGAACCCCATTAGGAGCACTTTTGGGAAAAGCTTTAGGGCTATTTTCATACATCATTAAACATCTCTAAAAAGGGCGTGCGCAATCCAGTTTTATTTTCCCATTGGATAGTTACAAACACAAAAAAACTTGAACCGTGGCCTGGGCTGCATCCGCTTTGTATGAAATATGGGTGTTGAAATGCCAAATTCTGCAGCTGGCAACGTTTCAGTTGAGGGGAGAGATGCTCGATGTGACCTTTCTGCATAAAAACATGACTCCTGTGGGCACCCGGGGCTGTGCTGAGGGCTTAAACATCAGCCTGCACTGGCAGAGAAGAAATATTGACCCTGCAAAAACACCCTGGAGGAAGCAGGCAGCTCTCCCCCCGCCCCCATTAGCCGTAACGAGGCACTTCGTTAGGGACCAGGTGGGAAGCGGCTCCCACCCGCCCGCTGCAGGGACACGGATGCTCGCTGCAGGGACATGGATGCTCGTGTCATGGCTTATTGCTTTTCACTTGGACAGGGCTCAGGCGGTGATCAAGTTAAAGGGAGGGACTGTAGCTGTTCCCAGAACAAGAGGTCATCTGTTTTCTTTCAGGGGATTTGGCTCCAATTTCATCATGTTGAAGAACAGTGAGGCCCTTTTATCTGCTGGGGAAGGGCTTTTGGGGAGGGAGGCATGGTGGGCTTGTCGCTCCCTTGTGTGATAACTCATTTTAGAGCCTCACATAAAACCTGAGATCCGCTTCACGGCTCGGGAAAGTGCCCTAGTGAGGCAGAGCAGAGGCTGGGGATGCCGTGGTACCATTGCGACCCTGATCCCCAGGACCAGGCGGGTGCGTGAGTGCCAGCCACACTCTGCACCAAGCACCCCACTGCTTGCACGATGCCATGGAGATGGGCAAATTGTCCTTTTTTTCTCTTTATTTTCCCCGCAACACCTATAATAGCTGTTTTCAAGCCTATAGCACCCGGTGTTAGTCTTAGCCTCTACATCCCAAATACATTTTTGGATAAAAATGGGAGTGCCAGCATGCTGAGGTGGGGTGGATAATTTTAAAGCAGCTGGCAGACTCCACAGAGCAATTACGCTCCAGGTTCCCAAATAGCCCTGAGCTCGGGCACTGCCTGAAAATGCCACGAGGTCTGTTTGTCTGGGGCTGGCGTGGGTTGGGGAGCTTCGCAGGCAACCCAAAATGTTGGGATTAGGCACAGCTGGAGCTTCAGTGAGGCCAGGGGGGCCCCTCACCCGGCTGCCCAAGCCCACATGAAAGGGAATGGCTCCCAGATGTTGCACAAAGCCCACCTTTGGGGAAAAAAAATAAAAAAATCTCTGATCTTATCCTCAGGACTCCAGGCATTAACTTTCCCTTCTTCACACCCTCCACGCCAACAGCAGAGTCTTGGTGCTGCTAGTGGAGCATCTTTGGATGGGGAACTTCTGTGATGCCTGGGTAATAGTGCTTTTTTGTGCAAAAAAATCCCATTTTTTTTTAATACTTTCCCACTTAAATTTAATGTGCTCAGCCTGTTGTGCCAGCAGCTTTTTTTACGCCAAGAAAAATTGGTTAATTTTGAAGGTGTTGGATGTTCTTTTGCTGGGGGTGCTCCAACGTGCTTGAACACAGGCTCGCAGGTGCTGGAGCAACAGCTGGGTTTTAGACAGTAATTGCCCCTCACTGTCCCTGGGATGGAGGTCTGGGAGAGCCACCATGCCTTGAGAGCTGGTTTTTCCAAGGAAGTTTTGTTGGCCCTTTTTGGCAGCACTCCAGAAGCGTTCCTGTGACTTGGGACACGCGATGCCCAGCAGACAGCCCAGATCCTGGCAGTGCCCAGGAGGGTTTTCATCCTATATAGGAGGGTATTTCAGGAGCAAGGTGTTTGCTGGGGGCAGGCAGGGACACAGCGACCCCACAGCATCCATCCCTGGCTCCATCTTTTCCCCTTCCAATTTGCTACAAGAGTTGCTTTTTGCCTGCAAGCAAGGGAAATGGTGATCTTGCTTTATCACTGTCCTTCTCCTCTAAGCAGAGGATTATTGAATTAGAGATGGCACTGCACTGACACTCAGCTCCACCGATTCCCCTCTTTAATCCTTTTTTTGCAGCACTGGCTGCTCCTGGCCCCGGGTTTCTGCAGCTGCCCATCATCGCCCTCTTCCCAGCCAGCTGCTGCCGGCAGGCTGTAGCAGGCAGGGACAGAACGTGGCACAGCCCTTACAGCTCTTTTGCTCTAAGGCTTTTCAGCCAGCCAGGAGGGCTGGGTGTCCTGCCACAGCCCCGTCCCTGCTTGGCTCCGCTCCGCCTGCCAGGGTCTGGCTCCTGCAGGCTGCAGGAGGATTTATCGCCAGGGAAATGCAGTGCTCCAACTTAGAAAAGTAGGGCATTCACTTGGCAGCTCAAGAAATAATGGGAGATCCATTTAATTATTCCACAGAAATGCTCAGATTGTGCAGATGCCTAACGTAGATTTAATATAATTTAGATAACTTGTGTCTATAAACACGTCTGGGACTGAACCTGATGTTCGAGCTGTGGAACCAAGCCTGTGGTTTCGCTCCCTGATTTCAGCTGGAGCTTCAATTGTCCAACAAGAGCAGGATGTGCCCTGGCTCAGCTCTGTGCCTCACCCTGCTGGGCACTGCCAGGCCCTTCGCTTTGGGTCTGTGGTGCTGAGGAAGATGTTTTTCCCTGGTTCCCAGCTGTTTTTTTGTGCAGAAGCTGAGCTGGGCAGTTGGGTCCCATGCTGGGGCATGCTGCCAGCCTCGGTTGTGCTTAATGGAATGAGACAGAAAAGAAAAAAACCACCTATTGCTGGCAATATCAGTGCTCTAGGGTTAAACTAAGCCCCTTCTGCTGTTGTAGAAAATCACCCTTTTCCCCAACTGCCCTGCCCAGGGCAGTTCTGCAACCTGGCTGAGCCCAAATGCTGCTCCTGTGGCAGATGCTCAGGATCTGCTCTGCCAGGTGAGCATCTCCTTGGCATGGCAAATCCAAGGACTTGTTTGGCACTAAATACTTGAATAGTTTTTAATAGCTTTGTTTTTCTCCACTTCCAGCTTGCTCTGGGCTTTTTTCTCCCCCAGCCTGGCTTGTTTCTCCTGCCCCTGGTGTGCGCTGCTCTTCACACCTTGAAATGCGTCCTGACACTCCAGTAATGGTTTATCAGCCCAAAATGCTGAAGGTGGGATGTTACTTGCTGACAGGCACCTTGGCTGGGGCATCCAAGGAGCTGGTGCGGAGAAATGCCTGGCAAAACCCAGCCCCTTGCCTTGCCAGGGGTGCAGTATCCCTCCAGCACTGGCCGGTCCCAATCCCCATCGATCCAGGCTGCGATTAATCTTCCCATTTTTAACTTTAACTTTAAAATCCCATGCAGCATTGAGGTAAGTGTGGGAATGACACACATCACTGCGGAGTAATTAGACCAAACGCACACACACACAGAGGCACAGCAGTACTGATTTCTGCATTAGCATGATAATGAATGTTCTCACTAGAAGCTTGTAATTATGTTTCCTCTTTTTTTCCCCTCCCCCTGAAAGTATAATTAATTATGAATAGAGCCAGAGTTTGACGCTAACACTTTTTTTTTTCTTTTTTTTTTAAATCCCTTTTGGTTCTATTTCTGCCCTATTAAAAATTTATGAAGGAACCAGAGGTAAAGTCATTTTCCCAGACAGTTGCTCCTATAAATTCAATGGGAATAATATTAAAAATAATAACAGTAGAGGGCAAGAAGGGACTTTGCAGAGGGTTTTCTCCCCTCTTCTTTAGGCTGTTGCCCAGGTAAGATGCTACATTTGCCAGTCAAAAGCCACAGTCCATCCATCGCTGCAGCTCGGTGAGCACTGTCAGTGGGTGTGGATGTGCCTGTGGGTAACACGGGGGGACAGGCAGCTCCCAGTGGTGCTACCCCTGCAGGTCCCCTCCCCAAAGCTGCTGCAGCCGTGCAGTGTGGAGGTCAGAACAGGGTGATGACGTGCTCCGGGAGGAAAAAAGAAATATCTTTATTTCTTTAAAATAGAAAAAAAATAACCCACAAGCACTTTCAATACCTTGGGAAAGTTATTTAGGTATACAAGATGCAAAATCAAAACTTCTAAGGAAGTGCTTTTCTTTTTCAGTCAGCTCACAAAGAAGATTGAATTTCTTGCTGATAAAGTGTTGGTGTCTGTGCAGTGGCAGCATGCCAGGACCCTCCCAGGATGCCTGTCTCTGTGGTGCCCCGGCTGCATAGATGCAGGACAAACCTCAGGGTTTGGTCCCAAAGGCTGGGGTGGTGTGACTGCTTGCAGCGGGGGAAGGTGCTTCCTCCTCACCTCCAGTATGCCTCAGATTTTCCCTAGAAAACCTGTGTTTAATCACACCATCCTTTGGGGACAGAAAGGGGGAAGAAGTTGAAGCCAGATCAGCAGCGTGGGGTGATTGGTTTAAAGATGTAACATGTGGGGACAGGGATGGAGGATGAGCCGCTGGCAGGATTTCCATCCTTCCAACCACCCCAGAAGAGCTCCTTCCAGTGCGGCAGGCTTACCTCCCTGCCAACAAAAGCCCAGTTTGTTTTGCCCTCCTCCTCTGCTGGTTGCCATTCATGCTGCCAGCCTTCCCTTGCCATAGGTGTGAACTGTTTTTCTTTTTAAATTGCATTTATTCTAACAAATGTCTCATGCAAACACAATTGCAGGTTTGCTAGAGGGAGATGCTATTTGCAGGCAGCCTTGCACAAAGGCAGATTTATTCTCCTTCCATTCATTTGAAGCTAAAGTAATAGCTCTAACTACATCTGACTTATAATAAGCGCGTTCCTGGGAACAAACCCATATTCTGCATGTATTTCCCTCTTTGTCAGCTCCATCTAGGCACTTTTTCTAGCCCCCCCCTCCCCCTTTTTTTTTACAATAACAAAATCAGAGCCTTGTCAGTTGAAAGTTTATATGCCCTATTTATAGCACTCTGCTGTCTCCCAGCTTTTATGTTCCAGCATAAGTAGCTCTTTACCCTCTGCTCGCAAGGAGCCTAGTGTGAGCCTGAGCAGAGCCCGCATCTCCAGAACAGCTCTTTTATCCTTCCCTGCGGAGGAAGGCATGCCCTGCTTTCCATGGACTTGCCTGCTTTGGCTCCGGCCTTGTCGGAGGCTAAAACCTGTACCCTGTGGGACAGTGGGCTCTGCCCTGGGTGTTTTGGTATCCCTTTTTGTCAGTGTGCCCTTGAACTTGAGGACTGCTTTAGGGAACGGGGGTGTTTCGCTGGGCACCAGCATGGTTTGCTGCTTGTGGCTGTTGAGCACCTTGCTGGTGACCATCGGTCCTGTCTTCTGGGGTGTGATGGCTGGGAAGCACTGCCAAAGTTTGACGCACAAATTTGCCATCCACCTGATAACTTTCATTAATAAGAAGAATATAAGAGTTTCTCCAGGGGGCTTCAGTGGTTACGTCGGTGATTTTTGTAGTTAAGCTGGTACTTCAGTGCAGTCTGTGTATTTAAGTAGATTTCACAGGCATACAAGCCTGAATTCAGCATCGCCTGTGGCTCCTCTACAGGCTGTGGCTGGTTCCTGAACTTCTCTGTTCCTCATCTCCAGATGCTGTTTGGGATGAGGAATCAGGACAGGCTCTGGCAGAGATACTGGGGGAGGGCTCCCTCCCTGCAGGCAGCAGCTCCCAGCACGGCGCTGGCTGAGATGGAAAGCAGAGACGGTGGTTTGAGAACAAGTCAGAGTCACCACAACCCACAGCACCCTTACAACCCCACTGCCACAGCGTGCCAGCTCTCCCAGGCTCTTCCCAAACCTCTGAGCCCCTTGTGTTAATCCTGCCCAGTGGGCTGAGGGAGCAGAGCTGGTGGGAGCTGGGCGCTGTGCTCCCATCCCACCCAGTGCTCCCACGCCAGCGCACACACATGCTCTTTCCCCCTCTCTCAGCAGAAGGCACAGTGTCTCCTCTGTTACCGTGTCCTGCGTGGCACGGCACCAGGGCTCAGGCAGGACTCTCCCATCTGTTCCAGGCGGAAAGATTAGGATAAAAGGGACTATTGTGCTCTCCTCCCTCCAACTAACTTTAATCCCAGTGAAGGGAAAACTCGAAATGCTCAAAAACCCTGGATGAGAGGGTCCTGCTCAGAGGAGATGTTTACAAGATAAACAACCATTACAAAATAAAATTGCAAAATAAAAAAAGCATCACAAAATAAACAGTGTTTCAGGTGGTAACTCAATGGGCACGTCCCTGGTCCAGCGCCGGGGAGCTCAGCGCTGCCACAGCCCGGCTCCTCCGTGGGGTTTTGCTTGCCGAGGAACCGGCCCGTCTGTTAAATATAGCTGATGAGCTGTTCTTGAATTGCACCTAATTACATCTCCTCTCCACTGTGTCGGCGCTTCCCAGCTCTTTGGAACCACAAGGAGCTGGATGATTGCAGCTTGAACTCCTCAGGTGGAGCGAGACGCTCATTTGTTATCCCCCTGTTTGGCTGTCTCGTACTTGGGAGGGGGGAGATAAAAAGTTGAATTCTCTGAGAAGGGAGGGGAAAAAAAAAAAGAAGGAAAAAAAAATCCTGGTGAGATTCCTTTTGAACTCTTTGCTCATTAAGATGTCAAAAGGTTGGGTGCCCCAGCAACCGCTTCTCCTCCTCTAAGCAGGGCTTGAAATTGGTGCAGGCATCGTGCAGGGAGCTCGCAACGCTTGCCCGGCTGCGTGTCTGTGGGAAGATGCCCATAGCTGGGTGCCTGACAGCTACAGGATCCCTCCTGAGGAGCTGTTCTAATATAAGCAAGTGTCACTCTCCTAACCGTGAGCAGCCACCCCTTGCTGCTCCTGCACCACCTCACCAGCCTCTCCATGTGCCTCTTCTATGCCTGTCCAGCCACACCGAAAATACCAGTTCAGGGCCATGTGGTGGCCACAGGAATGTGTGGACTTCACCTGGAAAAAGTCATGACCTGAAAGATATCTGGATTATTTTTTTTTTAGAGATGGACTCCCAAGCATCAGTTTGGTTTTGCTGAGCTTATTATTTTTTTTTCCCCAAGATTTTGCCACATTTCAACCAGCTGCTTGCTGGCCACTCTGTCCGTCTCCTGCCTGCAGGGCTTACACAATTTCCACTTCATTTTTCCTGGCTCCTCCTTGGGCTGCACATCTTCTGTCTTTTGTTAAAAGACACTTCTCCATCCCAAAGCAGGGCTCTTGCTGGAGCTTAAGTGGGTATAGAACAGGGAGATGTGTTTTTCTCAGTCTCAAAAAATACCAAATGTCTTAAAACGAAAAACCTCCACAAATAAAATTCCCATTTCATGCACAAAGCAGCACATCCAAAGCAGGGAAGCCTTTGTTTCGCAAGGGTGGCATTGGAGAAGTGAGAAGGGGCTCAGGATCTGCTCCGACTTCAGCTCAGCTCTTTGGGGAGAAAACCAAACCCTCCTGTCCCTGCAGGGCCAGAGGCTGGAAGCACTGGGAGGCAGCAGGGGGTCCCCTGCCATGGGAGGTATCACTCCAGGGCCACCGTGGGAAAAGGGGGAAAAGGCACAGAGCGATGCCGTGGGCTGAGACGCCAGTGAAGGGGTACCCAAGCTCCCCAGGAAAGGGGCTGCTCCATGCATATGTGTGCCGGGGCACTGCCACCAAACCGTGGTGGGCTGGGTGAGCCTGCGTCCCCTCCTCACTGCCGGCGGGGAAGGCTCCCACAGTGCCGGCTGAACTCAGCCGAGGGAGGGACAGAGCTCTCCTTACAAATACACTTCAGATCTCTTCCACAGAGGAGGAAAAGTGCCAACACGACCAAAAATATGCAAAAGATCAACTCTCTGGTTAGAAGTGGCCTGGCTACCAGCTTCAGTCTCAGGCATTTGGCTTTGCTGTGGGAAGCCCTCATCATTTTCTACTGTTTTACTCATAGCCAAAAATATGATGAAACCAGAACCGAATGTGGTTTTTTTCTGTCTCATTACAGTAAGCATCATAAATTATTCACCCATGAGTTGCAACTGCATTTTTTTACTCAAAAAGAGCTTCCTTTTGCCTTCAGGGGGTCCGACCTTGGAGCCTCCCTGGGCTGGTGGTGGACCTCAGGGCTTTCGCACCCACCACAGCCCAAACCCATGGGGATATCCCTGCCGGATTTTACCTGGTGTCCCCACAGTCCCCCAGACCCAACTGTCCCCATGGTGGCAGTAAATATTAGGGGGTGTGGAAGGCGGGGCAGAGATGGGGCAGAAGATGTTTTGGGGCCATTCCTGGCAGGCAGTGGGAACCACCCATCCCAGCACCCGTGCATCCCAAGCCCTAGTGCCAGATCCTTCTAGAAATGGTGTGTCCTAGGACAATGTCAGTCTAATCAGTGCCCTCTTCGTTAGCAGGGACCTATAATTAGAAGCAGCAGCCAGCCATCTGCTTTTATCTCATCACATCACACGGTGCCTCTCCGCTGTCCTTTATTACCGGCCATCGTTTTAGATCAACGTTTCCCTCCACCCCCAACCCCATCTTATCTCACTTTCATTATCGCTAATGACCGGCACTGGCAATGCTTCGTGGTGGAGGTACAAGCGTGGGCAATGCTGGGAGTGCTGCAAAAAGCGAGCCTGCGTTTGCTGCCTGCCTGCACGTTATTCCCTCCCCTGTGATATTTTTGGGGTTCACAGCCTGGCCAGTGGACCTTCCTGAAATACCCTCTGCCTCACGCCAGGTGTGGGCACCAGGCCTGAGCATAAAAAAGCACTGGGGAAAATATACCTGCTCTCAAATATTCTGAGTTTTTTCAGCTTGTAAAATGCTTTCCCAAATGTCCCACTGCATCCTGCTCCTGGTGAGGATGGCATCTGTTGGGACAGCAAGAGGACACACCAAGTGGCCAGGGGCTGCCAGGCAGCGAGACCTTGGAGGAAAGGAAGGAGAAACCCCTTTTTTATGCATCTTTAAATTTGGTGCCTAGACAAAAGCGTAAGACATATAAATGGATTAACAGCCATGGTTTATTAGTGCTCCTTAATTCACTTCACAGGGCTGAAGGAAAAGTTATTAGCAGATGTATGGCCAGTAATAAGCTAATTATAACTCTGTCAGATCAGAGATTTGAAGAGGTGGGTAGTTTTGTGTGCGAGATAACTATAATTGTCTGTTAAAGATTATGAATTAATATTGATTTAATAAAGCTGTGGCCATTTATTTCTGCAGGAAAGACTAGTTAGTTATTCTGTGAGCTGCCCCAGCACCATGGGAGGCAGCTACCTGTCTGCTAGGGGCATGTGTTTGGGTGCCAAAATGCACGTGGGACCAGTCGCTGAGCCCATGTCCTGCCGTTGGCATCCTCGTTGCTGGCTTTGACAGGGACGGCTTCAGAATCTGGCTCCAAATTCACACCCTGTGCCCCACTGCACTGTGCTGACTTAGGTCACGATGCACCTTGCGGGTGGGGAGAGCATCCCTCCATCCCCCTGGTCCCTGGGGATGAGCTGGTGGGGGTCAGGCCGGCATGCCGTGAGAAGGCACAGTGAGCTGGCATGCGTGGGGAGCTGTGGGGCCACAGCGCTTTTGTTGTGGGTAGGAAGCAGAGCATGCACCACGCTTCTACCAGCGCATTAATCACCCTGCTGATCTTCCACTCATTTTAACTATTTCTCTGTCTGATGCCTGTAACAGACGCCTTTATTCGGCACCAAAGGGAAGAACACCGCTGCCTGGACAGGGGCATTTGCTTTTTCTGTCTCATTGGGGGAGAAACTTTGCCACTGCCACATGCCATTTTACACCCATGGCCGTAGGGTACCGTGGGTGAGAGGACCTGAGTGCAGGCAGCTGCCCTCTGCACGGCATGGGACATGCTCCTGTGCCTCACGCTCTCATTGCAGGGACACTGGCACAGGACAGCACACAAGTGCTTCTGCTTCAAGGCTCTTCCCCAGCAAGAGCTATTGGGTGTTTTGGTTTTTTTTCAAAGTGATTTGCTTCTCCAAACTGATTTGGAGTTGAATGCTTTCACTCCATCCACTCTATTATTATTTCTGTGCCATTTATTGAAATAACATGGTAGCCATCTGTAGCCGTGACCACTGGATCTGATATTAGCTGGCAGCGCCGAGGAGCCACAGGTCCTTCGGGAAGAGGTACCGCTGCCTGGGAGCAGCGTGCCACAGGCAGGAGGCAGCCACTTGCCCCTGCCTGCTCTCCCCACCAGGTCTGTCCAGCCTCATCAGTCTGCAAACAGCCCCTCTGCCTATCTCCATCACCAGGCAGAAAACATCATTTGTGCTTGCACCAATGCATTTGCTGCTTTTAGGTGAATTTAAAAGCAATCTCTGTATTTATCAGAATTCAAAAGCTGATGCCTTCAGGAGAGACATGACTCTTTTGGGGTCCTGTCTGCCCCTGACACGTTAAAACCTGCAGCAGCCTTAGCACAACTTGCAAGGAGCTGATGCGAGTGTGCAGGTCTGGTGCTGACAGTGTTTTGGGACAGCCAGATGGAGCAATACCCACTGCTGGGCCCTGGCGTGGGGCTTGCAAACCCACTCAAACCACTGCGGGGGGGAACAGGCAGGTGCTCAGGACCGCTTGGCCCAGCCGTTTGGGGAGGGAGCCAAGGAAAGAGCCAGAGGAGGAGAGGCCAAACCTTGTGGCTGCAGTCAGGTCTGGCTGGGAAAGCACAACCCTGTTGCAACTGCAGCGTGCTGGGATGCTGATGGGGGTCCCTTCCCCACAGCAGGGCTGACGCACGGGGGGTGGCATCGCGTCGCACCTCGGTGGTGAAGGCAGCCCTGCTGCTACCTAGATAATTTCCCGATGTACAGCCACCATCCAGGATCACTTAGTTTTTCCCCTCTCGGCAAGCAGCCGAGTGCCACCTACTTCGGGATATTCATGTCGCGTCATTTGTTTCCATAAACCACGGCCAGCTTGAAGGCAAGATGGAAAAAGGGAGGAGTGATTGTCTCCTGCAGATGGAGCGTGGCGTGGGGAGCTGGTAGAAGCCCCAGAACTGCCAGCCAGCTCCCCAGGCTTCTCCTTTCCTGCTCCCCCAAGGTGGCAGGCAGAGATCTGTAGTTGTTTTTTTTTTTTTCTGAGACTGATCCACTTCCCTAAGATGAACTCCTGCCCTTCACCCTGCCTGAGACTCACCAAATTCCTCTCGTGCAAGTAAAGGCAGGTCACCGGGGTGGTGGGAAGGCACTTTGTGGGGAGCCACAGTGCATCAGGCAGGGGTGCAAACCTCCCACCACCCCCACCCCTCACCATGCACATCCTCCACCCCCAGTGCCGGGGGGTCCAAATTCCCTCATCCCTGTGCCGGTACCACAGGTCACGCATGGCTGTGGAGGGTAAACCCCCGCTGTGGTTTCCACACACATTGGACCTAGTGGGCTGATGCTCCAATAAAATCAATTACAAGATGACTTAGTTTAAAGGCTGCAGCTTGCTTGAGTGTAACTACCTTCCCCTGAAGCTTTGCATGGGAGGGTGGTTTCAGAGCGGGGGTGGCTCCTGTTTTGCATCTCGCTTCTTTTCCTGGAGGAGTTTAGGTGAACCTAAGAGAGAAAATACCCCGATCTCTTGCATTTGTGCTGGGCAAATGGGGCAAGTTTAATGTAAAACATCTGAAGACTCTGAGGCAGGACTCCAGTTTTCTGCTGAGATCTGAAATCCTCGTCTTCGCTGCTGGATGTTTCAGAGGCTCCTCGCATTACCATTTTATCTGATGGAATAGCTATCAACCTATCAACGGCAGCTTCGAAGTGAAACGCCACAGAAAATCTGTGTAAGCTATCTGCAGCCTCGCAGCACAGATATACTTTGATTACAGCAACAGCCTGGCTCTGTCTTCTGTGTTTAACGTGTGTGTACGTGTCCGGTTGTGGCACAGCAACCCATGCCAGCTCTCCCTCC
The DNA here is from genome assembly GCF_017639655.2 of Falco naumanni. NCBI lineage: Eukaryota > Metazoa > Chordata > Aves > Falconiformes > Falconidae > Falco > Falco naumanni. Next base: position 97,054,392 of record NC_054054.1, on the reverse strand, counting down.
GCTCCGTGATGCTCAAGGCAGGCTCACTGTTGTCTTTGCTTTTGGGAAGCCACAGCTGCCAGAGCCTTGGGACGCTACCACAATCTCATCCATGATTTAACCAGAGCGAGAAGCTTCCAGCTTCCACAATTGCAGGGAAAAAGCTTGAAAACACAAAGCCTCAAGGCTCTGAAAGCCAGAACCCCGTTGCAAAGAGCACACCGTTGCTTCCCGGTGTTTGCAAGGCCATTATTTCAAAGCCAAGCTCATTGTTTTTACCTTGTGATGGGGAAGGGGTTTGCTTTCCTGGGATCAGCAATACGGTACAAATGCATCCAGCCTCTTGCATTAAGGAGAGTCACATGCTCCTCGTTAGCAAGTTGTTAAGATGAGGATGATGAAGACAGGATCTAGCCCAGAGGGGTTCACCGCTTGGTCTTGCCCCACACTTGAAGTCACTTAGCCCCACAGCATTGGGGCAACCATTATTCTGGGGTATTAATGGGTAGTTTGGGTATGATTTGGGGTATTTGGGGATTACCGTGTGCAGTGGTTTTGCAGAATGGTTGTATAAACACACTGGGATCTGGTAGCTGCTAGGTACAGACGGCCAGGCTGCCAGAAGATGTAGAAATGCAAAAGGAAATCATCCCCGCGATTACAGGAGCAATGCTGCGGCGAGAAGCCTGTATTCACACCACAATCCTAGCTCAGCAATTCCCTTTGGGACTGTGGCCTTCTGGACATAGGAACACAGGCAAAAAATCCATCTGTACTCCGGCAGGATATTCAGCATAGCTGGAAAGTGTGTTCAGCCCTGAGGGTTTTTTTGTAAATACATTTGATTATAGTGTTATTCTAAGGTCACTGGAATCTAAAAGCCTGGCTCCTGGCTTCTGTAAAATTAATGTCCTGAGTCTTTTTGCCGTGGTACGGGACTTGCCTTCCATTCATTAAGTAAAACGTCACAGATATTAAAAAAAAAAAAAAAAAAAAGCTTAAGAAATGCTAAATGGCTGGAGCAGAGACACCCCGCAATGCAGCACGGATAAATTGGGGTTTTTTTTCTTCCAAGATAAACGCATCTTCAAGAGGAAGATCTGATCTGCCGCTTCGCTTCACAGGATGCTCAGCCTGCGAGACGAACGCTTACGAGCAAGGACGTGAACCGCATGGAAGGTGCTGCCTGGAGCCACCAGACACCCAGCTGCCGCCGGTGCGGGAAGGCAACTTTTCCTGCTTTTCCCGGTGTGTTGGGCTCCTTTGAGGCAGTTTGACTTGTGCTCATGACCTTTCTACTCGCACCAAGGTTGCACCTGTGCTCCATATGGAGCCAGGTGACTTCAGGAGACTGAACCTGGGCCTGGGGACTTCTCTCTGGCCCACGGCAGTGCAGCCAGAGCGGGGCAGGGAATGCAGTGAGCCACCCTCCCAGCAAAAACTCCACTCCTTGGAGATGCGGGAAAAGTGGAATAAAGCGTGGGGAGCAGAGCGGCAGGGAACCCGTGCCTGCCCACCTCTGCCCACATCCCCTGCTGCCTTTGGGAGCGGGGCGGGAGAAGCGGAGGATGACAAGATGCTTTTCCAGCTTTTGGGGTGATGCATCACCTGTGGCAGGGAGGGGATGGATGCGCCCAGGCGGGGGGCACCCAGCCACGGGGCAGGAACGGTGGTGGCTGAGGGGCAAGGCCTTCCGCATCCCCCTGAGAGGTTGGAGAGGAAGAAAAAGTATGAAAAAGCAGGATGTTAGTAAAAAGCAGAAGTTGGGGGGTGACACTGGAAGATAGGAACAGCGTGGGAGCCACCTGGGCCGCCTCGGTGCCTGGCTCTGGGGGCATCAGCTTGTTAAACCGCGCAGAGTGCCCTGCGACCCGCCCCCCCCCCCCCCCCCCCCCGCCCCAACAACCCGGGAAGGCGCCCGGTGCGGCCGGGATGGCAGCGCGGACCCTGGTTGGGCTGGGAAGGCAGCGAGCAGCCTTGCCCCGGAGACTCCCCCCTGCGGGAGACACCGGGGGCTCCCTGCTGCGGGACGGCCCCGCCACCGGCCTCCTCGGGCTGGCGCTTCGCCCGCTGGTCGCGGTGAAGAGCCCGAGGGGCCATGGACCGCCCACGCCCCTTAAGCACCGGTGTCTGACAAGGCACCGGGAGGGTCTTGTCACCCCCAAAATTATTAATGACGCTGAGCGGCATTAAGGCGGCCCGCGACGCCAGCACGGCCGGTGGCACCGATGGCACCGGTGCAGGTGGCAATCGGTCGAGCCGGTGGCCCGCGTGCCCAGCACCCCTGCAGGGGGCCCCCGCCCAGCGGGCACCCGGCGGGCGGACGCGGCCCCTTTAAGGCGCGCGGGAGGCGCGGCCCCGCCCCGCCCCGCCCGGCCGCCGGGGCGGCTGTGGGGCGGCCTGAGGGACCGCCGCCGCCTCCCGCCGCCTCCCGCCGCGCCGCGCCGAGGCAGGGCAGGGCGCTGCTGGGCCAGCGCTGCGGCGGAGGGCGGCCCGGCCCGGCCCCGCGGGCGGGCGGGCGGACGGACGGACGGACGGACGGACGGACGGACCGACCGACCGACCGACCGACCCACCGGCAGAGCGGCCGACGGGCGGACGGACTGACGGACGGGGAGCCTGGCGGGGGAGCAGCCCCATGGCTCTGGATTTATAAACACGGCGCAGATGGCGGGGCCGGGGCCCCGCGCCAAGCGCTGCCCCGCCGGCCGCTGAGGCGGGAGGCGAGGCGAGGCCCAGAGGGAGCGGCGGCCATGGGGGGCGGCAGCTGCCGGCGGGATTAGGTAAGGCGGGGGGGGCCCGGGCGTGGCGCTGCCCGGGGCGGGCCGGGGGCCGGGGGACCCTCGAGTGAGGCCGGGCCGCTCCCCGCCAGGTAGGGCTGCGGGCCGCCGCCGTTACGTAAAACCGAAAATGTGCCGCGGGAGCTGGCGGCCGCCGGAGAAACTTTTTTTTCCTCTTTTTCCCCTTGTTTTTCCTCCTTCTTCCCTCAGGGGACAGCTCTGCGCGGGGAGCTTCGGGCCCGGGGGTGCCCGCACTCCGCCAACTAGCGGGGACACCCCGCTTGCGGACCGGGGGCACCCCACGGCCCCTCCCCGCCTCGGCCCCGGCCCTGCCCCGCACGCCCCGGTGGCCCGCAGTGGGGGGGGGACGCGGCCCCGGGAACCGGCCCGGGGAACCGGGCACCTGCCCGGCAGGGGCACCTTACGGGCCTCCCCCCCCGCCCCCCCCAACCCCATCCTGCCCCGGCCCTGTCCCGTACGCCGCCTGCGGCCCGCAGTGGGGGGGTGCGGGGGGGTTCGCAGCCCCGGGAACCGGCCACCTACCCGGCGGGGGTGGCCCCGGGGGGCGGCCAGGTCCTCCCCGGACCGTGCGGCTGGTGGGTAAATGCTGGTGGTGGGTACACGAGGCTGGTGTCTGCAGGCAACAAGTGTATGTCTTGCTGGAGCCCAGCTGCAGTCTCTGGAGTGACTGGCTTTTTTTCTCCCTCTGTCGATTCTTAGAATCCCTGGTGCCCTCTTATCCCTCGGCCCTTTCTCCTGCTCCCCTGCCCTGACAATGCACAAAGAGCAGGCTGCAGTGGGTGCAGGCAGCTGCCTGCCATGTGGGCTGCTGCCAAAGCCACTGAAGCAGCAAAACCTCTAGGACCGGGGCTCGCGCCGCCTGGGCCGGGGGGCTGCGTTGACCCCCCCGACCCCCCCCCCCGTCCTTCCGCTGCCTCCAGCCCCACGGCTGGCCCTGCCTGTGCGGCCCCGCATGCCTGCGCTGGCGGCTGGGGCTGCTCCCTCAACCGTGTGGTTTGGGTCAGCTCAAGAATTTGCCTGAAGAGCAGGATGGTGATCTGTGCAGCGGGGATCTCCAGTGCCACCCTTTCGGTTTACCAGTGTTCGTGGTTTGAACTCTTTCTGCGACCTCTCCCTCGGTACTCGCGTGAGGCATGAGCTCTGAACGCCTGAAAACGTCGGGGGTTTGCTGAATCGGGTATTTTTAATCCGGCTTTGGTGGATGTGATGGTGTTCTGCTGCTGTTCCTTGGCTGCATTGGGTGAGAGTGTTTCCATTTAGCGGAGGGCTTTTATCAGCAAGGTTAAGTTTTAGTTTGCTGCATGCCTTACAGATAAACATTTGGTACTACTGCTAATTCATAAAGGGATGTGAATTGGGACAACTGGGTGAGTATTTCCATCTCTTCTGAAGGTGGTGACAGAGCTCTTGGAGGGCTTTAGTGAAGACATGCTTTCCTGGATGGTTTTCATGGAGTTGTGCTCAGTTCTTTGGATTTCAATGCTGACTCCTTGGTGATTTTGGGACCTAGCTCAGCTTCCCGTGTGCCTGCGTTTGCCAGCTCTGCGCAGAAGCCGTTCCTTGGGTGGGGAACACGGTAAGCAAGGCTGGCAAAGTGTTTTGGGGCTGAGTCTTGAGAAGCCATGGGAGGGAAGTTCTGTGTGTGACAATATTTTATAACTTCAGTTGAGTAAGTTTTGGTATGAGAGAGACTCTTGCAAAACGCATTTAGTTTATTGAAAGCAAATGCACTCAAACCTCAGTTTGTTGTTGCCAAAAGGAAAAAGTAGAAGCTATTTTTGGTGCGAGAGAGGAGATGGGGCATGCACATGTCTGGGGCAGGAAAACACTGGTACTTTGTTCTTCTGGCTTCATGTGGGTGGTGGTTTCTGTTATTTAGCTGTGTGTTTCTGCCAAGTTGCAAAACATACCTGGTTCTGAAAACCCTGTGGAGGTCAGGGCCGGCTCTGCGCAGCTGGTTCTGGGCCCGTGTGGGAACACCTCCCACGCTGGCATCTCCAGCGCTGGAAAAGTGGGTGGATGCTTCTGGCTTCACACCTTTGAGTGCCAGGGAGGTGACTGACATTTTTTCACGACAGGATCCGGACTGAAACCGTAAACTTGTTTCATGCAAGCCACCGAGCAGCTGCTGCTTGGCAGTACCTTTCCCTTGCTAATGGCGGTGGTTGGATTTGAACCAAGTTGCCTTGCGTGGAGGTTGTACCAGTCCCTGGAGCCATCCTGAGCTAAATCCAAAGAGGATTTGGTTCAGGCTGTGCTCATGTCTTGTAATTAGGAGATCCAGTCTGGTAAAGGCAGTTTTGTTTTGATTGGAGATGAAGGTGTGCAATGCAGATGTTAAGAGAGCTACCAGTCTCATCCTCACGGCAGCTCTGGACTGTGCTAGCTGGAATTGGGTCATAGGAGATGGCTTCATCTTTTGTGAAATGGCTGTAAATTATTTGTCACCTTGATGGCTCCTGGTGTTCTTCCCGCAGCTGGTTCTGGTTGTTAATGGCCTCTGCTGGAACGCAGTCCTGTTTGTGGCCAGGTCATCCTGGGGAGAAACCTGCTTGAAGTCAAGCATAATTTACATGTTTGAGATAGTGTCAGCTTTCACAGCTCTTTGGGGAGGAGGAAAGTTACAATTTGCCCAGTTTCTAGATGAGTAGGTAGGAAAGGAAGGATTAAATTGGTAAATTTTCAGAAGTGGGTTTCTGGCAGCTGACTTAAGGAGTTGTAAAGTGGGGGGCGTTATGGGTTTGAGAGGGCCTGTGCTTGAGGTGCACTACTACCCATCCCTATCCTGATGTCTCATTCTGACCAGGTCACTACATGTGTCTGAAAATTGAGGCCAGGAAGGTTATGTGAAGTTCAGTGTGTTAGAGCAAGACTGCTGGAGAGCTAGTGGAGTCTCTTTCCTCAGGAGTGCTTTGCCCATTTCAGTGTGAGGGCTTGTTTACTCCCAGTGGCAAAGTACTGGTTCCCGCCTGGGCTTGTGCCTGCAAGCAGTCATCCCCCAAATGCAGAGTGCGGACTAGATGCAGGGGTATTCCAGGATGGAAATCCAGGGCAACGTGTTTTTAAAACGACTGTTATCTTTGGGCAGCTGCATTTGTGTGAACTGTGGCTCGCTTCAGTCTTCACTAAGAGATTTCAATGGAGAGCAGGGGCAGCTCTAAGAGAACTAGAAATGAGGTACAGCAGCACCCAAGTTGCCTCTGTGATTAGCGACTGAGGCTTTTGCAGCTGCTTAAGGATTTGGGCATCGTGAGGTCGTGGATTCTTGTCTAGGATGCTGTGGCACAGGCTCTTGCATGGCTTTGAAGTGCCCTTGCTGCATATTAATATAGGAAGGTGGTGGAGAATTGCTGCTGATGGCTGGGCTTGTGCTGGCACACAGGTGTCGGGGTCTCTGATTTTTCTTGTAATGTCAAAGGGATATATCTTTGCACCTCAGTAGGAAATGAAAAGGTGTATCATTTAATGAGCATGGCTAGAGCAGGGATGCTTCCTAAAAAAGGATTGAAGAGGGGAGCTGGAGCTCCAGAACAAAGGGCATGGAAATGCATGCAAAAGCCTGGTCAGGGTGAGGGAGGGATCTGGTAGGAAGGGGAGGAGGGCAGAAGAGCAGAAGGAAATGAGTGATTTGGCAGTTTTGGGAAGTGAGCCCTGACCCGCATGCGAGGCAGCAGCGGGACTGTACTGGGAATTGAGAAATCTGGGTTGCTCCCCTAGTCCTGCTGCCCACCCCACTTGCTACTTCCCTTCTCGAGGCCACCAGTTCTCTCTTCTTGACAACCTGCCACTGGCAGCTGGAGGCTCCCTGGGGTCTGGGCTTATTAAAGACGAGGACTGGGTGTTTTTGGTGAGCAGGAGAGCTTCTACCCCTGCCATTGTCACGGTGGGAAGCTTAGAGAGATGGGACATGGTTGTGGCTGTGCAGACAGGAAGAGAAGCCGTTTGCTGCGGACCCTGCCGCTAACAGCGTGTACTTGGCCACTGGTCCGAATTTGGCTTGGAGTGGTGACCAGTGCTGGAGGGAAAGCAGTAAAGGCAGAGCTGGGTGGCCACGGCTGCGATTGCTACCACAGTGCTAGGGCTAGTGGAGAGCTCAAGCACGGAGTTGGGGGGATGACAGGGAGAGCAAAGCAATCGGCACAGTTACGTGCCTGCTGGGTGGCACGGAGGATGCTGATAATGGTTAGTGCTCTCAAGCGCTTTATAGCTGCGGAGCGCTGAACAAACATTAACGAATGTAAAGGATAGAAGCTTTGTCTAGTTACAGCGAAGGGAAGTTAACTCCAAATTAACTTTATGATCCGTGAAACTGAAGGTTATTTAAAAAAATAATAACATAAATGGAAATGCTGAAGTTTTCCAGAGTCGCTGAGTACACTGCTTGTTGTTTAATGCCTTCCATTTTTTCACTCCCAGTCTGTGTTTTTGGCTCGGGAACAAATTACAAGCAATATCAGCTTACGCTTGGATTTGAACCCACATTACTCTTAGTCAGCTGAAATATTTCCCCTTATCGCCGCTCCCATAATGTTTATTTTAGACCGGATAGCATCATGGCTTTTCTGCTAGCTGTAGGGAAGAAGCCAGTCTTTGGAACAGCCCAGCACCTTGGAAAGAAATGATCTGGAAGCTGGTTCGGTTTCGGAATGACGTACGGCTTCGTTTTCCACAGAGTGCTTTATGCCAGGCTGTATCCCAGAACAGTTTGCGGCGTTAAAAACCCAGGAGGCGGCAGATGGATGAATTGCTGACAGATTTAAAATCGTATGACAAACACAAAGCATGCAGACGTGAGGCCAAGGTGGGAGGAAGGTTGCAGGGGGAGGTGGAGGCAGAAAGGGTGAGTAAGTTATTCTGGGCAGGAAGAGATGTGCAGGCAAAGGCAGACTCCAATGGGTTCAGCCTAGAAGGGGAAGGGAAGGTCTACAAGAGGAGGGATGTGGTGAGGAGCGTGTTCCCATCAAAGGGCAGGGAGCCCTCAGTGTCCTGGACCAGTGGTGGGGAGGAGGAGGAAGGGGCCATGTCCAGCTTTGGTAGCCGCGGTGAGGCCAGGAGGAGCAGGGCTGCCCTGGGAGGAGACAATGTGGTGGGGCCCAAAATGGTTTCCTCCTGTGGGAAGTGGTCTGGGGGAGAGTGCCAGCACCCGGGGAGGCAGGGGCGGTGTGGGTATTGTCTCTGGTAGCTGCAGCCCTGGCTGCGGCTCTCCCACTGGTGCGTGTGTTGAGGGAGGGAGAGCCGGCAGGATTTCCTCTCTGTGGTGCTGGCTCCCGGGTTAGTAACTAACCAAGCAGTCTAGGTTTATCCTTTCATTGTGGAAGAGAATTATTTACATAATACCACTTGGCGTAATCTTTATTTAGCATTGTTTCCCTGGCGTAACGCTGGACTGAGTGGTGGTGCGCAGAAATGCAGCTTCGGCCCAAATATGTGGGAAGCTTACCCTTACCATCTGGGTGTGCTTCCCCCCTGCCTGTGCAGGGAGCTGGCTGTAAACTGAAAAAAAAAAAAAAAAAAAAATCTCCAGTGGCGTGGTCTTCTGTCATGCAGTTTTTGGGACCCTTACATCTTCTAAACACTGTTTTGTGCAGATGGTGGTGGCCCTGTGCTGGTACCTGAATGCTTCTCACCAGCTTCCTAAGCAACACAGTTAAGGTTTGTCCTGTGCGTGTTAGGGCAAGAGAGCGGTTTGCTTGGTGCTCTTCTGCGTCTCTGCGTTGAAGGCAGAAGGAAAGAAATGTGTCAGCCCGTGGGTGGAGGATGACAGGTTTTGGGAAGGTTCCTGGTGTGGATCAGCCATCGTCTGTGATCAGTCCCTGAGGACTTGCTGTCTCCCAGGTGGGCAGGTTGCGTCCTCCTCAGGGAGTGTGTAATTGCAAGGTCTGGAGGCTTAGGTGGTTGTGCAAAGAGCTGGGGGCCGATTATTGCGGCACACTGTGGTGAAGGACTGAACCCTAGGCTTGGGTTTCAGTGGGGTGTTGAATCGGTGAGTGGGGTGAGCAGGCAAAGGCAAGCTTTCTGAAAATCTGCCTGTACCTCCCACTGTACAGTGCTGGCTGGAGAGGGTGGAGGGTCTCTTTACGCTGTGGGATGTGTTGGCTTTTAACAAGCTGGGGCAAACAATGGAAAGTTGGCTTTCTTCTGACAATATTTTAAAAGCTTATAAAATTACTCCACCAGCTACATTTTCGTAGGACCAGGTCTCAGCTGCATGCTGCTTGATCACATTGTAAATAGCTCAGTCTTTGGCCTCTACAAACTTCTCAGGCACATACCTCCCAGTGCAGCAGAAACACCGGTTTAGCACATGGTTTATCGGTGGCAGCACCTGGCTCATGTAGCAGGAGCACTTTGCAGCTCTGCAGAAGTGTTTACTGCTGAGGCCGTGTGATCTCTTTGGCCTGATGTTGCAAGGAGCTGGTTTTGCGAAGGCTGTGAGTCCCCAGTGATTTACACGGGATTAACCTGGAGGCGCGCACAGGGTCCAGGCTGGACATTGGCATGAGATGGCCTCTCCTGTGGGCTGTGCTAGAGGGTGATGCAGATCCTGTGTCCGTTTTGTGCGGGTGATGTGGATGTTACCCCATTAAGCCTGAAACTTGCTGGAACAAAGGTAACTTGTTAACACCCTCCTTGAACCACTTACACCTGGCAGGGTGAGTTTGCATTGGATCAGCGTTGAGATGTGTGACTGCAGCATTCCTGATCCACTGCTTGGAGCCCTAAAGCTTCCTCTACTGACTCTTCAAGCCTCTGCCGTTACTGTCATGCAATTCATGGTATCATGTGGTATGCAAATCTTGGGTGTGTAACAGAGCAGTGGTGTTTGGTATCAGAGCTGAGCACTTGGGAAGTTTCTTGTCTTTTGCCTGGGGGTGTTTTTCCTGCATTGAGACCTTAAATAACTGTGTCCCCTCTTCTCTGGCACAAGAGTTTCTTCTGTTTGGCGAAGGGGATGACTCTTCCCTGTTGGAAAGACTATCTTAATCGAGCCCTTATTTTTCTGCGGGTACCACATATAATTCCATTAATAAACTGTTCAAGCTCCTTTAAAGCAGTTACAGCTTTGCCTTTTCTTTTTCTTTTGGTTTATTTATTTTTTTTTGGCCTTTGCTGCAGAGTTTCAAGCTCATGCCAAAGTCTCGGCTTCATTTCTAGGTCACCGGTCTGCCCTTTCATTTCCCCCCTCACACTGAAGTTGACCGGCTTGTTTTGATTTGGTAATATGTGAGGTGGTGTCCACAGACAAAACCAGGCAGGCCAGTGAAATTCATGTTTCCCTGCAGCCTTGTTCCTGGTGTGTGTATGTGTGTGAAATAATTTCCAAATGCTAGACCAGAGGTGATTAAAAACTGTCAAAGAAATAAAATGCAACAAAGTCTGCGTTACAGGAATCTGTGTGTCAGGTGCTTTGGGAAAACTCTCTGAACTGGCAGTGGAAAAAGACTTCAATATTCTCATCTAAGGCTTTCTAGTCTTAAATAAATGTCGTTTATTTGGGAGGTGCTGATGAGGCAGCCTGAGCGTATCCAGGCTGAGCAGGAGGTTGGTTGCCGCTGGCTGTGTGCAGGGGCCTGGGGCCAGGAGCGCTGCCTGCTGCGCTTGCTCTGCAGAGTTGTTTGGGATCCTGAGCTGCTGTTGAGATGTTTTGCATGATGTGGCACAGGCACCTGGGCAGCTAGCTGGGCTGCGGGCTTGTGGCTGGAGCTGCTGAGCGTGACTGGCAAGGGGCAGAGGGGTGAAAGGCTGCTCTGCAGCCCAAGTGGATGCTTGAGGGGATGTGAAGAGCTGAAATCCTACTGGGGAGTGGCACGTGGTGTCTGTTGCTTGCTCTGAGTGAGTGCAAGTGCTTGTTTTTTACTGAGCTGCAAGGCAATGGATGCTCAGAGGTTTTTATGCAACTCCCGTGTTGGGACCGTGAAGCAGTTGTCATGTCATCAGTTAGATGTGTTGAGCATCTTTATTTTTGGAGCAAATGATCCTGCTGACAGCGTGTATAGGAGGTGTCAGCCATCCCTTTTTTCTTCTTCCTTACTATTTTTTTTTCTTCACTTGTAGGTTTTGGTCTTGGCTTTGCTTTGCTCCCTTGACAGGGTGGCTGCTAAAAAATTTTGTTATGCTTTTTGATGTCTGTGTGTCTTAAGATGCCTTGATTAGAGATGCACATAAAGAGCTGAGGCGGTTTTGGTCCATAACCCAGCCAGCTGTCGGCAGCGTTCCTGAGGGCTGTGTGGTGATGGACTTGAGAAACACTGCAGGATTTTGGGTTTTCTCCAACGTTATGAAACAAAAGTAAAGAGAAGTCAGCATGTACCTGAAGGGTTGTGTTTTTCTTCTAACTCTCACTGTGGAAAGCTAAGGTTTGCATCTTCCTGGCTGAGGCTGGTGCTCATGAAATCTAGAGCACTTCTGTGAATGTCCTTAAACTCTGCCAGCAGCAGGTGAAAGCAGAGAAATGGGGAGTTTGGTTTGCCCGGAGGTGGAGGAGTTGTGCTGCATGCGTGCAAGCACTCTGGTTGCTCCTGCTTCCCCTGCCAAAGACAGTGTGAGTTTTGCTATCTGCTTCAGTGAGACAAGAACTTTAAGCTCCATCTGTGGCTTATGGGGTTTTTTTTTTGCGTTTTGTTCAGTTGTGCTTTTTAAATGGCCATAGATTTCTTCTCGGCGGGAGGTTTCATTCCCCACACAATGTATCATTGTGTTTGTCTTGCTCTAGTTCCTTGTTTTATGCGGAAACACCTTGAACCTTTGGCTGAGTTGGAAGATGGGTGCAGAGTCAGACCCCTGGCTGCAGGCGTTGGGCTGTTCCAGGAAGAGCGTGTCTGTGCACGACTCCAGCCGTGAGTTACCCGGTTGCTGCTTGAGGCATTAGACATGTTTGGCTAACGCAGGCACTCCCCTGCGTTTTGATCAGGCAGTCTACACATACATATTTTTGTTTTACGGAGGCTGATCCTTAGGGTAAAGAAGGCTGTAGCCAGAAATAAGTGAGTGTTCACACTTGCCTTTATGAACTTCTTGAGTATTTTGCCAAATAATTCTTAGGTAAGTGAGGCTATAATACCTACTATAAAGGACATGGCCAGGAATGCTGCTAACCCGAGGGCCTGATCCTTTCTTTTCTCATTCCAGTTTTGCATAAACCTGATAAAGGTGCCTGTGCTGTCTTGGCCATTTGCAGTTTGCTTTACGAAGCCTCTCAACCAGCACAATAAATGTCTAAATAAATACAGCAGCTTTGCCTTGCAGTCTTGCCAAGTCAATTTGGTGTGTATGTTGAGGAGGCAGAACAATTAGTTACAGAGACAAATGGGTCTTCTCTGTGTTCTGTGCTCCCGTCACACGGCCAGCTCCCAGTGTTGCGATAAGCGTAACGGTGAAATCTGTATTAAGCAACCAATTAAGGCATCTGCAGAAAAAGGAGGGGGGTCGGGGGAGTGGGGAAGTAGCAGCTTAACATTAACCTGCTAAGAAAGGTGGAGCTGAGTCGTATCTCTTAATGGGTTTGGGGCTGTCAAACAAGGGTGATTTCTTCTGCCTTTTTCACAGTGTCTAGCTGAGTTCTTTTAGGCTGTGTTTCGGAGCTGTGGGGGCTTTGCTTGTAGTGCTGGCTAAAGGAGTTTGTTACCTTGCAGCCCCTCACCATGTGCTTCTCCTTCCTGTTCTTTTTGACCTGAGTAATTGAATAAATATCTTCACCAAGCGGTCGTGCTGGTGGTTGAGTTGGCACCACTTTGGGGTAGTATGGGTGCTGCGAGGAGGGATGGGGAGCCAAGGGGCAGCCAGCCTGAAATCAGGGGATAGTGGCTGTAATTTATACAGCTTGTTTACATTTCAAACCTCTCTTTTGCTGGAGTATACTTCACAGTCCTGAAATTCTTCTCGAACTGGGAGATTTTTCTCTCAAACTTCTGTGCAGCCCTGTTTGCAGATGTTGCTCATGTCTCCCCCTAGCAGAGGACAAACCAATTTTGCAACAGGTGATGCAGACCCTCACGCAGGGTTCTGTTTGTGTTCTCGCAGCAGCAGTGATTTCAGCTTGGAGTCACTCTCAGGCAGTGTTGGCAGAAGTTGTGTCCCTTTCTGCTGTGATCTGGGCAGCTGGGAAGGTCTGTGGCATTTGTTCCTCTTCCGTGGGCTGGAAATCCACTGCCTGGTTGAGAAACATGGCTGGGAGTGCTCCTCCATGGCAGGGTTTGGGCTTTCCATATTGCCTTCCCTGTGCCTGTCGCTGCTTTGTGCTACCTGCTGGCTGCATTACCTTTGTTCCATGAATCTTGTTTGTGCTCCCTGGGAGACTCGGTGAGTCTGTGGTTTTGTGCTGTTGGCCCTGCATATCCAGGGGAGAGCTGGTCACATACCATCCTCTGTGCAGCTTCAGCAGGCACCAGTTGTGGCTGGGTCAGGCACTTGATGAACAGAGAGAGGCAGAGGGAGGGTCCTTTTCCCAAGAGAGTTTTGAACCACTCTTCTACTGGAGCTTTGCTGAGTTGCAGATTGCTGTTTCTCTCCCACTTCTCTTCTAAATCTGCTGCTGTTCTAGAAGTGGCAGTGGTTTTTACTCGTGTGCATGGATGAATGTGTGTTGCAGCACAGAGTTTAACTGACCAACATGATGTTGATCATAACCTAGCTAGTGACGCTTAAAGTATTTGCTAGTTTGGGGAGATGGTGTAATGCGCAGTGGTCTCTTCCCAGGCACTGGAATAGATAAATGAGGTTTGGCTGCATTTGGCATGGTGTTTGGAGAGATGGACAGCTTTCTGTCGCTATTCTGGCAGATGGGATTTGAATTTTTAAGAGAAAACAGCATCTTTTTGTTTCTTCTCCCACTCAAAACCAACCAACCAAAAGCCAGGTGGAGGGCAGATCTCACAGGCATTCTGTTTATTTGCACGTGCAAATGCATCTTCTTGATGTGTCATTAACCTGGTTGCTCTTTGGTGCTATTTTTAGCAGCCTTATGATCTATAGACAAGGAGCTCTTCAGTAAGCGTTTGTAAGCAGCCCAGCTTGAGGTGGGGGGTGTTTGTGCAGAGCCGAGGGTATCCCGGGGTAGTGGGTCCTCTTCCCTGCCTGTCCAGGGGGGCCTGCAGGAGCTGGATGCTGTTCCCCTATCCTCAGTCCCATGCAGGGAAATCTGTGTAAAGCATTACTCTTCAGTTCCTGTGACCATGGTAACCGACTTAGATACATCAAACTTGACTAATTAACCTAATGGAGAATCGTTTTCAGGCTGAGTCTCTCCCCTCGGATTTCAGAGCAGAACTTGTGTTGCCTGATCCACCAGCAGCCTCTGCAGCCAGCGCTGACTTTCTCAGGGTGGCTTCTGGAGCAGGTTTCTTTCCTGGGTCAGTGCGAGCTGGCGAGGAGGGCTCTGAACTGGGCTGATGTCTTGGGCACTTCTCTTGCTCTGCATTCCCTTCTTGTTTTATAATCTCCGATTCCCACGGGAGGAAGATCCCAAACTCAGATTGGGGGGGGGGGGGGGGGGGGGGGGGAGAAACTTGCTCTGATTTCCTCCTTGGACTAGGTGAGGTGAAAGTGAAAACTTTCCTGCATCTCTCCTGTTTCTGTACTGCGCTGCAGCTCTCTGCCACCCTGACTTTTGCTGTTTAAAATCTGGTCAGGCTTAAAACGAAGCAGCCCATCCTGGAGGTGTCTGTGTGTGTCTTTCGATTTCCTCATCTTAATGTACTAGTTAAAGGCATTGCTACTTTGTGCTGTTTCTCCTGGGTTTAATTACTATTTCAGTGATTGGAGCTGCAGACTGCAGCAGGGACTTAAGAGTTCAGCCTCAATTAAGAAGCATTCTGTGCCAGGCAGATAGCGGCAGGCAGTGCTGCTATTCTCAAGTGTCCCCAGCAGTCCATCCAAACACCATGTGATCGCTTCAGTTGAGAAATCTGAGTAGGCAGAAAGCAGTTTCTGGGATAAACCTTGTGAGTGCTTCTCAAAATAGCCTGAAAGCAAGGTTTTGCTTTCCACAGCTGCTCTTGGTCCTTGAGGCTGGTCAGAATTTTAGGTGGATCACTAAATATTGCTAAGGTCTGATCTTCAGAAATCACAAGATGCCTTTTTTTTTTTTTTTTTTTTTTACTTTTTGATGCTGCTTCCGGTGTGTTTCAACTTAAAGGATTTGCGTTTTCATGTCTTTTTAGCCTTAATTGTCAGTACTGGGACCTTCCTTGCTTGCAGTTCCAGCTTTTTAAATTTTTCAGCAAAGCTGAAATCACCGCACGGTTGATGACCTCGTGTTTGACCCTTTGAAACCTCTTGGGCAGCCCAGCAAACAAATATGCTGTGACGGGAGCATAGGAGAGTAGCCTGAGCCATTACGCTGGTCAGTCATTGACTAGGACTCTTGTTTTTCTTCCTTTGAAGATCTGCTTAATGATTGGCATTGCAACCCCCACTGTG
This sequence comes from Falco naumanni, assembly GCF_017639655.2. NCBI lineage: Eukaryota > Metazoa > Chordata > Aves > Falconiformes > Falconidae > Falco > Falco naumanni. The sequence continues at coordinate 97,039,195 of NC_054054.1, read as the reverse complement.
CTGGGCACCTGGAGGGGTTCGTTGGCCGCTCCCTGTGACATCCTGGGTGCCAGGAGAGATGGCAGGGGGGCTTTAGAGAGTCCAGTGCTGTAATCAGGTTTTACTGGGGAAGAGATTGTCATTGATATCCCTGGGATTTGGCATCTGTATACATATACGAGCCAAGATCTGTTCAACAGTGTCGGTTCACATTAGTTCAGTTGCCTGGGAATAGGGTAGGGAGCATCCCACAACTGTGGTCCTTCTGTGAAATTTCTGTTCCCAATATAAAAGACAGATGCTGGTGAGGTGGGGCTTGCTGAGGGTAAATACCTGTAAATTCTGGTGCAGCTGGATGGACATGTCCGCTTCAGATGTGGGTGACTTCAGGCCAGCTTGAGAGATGAGGATAAAACCTGCATGGCTAAAACTGGTGCTGTCACACTGATGGAGACCAGTGTTCGCGGGCCTGGTGCTGCGTGGGTGACTAGAAGTTTGTGAAGCAGGTCTGAGATCTCACGGTTGTGAGTTGGTTTTCCACCCTTACTTACCAGAATACCTCCAGGTGACACTGAGCATTTGGGAGATGCTGCAGAACGGAACTCAGCAGTTGAATTCACACAGGAGAAATGAGAATTGCTTCTTTCTGTTGGGGACAAAAATTAAATGTGCTTATTTCAAATGCTTGTGATCCTTCCATGTTGTGGCTTGGAAAATGGGAGAAAAATTGATAGTGAGGGCTGACCGGCATGTGGAGAGACGTAAGGTCTTGGCTTCCTGTGGGTCTTACTTCATGAACTTTCTTGTCCTTCATGTGTTTGCTGACGCGTCAGTGGAACTGATTTTTTTTTTTTTTCTTTTGGCAAAAATGTGGTTTGAATGGATATCTTGTATTCACTCTCAACTGCTTGCCTAAGGGCGATTTGTAGCTGGGTTTCCAGGAGCATCCCTGCTCTTGCTGTGGCTTTGGCTGGTCTGCCTTCCCCTCCCAGACTGGCCATCTGCATGAGGCACATCTCTGCGGAGAGCGCTGTGTTTCGTGCTCGCCATGTACTGAGCAGAAGCCATGAAAAATGTTGTTCGGATGACAGTGATTTGGGGTAGCTCTAGAAAATAATTTTCTGCTGGTGGATAGTTCCAAACTATTTCCCTCCACCGCCCCTCGCCCTTCCCCAAAACAAAAGAAGAGATGAAAGGATTCATTAGGAATTATTCACTGGGCTCTGCCGCCTGTCTGAGATCTGGCTGTCTACGTTCATCCCCCAGCTCAGGGAAGGTCAGAGGGCATCTCCCTGGGGAGGATTTGCTGTTGACTGAATTGCACTCTGTCATTATCCTGCTGGATAACGAATGCAGTGGCCTCATTGGCACTGGCTTCAGAAAAAGCATGGTCATCTGCATGTGGCCTTGAGGCGAGAGGCAAAAACCGAAGGAGAGCAGTGTGGAAAACCTCATCTTGTGGGAAAGACCCGGGACAGACCCAGGTGGTTTGTCACAGTGGTTTTGCTTGCTGCGTGATGCTGAACAGGTCTGTAGCTGCTCTGGACCTCTTCCTTGGGAGGTGGGGGGACACAGCAAGAGGGTTTGAAGGACAAAACCCCTTCTGATGGGGTGAAACCAGTTAGATTTGCTCCTGTTTTCCACAGTGAAAAATGTGGCATGCTTGTGACACAGTTTGAGATCTTTTAGTGAGATTTAAACCATTTTTTCTGTTTGTTTTGTTTTCAAATAGGTTTCCTGAAAGAAAAACATAGAAATCCCCCTGAGCTAATTGGTGTGTGATTTGAATTAAGCTGCTACCTTGGAAGAGCTTTTCCAGCAGCTGATCTGAAAACAACCTTTCCCACAATATTGTGGGCTGTCAGTCAATGTGAAAAGATCTTGAAGTTGCTGGTGGGGGGGAGAGAGATGTGTTTTGATATGTTGCATCTTTTAGTTCAAGTGTCATAAAATACTTGGAGATGTGTGAAAAAGACCCTAATGGAGAGAGGCTGTCAGAGGGATGAAAGTCTTGGTAGCTGGAAATGAGTAAGAAACAGTTGTGGGTGCCGGAGCCTGTTGGGCTGGCTGAGGAAGTAGATAGACCTGAAGAAAATTTACATTTTAAGCGCCAATTTCAGATGATACCCACCGCCTTGTGCCTTGATCTTCTGGCAGCCGCAGGCTTAGAAGGGCTTGAGGCTGTGCCCTTCCAGCATGTGGTTGCAGGTCCCTGAAGTGCATGGGGGTGGCCAGATGCAGCCATGCGAAGTAAAGTGTTAAGCTTCAAACGTTGGCCTTCATTGCCTTTAGGCTGAGTTGGTTCCCTGGAAGATGTTGTGATCAAATTGCTGGCCCAGGTAATTTGTGTCCTGATGACGAGCAGCAGAGAGGAGGGCAAGAGTTTGTGTGTCTGCTTATTGCTGTCATCTGTCTCGAAATCAGAAATTTATGAAATGGCCTTTTGTGGTGCAGTGTGTGCGAGTGCATATTTAAGTGGTTAGCAAATATATCCAGTTGCTAGATTGGATCAGATCACTGTCTTAACAGATATAGACGGTGATGGTTCACATCTGGATGTCCTGACAATACAGTACAGCAGGAGGTGGACTTAGTGAGTTTTAAATCTTATACCTGAAGCAGGGTAGTAACTGCTTGAAATCACTGTAATTCTGCCACCAGCACTAAAAGATGTAAAATTATCCTGTGCCGCAGTAAAACAAAAAAAATAACACAGCTGCCTGGAAAATTCTTGTTGCTGTAATCCAGCACAAAGTGTGTGGGACTGGTTGTGAATCAGTTTAATTGCTTTTGGGGGTCTGATCCTCCAGATCCTTATCCCTGCAAGAAAGCCTTCTCAGAAGGGCGGTTGTCTTTGGGCTGGCGTTCAGCTGTGCGATGCATGACCAAGTAGCGGCTTGTAGCGTTTATGAACTAGGGCAGGAGTAGATCCCTTTATTCAGGCAGACCCGTATAAGCCTTCAGTGCTCTACTCTAGGCCCCAAATTTGCCTATGTTATAAATAAGTATGTGGCTGCTTGCTTGTGTGTGTTTCTTTTTTTTTTTAAGCTGAAGGCAACCCCTTAAGCTCTTTTCTGCAGGTCTGTTCAAGCTGGGGCATGGGGAATTCCTAAGAGGATTATCATGGTTTACTTGATACAGAACTTGAACTTGAGCAATGGCTTATCTTATCAGTGATAAAAGACATGGAAATGAAGTTTACATAACCGAAGAGGCCTTGAACATGGCTCCCCCCTCCCGCTGCTGGAATGACGATCTCCTGAGTTCTTCCCTGCTCACAGTTGCAGTGTTTCTGTTATCTGATGTGTACTGCCTGGGTACTGCTAGCAAGCATTTATTTCCAGCACTGTGTTTGGAGCAGTTCTCCAAGAAAAGAAGAAGAAAAGGCTGGGGGTGGAGGACTGCAGAGGCTTAGCAAGAGAGGCTGGGTGTTTGCAGCTTTTGCTGGAAAGCTTGGTGTCTGGGCTGGAGAGACCGGTGCTGATCAGGGCTTGGTTGCAAGCTTCTGTGTAACACTGAGCTCAGCAGGTCATTCAAAGAACAGCAGAGAGCAGACCCCTTCGCCAGTGGGCTGTGAGCACTGGGCTGGAAAGTCTCTAAAAGTTGTGGGTAAACTTGACCCCAAGAACGAGAAAAATCCTGGGAATAGGTAAAGATGCCTGGTCTATTCCCAGTGAATCAAAAAAACCAAAAGAGTGAGGAGAGCCGGGATAATCTCCTCTGTGGCAGATAGTAAATGAATACAGATGACTGTTGGCTGCTGTAGCCTGGCTGCGTGGACCGATGGCTCTGCTGCAGTGTGGGACACCATGCCTGTGTCTCTGCACAGGTGAGGGAGGTGGTGAAGCACCCTGGCTGCCGCTGCCGGAGGGGACTGGCCCTGGCCGGGGCATTGTGGCCCTGAGCCCTGGTCTCGATAGCTCTGTGTGGCAAATGGCCCGAGCAGCTGTGTGCACAGCAGGGTGGCCCAGCGAGTGGGACAGGCTGTGGCCACCTGCTTGTGTCCTGCTGGAGTGCAGGGGCTGGGGGAGATACACGATGCTCGGCAAGCAGCTAAGTGACCAGGCATTAGGAAGAAGATAGGAGCCCTTCCACCCTGCCAGATTTCGGTGGGTTTGCTTACCCTGGTGTCCTATACCTGCCTCGTCTGTACTGCGTGGGAGGAGTTTTATTTTTTGAGCTCTTGCTGTTACAGATTGTGACAATGCTGTAGAGGTCCAGGCAGTGCTGTGCTTCCCACAGAAGGACTCAGCAGACAGTCAAAGGCTGGCAGGCTGACAGCACTTATTAGAGGTAACCTTCAGGAAATGCCACACACAGCCCTCGCTGAGCTTTCTGGCTCCGGGCGCATACAGTATTTACACCACGCTTCTTGAGTTCCCCTGAAGGCTCTCAGCCTGCAGCTGCCTTTCTGTGCTCTGCCACCTGCCCTGTGTCCTCATGCTCCAGCGCCTGGGGTTGGTACTGGCTGCGGGGCTCCTCTGGCAGCAGCCCACCGTGCTGGGGGGAGCTGTCGACACTAGCTCTTCCTCTGCATGGCACAAAGGTCACGTACTTCGGCCTCCTGAAAGAGGTCCCTGTTGTAATGTGCTTTTAGAGCCTTAGGCAAAGCCAGCACCAAGTTTTCACGCTTGTGTGTGCAGGGAATGAGCCATTAAGAAGTGCAGCACCTGCACAGCAGCTCCTTCTTGAAATGCAGGGCAATAACATGGGATCAGCTCTTCTGTCTAAGCAGGTGACTTGCTCGAGCAGCAGTATGTGGAGTTCAAAGCCAAAACCCAAGCACTAACATTTGAAAACTTTCCTCAGGTTGTCTTGATGGTGTTTCTTCATCCCACATGGGGGTGGGAGGAAGGAAATGTGATAGTATCTGGTTCTGGTAAATGACAGTGCTGAACAGCAGCACCTGAAGTACTGGGTGGTGATGGAGCCTGGACTGTGTAGGTGTGGGGAGGCAGCGCTGTGCACTGCCTGGGGGTGTTTGCCCCAAAGGCAGGTCAGGTATTTTCTGTGCTTCCTGGGAGAGAGGTTGGGGAATGTATATCTGAAGGGTGAGGTTATGGGATGTGCTCAGGTCTGGCCTTGGTGTGCTGCCCCCGGAGCTGGTGGCCTTTAAGTCTTCTACGGACTGAGGAGTGACTTTTCCAGCAGCAGCTGGCTGGAGTTTGAGCTTGGGTTTGGTTGCCCGAGTAGGTTCAGCTGCTTGATCCACCCACACTTATCCCACTGCTTGTAGTGTGCAGAAGCCACGTGTTTGCTTGATGCTGTGCTCCCTTCATTGAAGGATCAGCTGTGATCCCTCCCTAGTGGATTTGTCATATGAATAGCAGAGAGCTGCTGTCTTCCTGGGCATGACCCTGCTCAGGGACGGTGGGAGCTCGCTGGTCCCTGGCCCCCATGGGGTTATGCTCTGGGATGCTCCAAAGCCTCTTTGGGCACATGCATTTGCAGCGTGGTAAGCCTTCTCTTCCCGCTATCTTATGCGCACTTGCTGTCAGAGGGGAACCGGTGGAGGGGCATTAAAATCCCACTTCATTATTATTAATTTCCAGTAATACTTACTCTATGAGAGGCTCAGAGCGACTCGTTGCTTGGACTTGCTCAGTGGGGAAGAGCAGGACAGACCGCCTCAAGCTGAGGTCCCTTGGCCATGTCGGCTATGAATCCCCTGCTCCTCTAGTGTGGATTTAATTTCCACGGTGCTGCAAATGCTTCCCCAGTGCCCAGCTATCAATTGAAGAGCAGTGGGGGGGGTCTGCGGGGGGGTGGTGATGGTGGGGAATGACTTGTGGTCTCCATGGCAACCTACAGACGATAAATGGATCAATGTGCTGTTCTGCACCATCTGAAACTCAAGCGGCGCTGGCTAAATCTGGGGGCTGCCTTTGCCTGCCAGATCCTGCTGTGGGGCCATTAGTGTGAGACAGCACAGCACGAAAGCCTTCCCATCAGCACGCCTCTGAAAACGGGCACTTGCCATGTTTGCTGCGGAGTGTGCGAGGTTTGTGCTGGAAACCCATGCCTGGCTCCCCAGAGACCTGTGGGGGTTTGGGTGTCTGTAGTGCTGCACTGGTGCATTGGGGTTTAGGTGCTGTTACAGGCAACTGACCAGGCATCCAAATCACTGGGATTTGGGAAGGGTAAAGAGAAATGGCTCATTACCCCTCCACCACTTCTTAAAGCCTCCAGCTTTTTCTGCACAAGCACAAGGGAGATTTATGCTTCCTTTTCTGCGAGTTAAAAGGCTCAGGATCCTGGACAAGGTTTGTGTCTGGGTGGTGGGTAAGGGCAGCTGCCTTTGTTCTTGCTTCTGCTTCTGGTGGTGTGGATAAACAGAAAATCTGTCTTCTAAGCTGCTGCTCCAGTGTTTTCACAGTGGCCAGATTTACTTAACAAAAGAAAATATTGATCTTCCTCCACTACATTTTGTAAAAACTTATCTTGGTATGAAGTTTCCAATCTGCTGCTTTTTAAACAGGATCTCCAGTGCCGAGGTGTGGTATGTGCTCTGGAGTCACACCTGGCTCGGGTTCAACCACAGACTCCCCAGTTTTTAGCTGGAGCCAGGGGCTGGTGTTACTGGAGCCAGCAGAAGGCAGCGGCCGGGTTGCTGCTGGCTGGCTCAGCCCAGCCAGGCATGCTCAGTGGCACTTCTTTGGTCTGTGCTTTTCTGGTTGTGTGATGGGGTAATCCCACATGTCTCACAGCGCTTTGAGCCCTGCAGATGTAACTGGCCGCTTTCTTTCGGCGTTGGAGGTTGGCTGTGGTGGTGAGGATGTGTGCAGGCAAGCTCATGATCTGAGGCACTGCCTGGCCTCTGCTGCGCTTGCATCTGGGTGCATCAATGCAGGTCCGTCACAACGGGAGGAAAACTGTTGCTTTCCATGTTACAAAGGGGCCTGGAGAGATGAGTTGCCAGAGGCTGCACCTGAGGCTTGTGATGAAGCTGGGAGTACCTTGCAGAGCTCTTGAGTTCGAGTTTTCTGCCCAGACTTACATCTGAGATGAAAACTAGTATCTGTAGGGCTCTTCCCACCTTGATTTCCAAATGCCGTTCAGGATGATTGGAGGGACTCTGGTTCCTCAGCCAAGTCTGTTTGGGCAGGGATGCGGGTGCATTTCATTTCTAATTCATGGTGTTATGATTGTTCATGCAGGCAGGGAGACCTGCTGTCTGCAGTGGGGTGAATAATCCTCCAAGTATGCTATGAAACCATGTGTCTGCTGTGGTTCTGTCTGTCCAGCTCTGCCTGTAACCCGTGGTGTGCCCTGCCGAGCTGTTAGGGGGGTGGTGGCCTGTAACATGTTCAGGCACTCATTTCAGAGATCCCTATTGCTGTTTGTAAATGGTCGATTGTGGGACAGTCTGGCCAGATGATCTGAGCTCGTAATTCTGTGTGGTGCGATGCTGAAATGTCCAAGAAATCTGCCATCTCTGTTGCCTTGTGAATAATTTATGGGTCTCCTGACTCCAAGCTCATAAAAATCAATAACTCTTCTGGGTTCTTTTTTTTTTTTTTTTTTTTTCCAGCAGCAGTTTGGTTAAACTCTCCCATTCTTTTGAGCTGCTGATGTTGAAAGGCCATGGCTTGTTCACTTACCTGAGCCATGTTTTCCTTTTGCAGCGGAATTGATCCAGGCTTTTGCACAGAGCTGTCTGTTGCTGTTCTTCACCAGGACGTCGGGCTCAGGTTACTGCAGGAGACAACCTCCCTTACATCTTTTCCACAGGCTGGTGCAAGTCTTCAGGCTGTTAGAACTCCTGTGCCAGGGCAAAGCAGCAGAGCTTGGAGAGGTTGAAGTGTGTTGCTATTCTGCCTGAGCATTGTGGTACCAGCTAACAAGAGGTTAAAGTAGCTGCTGGGGGCGACTGGCAGCAGCAGGAAGCCGGTTCCTGCCAGCAGATCTGCAGCCCCCTTAGCCCAATAATTTGGATATGGATATGTTAATTTATTCCTGCAATTTCTAGGCCTGTCTCTGAACACTGAAGCGCTCTGATGATCTTTGCTCCCTGTCAGGCTTGGAAACGAAGCCTGAAGTGTACCAGTAACAGCTGTGCCCTCTGTGTTGGGTTATTATCCTTTCAGAATTTAATAACGTGACACCCCTTTTTACTGGATAGCTTGTCCTTCCCTCTAGGAACAGATCGATAACAGACCTTGTATCTGCTATTTGGATGTAATTGCTAGTGTCAGCTGATGTCTGGTGCTGTTTCTCCAAACAGCCCTGGGAAGCGCGATGGGCTGTGGGGAGCGAGGATTTCTTTTTCCAGGCTGGTGCCACACCACATCAGAAAGCCTGAAATGAAGAGATGGTTTTGCAGAGAAGTTTCACTGCTCCCTTTTCTTCCTGCTTGAATTTTGTGAAACTTAGGCTGTGTGTTGAGGAGAGGGAGAGAGGAAACGAAGCCTCTGAAGGCAGCGGCGGATAGCTGCGTATGAGCCACGATGCTGCGTTTGAAGGACTCCAAGGAAATTAAAGCTGACTGCTTAGTGATGGTCTTGGTCTGCAAAGCATACAGATTTCGGTAGGTTAGCTGTAGGTGGAGGAAGGGTTCGGCTTTGCATGGGGAGAAGGTGAGAGGGGGCTCTCCATTGCAAACAACTTATTCTTCCTGAGTTTTTAGGGTAACTGAATTGGGTAACCGCTGTACTTTTGTGCGTCTAATCCATGGGTTTCCTGGGGAGGAAGGAGGAAATGATTCAAGTGAGGTGTAGGGCGTGTAGTAAAAAGGGGAGGTTTACACCAGGGCTGCTCGTCTCCTGCCTGGTTGTCCCTCTTGCTCTGTTTTCCCTCTCCCTGGTTGTAGCCAGCCTTTGCTGGCATAACTGGTGGGATGCATAGCTGTTGGGAAGGAGAGAGGGCGAGTTGCTGGTAATCCGAGGACTGTTTTTCAAGGGAGCAGTACTTTTTTTAATGAGTGGGTTTGAGGTGAGGATTATGTGTATGGAAATAATAGTACTCGGAAAATACATGAACATAGTAACTATAAAAAGTCTGCAGAATCTAGCACTGAAAAAATACTTTATAAATACTTCCTAGCAGTGGAGTTGGCTAGCGTAATCCTGCAAGGAAGGAGAGGCAGAGTGATTGATGGTTGGCTCCATCCTGCTTTACCCCTAGACACGGAATGCTGTAATAAATATGGTTGCCTCTTGGTATCACACCCTTAACGGGAGGCATAATATTAAGTTACAGTCTGTGTAGCTGGCTGGGGGAGGTCCATGGGATGGCATTCCTGCCTTGTTTCAGTCTATGACAAAACTCCTGTGGATGGAGTCAAGGCCAGGCTCTTGCTCTGTGTATTTGTTTAATCACCTTGTCTCCAGAGAACACAACACTGCTGCGAAATGCAAAACCATTTCATTAAGAATACTTGATGCCCATTTTCCTAGTTGAAAGGTATGTGCCATCATGGGCATATTTTTGTTTGTTTATAAAGCCTGCATGCATGTGCAGCACTGTGCAAATCATTTGAAGAATGGGATGAGTACCTAAAATCAGGGAGGAGGCATTATTAGGAAATATAAAACCTGCCCTGTGCAGCAGTGTGTGCTTCCACCAAGCAGAGCTGTGACCTGCAGTTGGCCTGTGCTATGTACTGCACTTCCCCCCTTTCTTCTTTATTTTTTAAAATTTTTCATTATTATCTCTATTTTTGTACCCAACTAAACTGGAGGTGGAGGAGTGGGAGAGCAGAACAAGACAGATGGATATAATGGGGCTAAATCCTGCGCAGCTGTTTTCTCAGCAGCCATCTCCCTTACAATCCCAAGGAAATAAATGCTCCTCTTGAGGGTCCTGATGGTTAATGATGATTTGAAGAGTGCACACAAACATCTCTGCAGACGCAGCCTGCCTGTGAGATTCCGGTCGTGCAGTGAGCCCTGGGACCCTGCTCCTCTTGCATTCAGTGTGATGATAAATCATTCATAGCTTCAGCAAATGCAATTCTCTTCCTCGCTCTGCACGTAAACAGCCCAGGACCCTGAAGGAAGCCTGCATTTGTAGTCCTCGGAGGATAAGGCAAGTGCTGTGACAGCTGGGAGGATCCGAAATTAAAGTTACGGGAAGGGCCCTGAGTGCATGGGTGTAAAAGCAATCCTGTATGGGTGAGTTTGTTGTTCTGTTTTCTAGCAGTCCCAGGGTGATGAAGGGAGAACAGGGATGTGCTCCTCTTGTGTCCTGACAAATCAAAATCATTGCTGTGCTTACAGCCCTTGTTTTGTAGGGATCTGGTTGCAAACAGTGATTGTGATGCCTTGCATGTCACTCTCACCTTCAGGTGGTAAGGGGAGAGGTAAAGGAGTGCTGAGGTGGAGAAATAGAGAGACCTGGAGTTTTGATTGTAGTTGTGCAAAATGCAAGTTCATGAAGGTCTCCTGGCTTTTTTTTTTTTGGTTTGTTGTACACTGGAATGTACAGCAGGTTGAGTGGGTGGAGGATCAGCCTAGAGCCAGCTACAGCTTGGAGAAGCAGCCTTGCCTAATGTCCCCAAAGCAAGGACGAGTGACGGCTGTAGCCCCACGAGCTCTTTCTGCTGAAGCTGGTGTGGAAAGGGAGGGTGTGAAGGGGGTGGGAAATGGGACGTTGTGTGGACACCAAAATCTTAATGTGTGTGGCTTCAGACCTGGTTTGAACACCCCCTGCTCTCCTGGTGAGCTGATCTGCTGGCCAGTATGGTGCTGGCCCCAGTAACATCTGTGCTTGCTTCCCCGCTGTGCAGGCGCTGTGTTAGTTGGTATTCCAGCCCTAATCCTTTGGAAACCCCGGGCGGGAGGAATGCCCTTGGCCATTAACAGCTAGCCGGCCAGTGCACCGAGAAGGAGGGTCACTGGGCTGGAATAACTCCATCTCTTGCTGTTTCACACAGATATCCAGCCCTTAGACTTCACTCCCATCTGTGCACTAATTTGTGTTTTGGTTACGAGTGCCACACAATGAACTACTACAGGGAAAGGGGGAAACACACATGCACCTACACATGCTCTAGAAATATGTCAGAGTCAGGCTTGCTGAGAAACTCAAGCCGGAGCGTGACCTACTTTGAGACTGTTACAATCTGCAGGGGAATGCCCTCTGGATTAGATCAGCCTGATCCTATCAATTTGTGCTTCGGGCTGGAGGAAGCACTGAGTTGCTTATTTTCCCCTTTTGCGCGTGAAGTGAGGGAAGATTTTTTCTCTTTTTTTTTTTTTTTTTTTTTCCCTTTTCATTCCCTTTTAGCACTCAGACTTGAGACCAGTGGAGGTGTGTTTGGCAAGGCCAACAGCCTGGGCTCTGCTTTTCCAGTATTTGTCTGTGCCGAGCGCCTTCCTGCTGGGAGGCATCTGTACCATGGAACAGCAAAGTCCGTCCTTGTTTGCGTCTGCTTGATGAAGTTGGCAGGCAGAGGCTCTGGTCCTGGGCACGGAAAGATGCCTCAGCCAGTCTCCCCAGTACCCTTTTGATATTCGGCTATGTCAATCTGTTTGGGTTTGGTTTTTTTTGTCTGATCTGCTGCACCAAGAGGCACTTGAATAAAACGTGAGAAATTTGCCAACCCTTGTCTTTCTCTCTTGTCACCAGCCATTGTTTATGCAGGAGCTAGAAATCTTTATTTTTCCCAACTAACAAATTGCTTCCAGAGCTCAGCAAGGGTGTGCACATCCCCAGCAAGAAGGAAATAAACAGGGAGGCCACATTTAATTTCAGCGTCTGCCAGAAAGGGGGAGCCTAGCACTTGCCAAGGAAGGATTTTTGGAATAGAGGTGCACCACACGTAATTTTCCAGGAGACTCTGAAAATAAAGAAACTGGAATGGAAATAAAGCTCGCTGTGATGAAGAGAAATCACTCCGCTTTGGCTGGGAGTTTAGCCTTTGATTGCAGAGGTAGCTTTGCCTTGGGTGATTCTGGGGGGCTTTCAAAGAGGCTTTTCTCCCATCTGCAGTACCTGGCACAGCAAGAGGAATGAGGAGCAAGGGGTGTTTGGTCCACTGGTGTGAATTGTTCTGCCAGACTTCAAAGAGACATGGAAATACCTAATCTGTCGCTTTCAAAGGGAGGAATAAAATATTCTGATAGATTCTAAATGGAATCGCATCAGCGGTGCCTCTTCCACCGCTGCCTTTGAGCTGCTCACTGATCTTTCTGATTGGGGTAATGCAGTGAGGAAGATACAGTATTCCCTCGAGGGGAGCAGCTTGTGAACGTTACTGTTCAGTCAGCCTGAAAAGCTCTATTACAGACAGATTTAGACCCGTCTTTGTGCGCCGAGAGGCACAGCCTGGCTTCCGGGAGCAGGCTTTGTCTGGAGGACAGGTGCATGTTGGGCTGAATTATATTTACCCTTTTTATCTCTTGCGTGCACCACTTTCACCTGCTGTCTTGAGGAGGGGGCGGGTGAAGGGTTAGAGCAGGCAGTGGCAGGGCTGGGGATGTGGTTTGTGTGTCCCAGCAGCGAGGCATCTCTCCAGCAGGACTGCAGCATTGCTTGCTGGGGCCCATCGGTGTTTGGCAGCTCTCCAGGCACCTAATGAGCTGTCCTCTGCAAGACCAGGAAGGTGAAGGGAGAAACAGATTTGCAAATGACCCAGCTAGTATTGATTTTCTTAGTTTCTCGCATATCGCGCCGGGTTTCTGTGCGCTGCTTTGTGCAGCTGTGGGTTGTGCTCATAGCTAGCGAGGGTAGAGCAAGCTTGCCGTGTGTCTGTGGGGTGAGCTGGGGGGCTGCCCTGCTGTAGCCATGGGGTTTCCCCATGTGTGTGGTCAGGCTCAGTTGATTGTCACTGTGCAGTTCCTTCAGATGCAGTTGTCACATACAGAAATGGGTGGTGCGGGTGGTGGGCCTGTTGTTGGCCACTTCCTTTGCCATCTTATATATTTCCATGCCTTAGCACTTGAGCTTCAGTCCTGAGAGCCTGGTCTTGCCGTGAAAGGCATGGGGTACTACATGTGGGAAAAGTCCCAGGAGGTCTCTATGCGTTACTGGGAGCTGCTGGAGACAAGTGGGGGAGACGAAAGTTGAGTGGATAAACCATCAGCCTCATTGAATGTGCAGCAAGAGTGTCTTCAAGGTTTTGTCTGTGTTTCCCGAGTTCTGTAATAGCTTACACTGATCTAGAGGGCATGTCATGTAGGAGTGTTCGGAACAGTATGAATATAGAAAAGGGAGAGGATTTCCTGAAAGCACAGTACAGATTGTTCTTTGTGTCACGCAGCTACAGTGGCACATTTGAGAATATACTTTTATCTCCATCGCTGGGCTGTTCCTGTCCATCCCTTGAGGAATTTCAGCAGGGCATTTAATTTTGTGTAGTCTTCACATAGGTCTACCAGGGAAACATGGAAGAGCTGAATCTGTCTCAGGTACTCCTTTACCATCAAGCCTCCCAAGTGTCCTGGCCAGACCCCACACTCCCCTGTCTTGCTCTGCAGAAGCAGCACAGCTAGAAACAGCAGTACACACCACAGAGTAAGTGCTGGCTGCCCGCTGATGTACTGTGGGATTGGGCAGCATCAGGGAATTTTAAGAGAACCAGGCTGTAAACCTCTTGTACTGCAGCATGAGGGGGAGGCATTCCTTAGAGATAATTCTGGGAGTCCATCACAGGGTGGTTTTGGTGCTCTGGCCACGGCAAGAGGAGCAGGACTGATTTCTTTCATGTCTTGAAGCTGTGTACCTCAGCACTCAGCAGGAAGGGGGTAGATGTGGTGTTCCTGGGGTCGCAGCCTGTCCTGTGGGTGCTTGAGCTGCTGCTGACAGAGGGCAGGGGTAGTGTTTTATGGTCGTGCTTCTGGGCCATGTCCATTGGGGTGGGAGAGGGCCTTTGAGGCAGCTTTACAGCTGCAGCAGAGAAGCCCTGGTCACAGCAGCAAAAGCAGCTCACTGAGAGGTCCTGGCTCTGGCAAGTTGCTGTCCCAAAGCACATGGCTAGCTCGGCAGAGCACTCTGCCAGGTCTCGCTTAGCATGGGCACAGCTGTTGGTTCAGGTGCCAGAGGAGGCGATGCAGAAGGGGAGGAAGGAAGGAAAAGTTCCCCCTGAGAAATGGCAGCGACAGCAGGAGAGCAGCGAGGGTGAGGCCTGTTGATTACACGCCTATCTCTGTTTCTTTTGTGCCTCTGTTCGAAGGCACACTGTGTGGACAAAGAAACCCTTTGCCGGGGTCCGAGGAGGACAGTGGAGCAGAGTCTGGTGCAGCCTCTGGGAACTGAAGCTTCAAAGTCTGGTCTGTCTGGGCTTAACCAAACTTGACCAGAAATCCTGACTTCTTGGAGACAGCAGAACATCCCCGGTGAGATGAGCTTCCTGGAAGAAAGAGTTTTGCTCTTAGTATGGGGTCTGAACTATCAAGTCAAGGCAGCTAGCGTGTGGGCTTACTGAGCAGTTCTGAAATTTTGAGGATGTCTTTGTGCATCGCTGTAGGAATTCATAAAAGTCCTATTCATGCAGTTGGCATTAAAAAATTTAAAGGACCATTTATGTAGGGAACTAGGCTTGCCCCTAGAAAGAGATAGCTGGCTCAGCAGCTGCGTGCGGCTCCGTTGTGTTGCCACATGGTCTACGATTTACCCTGCTTGTAAAATGCTGCATTTAAAGACTCTCAAGCCCTGAAATGCTTCCCCCAAAGCCACTTGTGCCACATTCTTATTATCTGAGTATATTCGCTTATCTTTCAGCTCTCTGCTTTCCAGGTACAATACAGATTAGCTGTGGAGAACTTGCAGTCCTTGTGGAGGTGGGTGGGCAGTGGTGACTCTGAGCCATCTTCTGAACTGGGAAGCTGCGAAGAGGCATCAAGGTGGCTTACCTGCCTGGAAGCTGGGAGACCTGTAGTGTTTTCCTAATTGACGCTGACTTGCCTGGTTATCTGTGTCGGTGCGTTTGGGTGCCTGTTCCTGCATCAGAAAGGCTGTTGGCAACAGACCAGAGCCTTCAGTGTGTAATGATAGTTTTGTGCCGCTGTACGAGTACGATGACACCTTCCCTAAGCCTGGCTGGGAGTGCTGTGTTCTCTTGTAATTGAGCCAGAAGGTGGGACCTGCAGGGCTTGGCATTTGCAGGGCATTTCTGTCATCTTAGAGCTATGCAGAAGATGGATCGCTTGCAGCAGTCCCCGCCTTGTGTTATTCCATGGCTGTTCATGTGTATGGGAGAGCTGGGGGCAGCCTGGTCCTGCAGAATGCCTCCTTTTCCTTTTTTTCAGGAAGAAGCGAAGAGGACATGAACTGGAGAAGCATGCTGGTGTCACAAGAGGGTTTGGCAGCCGTTTTTACAAAAGCTCTTTGGCTGGAAAACCTGGGTGTCCCTGGGCATGGGCCATGCTGGAGAAGGACGGTTCGGGATGGATGTAATCAGCATGACCAACTGGTGGAAGCAGATTGCCTTTCACTCTGCGCACCTCATGCTAAAAATAGCAGGGTGTCTTGGGAAGGGTATGATGTCAGTTGGAAAGCCTGAGTGTGGGAAGAGAGGTATGATAGCAGCTTGTTCCTCGGGGAAATTCTGAGGAAACCCAGCACTGTGGGACCCGGCACACGGTGAGGCAGGTGTTGCAGCCTCTCACGAGGTGTATGGTCTCCTCTGGGAGGATGGATGTTCCTCATGGTGTTTAGGAGTATGGAATGTGGTGGGTGATGCAGCTCATTTCCCAGGTTTCTTACAAATCTGGCTGTGTCATCTGTGTGTCACTGACCGAGTAACACACTTGTTTTGTTGATTTGGAGTGGGAAAACATAGTTGGAGTGGGAGTGCACATGGCAGATGCCTATTTTCTTTCAGAAAGCCTGAGGGCAGTAGGGACCTAATTAGCATTCTTGTGAAGGCAAGTCATAGGGAGACTCCAAGATTTAGGTTTGCAAGGAGGGAGTTGGCATCAGTGAAAACAACAGATTGCTGGAAATGTGCAAGCAAAGTACTTGATGCTCTGGTGGAGGAGAGAAGGTGGCATGGTAGGGGTGGTGGGAACAGTCAGGTATGTGGGGCAGGGGCATAGGTTTCCTTCAACATTGACGGAATGGTGACTAGAGTCAGTGTTAGTGCCTTGTACTTTCCATTGTGAGCCCCACCGTGATGGTGCTGAGATGGGAAGATGGGTTTCACGGTTTCTGCTTGTTGAGGAAAGGTGAGCTCTGCAATGCCTGAGGGTCACCAGCCTGACCAAGTACCAGACCGCTCATCATCAGCGTGGGAGTTAAGCAGCAGGTTGCTTCATCTCTGCAGTCTCATTTGTTGTTTTGGAAAGCTTTCCTTGGAGGTGATCCAGGGATAAAATTCTTGTGTGAGGCCAGAGATTTCCAAAAGTTCATGATTGTTTTTCCCTGTACCCTTTTGTCTCTGAAGGAGACTATATGTGTGCTTATGTTGGCTGGGAGAGATGCTCTTGAGAAAACAAATTAATGTTTAAGACATTGAACCTCCGCTGTACAGCTAATCACTGTGTTTCTGCATTTGCAGTATGTTCAGTGGGTTTCATTTATCATGATGAAGTTTAGTTGAGCACAGCTCTCTTGCTGGTCTTCCAGTTCTCTGCCTGAGGCACATACGCTTCCATTAATTTTCTGATATTATCCACTCAGGTGTCCTGTGTGATCCAACATGCTTAATTTCATTCTACTGAGCACCAGCTCTTCCGATCTGAAGTTAGCAGTGTGATTTGCAAGCATCATAAGGAAATGAATCTTTCTTTTCTGGAGATAACTGCTTCCTGAATTTCTGTTCTATTTGTAATGTACTAATAACCTCTATCCACCAAATCCTGCTCAACCGTGTCCCTTGGGTTTCTGTGGAACAGTAGCCTTCCTTGTTGCATTATTGTTGCATCCAGAGCCTGCTGAGGACCGGTAGTGCTTGGTGCTGCTCCAAGTCAAAACTGGTCAGTGCGTTAGATGTGTTACAGGCTCTTCGAGGATTGGGGTGGTGCAGAGGTGCAGCAAATACTTGGAAGACATGGGTGTCGGAGGCCTTGGGAAAAGGGAAAATGACTGCATTTCAATGGGCTGAGCATGTAAGTCAAGGGAATGTGGTGAGGGTGTAGTGTAAAGCTCTCGCATAGCATAAAGATGATTCTATAAAAGCTGACTTTAAATGGGCTGAGTTTCAGAGCTGGCCTGCCTACAAAGCATGACCAGGGGCAGAGTCTCTTTGGCAGTAGGTAGGCAGACAGGAGAGCTTTGAGAGGGTTGTGTCGTGGCTTTGCAGCTGCTTGATGCTTTTAAAGTATGGCTTCAAAGATGCGGTGCTTTGGGCGTCCTTCTTCCTGGGTGAAGAGGCTGGGCTTCCCCTTGGCTCTGACACCTGGGAGTCTTCCGCAGCATCCCTGCCTGGTGGTGCATCACTTCTCCTGCTGGGCTGGTGGTTTTTCGTAGCCTAGGTCTCTGAGCTGGAAATGCCTGACTGTCAGTCCCTAGAGCTGGACAAAAAAAATGCAGGAAACTTGTGGACTGAGCAAATACCTCTCATAGCAGACTGTTTGCACAGAGAAGCGAAGTTTAGAAGCAAAAGCAAACATGGACTGGCTAACGGAGAGGGCGAGGCAGGGGAAAAACGCTGAGGCGCGTTTGTCTGCAGGTCCATTTTGTACTTGGCTGCTCCCAGGATTTAATGCTGACGACCCAGAACTTGACAAGGCAGCGTTTTGGTGTGTACTTGTTAAACCCCTCAGCCCAGTGCAAGGCACTTAAACCCAAACAATTTATGATGCCTTCTGCCTGCACAGACACTTAAAAGGACTAGTGCGACCCAGGGGTCTCTGCTTCCCTTGGGGGTCAGACGCTGCCTGCGAGGGGTGAGCATGTGCCAGCACGCATCCTCAGGAGCCCGAAAGAAGTGTCGCTGTGCTCTTGCCCTTTGGGCTTAGACGGTTGTGCTGCTCAGGTTTGTGTAGAAAAGGAATCTAATGAGGCTGCTCACTGTCGAGTTTCCTTTTGAATGTTCCTCTGCTTAAGGGTAGCTCCGTTTCCCAGAACCCAGTGTGAGTGGGCATGGCTGGCCTTAGAGGGAGGACAAGTGGTGAGAGCTTTCTTTTGCAACTCCCTTTGTAGTCCCCATGTCTTGCTTTTCAAATGCTTGTGTGGATTCATAGACCGTGGGGGTCTGCACGGCAGCAGGAGGAGGAGGGTTGCGTAACGATGGACCTGAATATTTCATTAGTTAATGATGTTCTATAATTTAATTAAAAGTATCTTAGAATATCTAGGCAGCAGGAGGAATATGTCTTTGCCTCCCCTCAAGCCTACTGCTGATAAGTGCATTAATCCGTTTCCATTTGTTCTGTAAAGGCATGTTTCTATCAGGTTTTCAGGAAAGTCTGCTTCCTTTTAAATGGAATAAAGATAAGGCAAGACACTTGAGTCCTTTGTGGGTAGAGCCTGTAATCCTCCACATGAGGGAAGTTCTGTTTGAGGCTTTGTCTGGTGTTTCAGCAGTACAGTATGTTGCTGATTATTCTTAGCCTGCTTTGCATAGGTAATTAATTTGTTCCCTACAGTAATTTTTCTGTAGTGATAATGCAGTAAACGCCAAACTTACGTGGTTATGTGTGAGTAAATCTAAAAGAACTGGTCATGGTATAAATGACTGAGATGATGAGATGGGTGTGTAGAAAATACCATGCATTGAATGCTAACGAGAGGCTGTACTGTTTTCAACATATAATGCAAAGAGTTCATGCATTGAACAATTCGTAGTCTGAGCCCTGATAATAGTGTCACACTTGGAAAATCTTTCTTCCAGGCGTCTTCCATTTAGCCCTTGCCATGTGCCATGGCAAAGTTTTGTTTGCTGGCTTTTTTTTTTTTTTTTAACAGATGGAGACATTGAGGTTTGGAGACCTTAAGTGACATATTCCAGGAAGATGTTATCAGAGCCAAGATTAGCCGTTGGGTGTTCTGTGGCTTTGCATCTTGCGCTTGTGCTGCTGAGCATCCTCGCAGAGAGAGCGTGGGTTAGACACCCTGAGACACGCCAGCTCTGCGTTCCTCCGGGCTGGGTGCCGAAGTGCACAAATGCCAGCTTTGCCTTTTTCCTTCAAGGGGCAGAAGAGGCCGCTTGGCAGCCAAGAGAGCAGAGCTGGAGATGAGGGTTCGCTTGCAGTAAAGAGGAGGCCCTTTATGGCAAGGGCACTGTATATAATTGGACTGAGCTGTGTGTCAGCTGTTTCCTGCTTGTATGGCATTTGATCTGCAGCAGAGATCAAGTCCTGATGACGTCGTCCATTGAAGCTTTTGCTGCTGTTGTTTCAAGGGAAGCATGTATTACTTATTCATGTGGTTTTCAGAAGTTGTCCCGCAAGAATATGTTTGAGCGTCGTTTTTGTTTTTCCTTCTCCAAATGCTTTCCATCTATTAGACATCCTCTTTGTCTGTCATTTTCTTCAGAAGCAAAAATTTCTGGCATTTGTGGTAGTTTATATTTAAAGGAAAAAAAGTTGAAAAACAACAAAAAGGCTTCTGTTGTGCATGCGTTTATTTCTTTGTGTGCAGGGTCTTTCACAGCTCAATGCTAAATAGTTGAATTAAACTTGAAAAGCATCTGCTCTTTAGAAAGCATTCACATGTACTGTAAACTTGATGGATAACAAGGCAGGGCCTAATCTAATTGACACAGCTCTGTTGATGTTTGTAATAGGGGTTTGTGTGAACTGTTATTTTAAAGTTGTGGTTTTTTATTTACTTCTGGGGTAGCTGGTGACTGGTCTTCTGGAGTCAGCTTCTGCAGGGCTGAGCATGTTGCGTGGAGCTGGGTTTTCCCTGGGTGGGCAGGGAAACAGCTCGGGGGTAGCCCGTGGGCAGAGATGAAGGGCTGGTCCAGGAAAAGTCAAAGCTCCCCAGCCCAGGGATGTTTACACAGTTTTTCTTTTTTTTTTTTTTTTTTTTTTTGATATTTCACTGTTCCTGAAGAGCTGCAGCCACCCGTGACCTTCAGGGAGGCTTCAGTTCCCTTTCAGGGCTGGAAGTGCCTTGGTGCTAACCCGTGCCTGTCTGCTGGCCGCTGCTTGGAGGCTTTTTGTGGGCAAGGCTTTGGGCAGTTGGGGCTGTAGGTTACCCTGAGCTGTCCCTTTTCAGAGCCGTGCTGCGTGGCGCCCGTGACATGGGTGGTGTGCGATGCCCCTGGCAGTTTGCTGTGGACCAGGGCTACCTCCCTGCTGCGGGGGCACACGTGCCTGCCCTACAGCATCCCTCCTTGCTAGGCTTTATGCTGACTTCGGGTGGGGCTCTGCCCGAGGAGCGCTGAGGCTGAGGGACTGGGACAACCCTGTTGTGTGCTTGGTGGAGGGGAGGAAGGGTTGTGCCCACTGATCTCTTTGGGTGTATTAGGTTTGGACATACTGTCTTCATCTTTGTACTGACTTTTAGACCCTTTTCTGGTAGGGAGGGGCTGATTGATTAGCACCGAGGCATTCTTGAATGCAGGGCTGGCTTTCCTGTATGCTTTCTCCTCAGTGCCTCTGAGCCTCTTTTTTTTCTTTTAATTTTTTTTTTTTAAGCTTACAGATGTGCAGAATAAGCAGCTCTGTCAGCAGCTGCCTGGGCAGAAGAGGAGGCCTGTGCAGTCCTACCTACAGGATTTGAAAAGCGAAGTGGCTTTTCCCCTCCTCCTTCCCACCCCACTGAATAACCAGCCGGTGCAGATCTGATGGTGGCTGGGAGGCCAAACTGAGGTTGAAAACTTTCCCACATGAAATGCGCTGGCAGTGCCAGCAGAGGTGAGGGTGAGAGGAGACTGCTCTGCTACGCCAAAGCACTCTTTCATTTCTTTTCAGCTCTCCCCGTGAGGGGTCCTGGCTCGCAGCACATAGATGCCTTGTGCGGATGTCTTGGCTGGGAAAGAAGTGGCCCCTTTTCCCTCCCGAGCGGAGCGGAGAGATATAAGAAAGCTATTGATTTGCTTGTAGCCAAAGTGAGCTGAGCTAGGCTCTGCAGTGCTTTATTGAGCCTGGATTAAGGGTTTGTTACTTTTTTTTTTTCAAATTTCAGTGAGTAAAGAAAAAGAGTTGAAAGTAGAGGGTTTTTTCCATGTTGGTAAGCACATTGCTAGCTGGGTGTTGTTTACCTGCTGGTTATTTCCCAAGCAAATGAGGGGCACGGGCAGACACTGAATAAAGGCTGTGCTTTCTCCTCTGGCTCCAGAGGGAAGCAGCGTGGTCCTGGGAGCTGCAAGGCTCGGGTCCAGGCTGGCAGTGGAGAGTGGCACGTGTTCAGTGAGTCGGTGGCAGAAGTCCAATTGTTAATGGGCAGGTGCTTCTCCTGCTGGTGGGAATTGCAGTGGGCTTGTTAGTGGTGGTGAGAGATATGCCAGGGAGCGTCTGGGGTGGGAAGCTGAGCTTCGTTGCAGCCCTTCATGTTGGTCACTTGCCCCTCAGTGGTGTGCAGGAGATCTGCTTGGCACATCTTTGCTGCTCTATCTCACTTTTGCTGCTGGAGAAACAGGGCAAGTGGTCTCTGGGGCTTTTAATCTTGTCTTTTTACTGAGCACTAAATTCAGCCTTGAATCAAGGCTTTTCCCTCTGGCAGGCAGGTATTTTTGAGGAAAAAGGAATTCTGGGATCACTGTAATTCATTTCCTTGGCACTGTCCTGGAAGAGTCACCAATCTCAGTTTTGCATTCCCTTCGCTGACATTGCAAAATGGTGCTTCAGTGCCATGCTCCTGGCACTGCAGGCATCAGCTCGGGCAGGTTGGTTAACGCGCACAGAGCAATGGCTGTGACGGGTGCCAGCCTGGATGAAGAGCTCTCTGGATCGTGATCAGTGTGGGGAGGTTGGCCAGAGGACTACAGCAGCCAGCTCTGCAAATAGGATGAATTGGCATTGAGACCCTACTGTCGGAATGTGTTAAATTTTAACTTCAATTGTGTGATGTGGTGTAAGCATCACATCGTACTGAATGCTTGTGTTGATCTTGAAAGCTGGAAACTCTGCTTGGTGCGCATGGTGCAGCTGGTTTTGCTTTACTTCATGGAGGTGAGAGGTTGGCCAGAATTAGTACCTACTGCTTGTCTGATCAGCCTGGCCGAATTCACGTTGTCTTGTTTTATCCTGAGGAAATAGCATTGCTTTGGGGTGCCACGTGAACTTCTGCTGAAATGTTCTCTGCTTGTACCTGCACAATAACTGGTGTCACCTCATCCTTGCTTTGCTCGTGTGTTGTGTGTATTGTAAGAAATGCTCCTTGGGCTTGGGAAGGGGCTTTTCTGGGTGTTTTCAGTTGCCAGAGCGCCGTAGCGATCTTTAATCTTGAGGTGCAAACTGTCATGCAACATTTTCCGGGGGAAAAAAGCAGTCTTGAGAGGAAATGGAGCTATAAATGAGTCTGGCTGGGCTTCTGGTGGGGTGTTCTGAGTGAGTTTTGCACTCTCCCTTTTGGCCACGGGCCAGGCTTTCAACGGCAGCTTGGCAGAGCTGTGCTGCATGCTCAGGTACCCCCGAACCCTTGCCTGCTGATGTACTGATAAGCAAGTGCGTGCGTGCCATCTTGGGGCTGATCATGTGTGCGCTCAACCCTGCTTGCAAGTGGCGTGCTTTTATGGATGGAAGTGTGTGCTGGCATTATGCAGTTTACCCACAGACTTTGAGAATGTAACCTTGTAATTTTAGCAGCTGGCTCAGGGCTGCTTCTGAGCAGATAGGCTGGTTAAAATAAATAAATAAAAATACAGGCCTGTTTCCTGTGTGTGTCAATATTGGAATAATTTTAAATGGTGTGTTTTCCCCTGGTCACTGACCTATAGTTTATTCCATTATCGACTGCTGGGTTACTGGCTCGTTGTATTCTGTGGTTAAGTGAACTGTAAGGCTGAAATCATTTGGCTGGGATGGTGTTGCTGGGCAGGAACTCTGCTCTGGCTGACTCAGATTGGGGTGAAAGTGTACCCTCTGGCAACTCAAATACTCATTTATCTCCACCTCCCCCCCCTAATAAACAGGTTAAACAACATAGTGGAGTATTGATCCTGCTTTCATCTGGCGGCCCCAGGCTGTAGCAGTTACCTTTGTGCCACATTCCTGCTGCTTTCCCAACAATGCCTACATTTTCTCTAGAGCTCCCTCCCTCCCCTTGGTGACCTTCTCCTGGTTTGGCTGTGATGGGCTTTGCTGCTGGATGCCATCACCTCCATGAGGCACGTACAGCACCAGCGCAGGACCAGCCTTGGCAGCGTCTGTAGGTAAAAGCTTGCTTAGTTGGTTCGGTGCTGTGAGCACCGTAAAATTGAGTTTTGAGGCTCAGTAGCATGCTTTTGTTCCTCAGACTCTCTTCTAGGAATTGTTGGCCTTAGGTGGGGAAGTTGGTCCTTCTTTCAGGGCTGTTAGAGGTGAACTGAGGGCTGGCTGCAGACCGTGCAAACCACCTTCTGTCTTCATTGCTGCTTGAATGTGCCGTAGCTACTGGTAGATGTTCAGTGATTGCCTCCTCATATTCTCCCTGAGCTTGTGGCAGACCTCTACCGATGCAGTGACTTGCCTAAAAGTCTGACTAAGACTCCTGGAGTGGCCAGTGTTGCTGCTTTTAGCACGGTGCTTCTTTCCGAGAAGTTCCTGAAGCTCTCGGTTATTGTTGGTATCTGAGCTGCTGGTGGTTGATTTGAGCAGAGCCTGATCCGAGACCACGGGCTGTCCTAGCTGTGCCGCCTGCTTTGTATGGAGGCTCTGCAGACACGGGTGCAGAGGGGCGATACAGCTGGAAGTGGGTCTGTTAAGCTGTAAGCTAACACCCAGTAAACCACCATCCCTTTTCCTACCAGCAGCCTGGGGCACGTTATGCAGCGCTGAGGGTCTCCAGCCTCCGCAGAGTCGCACATGGAAAGGCGTGTTTTATTTGCAAGAGAGGAGGGCAGCTCACTGCTGCTTTCCCTTTAAGCATGAACACAGTAACTGAACTTGCACGTCCTGCCTGGGGCTGCCTTAGGCAATTTGGGGTTTATTTGGTGCTGTAGAAAAGTAGCTTTACTACACAAATACTCAAAAATGCTGTTCTCTATGATCCATTCATATTTCAGGTCTAATGAGGACTTGATCTTTGTTGGTGACTGATTTGCGTGTCTTGCTTGTGGGCTATGGGGGTGTTAAAAAGGCCTTTTTGTGTGCCGCTGCTCAGCGTCCCAACCAGATGCATTCATCATCTTCAAAAGAAGCAGGGGAGAAGGATGGCTCATGCTATTTTTTTTTTTTTTTAAGCACTGGCGTTTGGCATCCAAATAAACAGGTGCTCTGGCGTGGGAGCAGAGGAGTACTTGTCTCTCAGAGCTTCTGTGTCTTCTGTCACGTGAGGATCTTCGGGGAGTTTCTATTAAAGAGCTGAGTTTAGTAATGATAGAATTTTAATTTTTTTTTCTTCTGGTGGTGAATAACTGGGTTCCAAGTATCTGTGGCAGGGTAGGCTGGTGCAAGAGGTAAATGTCTCTGGAGTGCAGCCCAAAAATTGCCTTGGATAGAATTAAACTCTGAAAGTAAATAATGTAGCTGCTTTGCAAACCTCCGGCCTTACGAGGCAAATATTTGGGTCTCTGTCAGTCCCAGCATGTGTGCTGCATTCAAGTGAGGTTATGTCTGCTGTTACCGATGGACAGATGCTGGGAGTAATCCCTGAACCTCTGAGGAACTCTGGTCTGGACAGTTTTAGAGACGGGGAATTTTGGCACTTTGGCACAGGAGATGAAATGCATGTCAGCATTGGTCCACACCTTGTATGCAGGTCTCCCCACAACTTGGTGTCCTACCCCTGGGGTTTGACCTCTTAAGTCTGGCCTCGCTGGTTGCTTGGTGTGGAGAAATCCAGCATGGATGGTGTGGAAGAAGCCTTCTAATGCCAGCTTGCTCTTGCCTGAGCCCTGCCAGGGGTGTGTGCAGGAGGGTGGGGGTCCTTGGAAAGGCCAAGACACCAAACATCTGGTCAGTCTTAACTTTCTTCCTTGGCTTCCAGGCGGTGCTGGTTCTAAGAATAAGGCAAACACTGCGGTGGCCTTATCAAGAGACCTCGCTGACGTCAACGTGTGCCTGTCCGTTGACCTTGTTGGACTTTGGGTCAGGTTTCTTTGAAGGCTAGGCATTGAAAGCACCGAGCTGAAAGGCTAGCCGGGGTCACTCAGCCTTTGCTGGGGTAACTCAAGCAAGGACAAGGGGCAGTCTGTGTGAGCCCAGCTGTCGGGAGGGTCAGCCCCAGATGGGATTGAAGGTGGAGGGGTTTTGCATGGCCCTCTGTCTTGAGCTTCTTATGCCAAACATCTCTTACTGATGGGCCTCTTGACATGCATCTCCCTTTAAATGTTTGTTTTTCTGTGTGTCCCCATGGTGCTTTGAAAATCTCTGGGGGCGCCTAAAAGGACTGAGGCACCCAAGTGTCTGTGCACAGGGTCAGAGCAGCATGCTTGGTTTTATTTTGTACTTAAATAAAAGCAGCTCCTGAGCAGATGGAAACATTAGCATTTGAGCTGTGTGCCTTTGTGTTTTGATGTTGTGTCCCTGAGCAGCTAGAGAGACGCATTATGAAGTTCTTGCTTTAAAAGGACCTTGATCAGCAGTCTAGCTAGGGCAGCGTTGGAGAGGACTTGGATGCCACTTTTTGGTGCTTTGTGTTGTGGAGTGCTGCATGCTTCAGGGGATGCCTGTGAAATTTGTTGCAACTCTTATGACATAGAAGAATCCAGATGCAAGCCTAGATTTGTAAGTTGTAAGTGAATAATGTTATCTGGCCAAGAAACATTGCTTTGGCTTTAGAGCTCTGCATAGCAATCAAAGAAACAGAAATAACAAACATGGGGTTTACTTAGAGGTAATGTGAATTTACTTTTTATTGTAAGCCACAGAAGAACAGTAACTTTCACCTAGCGTGACCTTCTTACAAACCGTGGCAGCTCTGTCACTGTGAGTGCCTACAGTGCATGCTGGTGGATGCCTGCTCAAGTTGTGTGCTGCGTTCATCACATTGATCTCTGAAGTGTCGTGGTACCTTACTGACTGGTCTCCTACTCCTTTCCTCCCCCAAGCATGTGCTGCTTCCTCAAGGCGTTTTGGCACCAAGGCGTAGGGAGAAGTAGCATTTAAAACATAAAGGGTTCCAGATGTGAGCATGCCTTGGACACTGCTGGTGGAGGAGAAACCCATAATCCACGCAGGTGTTTACATTATGGTGTGGCCACATGGTATGTGTGGGTAAATACATCCCAGATCAAGCTGATTGTTTTTGTAGGTTAGTTTCCTCTCTTCTTTTTAAACTGTAACTTGAAATCCACACTCGGGGGAGCATGCAACTGTATACCTGTTAGCTGCATTCCCTGCTGCGGTGTCAACTTGATGGCTGGAGCTTCACATTCTTAAATGTCAGCAATTAGGTGTTAGAAGTTCCCCTCTTCCTGCCAGAGGAGGTTGGAAGAGGCCCCTGAGAACTGTTTGCCGTAGGAAATGAGAATTGCCAAGATCCTCTATTTCTACGGAGCCTACGTGATCCCTTCACCTTGTGAAGGGTGGAATGATCCCGGCATTGCCACTTCAGCCCCATCCCTGGCCA
This sequence comes from Falco naumanni, assembly GCF_017639655.2. Taxonomy (NCBI): domain Eukaryota; kingdom Metazoa; phylum Chordata; class Aves; order Falconiformes; family Falconidae; genus Falco; species Falco naumanni. Next base: position 97,012,732 of record NC_054054.1, on the reverse strand, counting down.
GGTAGCAAAGCCTGGTCCTTCTTCTGATGCCGTGATTAGCCTCTATGAAGGCAGGCCGGCAGCGGTGGCTTTGCTGTGGGGCTGAGCCTCCTTCCCTGCTGACGGGATCTCTAGTGCTTAACACTTTCCCTAACGCTGTGCAAATCATTTTGTGACTTTATTCACAAGGAACAGGCAAATGGTTCATATTGCACTTGGGGGAGGTTGCATGCTAATGAAACCAAAAATTAGATTTTCTTTTCCTTGGAGTGAGGTTTAATTTTGAGCATCTTGAACACAAGATCAGAGTGGGGTTGTGAGCTAGACAAAGTTTCATTTTTACGAGAGCTAGCTGGAAAACTCATCACTTCTGCTGATGCTGGCTCTCCTTGGAGGCTTTGTAGTGACTGTGGTTATTACTGCTGTTGACTGTGTGTAGGCTTCGTGACAGAATTGTTAATCTTTGTGGCAGTGATTTCAGTCATTTTGTTTACCAGGTAACCTCAAGATAGAAGACACTACCAGTGGATCTGTATCTTTCCCATTAGCGTAACAGATTCCAAAATGCCAGGTGGGGAACGGTCTGTTCATACGGGTGCTCTTCTAAATTTCTGATGCTTCAGACAAGCCCTGAGCATTGGTTGGAGCAAATTGTGTTGAACTTGTGAGTTTAGATCATTTGGGGGTCTGAAGTTAATTTGGAGTGTGAAAACTGGATGTCACAACACTGTTTCCAAGATGTTGCATGAGGCAGTGGTGTTTGTTCCAGGGTGTGCAGGCCGCTCACGAGCATGGTGGTGAGCAGCACTTCTGCACTAGCAGGGCACAAGGGGTGGAAGGGTGTTCCTGGTTCTGTGTTGCTGCCCAGCTTTTTATTCTCTCTTTTTTTTTTTTTTTTTAATGGATGCTTAGAATACTTGGAGCAGTTTGATTTAAAGAAGAAATGTTCAACTGGAGGAATTAAAAAAAAACAAACACCACAACAGAGGATTACCTAATTTCAGGCTAGTGTCTATACCGTTTCACACTCTCTTACTCCTGTCAGTCAGGGCTCTTTTTATATATGTATGAATTTTCCGAGACAGACTTTGTTGTCTAAGGCTGAGGTATCTTCCTACCTACCACAGGCTATTTCAGGGATCTACTTGAGGTGGTTTCCCCTTTCCCGTTTTTCAGCCATGGTACTGCATCCCTTCTGATCAGGCAGGGAGCTGAGACTTCTGGATCGGTCCTTCAGGGAGCCTCCTGAAGCTGTGGGTGAGGGCAGTCTGAGCAGCTGGGGAGGGCAGGCAGAGCTGGGAGGCTGGGCGGGATGCAGCCGTCTGAAGCAGTCAGAAGGAGGATGCATGAACCAGCCAGTGAGGCTTTGGGGAGCTGGATCCTTCGTTCCTGGCTTTGATTTGGTGTGAAAGGTTCAGCTTCGGGCTGCTGACCTCCCTGGCCCTGAACGTGTTGCAAGAGCAGTTGCTTGCGTGAGACCTTTTTTGATTTCAGTCCTGACCCGATGTGTCATGCTCTGGAGATGATGGTTTTATAAGGACTCTCTTGGGTGATGAGTGAAGCGCTCTGATACGTAACCCCCAAACCTCAGAGAGTATTCAGGTATTTCTTAGGTGAAAAGCACCTGGCAACTGTGTAGGAGGCTTCTGCTCTGACTGGCATGCACAAGCATTAACAATGATAAGTCTGGGGTTTTTTTGGTCCTTTTTTCTTCCTTGAGCTCTTTTGGATTTCTCTGCATGCAGGCAGAACAATGGAGGCATAAAACCGAAGATGTGGTGAATGCCTTCATCCCGGGAGAGGTGCTGAGTGTCAGGGGAGTGTGGGCTTGAGGCTGTCGCATTCCCAACCACATCCTCTAGCGTTTCCTACTGAGGTGGGGCCCAGAGCGGTTATCTGAAACAGTAGCAACGCAAATTGAATGAGCAGTCCGGTTAAATAAGTAATGAAGTTAGCAGGGTGCCTAATTAAATTAAATTCAAAATTATGTATGGATGATGCCTTTCTAATAATTGCCGTAGGTTTGTCATTGAGGTACTCTGCGCTGCCCTCTTGGAGGAAGTTCCCCCTTGCTCAGATGAAGATGTTTGTACCACAGAGGGATGCGTTGTACGCTTCACTTGGCTTTGGCTCCTTCCTGATGCTCTTGTGGCCGTTGCAGTATTGCTGTTCTCTGTTTTACTGAGATGTATGGAGGGAGTTTGGGTGATTTCAGTCTCTGCTGCATATACGATTTTTTGGGGGTGGTTTTTTTGTTGGTTTTTCTTTCTTCCCCCTTCCTGCAAAGGGTTTCTGCTTTGCTCCTGCCCTCCTAGACCAGCCCTGGTGCTTATTCTTTGGTCCCTGAGCCAGATTAATCTTGTAGGGACTGTCCCCTGTCCTTCCCATCCCGCTGCAGGCCTGGGGAGCTGCTCCTGCTTTTGTAAAGCACTGGGGCTCGATGGCACACCTAGTAACTCTGGACACAGTGACTTGAGCCATTGCTTTATTTGAAAGTGATCTCTTAAAAGTAATCTCTTAAATTTCCATCTTCCTGGGCTTCTTTCAAGCAGCAGTGCTTTGAAGATGTGTGTCAGTTTGGGGATAAGCATGAGGCTGAGGTGGAAGAATGGTTTTGAAGCTGCTGAAATTGAAGACACTTGAGAAGACACAGCCATCACAGCCAGTGAAGTAAATTCTGCAGCCAGCATGATGCTGAGCACAGTCTCTCACTGTCCTGGGCACGGTCAGGCACTTAGTGCATTTTGAAGATGGGTTGTCAAGGCAGAGCTGGCTCTGGCTGGCAATTACTGACCTTTGAGGTAATGTATCCTTAATAGAAGGATGCGAGTACATCAGAGGAAGAATTATCGTTGTCATAACCATCTTTTCACCTCCTTTTGAGGACAGGTCTATTAAAGGACCGGTCCTGCCCCTCCAGGAGATGCATACTGGCTTTTTCCAAGGCGATAGAGGGTGTGGGGAGGAGAGTGAGCCCAAATGACTGGAGCTCCCTTGCTGCGTTGTTAATTCCCTGTTGTGCTGTTTGTTTTGCACCAGGGCCTGTGTATTAAGTCCCAGACAGTGTGGTCAGTGCAGTATTGAAGCCTGGCTGATAGCGGGGCAGGACTCTTGGGGACCCACAGCTGGCAGTGCATCTCAGGTGGAGATGCTGTTCTGCCTGAATCAACACATGCATTGCAGAGAGACGCCTGGGACAGCAGCTACAGTGATGAACTATGGAAGATCTTTGTCATATTTGGGGCAGGGTCTGATTCTTTCTTGTTGATGGTCTCCCTGGGACACCCCCCCCGAGTGATTAACAGCAGGCTTTTGTGCCCAGTTTGTTTTCTCCAGGGATGGCAAATGGTTTGCAATAAGCTTTCCTATGCTGCTTTATCAGAGGATCTGAAGGTCCTTTGCAAACCTTTAATTAGTCCTTGATTTGCCTTGGTACCTTCATGCCCATCGGGTTTGTGCCTGAGTGGCAAGATTGGTAAGGCTTGTTACCCCCCCATCTCCCAGAGTGGAAATGTGGAAGGATCTTTGGCCAGAGCCTTTATGAAACTAGAGGAGTTGAGAAAACTACAGGGTCTTGGTGGCTGATAAAACCAAGCGACTTGCATGGGTGCAGTGACCTGAGCAGGGCTCGGCACATTTCATGCACAGTTGCTTTGAAGGGATGCTGATCATTTTCAGCATGACCTGCTAATTATTAGAGCAGATGAACGCTTTTTTTTTCTTTTCTAAATCCACATCCCCCTGCATGTTCTCCTCTCCCTGCTCCTTCCCCAAGACCTTACTTAAGCTAATCAACATGACACAAACAGCCGAAAAAGCAGTATTCTTCCAGCAGCTATTAACCAGAACGGAGACAGCAGGCGTCTGGAGCCCTTCAGGAGAGACTCGCTTGGTATAACGGATTGCTTTTAGCAGCCAAAGTGAGAGCTGCAGAATCAGAACAGAAGAAGTTTAAGCTCCTTTCTTTTCAGGTCCTAATACTCAGTGACCTATATCCTATGATGTAGATTTTGAAGACAACCTGTGTGGAATTTCAGTAGTGATGAAGGGGGCTTCATCAGATATGACACATCCCTGATTAAAAATAAATGAATGGCAGTATCTATATATCTTTTGCTGGTAAGTTTTCAAAATTTCAAGGTGTAAGTCTAGGGTCCTTCAAGGAGAATCTTGTATCCCAGATGGCCATTTAATGTTGGTACAGTGTCCCTCAGCAGCAGAAAACACAGCTCAGGGAGGATAATGTTAATTTGGTGCAGAAGTAGTTTCTGTGGTTGCATCAAGCTGGACACATGGGTTTGTTTTCTCTCATATGTCAAGATTTTTCTTATCTAGAGCCATGGGAGGGATTTTTCCAGTGTTCTCTGGTCTGTTTTAGATGAATACTTAAAAGTTGTGCTTGTGGTGATAACGGAGTAGGCTGAGACAGGGGACGAACTTGTCTTATGAATTTCAGCTGCAGTGGTATGTTGGAAGGAAGCTGAGCAAACGGACATGATGTTTAAATAGCGTGTCCTGAATTGCTTTCATTTGGTTCTTGTTTTGTAAGCCATTGGCTGGGTTTTCTGTCCTTTCAGAAATCAGCAGCTTCTTATGAAATATGGAGCTGTTTAAAAACAGACAGCAGCTGCTCCATCCTTGCGTCAGCAAGGGCTCGGCAGAAGGAAGGGGAATGGTAGACGGTTGTTTAGCTGTGATATTCTTCCCTTCATTGCTGTTGTCATATTGTGTTAACAGAAGGTCTGATCAAATATACACCAGGAAAGTAAGACTTAATGTTTCTTTGTTCTTCTGGAATGGTGCTGGGAGGGGAGGGGGGAAATGTTTGAATGAGACTTTTATTTATGTGGTTCAGATAGCTCGGCGTTGCCTGTGTCGGTGGATATGTTGTTCTGCTCTTATTTCTTAGGCTGTTGGCTGTATTTTTAGCTGGGGAAAGTCTTCACTTGGTTGGTTGTACAAAACCTCTGCTATGTGATATAGAAACCTCTGGGGAGGGGGGTAAATATTTAATGGGGGGGAGTATGCTTTGTTCATGCTGACTTCCTAACGTGTTTTAAACTCTTCTCTTAAAATCTCAGCCAGATTATTTAAAAAATAAAATGAAAAATGAAGAACACTGTTGCACAAGAACTGGAAAGAACCCAAATAGTTTGCTTACTGTTAAAATTGTGACATGACTGGAAACATTTGGTAAAGAAAAAATAATTGCCTGGTGTATTTGTGGTTTCCTGTTGAATCTCAATTTCTAGAGGAGGTTGAAAAACCCATGGATGTTTCCTCAGATTACTAGATAGCATTATACCTTGCGTGCAAGACGAAAGCCCTTCAGCAAAGCATACCAGATATCCATGGCTTGCTATAAAAAGTCTCTCCCATCTGCAACATGACTGTTTTCCCCTTTTTAGTAGAATAGTTTGAGTAGAGATAAACGTGCAGTAAAATTTAGCCAGATCCAGTCTCACTTCACTGAAAGAAGGCTGAGTCTAGATCCCGTCTGGGAGCATCCTACGTGTCCTCAGGTTAGTGACAGGGACAGGGTTTCTGAGCAGTTCCTTGTGCCTTGATCCTTTCTGTAATGATCTGCCAGCACGGACTTCCTTCCAATCCAGGTGTCCCCTGAAGGGTGCTCCGGTGGGTCCTTAGCCCTGGGGCAGACCTTTTAATGATGCTTTGAGATGGGACTGGCTTGTGAGGGAGGAGGGTCACGCAGTCATTCAGCAGGGGAGGGGCTTGAATGTGGTTAAATAGCTGCTCTGGCCCATCTTGCATCACTTCTTAATAATGACCTTGTGCCTGTTGAGTTGTAAAGCCAGAGCTCAAGAGGATCAGGTGGGAGAAATACCAAGGCTGCTTGGAGTCCCCCTTCAGATGTCCAGGGATGTGAGGGAGCCGATCTGGTATGGTCCTGGGATCTCTGGCTCAAGGGGAGAGAATCTGTCAAGGTCCGTGCAGGCACCCTGGTGCGGCCGCTTCTGTTCCATGCTGTGCGCGGCAGGGCCCTGGCTGCTGGTGGTGGCTGTGCCCGTTGAGAGGCACCACCATGGCCAGTTGCAAGGCCACTTCAATGCAAAGCTGGAGCCCCTTTTGAGGAGCATTGGTGTTACGGGGTCATGTGTAGGAGGGGCTGGGTGGACTGGTAGGGTGACGAATGCTGCGGCAGGCTGCTGAGAGGCTGCTGAGGAACGTGGTGGTTCCCATGCCCGGAGGCTTGGGGAGTGTCTGGGAGCTGTTGGGTGAAACCCTGGGCTGGAGCCGCCTCGTCAAGGTCAGCCCAGAGGATCACAGCTCTCCTTTGGCCCACAGCCCCTCTGTCTAGAGTCCTCGCTTGATCATGAAGATGTTTGAAGATATGCAAAAGTATAACTCGTGATGACACAGGGCTTAAGGTTGTGAAACCTTTGGGGCTCCTCTGGATATTCCTGTGGGAAGGGAAGAGTTATCCCTCCGATAACTTCCATGGGGAAAGAGTTAGTCTTGTTAAACACTAGAGGTTGTTTTCTAAAGCAAAGGCAGGGGCTGTGGGGGGAGCGTGGTTAACCATGTAGATGAGGGACAGGCTAAAACTCATAAAGGAAAAATGTACGTAGGAGTGCATAGCTGTGTATGACTGTATTACAGCTTGGAGACCACAGAGATCAAAATGAGCTGCCGTGAAGCTACACTGCTTTCAGGGAGCTGAAAACGACTTTTTGAGATGGATGTTGGGCCCACAACTGCAGGCACTTGCTGTCTGAGAAGATGTGCAGTTGCTTAAAATCTGTTTTTCTGGTTGCCCTGGAAAGCAGTAAAACGTTGGGGTTTTGGTGTAATTTGAAATAATGAAAAACTTAATCAAAAAGTGATGCTTGTCCAGTCCTTTAGCTTTCTGGAAGTCCCCCATCCAGTTTTGAATGTGTGTGTTTGCTCTTGGGCTGCTGGGAGTTAAATTTTCCTCTTGACTCAACTGTGGAAACAGTCTTCATTTATCATTTCCCAGTTTAGCTCCTGTATTAAAATTATAACAAGGCTGGGGTTTATTTTTGTCTTGTGTACATTTATCTCCTGTGTATCCTTGTGTCTATTATTAGTCGTGCTCCATTGCTAAATGGATTGGCCAAGCTCTTGGGGACAAAATATTGAAGCATATGACTAGTCTGCAATATCCCTCAGCCACTCTGCTTTTGCAGTATTCATAGTGGCTGGGTTTACCCAGCATTTGTCATAGCTTGCTTATTTTAAACGTTGAGGACGCAGTAGGCAGAGCCAGCAGATAAGAGATCTTAAATGGCATATCAGTTTTTAAGTGGAAGGAGGGAGGAGGTGGATGTGGAGGGGAGGCTCCAGCTGAAAATAAACAAAACAGTGGTGTGTGTTGGGGAAGTGTCTGAATTGCGTGGCCAGGGTACAGCCCATTTCTTGTTTCGCTTTTTTGTTTGTGTTTTGTTTTGTTTTTTCCTTGACAGGATATTTCTGTTTCAGACTGCAAATAAGGGAATCTTAAATCCCCTGAAAGGACTGGTGTAGTGGTTGGTTAGCTATGGACGTACCCTTTCCTGGATTAATTATATTAAAAAAAAAAAAAAAGGAAACTTTTGATGGGTTTCAGCCTTCTTTTAAAATCCTCGTGACTACCATTTCTACCAGTTGGTGGCTGGATGCCTGCCCTCAGATCTGTACCTAGCTTTCTGGCTTGCACAAGAGTGAGTTGTACTTCCACTGTTCTCGCCTCCTGTTTCCACATCCAGCCTGAGCTAGCTGTTTGGGGTTTTTTTTGTGGGTTTTTTTTTTTTGTTGGTTTTTTTTTTTTTTTTTTTTTTTGGCTTTCTGGGATTTGCTCAGTCTTGTAACTTGGCTATTGAACATCTTAACCATGTTCTTGCTTTGCTTCCAGGGTCTGTTTGTTCATGTGGCCTCTTACATTTTCTGCAGCTCTATCCCAAGTCTTAGGAAGATGCACACTGTAGTAGTATGCCTTCCAGAGGACTACTTTTTGATGCTTGTAAAATTTTTTTTAAATAGCCTAGTTGATGCCTTTGGTAAGGACGTGGTCCAGAATTCACTGAAAGAGTTAGGGAAGACTTACTGGTATAGCACAGCTTGGGATCAGATTCTTGATGTTGTTTTCATTTCCTTCTAATTTGTTTCTCTAAAAGGTGTGATGAAATAATTCCCCCACTCCCCTATGTTTGGGTTTTGTTTTTTTTTTTCCATTTTGAGATACCTTCTTAATAGTGCAGATTTTTTCTTTTTACGGCTTCTTACCACATGCCAGTTTTGGGTGTGTGTAACCTTGGTTGTGCTTGGTTGATGTGGGCTCACCAGTCCACGGGCTACGCTGTGCTGCTGGACTGCTCAGGTTGGAGGGATGCTGCTTGGTAGTGCCAGCTTTCGTACAGATCCTTGAATGAGTCGTCTTTTTCCGCCTCCTCCCTTGTGTTCCTCATCCAGCATCCTTTGGTTCCTATGTATGTGCCACACGCTTCCATGTTTTCCCTGCATTAGCAGCATTTTTCTGACGTTGGCGCTTGTTCCTAAAGCTGTGGCTTGGCCCGCACAAAGCTTTTTCTCTGCTGCAGGCTCCGCTAGTAGAGGCAGGTGTGCCCAGTGTGTGATGTTACCTGGGGCTGGGTGTGTTTTTGAAGGCTCTCCTTGTGGAGCAAGAGGGTGGTTTAGCCCTGGCCATGCCGCTGTGGGTGTAGGAGGCTGGGAGCCGTGTGGCAGGATCAGTGCGCAGCGCTGCGCTCCCTGCAAGGTTTGCTACTGTGGCCACATAATTCCTTGGCAGGTGGGGGAGAGTTGATCAAACAAACCTGCTTCCACTAATTGTCAGGCTTTTGTATTTGTTTCTGTGGTGTTTTGTTTTGTGTGGGTTTTTTTTTTTTGAACTTTAAAGCATGCATGACCGAACAGTTTAATTAGCTGTGGGAACTGCTGGAGATAACTTACTGGGATTTTCAGCAAACCTTGCTGTCCTTGTCATGTTTTTGGCGCAGCACAGGCAGGAGTGCCCATCAGATGTTATCATCTGAACAGAGATGAAAGCGCCTGTGCAGTTGACTGGTGTGTAGGGTGGCTGCTTGCTGGTGGGAACTGGTCCCTGATGTGGTACCCCTCCCCTGGCAGGCTTCTTGTGGGAGATGCCTTGGGCAGAGCAGAAGCCAGGCACACGCTTGAGCCTTGTGCTCCTTGGGGATGTCCACACTCCTTGTGGACCTGCCTCTTTCATCCAGGCCACCTCCTTGCATGTGTCTGTGCAGGGGAGACCGCATGCATCCATTGCTTGTTAATTTGGTAATCTTTGGGTCTTCTCCTCTTCCACCTGCCATCCCAGGATGTTGCTGTGGCTGTGATACTGCTTGCAGGAGGAATACCAGCAGCGTGGTTAAAGTTATATGGGCTTCATGGAAACATGGAGGGGTTTTTGTGGTCTGCCAGCCTGTGTTCAGAGGCTGCTGATGGGTGATATTCCTGGAGACTAGGCTTGAAATCCTGTGCCCTGTGCAGTGAATGGAGGTTCCCCTTAACTTTGCAGAGGCTGGCATTCAGCCCAAGTTCTTCTCCTGGTTCTGTCAGGAAAGTTGTCATGTTTGGATCTCTTGCCGTGGCTGAACGTGTGTTTCCAGACCACGGGAGCTGCCTGAGTGATGGTGGAGGAGCTGGAAGTGGCTCCATTTCCAGAGAGAGCTGGAGAAGTGAAGACCCACCTTGGAATAACAGAGGTTATAATAACAAGGTTCTGGCTCGTTGTTCCAGCTTTATTAGCAATGGCCGAAACTGGTTCTCTGATGTATTTTTCCTGTGCTAATGGTGATTTTATGGTGGTCAAATCAGCCTGCCTTTTTGTCTTGTCCCTGGGCATGAATGGATTGTATTTGGAGCTGGCATCCGTGCTCCAGAGTCTGCTTCATCCTGACACCCAGCACTGAATGCATCCTGGCCTTGCAGTCTGTCTAGAGGCTGTACACGATCAAGTGTACAGTTAATGAGTTTTGAATTGGTAAAGGTCAAAGATATTATTGCAGAAGGTTCACTTAAGAAAAAGCATCCTGTAAGAGGTGCTGTTGGTTATTTTTTCTAAAAAATCTGAGAGGAAAAATTATTAAATGATGTCTTAAAGCTGAATAAAGAAGTTAGTATTGAATGGTTTAATGTCTTACAGATGCTGTGGGGTTGCAGGGTTTTATTTTAAACTTAACAATGGGAGTTGGAGTGGCTCCAGCACTGTAAAGAATAGTCTCTTTAATTAAGGGTTTAAGCTGGAAGAGCATGTGTAGTGTGATGCCATTTTAAAGTTTCAGCGGGGCTTTGTAGTTGTAACTTGTTATTCCCCATCTTGGATCACACATCTGTGTGTCTGGGGTCACGGTGGGGATGTTCCTTGTCCCAAGAAAGGAGGTTGGTCTGTGTAAGGGTAGCAAGGTTTCTCCAGATCTCTTGGCTCTGACTTTATCCTTTTCTCTTCCCTGTGGCTCCTGATGCCCACCGTGAACGTGCCGCACCTTTGCAGGCATGTACACATGGTGCACTACACCCAGAAGGAAACATCAGCTTTGGTTTTCCTGAATATTTTTTTGCTTCCACGTTCTTGGATGTCATCTTTGTATCAGCAAGTGGTGAAGGAGGTTGTGGGGCATGGGACAGGAGACTGGGATCAAATATGGTGTGCTCGGGGAGGTATCCCCGAGAGCCACGGAGGTTTCACTGAAGTAGCAGAGTATGAAATGTAGCTGTGTGTCTGCAGCATTCGGCAGGGCAGGGCTAGATCCCATCCCTGCACAAGTTCCTAGGTTTCAGCTCTCTGTGGATTGTTTGCCTGTTACTTACTGGGGTGGAACCCAGAAAATTTGCCATTAAAAATAAAAAAAAGAAATTATTATTCTCCCCTAGAAAATGCCAGTATTCCAGGTATGTGTCCCTAAGTTCTCATCTGAAAAAGCAATATTAAGAGATTTAAGGTGATGTCACTTAACTTCAGCCCCTTCTCAGCTCATGGGACTCAGGTAGGTGCTCTATGCCAGTTCTGGTTTTCTCCCTTGCGTGTGGCTCTGCCTGGCTCGGCAGCAGCACAATGTGCATTTAATTAGCAGCAGCAACAACTGCTACTTTTGGCCACCTCGGACACTTTTCTGTAAGAAGCCGCAACTGCCAGGGTTTGCTGCATCCTGATGTGTGTTAGGACGCTTGCGTGACTCTTTTCCGGATAGTTACTGTGAGAATTAGGTTCTTCTGTGGCATTAGGAACTGCAGTCTGGCAGCAAAGGCTGAGCAGCTCAAGCCTGACAGGTACCAAGGAACCTTTACGGTTAGCATTTAGTGTCTCCTAGTGTGTTTATTCCCATAAAATAATGAATTGAACCAGAGCTTCAAGCAGCGTTATCACCTTTGCACATTAAAAAAATCATAATCATGCTTTCTGACTTAATGAGTTTTAGAAATAAATGTTCTTTTTTTTTGTTTGCCTTCTGGTTTTCAAGTGTTAAAGGCTCCCCTGGGTCAAGCCTTTTCTTTAGATCGCAGGGGCGGCGGGCTGCCTGTGTGCAGAGGGCTGGCCATGGGACTCACCAGCCACCAGTGCAGAGCAGGAGTCTTCGGGTTTCCCAGGGCAGTTGCCAGACGTGGAGCCAGATCGTGAATGCCAGCAACAGTACCTTAAGCATTGAGAGGGGAGCTAACTGTATTTTTGTGGTATTTTTTAATTTTCTTTCATTTCTATTGTTTTCTTTGCTTATTTGCTAACTTGCAAAATTCAGCAAATTGCAGAAGAACTCCCAGCCCTTGGGGTGAGTTTTACTCGGAGCCGCAGTGAGCCAGCACATGGTGGTTGGCACGTGGCTGAGCTCCTGTTCAGAGGTGTAAATGGGGCTGGTGCGATGGACCTGCTGGCCTTCAGGTGGTCGAGGTCTGGGCCAGGGTGTGGAGCTAGTGGGGTCATCCTGGGCAGCTCTGTGTGTGTATTCAGGGTAAATATTAACTTCCCATGATGTTTGTTAGCTGCTCGTTTTTGGTGGGTTTTGATTGAAACTCAGTCACGAGGCTCCTGAACTTCAGCAGTCTTCACTACACCATGGAGTTGAATGTCTTGAGTGTCTTCTCCTCCTCTGTTTGCATTTTGCTGCTAGTCCTCAGTCTTGCTGAGGTGTGTTAGTGCTTTTAACTCATTCAGCTGCAGGATAAGCCCGAACTGTGCATGGGGCAGGTTGCCCTACAGTGGCACAGGGTGTCTTGAGTGCAGTTGCTTCTCCAAGACATCCCTGCAATGCTATCCAGAAAGGGTGGGTGAGTTCTCCCCGGACTTGCTGAGAGAGGATTTATAAAGCCTCTTGCTTCGCTGCAGCTCTGCAAATCACACACAGAGCCCCACAAGCCTCATCACTGCTTGCTCGGGAGGGCAATGACAAAAATTGCGTGCACAAGTGTGACTTTGCTGTCTGTTTTCTCTCAAGCTGGGCTAGCTGAGAGAGCCTTGTGCACAGCTTGCTGGAGCGAACGCAGCAGAGCAAATGTACCTGCTGAGTAACAGACTGAAATAAAACCGGAAAAACCCAGACATCGCGCTGAGTCTGTGGCAGTTACTGCAGATGCTGCGCCAGTGAGAAGTCAACAAATCCATTAAATGGGAAATGGTCCCTGTGTGCCATCCCTGGGAAGAGGAGCATTGCCTGCACCACCCCACAGTGACCCCACACCGTACATCTGGACAATGCCGTGTGGCGGCGCAGGAAGGAAACGGTTAAAGGAGGAGAGGTTGTCGAGTTGGGTTAGCCATCAGATAGCTAATATTTTAGAGGTTTTTCAGAGCTAAGCTATAAAAAGGCCGTAGCAGTATTTCAACTCGCCCATTGTCTGCTGGAAGCCAGCCAGCGTTGCCATGCCGACGAGGAATTATTACTTGCTGCCAGAGCTGGAGGAAAAGCTCATACTTTTGGCTTCAAAACAGGAGGGGTGGACTTATGTAATCCACTGTGTTTATAGGCTGAGACTGGCAGGAGCATTGAGAAATAATTACAGGCTTTCCATTTCATTTCCAGCTTGGTTTTAAGGCTGTGTGGCCTCTCTTTATTTATTTATTTTGAAGTTGAGAGGGTGGCTGCTAAAGATGCAGGAGGTGATGCGGGGATGCTGCTTAGGTAAGTACCCCCCACTTCCCTCCCTGGGCTGGCTGGGCTGCTTTTGTTTTGGTGGCGTTTTTGTCTGGAGAGCTAAACTAGGCCACAGCAGAAAGAAGTTGCTTTGAAAAACTGGGACTTGGCCCAGCGACACAGAAACAGTGTTTAGTGCTGGAGGCCGAGAAGACACTTTTGCGGTTGCCCGAAGGTGGCCAGCTGCTTGCCGACAGAGGTGAAGTGTGAGGTTTTGCAAGTCCCTGCTGTTTTGAGGTGATTTTATCCCTCCAGCCCTCCTTGGCTTGGGGCATTTATTTTTTTGGGGGAGGGTAGCAACAAGGGAAAAGGAGAAAAAAAAATAAGTTTTTTTTTTTTGTTGTTGTCTTGGTCTCATGTATTGCTCCATCGGATGGAGAGGGATTTGTCAGTGTGATCAAAGCAGTTTTGCTGATGTTTCGTGCTGTGGAGAGGTGAATTGCAAAGTTTAGCCTGTAATTAATGTGGGTTTGTTCATCCCGGGAACAGTCAGCAGATGATGCTGTAATTTGGGTTTGCCTGAAAAGCAGTGCGTGGTGTGTTTTGACTTCGGTCAGGCTGGTGGGAGTTTGCAGCTGCTGTTTTTGTGCTGGCTGTCGCATAAAGGGAGTTATTGCTGGTAAACTTGGCTCGGGAAACTTTGAGGTTGGGTGGTTTTGCTGGTTCCGAGGGTCGTGGTCCTGTAGTCCTGGGGAGGATGCTTCTGGTGCGGTGGGAATCCCTTGCCCGGGAGAGATCGTGGGCTCGTGCTTTGGCTGGGGAGTGGGGCTGGAGAACGGGCTGTGCGGCTGGGACGTGAGGCTGAGCTGTGCTGTGCTGAGCCACACGCTGCTCCTGAAGGAAAGGAGTGTGCTACAACTGTGACTTTAAAAATCTCTTTGACGTGGGGTGTAAAGCTCCAAAGAGCAGACAAAGCCTGTTTTTGGAGGGAGTACGAAGAAGAATGCTTTGATATGCTGCAAACTTGCTGTGGAAATTTGAAAGATACATAGAAGCTGCAGTGTGCTGTGAAATATGTATTTTTTTTGTTAACATCTTCCTTCATTGCACGGTGTCCTGCTAGGGAGTTACGTTCTGAGTCCTTGCTAATCTGTCTTTTTGCCGTTGTTGCATGGTGTGTACAGGTTAAATATCCCTACCTGTGCCAGTCTGCTCTGTGGAGTGTAGCCTGGTGTTGCTGGCATGCTTCACTTCAGAGGTCCTGCACGTGGGGACAGTTACTGTCCCATATAAATGCGTTTGGGCCCTGACTTGAAATACAGAGGTGCCTTAGTGGAACTGATGTGCACAAGGGGTTGTTGAACGCACACTGCAGAAATAAACTGTTTTTTCCACAGTTTCAGGCAAAAACTTGAATGGTGGTATGCTTCAAATCAGGAAATGTCCCTTGAAACAGGAGGTTTGACTGGTGTTATCAGAGACACATGGGTGTGTTATACAAAATAATTCAATAATTATCTGTAATGCTGCTCTCACTCCTACCGCAGATGCTGTTGGACTCAATGCAAGTTAGATTTGTTACTGTGAGGCTTTTTTTTTCTCTTCCTCTGGGATTCTTGCCAAGATGAACTGTATGTTCTGTTCTTAAGAACTATGAGTAATGTATGTGTGAATCTATAACATAAGTAATACGAGTATATAAAAACGTGTGAGTGTGCAGGATTCGTGTATTCTGAGTCTACAGAGCACCGCACACATGCTGTATGTGCCTTCAGAAATAGGGTGCGATACATGTCTGGGCGAAATTAATGACATGCCTTGCAGTTACTGCTCACTGCAGAGCCCTGTCTGATGGCCTGATCCCAGAGAGCTGAACCGAAATCCCTGTTGCCAGCTACAGTTTGCCTATTTAATTGCCCTTTTGGAGGAGTTACAAATCGGAGAGAGTTGGAAGTCCCTCCCTGCACTTACAGCAGAAGTCAGCCTCAACAAAGACAAGAGGAGATGCTTGCACCATAGCCTAATGTTTCCTGAGTCGTCAGTGGAGCAGGGGGGTGTCCGGGGGTGGTGGAGGGCTGTGCCTTGGAGCAGGGGGTGCTGGGGGTCCCACTCTGTACCACCCCATGTAGGTGCTGCTCTAGGAGCTGCTGTACAAGTAATGCACTCTAAGGCAGGCCTGCTGTTTCTAATGGGATTTTTTTTTCCTTTTAGATGAATAAAATGGGCTTTCTCTCATAAATTATTTTTTTTAATGTGAAAAATGAGAAGGTGGCAAGTAGCCAATTCCCCTGCCTCCCTCTTCCCAGCTCCGATGAGGTCATTGCCTCTTAAAGTTTATACCACGTGCTGTGAGACATGGCTGGAGGAGCAAGAAGACAGCAAATGCCTGTCTCGGGGCGGGCGGGAGTGATGACCACCAGTACATGAAATATTAGCAAGCTGTAAGTGATGCCTGAGCAGGATTTGTGAGTGGGGAGGGGGCCAGGTATAGCTGTCTGGGAAAACCTTTCAGGATGGAGGTTTAGGTGGGAGGGGAGTGCCCTGGTCCCTGCTGGGTGCTCCAGGTGTCAGGCAGGACCTGGGATGCTTTGGATGCATGTTGGGGGTGGGGTGGGGTGGTGGGCTGCTGGGTGGAAGGAGCATGTGTGTGAAGGGCTGGGCATGTGCTTAGGTGCAATGCAATCGGCAGTGGTTCTGGCGCTCCGCGGCTGAGCTTGCTTTTGCATCCATTTGCTTTTCCTAGGGAATTTCCTCTGTGCTGTTTTTGCAACGGGGTTGTGAAAGTTCATGACCCAACGAAGGATGTCTCCAAGACCTTTGTGTCCGTGGCTGCCTGGAAAAGTTGGGTTTTTTTCCCCTTGAACGCAGTGCTGGGCTGCTTGTGGATTTCTGAGCCATTGTTTTCTCCTTGACTGCCCCCCCACCCCCCGCCATCCTATGGTGGAAGTGGTACAGAAACGGGAGTGCCTGGACCATGAGGTGGTCCTTGGGGCTTTCCTAGAAGCTGCAACCCAGGAGTGTGGATTTTGAGGGCTGTGGCCATCTACCCTTCTCCTCGCAGCCTCTGCTGGGGTGCTTGGGGGTGGTGGCCCAGACTGGCTGGGTTTCAGGTGGGGCACTGGCCTGAAACAGCTGTTTCATAGCTGCCATAATAAATGACTTACTGAAATTTTGTTGGAGGTTACTTACTGCCTTGTGCCTTTGCCGTGGCTCTGATGGTGGCTAATTTGCTGTACCTTCTAGGGGTGGTCAGGAAAAGGATGCTTTATGCATCTTCAGCTCTTACTGTGTCACTGCCCCATCATTGTTCCGGGGAGGTGCAATGGCTGAGTCCATTCTGTGTGATCCCATTCTCACAGCTGGCCCAAAGGGGTGTAAGTTGTCAGAGAGTTTGTGCTGTAGTCCAGAAACCAAATTTTTGCTGCATCAGAAAAAGAGGAGTTGTGGGGTGGCAGAAGGTGTGCAAGTAACGGAGAGAAAGTAAGAGAGATGGACAGTCAGTCTTCTATTTATTTATTTATTTATTTAAAATACCTTTTAAAAGCTCTTGTGCAAGCACTGCACTGGGTAGAAGCGTGGGTTTGCTTTTATGGGTTCGTTCTCCCAGTGTCCTTGTGCTGTAGGGTGCTTCATGCAGCCTTGCCTCACCTATCAGCCATGGCGGTGGGCAGCTTGCTTCCACCATGGCTTACACGAAGTGAATCTAGGAGGATGCTGTGACAAGGTTAAGAAGTGGGAAGAGGATGGGGAGGAGGCAGTTGAGGTGTCATCTGCGACCTTGGAGGTTTCTGAGCAGAGAATAAATACCAAGGCTGGTGGATTGGCCAGCATCTGCAGTGCTTTGCAAGGACAGTAAAGATCTGGGAGGAAGGTCTGGGAGATGCTTCTGATTGCTGACGTGGGGAACTAACATCCTTTTTTAAAACAAAAGCTATCAGGTAGCTGTTCTATATATAAATGAGTACCCGAGGGCCCGAAGTGTACCAGTGTCAGCAGCCTAAAGCTTCCCAGCATTGGCTTTGGTCTTGGGCAGGTAGATGCAGCTCTGATCTTCCCTGGCACCAAGGGTGGAAATGAGGTGCAGCTGGAAGTTAGTAAGGACTTGAAGAGGGGTCCAGAATGCCACTGTGCTTTTAGGCACAAACTTTAAAAAACAAAACAAAAAAACCCAACCAAACAAACCAAAACAACCCACAAAAAAAAACCCACCCCACAATAAAAAACTGCAATATTGCTATTCCATTGGAGCTTGTCCATTCTGTGGAAATCATTTAAGCATGCTGTTCCCTGCAGCTGCTCTTGTGCTGCTGTACCCCAACAATATCTTCTGTTCGCTTCTTCTTTGTCTTTGTGCTTCTCCTTAGCAGCCTCGTTGATTCCCCCTCGCCCCCCGTCAACACAATACAATCACTCCTTGTTAGCCTATCTTGCTCTTTCCTCTTTCAAGGAAGAGAAGGAGCAGGGGAACCAGATCTGATAATTTCAGTGAGTAGAACTGTTCCCCTGAGCCCTTTATAAAGAAATAAAAAGGCTCTCCTTCTCTCTGCTTCTCTTTGAGTACAAGCACTTTACCCTCTTGGATTCCCTGCAGGCTCCTCATACTGCTAAAATTGAAACATCAAGATGTCTGAGGCAGCAGGAATTACCATCAGTGTTTTGACACCTGGAGGTACAATTTCTATTAGCTTTTATATAAAAACAACACCAGTTTTGCCAACAGAGTTCTCGTTAAATAATGCATGAAGACCCCATTCCTGACAGTAGGTATTTTTCTTTCACTTTCCTGAACTCTTGGATAATGGCTTAATTTTTGTGACCATTGGGGGAAAAGACACACGCTCTTGCACACGGAAATATATATGTGAATACACACGTGCTTAACTCCTGGGCAGAGAGTCAATTACCCCGCTTGCTAATTAATGTGGAGAGATGGGGGAAAGTAACTTCAGGCTGAGAAGGCTTGGATTGTTGTTTTATTTTTTGGAAGCAGCAGAACATAGTCTTCTTGAGACCTTTGATGGTAAATGAGACTACTTATCTGTGATAGAGGAGAGACCCTCGGAGGGTCTGTGTGCCCTCAGAGATGGGCGCTTGGTCATCGGAAACCAAAATCGAGTAACGTGCCTTTTTGCCTGTGTGATGCTTGGCGTTGAGCATATGCTCTGTGCTCGCTTTTGGGGGAAATGAAGTGAAACAGAAGGGCACAGCATGTGGATGTGACTGCTAATAGTGAGAATCAAAGTACAGTTTTGACATTTCTAACCTAATAAGTGGTGCTGCGTGTGCGAGCCTGCTTATTTTCCTTTTCACCATGAGATGCTTTGACAGAGGAGTAAAGTCCCATTTTGACATTTCTGTCATTTTAACTAAAGAGAGAGATTACAGTAAATTGGATTAAGTGAAAATCTTCTTCAGATGTTTGTGGTTTGGGCTGATTTATGGATAGATGTCATTTGAACGTCATTCTGCATTTTTTAAGCATCTGCTTGATGGTTGCTCTAATGCTATTGCTGCAAATAGTCCGCACCGAGGAGGGAAGGCTGAGCAAGGAGCAGCTACCCGTGACAGATCTAATGCTGGTGTGTGGCACGGGGACAGCAAAACACTGTCCTTCTCACGTTCCCAGCCGCATAGTGCCAGATTCTGTAATGGGTGCTTGGTGCTCATTTGAGTTCCTGTTACTCAACTTTGTTATCTTCTGCTGAAAGTCATTTACATTTTCTTAGTATTTTTCCCATCCTGGAGGGAGATGGTTCAGCGTGCGTGTTCCTTATCATGCACTTGGCAAATCTTGGGTTGCCCGTTCCCCTGTGGCCGGCGAGGATGTTCTTTTCTGTTACGGTCATGCAAAGCCTCGGTCTTGGCTGCCTTGTTGCAGAGTCCTTTTCTCGCCGTGTGTGTGGCTTTTCCAGGAACCAAAATATTCTCATAAGCATGTGCTGGCTCAGTAGCATTAGCAACGGCATGTGAAAATACTTTGTCCGTGTACTGATACTTCCAAAAGATAGTGCTGAAAGTTCTTCCATTAAATTAACAGCGTGAGACTTCTTAAATATGTCCTTCATGGTTTCCTCTACCTAAGCTATTTAGAAGCTGCTGGTGCCATTTGGAAAGCTGCATAATCTCTTGTGGGTGATGATGCAATCAGCACTGTAATCAAATCTGCTAGTGATGTCATTGATGGAGTAGTCCAACGTTGCCTGGTGTGGTGATTAGTGGGATGAGATTGAAGTCTTTGTAGAAATGGTGATGGGAGACTGGGAAGTCCACATCCCTAAACTGTGTAACTTGCATATCTTTTTATTTCGGGCACAATTTTGGAAAATAGTTCTGATCCATGTTCAAAATCACTAGATTTGGGTCTCGGTGTGGAGGTTTATGTGTTTCAGTTATAGTCTCTAGAAGTTTATTTGCAAGTTTAATGTTGGTTTAAGGTTTCATACCTACACTGGGAGGTGTAAAGTGGTTGTCTGCCGGCTTAGCTCCTGGAGCTGCCTCTGCTCTATGCCAAGAGAAGACAGTGCTGGCTCAAAGGAGTGAGAATATAAAAACTGCCCTTAATCCTTTGAAGGGGTTTGATGTCTTAGACTGTATCTGTATCGATTTTTTTTTTTTTTTTTTTTTTTTCCAGTCCTGGGGCAGGAAGGTGCTGCCCAGATGAAAGTTACAGGCACAGAGAGGTACCGTCAGAAGCAGAGAGCATCAAATCCCAGCTTCTTGAGTGAGTCAGCTGGTGATGCTTTGCATCTTCCCTCTGAACTGAGCCCCGCTGTTTTGATTTGCAGCATCTCAGCACTGCCTGGGCTTTTCGGGGCTGTTACTGACACCAGGCTTGCGGTGTTTTATTTTCTGCATCTGTGCTCCTCTGTAGTTCGTGTCACCCTTGCAGTTAAAAGATTTTGCCTTTTACCGTGCGAGCATTTTGTGCCTTGCTAGTGACTCAAAGCACAATTATTAAAATATTTTCTATATTATTTTCTGTGATACGATTATTAGTGGAAGATCACACTACTGTGGGAAGATAAATTTGTAATCCTGCTTAGTGGCTGATCTTATCCTAGCTGAGTAGCTCTCGTTGCATAAGGGACAGTGACCTGAAATCATCTTTTTAAACCAGCAGACAGGATGCCTTTCCCTACTCCACTTTGCACATGTGGGTGTGATACAGACTTTTAAAATTGTTTAAAGTTCAGCGGTTTTACTTTGAGGTGTGCATACCTCCAGGTAACAAACCTTTAGGTTGGTGTGTCAAAGAACAGTGGTGTCACAGGAGGTGGGTTATTTTAATGCATCAGTCCCTGCGTCAAACAGTTCCCTGCATCTCTTGCAGCCTGGCTTGCTTTTTGGGACTGCTAAGAAGAGTTTGCAAAGGTTGCGTGGCACAAATGACAAGAAGGAGCAAGCGGAAGGGGTTGATCACAAGCCGTGCTAGGGAGGTTTATGAGGGAGGTAGAGTGGGAGCTTTGGGGGATGCCTCCGGCACTGGGGACGGGATCGGCTCCATCCCTCGGCATCACGCTCCCACTGCTGGATGCCAGTAGAGAGGGTAGGTGGGCAAGCAGGAGGGGAAGAGCTGCTGCTTGTGAGCAGTGAAGAATGAAAAACATCTGCTCCAGCTGTGTGCCTCTGTGCTTATTGTTTTTAACTTCTCTCAGTAAAGCAAATGAGTAATGGGCGATGCATTTCTTGGCAGGGACCTTGTCTTGTCGGAGTGGAAGAGATATTTCCCTTTCTGCTCAGTTGGCTTTCTCCTCCCAGACAGGTACAGCCCCAGGTTGAGCTCAGGTGAGACTGTTCTCTCCTTCCTGGGGAGGATGATGGGAATGCACTTGATAGCTTCCCCCCATCTCCTGAGAAATGCCACACTAAATATCTTCGTGTTATGAGCTCCATCTAAACATGTGAGGCTTATTCTGTCACCTTGCCTGTCGGCTTTCAGAACTTCTCCGTTGGAGGAGAGAGCACAGGCTGCTCGTGTGTGCAACCAAAGAGCAAGGATGTGAATTGCTGCTCCCAAGTGTCGGCTCCTCTTTGGGTCAGTGGAGCAAAATCTCGGCTTCCCATCGGGGGTCAGACCTGGAACGTGCAGTTCCTGAAGTCCCCATCCCTCCAAGGCAGGGGTGACTGGTGCTGGATGCAGCCTGCCTCAGGCTGCTCAGGAGCTGCCTCCAAGCTGAGAAAGCATCTGAGCAGATGGATGCCCTCTGTCCTCTCTGTGTGCTCACCTGTGGTGGGATGTTCGCAGACCCTGGAAGGTGCTGGTGACGCTTCGGTTTGCAGCTTGCAGAGTGCGGGAGGGAGGCTCACCAGCTGTGCTCGTAGCAGCTGGGAAGTGTTATGCTGTAGGCAGCACTCTAGAAGAGACGCTTCCCTCATTTACCGAAGGTGATATCCTGGTGGCTGGCAGTGGAGAAGGAGGAAGTAGTGTTTTTTCTCTTTGCTGTGGGTGAGTCAGCGCTGTCTGTGATGGATTCTCACTGCGACAGGCTCTAAATGGGAAATCTCAGGGGAAATTAGCCTGCAGCTTTTGCCTTTATTAAATATTCTCCAGTGCCATCCCAAAGGACCACTTTTTAGTGCTCCACAACGTTTCATCTGTATTTTTAACATGACTTACATGAAGCGTTGACAATGTGTGGCCTATATTTACATTAAGGCCTACCTACAAATAGTTAAGAAAAGATAGATAGTCTGTTCTGTTCTTCAGGTCTGTGACATGATGATGTCTTATAGGTAGATCTGAGAACCTCAGCGGGAGATATTGCAGATTATTATGAAGTCCAGTAGCTTACTTAGAGTTATGGCTTATAATGATTGATTTAGCCATTTATTAAAACACCTATTTAATGATTGATTAAGCCTTTATAAACTATTTGTGACTTTTAAAATGTGACCTGATGTATTGTAGCTCCATTAGCATCTAGCTAATAAAATACACCGTGGACCTGTAATGCCTGTTAGGTTGACAGAGATTATATTTTAGGCTTTACATGTGCTGAAGTTTTAAGTACCTTGTTACAGATTGTTCTTGGTGGGTTTTAAGGTGTGTAAGTACAGTCTGCTCCCTTAAAGCGAGTGGTGGGGCTGAGCTGGTGGTGGGGTGTTCACCTTGTGGGTCCTCTGCTGGGGTGGACCCTGTTTGCTTTGGCATTACTGGTCTGTATAATCCATCATCACCTGGTACCGGCATCAAGCACCTCAATAAAGTGATCTCTTCCTGCTGCTGCTGAGGAACGAGTCTGTTTTGTGCTTGCCTGAGAGCAGAGCCCAGATCTAGGAACCAGCAAGCGATGCTCTTGCTTCTGCTGGGTGCCTGCGGGCGCTGTCCTTGGGAGCAGCTTTGATGGGAGTTTTTGCTGATACGGAGCAGAGCACCCGTAATGCAGGTGAATGTTAATACAGATCCCAGCTGACTCGCCTGCCTGCTAGAGCAGGTGGGGTCCTGCACTTTCCTCTGTGTGGTCTGTGCTGAGGGAGCTCAAATTCATAAAGGCAGGAGGATGGATTGCTCTGGAGGCACACGATGCCAGAGTTGGATTTAGCTGAGGAGGCTGGGGTGGAGGTGGGGAGAGGGGGAAGGTTGCCCCGAAAGAGGAGAGGTGCAAGCTAAGCTGTGCAACTACTTCGTGACTAGAAGTGCATTGTTTCCTGGGTTTTCATAGAATCAGGGAATGGTTTAGCTTGGAAAGGACCTTAAAGATCACCTAGTTCCACCCCCCAGCCCCCCATACCTTCCACTAGATCAGGTTGCTCAAAGCCCCATCCAACCTGGCTTTACCTTTATTTAACCAAGCACCAAAATCTAAAGGTAAATTCTGTGCACAAGATTATAGGGGACTTTTTTTTTTTATCTGCCACCTTTGTCTGTGTATAGAAGCATTTTTTCCATGAACTGCTCAACTTTCCATTTGCTTGAGCTGTACAGAGCTGGCTGCTGGGATGAGCTGTGTAATGGGATATCTGAATTGCATCAGGAAACCTGCTCCAGTTTAAGCAGCCCTGATTTAAAAGGAAATTCAGTCAAACCAGTACAAACTCCTACGCTAAGAAATTAAAACTTTATGTCCGATGGATGTCACTTTTGCTCAGGCCTGTAATTACTACTGCTGAGGGATGCTCAAGTGGACAACGAATAAAAGCTCCCAAGTGCAGGTTGAGTGATATACATTGCTGATGCTCTGCCCTTCTCACTGGGCTATAGGAAGTAGATAAAATCTGGCAAGAAAGGGTTGTTGGTTTAATTTGCTGATTTTTTTCATCTGTCCCCGCTCCTGCCTACCAAGTGACTGCCTGCTGCACATGGTTAAATGATCTTGATTGGTGGTGTATGTTTGAAAGAGTAACACTGTGCTCTTCCTCAGGAGTCTGAGCTTGTGAGACCTGGTAATGTTGTGGCAAGGCTGATGATGTGACTGAGCACGTGGGGATTCATGGAATGTGGGAATGGTCTTGCCCTATTGGTGGCTGATGTAAAAGCAGAAAATGGGAAGCCTTTTTCTTGGGCTTGGGCTGGTGGAATGGGGAGGTGACTTTGGGGAAGACTGAAGTTTATATTTCTCCATGTTGTCAAACAATTCAGCATTCACTCACTCATGTCTAGCATCCGCCTGTAATATTTATTTGTTTGCTTCTGGACATTTCCTACTAATAGCTAACCAGCCATGCTGTAGGAGATGGGGGAAGAAGAGGTGGGCTCCTGTGGCCCATGCTCCGTTGCTCAGTTCCCAGCCAGCTGTTCTGCAGCTGTTTGCAGTGCAGAGACTGCAGTGATTAAAACAGATGGGCTTTCCCAGAGCTTACCCCGGCACGGGCCAGGAGGTGGCAGGAGGCGAGAAGCCACCCTGCCTGTCACCCCCTCCAAGGGGACGTGTGGGGGGACTGTGTTGGAGTGCCAGGTGTTTCTGTGGGACACCGGTATAGGGTGAAGAAAGCAGAGGTTTATTTACCCTTTCTGACTGCTTAAATATTCTTTTTTTTTTTTCTCCTTGATTTTTCTTTCTCTGGAAAGTTTATAACTTTAACCCAGGGCTCAGAAATAAACCGTGAGGGACACTGATGAATTGCAAGGGGGGAAGCAGTGAATTCCCCTTTGGGTAAGAGGTTACCAGTCAAGCCTTGACCTTGTTAAAACATGTTAACTCAATAAAAGTCTGAGTATTTAAAGACAAGTGACTTCTTCCTGCCTCGAGGGGCATAATTAAGCCATTCCACACCCCTTAATGAAGAGTTGTGGGAGGAGGACTAGGGAGCTCCCTATCCTGGCTGCCTAAGTCAGGAACCTTCCACTGGGGTCATCTCTGTCCCACAAGGCAGCACCCATGAGCTGCATGGAGCTGGTGCTGGGAGAGCCTGGCAGTGATTGCATAGGAAACCCACTGTTTCCCAACTGTTGGGAGGATAGCATTGCTCCTTGTGCAGTTATTGAATCGGTTGAAATTGTGGTCAAGTGTTTTGTATTAAAGCAGACTGAGTTTCCTGGGTAAAGCATGCAACAGAGCTTCATGGGGGGAGATTGTGTTCATCCATAAAAATTCCTGTCCAACTTAAAAATGGGAGTGCCCCTCTTCTCAGGGTTTCCTTATTTAAACATCCCTTGTATGTTTGTAAAAAAGTACATTGTACTTTTGTATTAATGTCCACAGAATGGACACTAATACAAATGGACACAGGAATGTGTCCAAAAGCACCTTCACCCCTTAATCTGCTATAGGATTTTCAAGGGAAATGCAGGAACTTGCTCTGTTTCCAAGTGGCATGTTTGTGCCTACTGAGCTGTAATCAGTACCCACTGGTGTGAATCCTTCTGGAGTTGTGGCTGAAAAGATGAACAAATAAGGAATCCTTCATCCCAACCAGACCCCAGGAACACACACACGCTTACCAGCTGCGCAGAGCAATAATCCCTGCTGCGACTGCTTTACACCTGGAGTGCTGTTACTGCCTCTTGGCTATTGAAAAAGTGCTGGGCTTCATTTATTTTATATTTTTCATGAACTCTTCACTTTTGTGCTGTGTTCTCCCTAAAAGAATTGCATTTTCAAGTGCCTTTCCCGCAGCAGGTTTCCCTGTGAAGGCAGGGTCTGTGCTTGACAGGAGGCTTTTGCTCAGAGAAGGGTCTGTAATGTCATAGCAGTTGAGTGTAACCATGCTTGTGCGACTGTTTGGGGGACCTTACCTGCTTCACGGGACCGCTGTTGACTCCCTGAGCCCGTGGCAGTGGGTTGTGGGGTGTGAAGAGCAGGGGAAGGTGGCTTGGTCAGCTTCGTGTTCCCTGTGTGGGCTCTGGGGGGTCTGTAGGGCTCCCATGGGACCGCAGGAAGGGCTGTGCTTCTCTGTGCCTGGGTGCAGAGTCCCCACGGACACCACAGCTATTTTAAGTGAAATCCACCATCATTAGCTACTCCCATTAAAATACTAGGGCTGTTAACTGCAGTACTTTTACGAGCAGCTCAGCTGCCCAAGCAGAGGTGATGGAGATTTGGGGACGGTAATCCTCTTGGTTATCCCTGTGTAAGCTGTCCTGCGCCAGCTTGATACCAAGGGAAGCTCACTGCCTTAGCAGAGACAATTTTAGATGCCATGTCTTTTCTTGCTGTGGGTAACCAGAATTCATCTTAATTTAAATCTCAGGGTTTCATCAAGGTTATAAGCTCAATGCATGACAGTGCTGGGAAACATCCTTAAATACCCCCCAGATGGACTCTGGAAAGATTATTATGCTGTAATTTGTTTCTGTAGCTCCACAAAAGTGGTTTTTGACCTTGGGACTATGACTCTGCTATTCCCTCTGCTAGCATCCCCGGTGCTTTTGTCCAGACCAGTTGTGTCCAAATTAAATGACTGGGTGTTGGAGCTTCTGTTTTTTCATGAGAGGTGCTTCCCAGCTGAAGAGGATCATTTTGCGTCAGACTTTTTCCCTCATGGTTTTTCTTTTGTTTCTGCTATGGGGCTGAAGGGTTGGAGGGTGAGGAACCACCTGAAACCTCAGCCCCAGGGCAGGTAGGTGCAGGGTGGTGGAAGGTACCTGCTTGTGCCTGTACAGCAGCAGTGCTCAGTCGGGCCAGTGAGTCATCTTAGGAATAGCTTGACGTTGGCAGCTGAAGGGTTGGTTTTTCTTTTATAGTAGTAATTATTATTAATAAAGAGCTTTGCGTTTGGGAATGGCAAAAGAGGGTGGACCAATAGCCCAGGGACTGGGCATCTTGCTAGGAAACAAGGCAAAATTCTCCACTCCGTCTTGTACGATGGGATAGGGAGGCCAGAGGCTCTGATCCCGTCCTGCTGGCACTCGTTGCTATCCCGTAGAAGAGTGGATCCTTCAAGATGTCTAATCTGTGTAGCATGAATTTCAGTCACCTTTCAAGGACTCCTTCAAACTTGCTCACAGGCTCCCAGAAGCCTTTAAATGACAGGCTGAAAACCATTGCTCCAAGCCCAGGAAAGGCAGATGCCGAGGGGTATAACCAGGTTGCAGTTTGAGAAGTGTGCTGGTGGGAAATCCAGGGCTCCTGATCTGCTGGGGACTGACTGACTGCTTTGGACAGCTTGTTGTCAGCAGGACTGAGCTTGGCAGGGAAGCGCTGAAATCCCGTTTGCCCACTTACACGGGTTCAGTTATTAAACACATCAGAAATCCCCATCTGCTTTGTAAGCCTGTCTGCAGCAACATAACCCAAAGCTCGGCTCTTGCCTTTGCCGTTTGCCTTTGGGTGAGGCTGGAGGGAGCTGGAGCCGTGCAAGCTGTCTTCTTTTTTAGGGTAGGGCTCCCCTGTGGGTGCAGGAGGGGTGCAGCCCTCTGCATCGTGCTTGCTGCCTGCCAGGGCTCTTGCTGAAATGGGCTGTTGGTTTGTGTACAGGGGTGTTTGAGCAGCGGATGGAGGAGGAGGTGAAACTTTCCTCGCTGCGAGTTGTCCGGCGTTCTGCGAGGTGCTACGCGTTGTATGCAAATGTTGAAATTTTTTTTTTTTGGTGCCTCTAGAGAGGCTTTGACGTTCTGTCTAGAAGCTATTAATTACCTAGACAAGGAAAGCAGAACATACCCAATTAATGGCTCCTACCGCTTAGACCTGTCTCTCTGGCTGATCTGCCATGAACTAATGAGCAGTTCCTTTCGCTGGGCCACCAGCGAGCTTGAACTTCTCATCAGTTTTCCTGGGGAGAAATGAAAGCAGCAGCGATGTGCAGGAACAAATGACTGGAATTCGGTTATTAACCTGGGCTGAAAATTGACTCTATGTGCTAGTAATTACCCGGGGGATGTTAGGAGAAAGGCCTAGTGAAGGGTTCAGAGCTGGTATTTGACAGACGATCACAAGCAATTGAGTTATCATTACTTAAGTTCCCATCCTGCGTCTGAGGTGCTGCGCTGGGTAAGCGTAGTGACTGCAGTGCAAACCTGGAGTAAAACGGGTTAGTTTAAAACAGCTCCAGTCCCAGATGACTTCCTCCTTTAGTGATATTTTATGGCACAGCTGCATAGCATCTCATATATTTTTGAGTACCTTAGTTTACAGGTCATTTAATTTATTTGCAGGCTTTGTTTTCGTTCCCTAGGGTAATTTTGTTCCTTTGCACATGTCTTTCCTATAAAGGCATTAAATTGTGCAGTTTGTCACAATAGTTCAGCTTTTATGCTGGCAGTCGGTGCTCTTCAAAGATCCTTGTGTGAAGTTTAGACTCCTGAATCATTAGAGGATCATGAAAGAAAAGGAATAATTTAGAAGGCGAAGATGTTTTGTCGTCTTTGAAATTGGGAACGTGCGAAAGGAGAAAATGTTTAGCAGTACAATCCACCTCAAAGAACTTATCTTAGGAACTCCAGAAAATGAATTTCCTTTCTTTATTCAGGATGTAAATAATCGAAAATGTCACTCCTGAGCTGAGTAATTTGTTCAACAAAAGGATCTTGAGGAGCTGACTCCCCTCGCTTTCATGAACGTGCCCAAGACATCAGAGGACCTGTCTCTTTAGCAGTAGGAACTGAAGGGTTTGAAAATCAAATGAGCAGCGTGTTCTCGTGCAAAATATATAAATAAATCCCACACGTGCTTTGTAATCTTCCTTGCATTTCCAAAGCCTTGTTTATCTGGATAGGCTGGGGTTTAGGTTAGCTCCTGGGAGCTCTGAATGGGTGTAGCAATGATGCGTTGTTGCAGCGATGGTTGTTAACGTGCTGTTTAATGTACTTGGTAGCGTGGCTGAAACATTTGTATGGTTACTATATCATCATTGCACATTGGCAAGGAATTGAGGTGTTTTTTTTTCTTGATTTGAAGTTGCTTATGTGTGTTTATTAAACTGAGATTAGTGTTGTGTAACAGTTACAATATTTAAGCCCATCTTTAACGTAAGAGATGGTGCAGCTGAAGTGGAAAAGATATATAGTGTGTGCAGGGAGGGGGCCAGGGGGTGGTGGGGGGTCTGGGAGTGGGGAGAAGGAGGAGTTGTGCCCTGGAACAGGCTGTCTGCCCTTCCCCCAGGGCTAAAACAACCCTAGAACCGGGTGGATGTGGCAGCACAGGGCGAGCGATTGAGCCTTGAGGCTGCCAGGCGGGGGTTTGGGTAGGACAGGAGGGTTCGGATTGTGCTGTCACACAGTCTGTCTTGCCCCAGCACATGTGCTTGGTAGTTTCAGTGTGTGCATGTCTGTATCTGGAGCTTTGGTCTGGGCTTCAGTCAGAAAATGGGGCATTTTTGGCATTTTTTCCATCCTTGGGGTTTTACTAATCAATTTTGCTGGCTTGCTCTTGCTACCCTGCCCTGGTTTTCTTATCTGTGTGCTTTTGGGCTGCCTAATCTGTGCTCTGGCATTTCACCATCACTCCTTGGCTTTCTTTTCCTCCTATAGTCCCTTGCCCTGTTTCCCTCTGCAGTCCTAGTGCCTGGCTAGTTTTGTGTGTGGTGGGTTTTTTTATTATTATTTTATTTCCTCTCCAGGCATTTTCATTTGTCTTTGCAGACAATCTTCAACAAAAGCCTCGCATGGTCTAATTTGTTTTCTATTTCCAGCCTAGACTTAAAATAACTCTTTTGTTCCATGAATGGCCTGTGTATGGATCCAAATCCCACCTCCCCCTCCCTCTTTTTTTTTTTTTAAGTGTGAGTTTCTTTTTTCTGTTCCTTGTCAGTATCTTTAATTACTTGAAGGGTCCCTTTTGGGCATTTAGACCGCAGCTGCCCATCAGTAGCTGTGGGTTGTGTGTGTGGCCGTGTGCGTGCCAGCTCTCTCCGCATCCTGGCGGACCAGCATGGGGATGGGTTTGCAGGGCCCTGGGTGCCCTGGCGTGGGAGCAGCGATGCCGTTGTGTAATGGGAGCAGCTCTGCTATCACATCCCTGCTGAGGAGCTCTCTGTCCAGATGGTCCATGGGTTGTCTGCATGCTTTTGCAGTCTCAATTGCAAAACCCAGGAGATGCTGAAGTTTGGTTTTTTTTTTTTAATTGATTAGAATGGGAAAATCCACCAGTGGGAGTAGGGGAATGAAAGGGGAAGAGGCATGTCATGGCAGAATTTGAAAAGCAAAGGCTTAGGCTGGCCGTGCTGATGCTGACTTGAGGCTGGAGCCATGGCCAGGCTGACACTTGGTATGTGGCTTGTGCATTTTAATGAGATGACATGACGTCCCTGCAGCTGGGGAGTGACAGCCGAGTGCTCCTGCAAAGAGAAATGGGTCAGTCCTCTTCATTTAAGCACATTTGTGCCCCTCTGGGAGCTGTCACAAGGTCACTTGCAGCCTCTGCCGAGGGCTGGGAGGTAGTTAAACCGTGTGAGACCCGTTGCAAGTGCTTGTCTGCCGAGGGGTGTCCGTGGTGGGGCAGGCAGTGCAGATGTCTCATCTGCTCCTGAGCAACTGGATTATGCTACCGAGAGCTGGGATCTGAGCAAGGGCTGTTAGCAGCAGGAGTTGCAGCACAGTTAGCACGTCCTTGCCTCTGCCAGAAGCATCAGGCCAGGGTTGTGTGGCTGCGGAGAGCAGCCTGTCTGGCCAACTTGCCTTTCCAAACACAACTGGGAGTGTGGCTGGCAAAATCCAACCCTCTGACCTTGCTCCTTGCAGCTGCGGTGCCAAGATCTGCACACAAATGCTGGCAAAGGTTATCTTGGGGCAGAGCTAAACATGAGTCCCATGCCCAAAATAGCTTGGAAAGATTGAAAAGGAGAAATACAAGTCGCAAATCCTGCTTTGCTGCTTTGGGCAGTGATAGGAACAGGGCAGAGAAGACACCTTTCATCAGGGATCAGAACCGGTTCAGCGTGGAGCTGTGCTGTGGTGGGAGAGCTGATGCAGCCTGGAGGTTTCCAGCACAGAGGCAGCAAACCAAGACGAGAGACTTCAGCTCCTGAGCTTCTGCCATCCCCTCGGTGGCCTTCAGGACCGGTTGTACCTTCTGACAAGGGTAACATCCTGCCCTGGGCAGCTTCTGTGGTGGTGCTGCAAGGCCCCTTCTTCCCCCAGATCCGCTGCTGTAATTGCTCGTGCATCCGCACTGTCAGTCGGGCTGGGAGATTCATCTTGTTCAGAAGACATCTGGCTAAGAGACGAGGGAGAAGGGCTGCTGTAAGCGGGTGAGCTGGGGGACAGGGCGAGAGCCACTTTGGTTGCTGCTGTTGGAGGTGCACCTGAGGGACCACAGGGTCTGGCCACGATATGCAGGGTGCTGCCAGCCCAGCTTTGCTCTTGTGCTCTGACAAAGCAAGGAAAACACTTTAGGATCACCTGCAGGTACAAGCCTTGACTTCTGGGGTTGGAATAACCTCTCCTCCATACCACAGAGCTCAGGATGTGCCTGATCTTTCCTGTTGACCCTGTGCTGCTATTTTAATTTAAAACCTCAGTACCCTGCTGTGATTGAACGCTACTGTGGATTCCCAGGCTGCAGACACTGACATTGTCATCTTTGTTATTCTGAATAGAGCCCTGAATTTATGGCAGACGCCTGCTTGCTTATTGAAAGGACTTAATAGATACAGTACATACAAATATTTGTGTATAACGTCAACTGTCTTCCAAGGAAATTTCATGCACATACTGATTAGACAAATCCATTACCATTATATTGTGGTGTGTTTCTTAGGAGTGTGTCTCTACCCGTTTTCATCACATCTTAATTATTTTTGCTTCCACTAGTCCTTTAAAGCAAGTGTGGGTAAATCTCTTAACTGTTTTTCAGATCTGGTTTTGATCTAGAGCTGCAACGCGCTTTGCTGTGCCGCACACCAGCGCAGGGCTTTTGAGCATCATGGGTTGGTTGGTCTCTTGGAGGTGAACGTTATAGCTTGGTATTAATTAAGCGTTATAAACAAAGCTCTCCTTTTATTTCAGAACACGAGTTGACTGGAGGATCTAGACCTTTCTTGTTTGAAGAGGAAAATTGTCATGTATTTAGCATTTGAGTAAAGAGGACTTGGTTGTTTTTTTCCAAAAACTTGCATCATTTAGTGTAATTAAACATTAGCTTTGTTGTCAATACTCTTCAATTAAATGTGCCCTGGTGAGTGCTAGCAGCGTTTCACTTACTTGCATTGTCTGTATAGTATGGTGATACTAGTCATTGCCTTTTAATAAGGTCTTTTGCAGTCATTTTGTGGGCTACCTCCTAACGTTTTCTGTAGACTGTCCATGGTCTGTAGACCACAAGCTGAGTAACATTGTGCCGGATTTTATTCTTATTTCAGCATGTCCTTGCTTTAAACAACAACAACAACAAAACCCCAAAAAACCTCAACCAGAAAAAAGTTTATTTTGGACTTGAGGAGTGTGTTTTCATTGGGATCTTTAAAACTCTTAGGAGGATGGATGGTCTGGTATTTTCTGTGAGCTGGGAGTGTCTTGTTGTTCTCACCTTTCAGACAGATGAACTAAGGCATGGGGTAATTATGGCAGCTCGCCCACGTTTGTTTTGTGTCAGCTGTGAGCAGGCACCTCACCTGGGACTCGGGCAGTGCAGAGCTGATCGGGAAGGTTGGCTTTGACTTCGAAGAGCAACAAGTGTGTCAAATGACATTAACGATGGTTTTTGCAACTCGGGTTAATTGCAAACCCTCGTTGTAGCCCTGTAGGGTTTTTGCACAGCCCTGACTGTATCACTACCTGCTTTGGCTGCAGGCGCTGGGCTGACGGGCCGGTGCAGAAGCATGCAGCTCCGTGCCCCAGTGGTGGTGACTGTGAACCTGTAGATGGTTGCGGGCCATCACGAACTTGTCTGTGCCCATCTGTTGGGCTGGATACGAGTCTGCTTGGCCCAGTGCTGTACAGCCCCTTCGCATGGGCTATGCCTGAGCTGGCAGCCAGGCAGGCAGGCAGAGCTCCCCTGCATGCAGGCGAGCCTGCAGCAACTTGCAGGGGCTTGTAGAGTGCTTTCATGGTGTAAATCAGGGAGAACAGGCAATGGGGAAATGATTTTAGACTGTAAACGGCCTATGAAGAGGAGAAACAGAGGAGCAGGGTGGTGGTGGTAGTTTGCTGTGTGGAGTTGGCAGGGTGGAGGAGGAGGGAGCGTTTGAAGGCTCCAGCAGCAGGACAGGATCCTGGGAGTCTCCCAAAGAGGTGGAAATAAATGGGTGGGGGAGGGCTTTTGCCTCTTCTGCAGGTTGATGTTGTAGCCCTGGTGCTGGGCTTGCTGGTAAACTCCAACTTTCTCCTGTTCCGAATCGGGGACTGTAAATCTCCTCATACCCAGTGCTCTAATGGCTAACGCAGGTCTGCGGATAAAACGGCCTCTGATGGGGACTCCAACTGAGGGGGGGGAAATACTTTTCCTGTGAGACAATGTCTGTTCCTCATCAAAATCAGTTGAGAAAAGTAGGAACCGAACAGCTTGATCTTAAAGATTTAAAGAGCCTGGCTGCACTGTTTCTCTTTCCATTAATCTGTTTCTATTGTTTGTGTTCCTCTCTTGAAAATAACGAATGAAAGGTTGCGGATGAGGAGGCACCCCAGGGTCTTTTGCTGGGAATAGGTGGCCAAGCACTGTCCCAGCTGCATCCAGCTCTGAAGCAGCACCAGTACATCCCCAGCAAGATGTTATGCTCCCCAGTGGGAGCACCCACAGCCTTGCTGCCAGCTCATCAGGGACCTTCCTCCCTGAAGTGGTGCTGGGCTGGGCATGCTGCAGCAGCCCCTTTCTTCACAGGTGAAGTGTAAAAACAGTGTCTAAAGGGCTGTGGCACCTGTGGAGCTGCCCCGGTGCAGGGCTGACCTCCAGCCCAGCCATGGTGGAGAGCAGCTGGGGCCTTAGACTTGTGCTGAGATTTGCTGGTGACCTGCTGCTCTGTGGTTTGCAAGTGTGGGAATGCACGGGCAGTGCTTCTTCTGTTCGCAAGCACAGGAGTTTTACTCTTGGCTTTCCGGGGCTGCTTGTTGAGGTGCAGGTAGTTTGCTGCCCTTGGTAAAGAAAAAAACTTTTGTGGTCTTCCTAGCAAGTGGTTAATACATGGCACGGCTCATGGGCAGTGCGCCTTGAGGCAGGATGGTTTTGTTTGCCCCTGTAATTTCACCCCCTTGTGTGTGTACCCCTCTACTAGAGAGTTAACTACTTTTTTCTGGTTGCACAGACAGAAGCAAAAAAGCTTTTAAACTGTTTAGAGCTTGATGTCTTGTGGCTTTGCACTTGGTGCTGAGTTTTAAGGCTGAACTTCTGATCTGAAGAGTTTAAAAGAAAAATCAGCCTGTTTCTTTCACTGTAGGCAGGTGCCACAGCACAGTGTGCTTTACCTGCTGGGCTTCCAAGGAAGCAGTTGGCTTGCTGAAAGCTGCCAAGGGCTCTGTGCTCCCCAACCCCCCGCCCACCCCCCCCCCAGCTTGGAGTAAGTGTGTATACGTGTGTGTACGTATGTATATTTAAATATGTGCTAATTAACTCTTAGGTGGCTGCAAGCCAAAATGTCCAAGTTGGAATTCATTAGTAGGAAAGTACCTTAAACTTCTGCAGATCCCAGCGAGCTTTTAGAGCCCTTGAGAACATCGTGCACGTGTCCTTGGCTGCTGCAGGGAGGGTTTGTCCCTGTGGAAGCACACGTGGGCTGCAGGGGAGCTGGGAGGTGGGTGGTGGTGTGTCCCCGGAGGGGAAGCCAGGGGGATTTGAGCTGCATGCTCCTGGCGTGGCCCCCGGCTTGGAGTAGGAATTGGTGATTAAAATCCTATCCAGTCAGAAGCATGAAGGGGAAGTGGGGTGGTCATACTGGAGGTACCAATACGTGCTGGCTGCCTTCTGGGTGCCTCTGAATTCCCCTTCGTGCACTGGGGCTTTCCTGCCTTGGGAGCACATCGCAGCAGGCTCCGTGGGAGGCCATCCCTGGCCGGGATGAGGGTCAGGCTCTTCCCAGGCCACTGGTGCTTCCCCAGGGTAGCAGGTAACGTGCCCTCGGGCTCGGCAGGGCTGGGGGGAATCCCAGCTCCTGTGCAGGGACTGAGCCAAAAGCAGGAGGGGACCTGGCTGTCCCTCCTCTCCCTGTCTTGAGAACCAAACCTCGCTGTGTGTTTTCCTGAATGTAACTTGGCAAAATATCTTTTGCCAAAAAGGTCCGTCTGACCCTTGGCTGGAGCGTGGCGGTATCTGTCATCCTTAGGCATTAATGGGAACATGCTGAAAAAAATTACTTTTGTAGAACTTGGTCCTTTTGTAAGGCATGCCTCCTTAGACTACTCTCCTCTTGCTGTCGTTGCCCTGCTTGTCGTGCCAGGGACTGTTGCCTTGGTTTGATTTTATTTCTGGCTAGTGAGCAGTGCGTGGATGCCGGCAAACCAGCAAGGCGGTCCTGTGCCTGCCTGCAGCAGATAGCAAGTGGTTTATCAACATGGGCTGATCTGTGGTCTCACAGGATGAAAAAAAAAAAAATTAGAAAAAGGAAAACTTCCTCTTCCCCCCTGCCTCCCCTTTCCCACCCTCTTTTTGGTTTTGTACGCACCAACTGCTGTTTCAGTTGAAATTGCGTTGGCTCGGCTGGCTGTGCTCCCTGTGCAAGAGACCACAGGAGTGTGGGGACAGGCTGCCAGGGAGCCCGTGGTGCCGGAGGCTTTCTGT
This sequence comes from Falco naumanni, assembly GCF_017639655.2. Lineage (NCBI taxonomy): Eukaryota > Metazoa > Chordata > Aves > Falconiformes > Falconidae > Falco > Falco naumanni. The sequence goes on along the minus strand of NC_054054.1, from coordinate 96,977,670 downwards.
GTTGCTCACGGTGGGCTGATGAAAGCTGTCGATATTGCCCAAAACCTTGCACAAATCTGCACTTAACACCGCTGGGGAGGAGTGTGAGCGTGCCTAGCATTGCGTGGGATGGAGAGTGGTCCTGGAGATGGGGAGATGGGGCTCTCCCTGTGCAGGATCTGTCCCAGCAGCATCCCCCAAGCTCAGGCAGCAGTGGGAATTTATGCTTTGTGTAATTAGCCATTAATGTGAGAACAAGAGAGGGACTTTTTACAAGGGTATGTACTGATAGGATAAGGGGGAGTGGTTTTAAACTGAAAGAATAGATTTAGATTAGATATTAGGAAAATCAGGAAGAAACTCTTTACTGCGAGGGTGATGGGACACTGGTACTGGGTGCCCAGAGCAGCTGTGGGTGCCCCATCCCTGGCAGTGCTCAAGGCCAGGCTGGATGGGGCTGGGAGCAACCTGGGCTGGTGGCGGGGAGGTTGGAATGAGATGATCTTTACGGTCCCTTGCAATCCAAATTATTCATGATTCTATGAATAGTTAATGCACCTTAAACTGGCAGCATTTAGATGTTTGTTACTTTTTCATTGAAATCCAGACAAAAACCAGGAGGCTTAAAATCCTCACCAAAGTGAAGTATCTATAAAAATGAGTTGCTTGTAAATCTCCTCTTGGGGCTGAGGGGAGTCCTTCCTACTTTGTTGGTTTTGCTGATTTTGTTACAGCTGGGAAAGGAATTGCAAGACATAGTAAAGCAGTGAATGTATGGGTGACAAGGATGTTTGTGGAGATACCCTCAGGGGCATGGTGTCTGCTCTGGCTCTTGGTCCTGGTCAGAAAGGCTGATCTAGGTGGCATTGGAGGCGTGGGGTGTGCTTTGGTCCTGGGTTTTAGTGCAGCCCCCTGGATGGATGTGACTGCTGGGGAGGTCAGTGCTCGGTTGTCCATCCTGGTGTAAATCAGGGCTTACGTCAGGTGGCTGCAAAAACAGCCACAGCTCGGAAAGGAGGGCACTGAGAGAAACGTGTGTGGATGCGTGAGAGCATGGATGGGGAAAGGGATGGGCTGAAGAGTGACCTTGTGCCTTTGGACCTCGTGTTGGATGTGCTGAAATTCTAGCTTGTGTTTTTGGGAACTACGTCACCCCCCAGAAAGATACGTGTCTTCAAGAGACTTGGAGGCATCGATCAACAGGGCCCAAATAAATTGCTAGCAGTTTGTGGGCCTTGTCCTGCTGGTGCTAGGGGAAGGCTTTCCAGGGCAATTGGGTGGGATGGATTTGGGATAATCTTGTATCAGGACTTCCCTGTGATAGGAATAATTCACAGCAAAAAACTTGGCTGTGGTGTTTGCCAAGCGGAAAGGGGGGCTACTGGAGAACTGGGTGGGGGCGGTCAGGTTTTGGTGATCACCCAGGGCTTTGATGTTGGGTTGTCTTGGGGCCATGGTTGAGTGAATTCTAACCTGTTGCTTTCCTGTTTGCTTCCAGTTGTTGCATGACGTGTAAAGTGCATGCATGATGAAGAGGAGCTCTCAGCTCTCCTAATCCTTTATCAGTGATTCGGAAGCAGTGACCGCTGCACCTGCTCTTTCGACATGTCTGGATCTGCACAGCCCGTGACGCAGAGCTGGCGCGCTGCTGAGCCACGCTACCCCCCGCACGCCATGTCCTACCCGGTTCAGATTGCTCGACCACATGCGGTAAGGCAAGAGGCTTTCCTTCGTTACCCGCTCACAGGGTAGGAGCCGCATGGTGTGTCCCCATTGCTGGGGCAGTGGTTCAGCTGCACTGCTCTTGGATGTGGCTGTTACAGAGAAATCGGACCGTTTCCGTGCCTGTGGTACAGGATTTCATAGTTCCTTTCTCAGGGGTTCCTCTTTTCTTTCTCTGTGTGCTGTTTTCAGCTTTTCTCTCGCCTTTCTGGCACTTGCTGTGGCAGTGCTCGTGGGCTCTGGCTTCTTACTTCTGCACACCAAGAGTCCATTTGTCTTCCTGGCAGGAGCATCCATGGTTGGAGGTGGGCAGGATGACTGTCTGTGTGAAGCAGGGGAGCGCGTGGCCTTCAGCCCTCTTTGGCATGGCCTTTCCTTGGTGCTGGGTCACAAGGGAATGAGTATCCCCTCCGGCCCATGGGCTTACCGCTTTCCAGTGAACCTGGTCCTGGCTTCTCACACCCATGGGTTTCCAGGCAGACTGCTGGGGATGAACCTGGTGCTTGCCCTTTGGTCAGGAGACCTGCCTCTCTCTACATGGCGTTCCTGGCTGGTGGTGGCACTCCTGCTCCTGGGGAGTGAGAAGAAAACAGAGCTGCTGATTTTTTCCATTTTGTCCTTCCCCACTTTTTTTTCCCCTCTTACCTTTGACCTCTAGTCTTGTCTCCTCTTGGATCAAGGCATGAGCTGGTGGTGATTTTGTTGTTGTCCGTGTTTTTTCTGACTCCACCAGAGCTTGCACAGGTTAATTCGCCTGGATCCAGCCTCCTTTCTGTGCCATGGCACTCACGTCTGTGCTTGCTCATCATGAATGGTTAAGTGTTTTAAGTTTAAGCCCTTAACAGAAAAAAACCCCCTCTCCTTAGAGGAACAGTTTTAGTCAGCTCAACAAGCTGCTTAAATGAATCTTATTACTTGCTGGAGTGTGGCACACGCTTGCAAAGGCTGCTCTTTGGAGCCACTTCTGGGTGGGTTACAGCAAGCTGGCCACAGCCAGGAAGGTTTTTGTAACTCAAGTCGAATGGTAAAATTCCTGCTGTGATGATTTTAGGGTTTGACTTGAAAGCCTGGAAACCCATCAGGTGTCAGCGAAGGGGTGAAATTCCCTTGTCTGCCCTCTTTGCGGGGTTTCAGTAGAGCAGCACAGGGAGCAGAGCTGGAGTTTGGAAAGGCTTTGAAATAGAAGCGTTAAGGAGGGTGCAGGACGAGCTTTTGGCTGCATTAGCTGGCTCATCTAGATCGCTCGGGGCCTGCGTGCTTCTGCACAAAGAAGCTTTTCATCCACGGTATGAGACACGCTGACCTGGTTCGATTTATGGGAGTTTTGCTTCCATCAGTGTCAGCGCATTTGTTTGGGAGGTGAGACAGAACGAGAGCATTTGTCTCAAAAAAAAAAAACCAAAACAAAAAAACCCCCAAAAAACCCAAAACCCAAAAAAGCCCCCCAGTTCTTTTTTTTACCAGGAACCCAAGCAAGAGGAGGATGTGACCAGGTGAGCAAGACCTGCAGTTGTTGCAAAACTGTAATTTAAAAACAAACTAAAGAAACCTCAATACCCAATGTGGAGCTGGATTTTAAAGAGGGTGGAAGGCTCCTAGCCTTGGGATGTTGAGTCCTTGTCTCCTGCAAACCCTGGTTGTTTCCCCTTAATGTTGCAATAGCAGAATGAGTCAAATGGGGTGGTTGTTTGCCAGTCAGGTGAAGCTCAGGGTTTCTCCAACCTGCCCTGCTCACTGGCTAGAGTGAACACTGGTTTTATTCTATAGTATTAATGTTGGAAGAAGTTGCTGGCGTTTGCTTCTAGAAGCTATTTTTACAGCCGCATGTAATCTTCTGAAGTTATGTGATACCTTTTAGGGTCTGGGTGCAGGAGGGGTCCGAGCTGAGATATTTTTTTGGATGGGAAGCCGAAAAGGCTCCTCTCAGCAGAAGTGTGCCAGCCCCACACAAGCTGAACACACCTCGCCTCTTCTTGGGAGGGGGGGCAGAGCCTTTCCTGAGGTGTGTCCCTGCGTGATCTGCCCTGCCACGCTCAGCTGTTTGCAAACACGTGGCTCTTGCTCGGCAGTGCCGTGAGCTGGAACCTGGCCATGGCTCTGGGGCTGGAGCTGATCTCTGGTGGGATTGCTTGGGAGAGGAGAGCCCAGTTGCTTTGAAGTTGCTGCACTGTTTAATATTAAAAGTCAGCGGTATTTGCTTGCATGTCTTGGCCAGGTCAGTTTTGTCATGGGGTGTGTTTGCACAGTGAGAGCTTGTTTGGAAGAAAGCAAGAGAAGCCAAAACCAACCCGGCACTAGCATGTCTTGTATCTAATTAGATTTTGGTTCTGGTTTGCTGCATTCCAAGACATCCTTTCTTGAGAATTGGGAATTCATCAGCCCGGGGATCCTTATCCCAGCAGTGGAAATGCCCTGGGTGACCTTCTGGGCACGTGCGCAGGGCTGAGCACAGCAGGGCTACAAATGCTATTATATTATAAATAAATAATCACAGTCCAACTGTGACGGTTGCACCCAGGGAAATGCAGTGCAGCAGGAATACTGAGCTCAGAAATGAGCCGTGACATTATTTTAGGCTTGGAGACACTTTATGAAAAGTGATTTAAAAGATTGCAGCTGTTTGATTTCACAGATGAGGCAAGTGGGAGGGGATGTTTTGAAGTGGCAGAAGGCAGTGGAAACAGGCTTGGGCACTTTTCTTCTCCCGTTGTATAAAAGCCAAGGGAATATCCAACAAAATGGGGAAAAAGATGCATTTCGAGTGAATAAACAGAAATATGCTTTGTACATATGGCCACCATCTCCCAGCAGTGTAATCCAGGAGTTACTGCTGAGCTTGGAGCTGGCAGAGAAGATTTGGTATCGGTCGAGTGAGGATGTCTCTTGGCTGGTTTCACTCTTAAGTGCCAGCTTTGGGCAGGGCTGTGAACCCGTGGGTCTGATCCAGACTGAGCTCTGATGGGTGGTGCAGCAAACAGGCTTTTCTGTGGGGTAAGTTGGTCCCCAGTTGTATCAGGGTATCATCATCCTCCTCCTTGCTGAGAGACGTCTGGTCCCAGCAGCTGTCGGGGAGGCTGGATGTGAGAATGGTGTGATATTTTATAATGACCCTAGATTTAATTCCATCTTGCTTAAAAAAAAAAAAAAAAAAAAAAAATTGTAAAAAAACTTTGACAAGTCTACATGCTTTTGAAGGGAAGAAGGAAGCTTGGTGACAAGGCTCTAGTTTGACTTTCTTCAGGTAAAACTGAAATCCCCAATAATCAGCAGTTTCTTCTTAAGAGCACTAAGTAGTTCTTGGCCAAACTGCAGGGGAAACATTTTTGTTTTCCGTATTCATTAGCTGTAATGTTGGGATGCTTAGTTGACTTCTGTCATGTTCAGCTTGGGAACAGAGGAATTGTTTGAATGCTCCGTGACCTTTAGCTAAAGGTGGAAAAAACACATTACTTACACTTTTAACCTTCTAAAGTGTCCGAAGTTCATGCTCTCTCAAAGGAAACTTTTGCATAAAGGGTACTAATTTTCAAGCAACCTGCAAATGTTTTCTGTAAACAGATCAATTTTCCTGTGTAGCGCACGTCCCCCTTTCCTTTTAAAGCTTCTTTGTGATCAATACTCCCTGGGGACAGAAGGGCTCTCCTCTTTTCCTCTTGTGTGGATCCAGTTTCTTGCTGTGCCCTCCTTACCAGTCATCCTTCTGTCAGTGCCCTGACATTTTGGAGCTGCAGGAACGATGCGGCTTCACATGCAGGCTGGGGTTCCTGGGATGGTGATGTCAGCTGCAGGAGATGCTGGGGGTTGGGGCACACAAGGTGTCCTCATGCAGCAGCTTCTGTTCCAAAACAGCTTCTCTTTTTGGGGTGCTCTTAGTGTTTTACCTACTAGAGGTGCTAAACAGGTTTGAGGATTGGTAGGGTTGAGGTGTGTGCACATGCATATGAAACCGGTGCTCCATCTTTAGTCCCCATCGGGGAGCACTGTCCCCTCCCTGTAAAGCAAGAGGCACTCAGCATGCCTCCTGCTTGCTGTTTGCCCCCGTTCCCTGCACACTGCTTCAGCTGAGATGGAAAGGTGAGCTTAACACCTCTGCCCCGGCTTTGAGACCTTCGTGCTTTCTTCCATGCCACTTCTCCTGTCTGGGAGCAGCTCTTCAGTTCCTTCATTAAACTCCCCATTTGCAAAACAGCACTTGTGTAGGAGCGTCCCAGCCCAATTGCTCTTTTTTTTTTTTTTTTTTGGCCCATGATAAATAACTTCCTTGTCTGTCTGAACCAGAGACAAGAGGTTGGTGCAAACTTGTGTTGATTTGGTGTCCTAGCCAAATGGTGGCCTGGGGGGAACTGAGTGCCTTCCCTGCCCGGACTCCGCCTCCCAGCAGTTCGAGCAGGGACAGTTAGACCCAGCATCCCACGGTGGAAGGTGCTGTAAGGAGATGCAAGCCCCTGAGATGGCAGGAGCTAGCTCATCTCTGCAGTGACATGCTCAGCGTGGCAAGGCGACAGCCAGGTAAGCCTGCAGGGAGGCAGTGTATTTTGCATTACAAGCACGAGACGCCTTTGCTGCTGTGTTGGTTTTCCTTGGAGTAGTTATTCACACTTTTATCTGCTGGAAGCAAAATGCCAGTCTGTGTCGGTGCTCCAGGAACTTGCAGAACGGAAGAGTTTACGGTGCCAAATGCTAAAATCCCCCAGGCTGCGAAGAGCCTTCTCCAACCACCTCTGAGCGCAAAGAAAAGCCTCCTGCTACCAGCTGCGCAGCGGAGCAGGGGGCGGTTCGTGCCAGAGATTTGCATCCTGAGTTCTGCCTGCTGGGCTCCAGCTAATGTTTTAAGGAATGACTTGACAATCAGAAACATACCATGGAAATACTGACTCTGCTCAGGTCTGTCACGAGAACTCAGTGCGATCTCTCTTGCGTACCTTTCCAGTGACGGCTTGCATAAGCTCTGAGCAGCTCAGTGGTGGATTTGGGAAAATTGGCTTTGTGCTGTGGGACTGTGAGAGCACGGGGGTGAAGGAACAGGACACCTAATTCCCTGCCTGGGGGGTTTCCCCCATTGTCAGGAAGGAGTTGGCTTACGGCAGTTTGTATTTAAAGCTCATTTTCCTTGGGGATACAGCCTTTATCCAAACCAGGTTTTTTTTTCATCAAGCTACTGTAAACTTCTACGGTTGCCCCCTAATCTGCGTTTTGGATGTGATTTGATGCAGAGGGTGATGTTTTGCTTTTGGTTAATCTCAAGATTGTAAATCCACAGGGGAAGAAAGAACTTCTGCTGTGTATGTGGTTTGGCAAAGGTAGAGAGACCCATTAAAGCCACTTCTGGAGACATAAAGTCTTTGCTTGCACTCCTAGGCTGACTGCTCATGCTGCCCCACCAGCCCCTGGAGACACCTTTTGCAAGACTGGAGGCTTTTGCTGGTTGTTACTGTCACCACATTTATTCAAAATACCAAGCGAGTCAGGTTCTTTGACCTGAAGGATTTGCTGTGGAGGTGTATGGAAGTGTAGAAGAGAGATGAGTGGGGCATGTGGAAAGACAAAAGGGTCCTACATGGACCTGCAGATAGGTTGTGGGTGCTGCATGTGGCGTGTGGTGGGAGATGGTGGGGGATTACACCACAGGAGAGATGCGATGAGGAGCAAAATCACCTAGTGCTTTTAAGGTGGAAATGTTGGGTTTGTTGTGTGAAGAGAGCTGCTCACCCTGCATGGAGCGTTTGTGACCACGAGTGGCTTCAGGAAGCAGAGCACCAGGCATGGGGAATGGAGGAAGGGCAGACAGGTCATTCCCAGCTCAAAGGCGCCTGGATGTGACTGGGACAAAAGTCTTGTGATGGAGAGAGACTCAAAAGCAGCACTGTAATGGGTGTGCTGCTGCTCTGCGGGCGCCTCTGGCTGGCTCCAGCACCCGGCACTGGTCAGATGACTGGGAAGCCACAACAGCTGAGAGCTGCCCCCACCAAGACGTGACAACTTCTCCATGAATGGGATATTCAGACGGGACAGCTAAACGATGCTGACAGCCCTGGTTTGCTGGAGAGACGGGGGAGAGTGCGTCAGGAAGGATGCATTACTGTGCAGCTGGTACAGATGCTAATGGTGCTGGCAGCAGATGTGGCCGCAGTGCAGGGATGGCAGCAGAAATCAATGCCTTCCAAGAAGGGGCCACGCGCAGTGTGGTCACCTCCTAAAACAAAAGGCCAAGTCAGCAGCTTCTGAGAGATGGATGGCAATGAGACTGTGTTGGAACAATAAGGGCATTTGTCTTTTCAGCACATGTTGCATTGCCGTAGGCAAGATAAAAATGCATGTATTCAGCCAGGTTTTTATTACTGACCTTATCTTCAACAGTGGAGCTGACTGTGGAGGAGTCGTCGTTTTGTTTTATGTTGGTTGTTTTTTTTTCCCTCCTTAAACCTGCAGTGAGCTCTTCCCAGGGTTTTGAGGAGGAAGTTGGGCAGACAGCGGTGTATTTGTGGACAACCTGTTTTGATCAATAACCACCTCCTTTGCACTTCGGAGGTTTTCTGTAGCTCCTCTTCGCTGGGGAGGCTGAGGGTGATGGGCTGATGCCATGCTGGTACCGTCACAGCCCTTGCTGTGCCCAGACCTCACACAGTGACAGCTCTGCTACTGCCCCAATTCCTCCCAAACCTTCTCCCTTCCTCTTACCTGAATTGGCTTTGGAAAAATTATTTTCTCCAGGCAGAGGCTAAGAAGTGCATTTCTCGGTCTGATGAGCAACTGCTGCGCTGCCAGTGCCAAGGGGTATCCAGGCACCAGAGAGCTTTTCCTTTTATTGCTAAAATAGGTCATGCTTGCTGCTGGCAGAAAGATATTTAAAGCAACTTCTTTTTTCAAAGTTCAGGGTGTGCAGAGCAGGAGGAGGGGGGAGTATATCCTGTCTCTGGCAGAGCACCAGAGTGGTGGCTGTGCCACTTTGGCCACCCCACCTTGCACTGGAGAGCTGGTTTGCAGGTGGCATTGGTTGCTAGCCCAGCCTCCTGCTGCTGGCTAGCATCAAGGGGTCCAAGCAGCAGCTTATTGCACAAATTAATTGCTGGACCATCTGAGGACCTTGCAGGTTTCAAGTTGGGATACACTACTGCATGCTCCTGACGCTGTGAGAAGCTCAACCTGCTGTGTGTCCCAGGGGGACAGAGAAGCTTTGCAGCCTGAGACTGGGTGGTCAAGTCTTGGCCACCGTGTTGGGCTACTCTGATTTGTACGTCCCCTCTGACCATCCTCGTTGTATAGGGAAAAGTTCTGGGCATCAGAGGCGCAGGGTGTTCTCTGATTTGGGGAAACACCAGCGGAAAAGCAGGAGGAGAGGGAGGGAGCGTGGGGCTGGTGTGGGTGCTGCTCCGGGCAGTGCTGTCTGCAGCCGCTTTCAGCTCTCCTCTGAGGAAATACCAGTGGAAACCAGGACACCCAGGGTGATGGTGAGGCGTGGGGTGGAGCAAGGTGCCCAGATCCTCTAGAGCCGGTGGGACGAGCGGAGCGTGGGATGTGCCAGGGCAGCACCTGTACGGTGCCCAGCCCTGGCTCTGCATGCCACCAGTGCCACAGTTTGTGGGGGATCCAGCCCCGCTGCCCTCGCCCATCCATTCCCCAGCAGTTCAAGGGAGTTCTGGAACAGCACGTGTGCTGCTCACGGACAGTGGGAATGGGCCAGGCAGCCTCTCCTGAAATTAGATAAGGGGCAGCTTATAAATAGTGAAATAAATAGGGATGCTTTGGCATTGTTTTTCACTTGCTGCTCGGACCACGCCATTATTAATCGGCCTCATTTAGGCTAAACGCTTGGGAGTGCTTCAGCAGAAATAGCACGTCGTTAGGAAATAAAAATTATTCACAATACAATGCCGGGCGAGCTCATAATGAACAGCCCACAACCTAATCCTTGCTGGAGGTGGCAAGGAGCTGGGTTTTGCTCCTTGAGGAGCGTGTGCAGTGCCCTGGCCCGTTTGCCTGCCTGCAAAAGGTGACGAGGACAGTGTGGGACAGCAGCTCGTGGCTGGGTGAGGGCTCGGGTGTCTGGGGAGCTGGGCAAGTGAGGTGCTGCCTTTGCCAGATGCTGCCATCAGAGGTGGCTGCTGGCACCAGTACCACCCTCTGCCAGGAGCCGACTCAGCTGGTGGATTTGGGGACCGACCCCGGCATCACAACTCTCGGTGTCACTGCAAAACAAGAGCCGGTGGTTTGCAAGTGAAGCTGCCTGCACCGAAACTCGGTGGGAAGCTCCTGGTTGCTTTCTCGACTGAAGACGTGGTAAACCACGGGGGAAGGATCTGATGCTTTGGGCTGCTCGAGCTGTGTTGCAGGTGCTCGCCTGGCTGTGCTCTAGGTCTCCACGGGTTTCCTCCAGAGCTGTTTTCCAAGGAAGCCAGGAGCTCTGGGCTTGCACTTGTTTTTCTGCTGGTGGGATGAAGGAAGCAGGAGCAGTTCACCTTTCTGTTGCCATATCAGCTCGAGGCTCCCTTTCTGCAGGCCTCGTGTCTTTGGGATCTTTTCCTCAGGGGCTACCTCTTGCAGCCGTGGGAATACCATCTGGGTGGAGCAGTCGGTAGATGCCTTGTCCATATGGATGTGCTATGTGCTGGAGCTGGGAGAGCAGGGTCAGAGCTGCTGTCGGCTGTGGTGTAGCGTTATCTGGCTCTGCACGCTGTGGGTCAGCGCCCAGGGGTGCTTCCAGCATCGCTTTCAAACCTCTCTTTCTCCCTCCTCGGAGGTCAGGCGTGCCAGACTCGGGCAGCTGCAAGCGGGGGAAGGAGAAATGAAGCACAGCAGCAAGTGCACGCGTTCAAAACAGAAAGCGAGAGATGCAGCAGGGCTGTGCGGCTGCGTGCAGTTATTAGTTTAGCGTGGGGGTTATTCTGAGGTCAGGGGACAGCACAAAAGATGTTGCTGGAGACATTATGGTAGGTAAGGCAGCCAGCTGAAAATGTTTTAAAGAGGGGGAGAGAAAAAGCTGCTGCTTTTTTCTTTTTCTTTTTTCTTCCCCCCCCCCCCCTTTTTTTTTTTTTTTAACTTCCGTGGGGCTGTCTCTGTTTTTGCCGAAGGCTTTTCTTTAATATTGCATTCAGTCTCCTGGCTTTAGACAGTCTGATTAGCATATCTAAATGAGCCTGATAGACTCAGGTTATTTAGGGTCAGAGGATTTACCAGGAAGGGGAGGGAGACAGCGCTCTCAGTGCTCCCGGATCAAACACCGCCACAGAAAGACCTTGAGACTGGGAGTGCTTCCACCGGCTCCCCTTCCCTGCATCCCGGGGCAGGGGCTGTGTGGATGTGTCCACCTCCCTCGCTGGCAGCGAAGGATACTTCTGGCACCTCTGGCTGGACCCAAGTACCTCCGCGGTCTGCTGCATGAAGAAGTGTATTTTAATGAGGCTGCTGTTGGCTCTTTAGCATTTTATTTATTAAAACATTGGCCTTGTGCTGCACTGCTCTGCTGAGTGATTGATGGCACTCCAGGCACTCTCGGTGGCTGTCCATCTTCGGCGATGCTGCTAGTGCTGACTTGGCCCAGCCTGGGGCTTGTGGTATGGGGTCAGGCCCGGCTCTGGAGGCTCGGCTCTTGTCAGGGCAGGTTTCTGGCTGTACTGAGGCAGAAAGCAGCTGTGTTTCAGTCCTTCTCCTTGCAAGACCCTTCCTCAGCAGGCTTTGACTGAAAAGGGTTTGATGAGAGGGAATTGGACCTGTGTGTCCAGGCCAGGGTTCTGCAGCATTCCCGTGGGATGCTGGTGTCTGCCCCGGGTGCCTGTGGCTCCCGCTGTCTGCTGAATTGCAGTGTGTGCCCTGCTGTGGGAATCTGCTGTGAGGAGCTGCAGTTCTGGTGATGGTACCAGTGCCTCTGTGCTCCCCATCACCTCTAAAGCAGCAGCACACAGCCCCGCATTGCTGCTCCGTGCCCCTTTGCTGCTGGCAGCGTGCAGCCCCTTCTCAGTGGGTTGCTTGGAGCTGAAGCAGTGCAACGGGAGGCTGAGGCAGCTCAGCCCCGAAGAGCTTGCTCCCCGATTTGATTTCTTTCGGGTGATGTGCTCGGGAGCTAGCGCAGGTGCATAGTTTGAAACTGCATAGTGTAGGTTTTCCTTGTCATTTTTCTAATTAATTTAGCTGGCTTCATCCTAAGCTTTAGAGATGTGGCTTGCTGGTTTTGAGGTGTCTCCTTCTTGCATGCAAGGCCAGGGCAGCTCTCCAGCTATATGTGTCTGTATCTATAGCCAGTAATACCAGGTGGCTTGTGAAGGACAAAGGCAGCAATGCATTTCTGGGACTGAAAGGTGGCGACCACCGAGCCTCTTTGCTGCACTTGGATGTCAGGCCACTCCCAGCAACAGGGATCCAACCCTTTTCTCCTGGCTGGGTGACTTACATGTTTTTCCAAGTCTGCTGCTGACCTGAGCCCACTGCTGCCCCTTGGCCTTTGTGGGTTGGCCAGGCACTGGTGGGGTGGGTGGCTGCAGGAGCAGGAGACACCAGAGCAAGGATGTGCACAGCAGGGTTGCACTGCGGAGCTGCTGGAGGGACAGATGTCTGTGCTGGAGGATGGATCCGCCTGCCAGTGCTCCATGGTAGAGGTATTTTTGGGGAGTGTCTGTGTTGGCTGTGTCTGGGCTGTATCTCTCCTGCTCAAACAAGCTTTCTGACTGCTCACAGGGCTGCTCCTACGGCATTGTGTGGGTTTGCTTCCATCGGGAAGGATGGATGCCCCAGGGAGTGTAATCTTGACTGTGGCAGCTCAGCCTCGGCATCACCGAGCTGGTTCTTGACCCTACTACAGCCCCAGACAGTGCAGTCTGGGGAGGGGAACATCTGCCCTGTTACACTCTGCCCATGTGGTTAGAGAGGACACATATTCTGTTACCTGGGGTTTTATTTTGGACAGCTGCTGTTCTATCAGGAGAATGATAGGGCCTTGCCATTGAGACTTCCAAAGTGATTTTGGTTGTTTTGCTTTGGTGGTGTTTTGGAAACATTCCTTGTCCCTCGCCTGAGTGAAGAAGCTTAATTTCTATCAGCAGAAGTGGAAAAGGTGCTCGTCTTCTCTTTGCATATCTTCCTGCACTCTGTAAACACTCCTCCCACCCCCTTGAGTCTGCTGATGTGCCCTGGCCTTTCTACTTCCTTAATTTCTGAATCATAATACTTACTGAATTTATGAAATTCTGCAAAACTTCCACGAAGTAAATCTGTGTGGGAGCACCTGAGCCACAAGGAATAACAGGAAGGTTGGTGTAAAAGGAACACTGTCCTGACCAGAGGCAGCAAGAGAACTGAGAGCCCTGGAGAAGGTGCTCTGACACATCAACAGGTTTGGGGGGTGGGAGGAGGGTTTGCAGAGGGCAGGAGATGCTAAGAGAGCAATAGGGAGAGGGAGAGCAAAAAATAGAATTGAACAAAACCCAGCAAAGCAACAGGGAGGAGAAGGAGCAACGTGTAGCTTGGGGCTGTAGAGTTTTTTACTACTTTTATTTCGGGTGTCTTACAGCTGCCCTTGAGCAGGTGCCAAGGATGCACTAGAAATGTTGGGTCTGGATGGGGACTGAATGCTGTTCGGTGGGGGGGAATTGACGTGGCACCCACTGGACGCTGCTCTCCGGTGTCTGCCAGCGTGGGGAAGGTGCAGCGGTGCTGGCAGTGAGGTGCTTCCCAGCACGTGTCTTTAAAACGCGTCTACACGAAACTGAAGCCTCTTCTGAAGGCAGCTCGTAAACCTTTCTGGCGTTTGCGTTTGAAAAACAGTCATAGCTCACAGTGCAATTTACTGTAGTAACTTTCTGAGCAATTAATCCACCTGTGTCCTGCCAGGTCTCCTGTGGTTCCTTTGACAGTTCATCATAGGGCACAGAAATTTTGTCAGTTTTAATCCTCCTCACTCATTTTTGGGTTATGCTTTCTTCTGGTAAAAGCAAACACTGGTGTGAGCGAAGTGGAGCAGGTCACAGAGTGAGTTGGGTGATGTCTGGAAAAGCAGGAGCTGGTTAGTGTTCACCAGCTTTGCCCTCGGTGGGGATGCCGGAGAGGCATGTGTGCCATCCCATCCCGGAGCTAATGGCGCAGTGTAATGAGCTTCCCCATCACTTCAGGTCATGCCAGCAGGTTCTGGGCTCCACTAGCAATGTTCTGGTGGGGTTAGGGGAGGAAAAGGCAAAGCTCAGCTGAGTGTGGGCAAGGGGAAAGGAAAAACAGATGGTTCACAGGACGTGCAAGAGCCTTTTTTGGTGGGTGTGGGTTTTTTTTTCCCTCAAGGGCACAGCCTTTGAGCTTCCCAGACAGGTAATTCTTGTTTATACGCCCACAGAAGGTGATGGTCCTGGTTGTGGGCCTGTTGATGTGTCTTCCCAGACATGGTGTGTTTGTTTTGGAGGTGGATGTCAGGAGCTGCATTGCTCTTCTTTTTTTGTATTTAAAACCATGACAGGCACGAACGTGGGGAAGCTCATTCTAGGCAGTGGTTCTGCTTTGGCTGGGGCTGTAAGAGCGAATGGGCTCTTTCGCTCCAGATACCGGAGTTTGTCCTGTCTGCAGTTGGACCGGTGGCATTGTCCTGCAGCCTCCCGTGGTGTCCCATGTGGATGGACTCCAAGCTGAAGGAGAAGCAGCATCACAGGGCAGAATCCTCCCATAACACCTGGATCCACAGCACCAGTGGAGCATCCCTGTGAGGACAAGTGGACGCTGTCCCAGTAGTGCCGTCCTCCTGTCGCAAGAACCTGTCTGAAGACAGTCCCTGCCGCAGAGGCTGAGGTTGGGAATGGCCAGGTTGGAGGTAGAGACCAGGAGCTTGGGGCCGGCCGAGGCTTCCTGGTGTTTCCTGAGGTTGGTCAGAATGGGAAAGGAGTGGCACCATGCTGTCGCCTGGTGCTGGGGAGGAATGAACTCGATTCCAGAAACTGGTGCAGCTTTCTGGGCACAAGGAGAAGCAGTGGCCATCACCACCACCATTCCCCTGTCTCCACTATTTGGTATATGGCCTTTGCAGCTTTTGTGCAAGAGAGCCTGAATGTGGGGTCAGGGATCTGCTTTTCTTGGCTGGACTGAGTGCTTATCACTTCTGGTTTTCTTCCTGGCTTTCCAGAAAGCTACTGTGCAAACATCTTGTTTTACCCTACAGTGGTCAAAGATTTTGGGCTTTGATATTCCCTTCTGCTCTGCAGCTGGCTGGGGGAGAGCATGGCATCCAGTGCTGGGCTGCCCTGATCACTTACAGCTTGGGAGTGCTCCTCCAGGTGCTGGTTGCTGCTATTTAAGCTCCCAAATTCTTTCTTTGCTTGCCGCATACCTTGCTGGGGCACTTCTCCAGCTTCATAGTGCTGGAGTGCGTTAATCTTCACTGTATCTTATCAAATAATTTCTGTTAAACCTGTTAAGGCTGAGAGTCCCTTGCCCACACTCCCGGCTGCATGCATGTGGTATTTTATGTATTGATTTCTTTTTGTATTTTATTTTTACTCTGTACTTTCTTTTTGAGGGACTCAGGGCTGTTTTGTTCCAGTTGAGAACTGTTCAAAATAGACTCCCAGGTGGGATTGGTTCGTCTAATGTAAATGTGTCAGTGTTACCAGGGATATTCTGTGGCAGGGCTTTCTATGCCATTGCTGAAGGTCTTAGTTAATTAGATGATTAGTCTTCTGGTCAAGTATCTATCTGCAAATAAAAAATAGCAGTTGAATGTAGCTGCTAAAATACTGTTGCTGGAATCAGTGTGTGGCACAGAGCAGGAGGGCTTCTTATTTAATTAAAATCAGGAACATACTGTACTGTACTCTCCAAGGGTCAGGGAACAAAAGGGACGTACACATAATAAGTAGCAAACTGTCCTTTCAAACCCCTTGAGCTCAGCCCAGGGGAGCTGCGTTTAAAGGGACACTCTCAAGATAACATTTGTGATTTCGCTTCTTTCTTTTTTTCTTTTCTTTTTTTTCTTTCTCTGTACTGCTGTGTGGATTATTGAAGCTGAAAGTATCCCGTGACTTTTAATTTTCTTCTTACCTGTTCTTCCTCTCGGATTTGAAGTTGTCAGCAGGACTGCTTGGATGCCAAAAAATCCCTCCGTGTGTGCTCATCGGCTGGGTTGAGCTTGCTGGGGTCCCATCCCTGGAGCCAGCCTGCCAGCAGCCCCCGCAGAAGGCTGGGGGCATGTTAGACTGAGCCACCGTCCCAGGGTGGTGTGGGACTGGGGGTTACTGGGAACCCTTTCAGGGGGTGAAAAGCACTGACCTCTGTGGTCCAGCACCCAGTGCTTCAAAGGAGGGGTACCTATATGGTTTCTGCTGAGTTGTCGGGGTTCAGTGCTTGCTTGAAAGTTACCACCAGCCTAACGAGCTCTTCTCTGTTTCTGCAGGACGTTGCGCTGTTGGAGTACCAGCATCATTCCAGGGATTTCGCTTCCCACCTCCCGCCAGGGTCTATCATGCAGCCGCAGCGGCGGAGGCCGTCCCTGCTCTCCGAGTTCCAGCCGGGCAATGAAAGGTACTGGCTGCTGCCTTCCCCCAGCCGCGGGCATCCTGAGCGTGTGGATTTCGCACTGTGGTGTGGGCGGTGGCTGTGCCAGCCCTGGGCGATGTTGATGTTCTGTTGTGTGTTGGTACTGACCGTGCTCCCTCTCTGTGCGGGTTTAGCTTTGTTGTGCTAATGCAAGTGGCACCTCTTGCCTTCTGGTTTCTTCCCTTGGACTGTTGTGCGTTTTAAAGACATCTCAAAGCCACCAAATAACAAAAATCCCACCCCCCTCACTTCTGTGGAGCTACGCATTGCTGTGACTGGTTGCAGCAGCTTTCTTAAATGTGGAAAATAAAGCTGCGTGGCTGGGTTTGGTTGGTGACTCCTGAGGCTGAAGGGAGAAGAGCTCATTTCCACTGTGCATCTCCGCTTCCTCTTCTGCTGCTCTTCCTCCCCGCTTTCATTGGGTTTTTTCTCTTTCTGCCTTCCCCTCGCAACTGTCTCTGAATTGCTTTTTTTCCTGTCTGCTCCCCTCATGGCTCTCCCTGTGTCCCCGCTTTCTCCTGTAGCCTCCTGTGGGAGGCTGGCAGTGGTTTTGGGCGCTGCTTAGGCGAAGCGCTGCGTGGCTGGGGATGCTGGAGATGCTGTAACCCCAGGAGCCGATCTGTTCTGAAGGTTGTCACTCTCACTCTCTGTTTTGTCTCAAAATGCTGTGCTCTCACAGTTTCTCTTCTGCATTTGATGCTTAGTGGCTTTGGAAAAAAAACTGGCCTGGAAGTGAAATAAGAGCCTTGCAAAAAAAAAAGATTTATGCAAAGTGTTATTTTTTTTAATGCTTATTCCTTAGTCAGGCTAAGGATAAAACCAAGGCAGGGTCACAGAGATGAATTTGTTTCTCTAAAATCATAATTGTTAGGGGGAGAGGAGAAAAACCTCAGGGTGCTGCATGTGTGAGGGCATTAGATGCAGACAGGACCCTCTTTTTCTAGTGGGATGGGTTTGGCTTAGTGCCCAGTAGAAACAAACCCCCAAGAATTTGGAGGCAAAAAGCAGCCTTCAAAGTTAGTTTTGCATTTGCTCTCCTGGATGTGTTCTTCTGGATGGTGCTTGTGGCCCCTGCATGTACAGAGGGTAATGCTGCTGCTGCTGACTGGTAATTTCTTGCAGCATATTGAGAAATCAAAGCAAGCCAGGCAGTGCTTTGATTTCTTAGTGCAGACTAACATGGTTAAGTTGGAAGTGGGTGGAATTCAGCTAAATTTGGGGGAGATGGGTAAAGAAGACCGAGCAACATGCTCCTGCCTGGTTTTGTTTTTCATGCTACTTACGGTTTGCAAAATGGAGAACCAGTTCTGCTCTCCAGTAAAATGAAGGTTTCAAGGTCTAAATATGCTATTTAAAAACTGTATCTTGGTTCTTCCATGTAACTAAAAAAAACCACCTGCAAGCCTTGGTGTCTGCTGTACCACACGCCTAATGTGGTGTGGTCATCCAAGCATCTTGCTTTGGCTTACAAATGTTTCAAGGTCTCCAGACTTACTTTTGTGTTGACAATCATATGAATGTGGGTAAATGTTAATCGAGGTTGTCTGGTCTAGATCACTTTCAACCTGAACAGTGAAGTTTTGGCATGCTATAAAAAGAAGCTTTTTTTTTGTAAGAGGCCCAACTTAGATTTCATCCCTTTTCCCTGTAACATCTGAAATATTGAACTTTTGTAAAAATTATAATGGGTAATAAAGCTAAAAATATCACTTATGTTCAGCTCAGTTGGCATTTTGTGCCAGAATGCTGGGATATAGACCCATTAAAAAAAATATTTTTGGGGTGTCTGGGGATGTAGGATGAGGAGGCCTGCAGAAATGTTCAGTCCAGTGTAAGTAATTATTGGAGTAATTCAGACTGGGTGGGGTTGGGGAGGTGTTAGTCTGTTTTGCAAAGCCAACTGCTGTTTCTCTGCATCTTTAAGCACTACACTTAATCTACCCTGTGAGGGTTTTGCTTTTTCATCTTTGTGATATGAGGGTCTGCTCTAAAGTAGTGGCTGATGTGCTGTAAACAGAGCCCGTTTGGTGCTTGGTTGCTCACCTGAGGGTTCCTTGGGTGCTCGAGGGCCAGGATCCTGGAGCTTCTGAAGCAGGTTGGATCGCTCATTGATGCCCATCCCAAAAAATAGCTCTGGCTCTGCCTGGTGCAGAGCAAAGCCTGGGTGAGGGAGGGTGGGGAGAGCAGCCATCCCTGCAGCTGAGTCCCCTTGGCAGGTTCGTGCCGGGCGCATCTGTAAGCACTTTGGCTTTGTTCCTGGGCTGGGATTGATGGCTTTGAGCAGAGGCAGCTGGCTCTCACTGCGAGGGGCTGGGGAGGAGAGAGCGACCGAAGGCAAACAAGTCAGGTCTGCAGCGCGGGCACAGGGGGTGAATAGAGGGAGGCACAGGGCTGTTCTGTGTCTGAAAGGAAGACCCTTACCTTGGTTTCCAGCCTGATACCCCACCTAGCACTCAGTGGTGGTGAGTGCAAGACAATTCTCCCCTTGAGGCAATTGTCAGCGGAGGGGAACCCTTCCAGTCCCTCATTGCTTTGGATGTTCCGAGGAAGCAGCCTGTCTGCTGTTGGTTGCGGTGGCTTTTGCTCTTTCAGGATTACTTCTGGCCTCAAAGAAATCAATTTGTGAGTCTGGTGCAGGTGGGATGTGGCAGACTGACAGTGCTGGAGATCGAGCCCTGTGCGTGTTCCCGGGTGGACGTCCCTGCTGTTGCCATACCTCTCGCTGATCCAGAGCAGAGCCTGCAGCCAGAGAGCATGGTTCAGCCCTCGGGCAGCTGGGTCCCAGTTCCTCTGAGCCCAGCCAGCCATGGGTGGCTGCTGTTTCACCCTTCCCTCCTAGAAGCCACAGGAATTTACTCTGTGCTGGTTTTGGGGTGGTTGTCCCCCAGTTTGGCTTTGCTTTTACCTTGGATGGACCTCTAAAGCTTTTGCAGACTGTCTTTGCGTATGGTATTTGAGGCTCGACCCCATGGATGCTTTAAATCCTGCAGAAATCGTTTGAGCTTGCTTAGATGGTTTTCCTGCAGCTTTGCAGGTTTTCTGTCTCTCCTGGCTGCAATTTTGCTGTAGGCACCAGGATGGTGTTTAGCTGTGGTCCAGGGAAGAGGGAATGAGCGGTGAAGTTTCACCGTGGGCGTCATGTTTTAAGTATGAATCACGTGTTGGTGGCAAAAAGCCGGTGAATGGCAAGTTGCTGGAAGGAATGGGGTGCCAAGATGATCCCACATTTGGGGGCTCCCTGAGCGAGAAGCTCGTTGAACGTCAGGCTCAGACAGCTGGATGGTTGCACAGCTGTGAGCCTGGTGGGTCAGTCAGGATGGAGAGAATCAGTTGCTGATGGGTCACACCACGGTGGGCTCTCTTCCCTCAGGGGTGGTGTGCCTCCTGTGTCTCCTGTACCCCACCCTGGGCAGCCCAGTGCTGCAGGAGATGCTGGGGAGTTGCAGACTGCCCTTTGCCAAGCGTATCAGCCTTGAGAGTTGTCATCAGCCTTTGGTGGATGGGTAGAGAATTTGCACTGCCTGTGCAGCAATTCTGGCTGGGAAGAAGGAAGGAAAACTTGAACCACTCTGAGTCTGTTGCTATAGGGAAAGTTGGCTCTGTCTGTCTCTGCAGGGATGTGCTGCTTTCCTTGATGATTTTTTTGGTAGCAGCCTTTTTCTTGGAAGGATCCACAGACTTCCCTTTAGCTTGTTCGGTTGGCTGTGCCAACTGGACTGCAGGAGCGAAGAGAAGTATTTCAGGATCTGCTGTTGGTACAAGTCGTACCATGAATACTTGAAGAGGAATGTCCTGGCAAGGTGACAAGGATTAGGTTTTTTTCCCCCTCTTCTCTATTTATTTTGGTCCACAAAAGAAGTGAGAAAAGCTGGGTTGAGTGTTAAATGGCAGGTGCCGGTGGGGTGAGGGGTCTGAAAAATCAAAGAACTGGGTGTTTCTGCATTGGGATTTTAGAGTAAGGTTCCGTATTAACGCAGGAATGCTGGGATGGATAATGGCCTCTCTGGCAGAAAACATGGCTGTAAATAAGTGGTATGCATGTTAACACAGTATATTCCGCAGTATAAATATATAAATATACTTACCCAGAATAAGATGAGTCACTGTTTTCATAGGAGCCTATTTTCCCAGTTCAGGAGACCATGCTCCTTTTCCAGAGCCTTTCTGCTTAGCAGTCGTGAGGAGTTTGAAGAGTGTTGATCTGTAGTATGACACTTCGGGTACGTGAAGCAGCTGCTGTGTTTCTGCAGCCATCTGAGGTAGCCATGTGCAATATAGCATGAGAGCAGGCCTAATTACTGTGCTTATTGAATGTGATTAATCCTGCTGGCTGAGGAGCCTGGGGAGCAGTGGGAAGCTGGGGCAGTGTGCGTGGCCGCTGGAAATCACGTGTAGCTCTCCGTCTTCATCTGTGCTGGGCCAAATGGCATCAACTGCTCCTGAGTTAACAGCACGACCGATCTGATATTATTTATGGTCTTTAATTAAGTTTCCATTTTTAAAGGTGACCCTCTTCCTTGGGAGTGAGCAGTGGTGCAACTGAAATCCCTGCAACCATACATCTTTGTGTCTTTTCCACACTTGAAATGATGTTTTGGGAGCTGCGTTTTCTTCCTCCCTGTAACTGAACGTGGGAGAATAGTGGCTGGAAAGGGCAGGTGCTGGTGTGCAGGCACTTGGGGACAAGTCTTGTCTTGCAAGTGCCCCCTGCTCCGGTGGGGGCTGCAGGCACATCCGTGGGTGGGCACAGAGGGCTCCACAGAGGAGGTGTGGAGACAGTAGGCTTCACGGAATGGGCAGTGTTCCCTGGCAGGGGGGTGTGAGGGGACACCTGGGCTTTGCTTTGGCTGGGATGAAGGGGTAACAGTTCATGAAGCAACTTCCCCATGCATCATCTTGAACCAGATTTATTTGGGGGGAGGAAGGGTGATCTTGCAGTGTGTGCAGCAGGCTTGGTGAAACGGGGGATGTCCCTGAAGCCTCCTAAATTCAGGGAGTCCTGCAGCCACCCAGGACAGCCGAGGGAGCTTTCCTCTGGGGCTCCAGGTTTTGTATGCCTGGAGGAAGTGTGTGGGTGAGCTTGTGGAGGGACACAAACGTTCCTCCTCCTCCTCCTCCTCTTGAGTGAGGCAGTGCCGTTATGTGGCACAGTGTTAAAGCTCCTGCTGCTTCTGTCCATGAATAATTCAGGCTCTGTGTATGGGGATCTTCAATATGCAACTTTAAAGTAAAGCATCTGCTCTCTTCTAAGTCACAGTTGGCTTGGAAGAAGTTGGCTGGGGGGGTGTTGTGTGGGGCGGTTGAGGCACAGCTACCTGCCCTAGGGTGGAAATTCACAGCTGGAGCATCACAAGGTTGCTCATGGGACTGCCTCGTCACAGCCACTCGGTTGGACCTCGAGAGGACCTGGGTGTCCTTGAGGTGGACCACATGGCGAGCTAAGCATCCTGCTCAAGGCAAAGGCAGTCCCACACCTTTGGCTTGTGAAGACTCAATCCTGCTGCTGGTAGGTGGTGCTGAGGCTGTGGGAGCTCCACCTTCCCCACCCAGACAGGTTGTTCTTTCCATGGCCTCTGTTGTTGTGATGGCTTTTCCCTCTCTCCACCTGTGTGACAGGCGATCAGCTGGCCCTGTACGTGGTTTTTCTAGCTGCTTGGCAGCAGGTTTGCTCCTACAAACCCTCTGGTTTCCCTCTGTAAGACATCTCAATTTGCCCACTCTCCCACTCCAGCTATCGTTAGTATAAAGGGGTTGCTGAAGCCTCTGACAAATCTTTGCGTTAGCTATAAATAATTCACTTCAGCACTAGTGGTTTTCTGTATTACTCGCTCTCAAAAGCATTTTATTGTCAGCCTGTACCTGTGGGGGCTGGAGACTTTTCTTCTAAAAACTTATTTTTGGAGGCAAATTCCCACCAAAGCATCTCAGCTGGAAGAAATAAACAGCTGCAGCAAGGTGATCACTTGTCTTGATTCTGCTTCCAAGAGACAGCAAGAGCCATTTTTCTAGCCTGGCTGTGTTGTTTGGCCCTGTGATGTAGGGAAGAATATTTGTGGATGGGAGCAGAACTGAAAACGTGCCCTCGTTGGGAAGTTGGTGGGAGCCGGCTCAGGGTGGCTGCTGGTGTTCAGAGCCCTTGGTGCAGGAGGCACATCTTGGTGAAGCCAAGCTGGGTTTGCTGGATGTTGAAGAGCAGTTGTTCCTCCTGCTGCCACCTTCTGCTGCTCAGCTGGAGAAATGGGAAGGTTTGAAGAGCAGGGGAGGGTTGTGCTGCTCTGGAAAGACAGGCAGCGTGCTCCTGAGGTGGGTTAGTTGGGTGGGAGAGTCCTCTTGAACCTCTGAAAAGTTTGTATGTGCCCATTTCCCTGTGATATGGCTTGAGCAAAGTAAACAAGATAAAGGTAAGATCCATTTCAATCTCATGATGGCTGCTCTTACAAGCTCCAAGGGCAGCTTAAGATGTCTTGTTTGATCCTCTCTCACAGGAGAGCGATGCTCTCTGCTTCCTTGAGACTCAGCCAGCAGTCAACCCCTCCGCCCCCCCCCCCCCCCCCCAGCCCATCTCACACTCACCTGGCTCTGGTGTAGGTATAATGTGGCAGAAGATGTTTTCCTAGGTCCCAGTGACCTGTATATGCTGGAGTGCGACCCACACTTGCTCTAAGGATTTTACCTGCTCGTACCTTCCTGACACCCCACGTGAGTCTACTGAGGAAACTGCCCCAGTGAATGAGTAACACAGCTCTGCAGCTGGCAGGGTGCGATTAGTTTGGCAAATTAGTTAATAAACCAAAGGTCTAGTCTCGAGTTATGTTGCTCTTCTGGGCTTGGACTTGCCGCAGCAGAGTTGTGTGGGGCTGGCTGGATGTGGGGGCAAACCCTGGGCACCCAGCCCCAGTGTGTCAGCAGATCTCGCGCTGCTCTGCCTCTGAAGTAGCTCAGTGTTTGTGGTGAAGGACTCCAGGTGGAGGCTAACCCGCCCCACTGCATCATTAACGCTGGTTTATTTCATTTAATCAGGCATAACTCCCATGCAATTAAAAACACTCTTTCCCTTCAGCAAAGTAGGAATCTCTGGAATAAACCAGCCAGGTGGGAACTATTTGGAAAATGCAGCAAAACCCCAAACTGGGTGTAATGGGAGGGTTTTTCAGGCAGGGCTATTTTTACACTGACAGGGACGTCATCGTTTTATGAAGGTCTGTTGTAAGGAGCTTGCTGCAGGTGTGGATGTAGAGTGAAAGGTGTGAAGGCTTCAAGCAAGAGCAGTTGTATTTGCAGCCGGGACAGGCTGAGCGGGTTGTGTCAGGCAAAGCGATCTTGGGAGCGGCTGGAAATTCCAGTGGATAAAGTTAATAGCAGTTCCAATGGATGTGGAAATGGAAATAAAATAACACTCTATAACACTGCAGCTGCTTTCCCCAGCATGGCCCCTGCCTTGCTGTAAGTAACTGCCTTTGCAAAGCTGAGCGTTGCTCTTATCTTTAAAAATACATGTTTTTTTCTGAGTGTAGCAGTTGTGTCGGGTGGTGTTGGGTTCCTGACAACTGCAGAGGTCTCAGAGCCGTCCTGTGTCAATTAGCAGCTTCTTGGTAATATGGCCTTAGGAAAAAAAAAAAGGGGTAGAAGTGAAAATAAATACATCTGATTTTTAATTGCCTCGGTACAGGAGAGCCTTGGGTGTTGGAATATTTTAGCACCTGCCCAGCTCAACAGTTGCTTATTGTTCCTGGGTTTTACAGCAGAGCCCAAAATGTCAGTGTGCAGCTGTGGGCGGGCAGGGTTTGCACGAGGGGTTGGGACAAGCCAGCAGGAAACTTGAGAGGTGCCAGGAGATATTTCTGGGCTTGCTGAGAAAAGTTGAGGATCATTCAGTGTGAAAGTGTTTGCAGGTGAAGGGAGCTGTGCTTCAATGCCAAATGGAAGAGCCGTTCTACTCTGCAGAGTTTGCTGCGCAAGCTGTGCATTCGCTCTCTCCTCTGCTGGAGCCTGGGGTGGCAAAGGCAGTGCCAGAGCCTTCCCGCAATCCCGTCCCCTTCTTGCTGGGGAGGAGGAAGAGGATGAGCCAGATTCTGTTTCTGTATGTCAGCAGCAAAGCTGCTGCCCGAATCCCAGCGCCGGCCACCTGTGCCAAACCCACAGCAGCGGCGTTTGGCGTGCACAGGCTTTCTGCCTGCTGTTGATGTTTAAAGAGGAGAAAAAAAAAAAAAAGGAAAAAACCCAACTTTATCTTGCTTCCCTGGAGCAGCATTGAGTGTGCCACACTGGTGCGGGGGAGGGTGGAGGGCTTCACTCTAGGTGGTGCACCCCAAGGCTTTTGCTGGATGCAGTGCAGAGCCATCACAGCTGCTGGCAGGACTGCCGCTGGCTTCACAGGGCTCTGGGCCCTTCCCTTTTTGTTGTCCTCTCTGAGATACTTAATTAGCCAGGTGAAAATAATGTCAGCAGTTGCAGTTTGCAAATGGGGGCCAAACGATGCACAAGACCCCCTGTCTCTTACGCTTGCTTTTGACATGGTGCATCCCTTTCCTTCCTCCCCTTCCAGGATCTTCAAAGGCTGTTTGGTCTGTTGATGTTTGGTAACTGGGGAGGATGCTTCACCACGCAGCTCAGGAGAACTTGAACAATCATGTTTAAGGGGAAAAGAAAAAAAAGCCCGGTTTTCTTCCAAGCTTTGAATCTCCTGTGTTTCATTTTATTTTTATTTTTTTAAGAGAGACTTCTGCCTGAAGTGTTAAAAACACACCCTTGGTGTTGCTGCAGCAAAGCTGATCCTTGGGCATAGTAAAAGCTTTAATGTATTTTTGTAGGATCCCTTTACAATTCCCACAAGAGAATCCTGCTAGGAAAAATAAAGCTACAAAAGAAGTTTTACATTTGCTTAAAAAAAGCAAAACCAAGCCCAATTTCCAGGTATTACCAACTGCATCGTATTTAACAGGTGAAAGATATTTGAGCCCGATGTGACTTGCTGGTGCAGTTGCTATCGCTGGCTGATGTGCCTTTATGGCTTGCCAGGTCTGTCAGAGATGTGCAACTATGTGTGGTCGATTTCTTTCTTCCTCCATCCTGGAGAAGTAAATCCCTACTGTCTAGCCACAGAGGAGTGTGCATTTTTTCTCCAGCATATAATCTTTGGTATTCCTATAGAAGATGCTAAATATAAACAGTGATGCAGGTACCTTTGACTAAATAACTGTGGCAGAAGGGGGCTCTGCCTGGGCTTAGGGGCCACAGGGCGGGGATTTGTGGGCCAGATTTGAGGATTTTCCAAGCTTTGGCTTTTCCTGACCAGCCTGACCCACGTGGTGTGACAAGGAAGGCTTTAACCTGGAGCCTCATTCACTTTGCCCTGGTGTAGGGGCAGCCACCCACTGTGCGTGGTGGGATGGGAGATGGCTTTCCAGGTGCCACAGCGGTGTTGCTGGGAGGGGGACAGAAGGGTGGCCGGGTAGGTTTGGAGGATGGTGGTGATCCTGCTGCCCCGGGTGATGCCCCGCTCTGCCTGCATGCAGAGAGCCCTCTGGGAGATGCACTGTGCCCAGCAGCTGAGCTATGGAGCTGTGCACCCTGGGTCTGCAGAGACATGAGGTGTTTGAGTCCGGGGCCACCTGGCCACCCTTCGTGCATCCTTCTGGCGACAGGCAGGAGTTGAGCCCTCTCTCCTCCTCGAGTGCCTTGCAGTGGGAGAGTAGAGGTGGTTTGCTTTCTACAGGCTCCTTTCTCTTTGTCCCCAGATCTCAGGAGCTGCACCTGAGAACCGAGGCGCATTCCTATCTCTCTGACCTGACCAAGCCATCGGACTTGGAGTTCATTGAAACCAAGAGGCCACGCCTGGATCTGCTGCAGGACCCCCTGATGCGGCACTCGCCTCTCCTGAACCAGAGCCAGCAGGGAGGGACAGAGGATCTCTCAAAGGTAAGGGGACAGCAGCCCTGGGATGGGTGTGGGCTCTGTGCTTTGGGATCCTCTTGGTGTGTCTTAGAGCTATGTCTGAGCCACTACTGCAGTCCGTGGGGATGGTGGTTCCTGATGGCATCAAGCAGTGCTTGGTGGTGTTGGGTGATACTGAGGTGGAGTGACCACTCTGGGGAAACAGAAGCTTATTAGCCTTCCCCGTAACTGTTAGTCATGGACTTGCATTTACTGGGCTATTAGATGCACCAGAACAATTTGGAAGCTTCTATAGGCTGATTTAGGGGTGGTTATGTCTGTCTTTTCTGGGTACCGTGCCCTGATTTGATTTTTCCTTGACCCTTCTCATTTATTGTATTTCTTTATTTAATATCAGTGTTTGAAGGGTTTGAATTGGTTGCTGGTGGTTCTTTAATATAATCTTCCCCAGGAAAGCCTCCCTTGTCTTAGTCTCATTTAACAAAGCAAATTGTTAGCTTGCAGTTGTCCCCTCTGCACATGTAGTAAATGCTGCAAAGAGCAATTCCTTGCTTGTGTGCCTATTTGGATTTGTTTTCATGCTCTGTTGGGGTAAATTGTATTTGATTTTTACCTCGAGCTTGGACATATTCCTGGTTGACAGGAAAGTCTTCCTGGGTAAACATGCTTGGGGGCAGCTGGCTTGTGCTGCCAGTCCAGCGCTGTGAGCGAGCGCCAAGGGTTAATGCATCTGCAGGTTGGGCTTCAGAGGTGTCTGAGCCCTCCATGAAATGAAGAGGAAGGGCATGGGTACCCAGGGTGATGGGGGTGGCTTGCTGTTTCGCTGTGGGAGCTGACTGAAGTAACAGATGGGCGAGAAAGCTCTTGCTAGGGAGTGCCAGGATATTCAGGCATCTCTTGTCCATATGGTACTGGTGGGCTTTACGTGAGATCCCTCTGACCTGTCTCAAATAAGGACTACTTTGGGTAGTTTAGACGCCAGGGGAGGCCTGGCTGGATCTCCTGGGGGAGGTGGCTGCAGGGACTGCCGATCGGGAATGGTGAGCTGATGCTGGAAGGGATGGAGCAGCTTTTTTTGAGCTGTGTTTGAACTTGGAGGCCACGGGAAATGCACCGGACGCATCAGCTTGCTCTCCTTTAGCTCTTGATAGTGTGTTGCCTTGGAAAAGGTGCCTCTGAGGTCTTGTGGCCCTTCCATGTCCCATCTTTGTTGTTCCTTCTGAGCTGTGTCTATTTGAGGTAATGCTGTGACCAGCCAGGAGTCTGCTCTCTGTGCCACCAGGATGTGTTGTGGTGGCTCTGAACCGTAGCGTGTACTCGGGGGATGCTGGCTTGGGTGGCTGATGGGCAAAACATGAAAGAAAAAATAACCCTCTCCAAAGACATGAGGAAACCAGGATGGCTTTTCTGTCTGGACGTAATTTCCATCAGTAGTTCTGTTCTGCTTCTCACCAGAAAACCATGTATTGTCTCAGCTATTTGTTTCTAATAGGCAAAGCTGCTCTTGAGGCATTAGTTGGTGAGTTTGGGGGCTGTATTTGCTTCTTGGTCTGTGACACGTTTCCAAGAATTACATGCATTTTATAGGGCTTAAAACATTTGTTAATGAAAGAGAGGGAGAGAAAGCTGTGAGATACAATTTAGCAAGACAGGATTATGCTTTTAGTGGAGCCATTTGTAATTTCAGAGTCTGGAAGGAAGAAAAAAAAAAAAGTGGCGTCCCTGGCTGGTGAGAGCCTAAGTGACGCTGGGATTAGTTGCGCAAAACTAGCTGGAGCTGTTTCCAGAATGGATTTGATGGAGCTCACTGCCAGACTGGGATGATCTCAGCACATTGAAGTGGCTGGGAGCAGAAGACCAGTCCGGGACCTAGGACTACCATTCTGAAGGTATATCTGACTTTGCAGCATGGGAAACTGGATTAATAGCAGTCTTTCGGCTTTATTCTTCAGTGGGCATCCTCAGACTAGTCTATAAACTGCTTGTGGGCATTATGGTCATAGTAAAGCTCCTTCAGCTCATCTGTGCATCACTCTGAGCCTCAGTGTGTTAGAGGAGCTGTTCTGGGTGTGCAAATGAGGGTGCAAATGAGGATGCAAAAGAAAAAAAAGGGAAAAAAAAAAAAAGGAAAAAATTAGAAGAAATGCAAAGAGCTGAGACTGGTCTTAAGCCACAAGCTCTGGACACTTGTGTATCTGGGCTATTTACACATGTAAAACTACTTTTTGAGTCTGTGCAAAGCCAGCAATAGCTGAATTCG
The DNA here is from genome assembly GCF_017639655.2 of Falco naumanni. Lineage (NCBI taxonomy): Eukaryota > Metazoa > Chordata > Aves > Falconiformes > Falconidae > Falco > Falco naumanni. Next base: position 96,949,316 of record NC_054054.1, on the reverse strand, counting down.
GCACTGGGCTAGGATGGTGTAAATCAGCATCTAGAACAGCTGATAAAGACCTTCCCGAGAGGCTCTGCGCTGAGCCCCATGACTGCCATCAGCGCCTCTGCCATGCTGATGTGACCTCCTAAAACAACATGTCATGATGCAACCCGTCCTGGCGGCTAATTTCTGCTCCGCTCCATCCCTGCGGAGACTTCGCTTCTAGCGGTACCGTGTTTTTCTTGCTTGCTCAGCACGTCCCTATGCTCAGGGGTTATTCTGCCAGCTTCCTCCCTTCCTACAGGCTCTGGGTGGGTGCAGAGCCAGAGGTCTCTGTGCATCTGTGAGCTGCGCGTGTCCGGGAGTGGCAGCACACGCGTGGCGGCAGGATGTGTGTCCCGGAGCGGCGGCACACGCGTGGCGGCAGGACTTGTGTTGTTCTAGTGACCGGAGCTGGGGAGGGACATTTGCTGTTCCATCTGTGCTGCTGACTCAGTGCCTGACGAAGTCGTTCGATACTTTATGTAGGGCAGCGTTGCAAACTGGGTGAGATGCATAGTGTGAGCCCAGTGTTACTAAACGTGCTGGTGGTGTTCAGAGAGTATCCAAGTTGTTCATTTACCCCTTACCCCATTCCACGTTGCTGCAGTCACTGTGTGGGGAGGAGCTCAATTTACTCATCAGAGCAACAGCACAAGGACTGCTTTTCACGGTGATTTTGCAGATCGAGTTAATTTTTGCTCAGAAGAGCTTCACAAAGCCCTCAGTAAAAAGGGTAGGGGGTCGGTTACACGCGCTGGGTGCCAGCCTGACGTCCCAGGGGATGTGACTGGTGCAGCGGCAATGGATGTGGCTCTGAGGCTGTGGGTACCTGTGGGTCTCTGCTGCTTTTGGAGCAGCAGTGGAGCTGAGATGCAGAATCAGGTCGGTAGTGGGGTGTGAGTTTAGCATGTTTCTGATAACTACCGGTTACATCAGATTTACAAACCTTTAGCCGGGGGAGGAGAAGCTAACACTGTCCCTGCACGTTTCCAAGGCCTTTGTTTTGGGCCATAATCTGTGCTTTGAACACAGATGAAGTAATTGATGTGGCAGATGCGGTAACAAGTTCCAGATTTTTTTTTCCCCTGAGAAGTGGATCTCTTATGCCTCTTACTCCTCATCTACCTTTCTCAAATGTGGGGTGAGCTGGGCCCCTTTACCCTGTTCAGCATCACTGCAGCTTTATTTCAAGTGAGGCTTGGTTTGTAAGGAGAAGGTAATGTCTTCTGTTTGAGCGTGTTATAACCGAAGGAAGGAGCCATGCTTTGGGGCAGTGTGCCTTTCAAAAGCAGCAGCTTTACGGCTGAATCTCAGTTGGTCTAGTAAAAGATACCTTTCCTTACGAACCTCACATTGCTCATATCTTTAAACATTGGTGTTTCTTTTCAAGCTGGGGAGCAGAAGGTTGTTTCTTGCCTGCTTTCCCCCACTTCAGCACCTTTTCCCCTGCAAGAGGGGTTGCTGTCGCATCGCTGCAGTGCCACAGTCCTGGGTTCCTGCTGCTGGAAGTGGCCAGGAGGGCTCCGGTGAGCTCGTTCTGCTGGGGGAGGAATAAAAATCTCCCCGTGCCCTCTCTGCCAGCACAGGCTGATGCTGCCTCTGAGAAGGTGCTCCCTTGAGCTGGCTGAGGATAACCAGACACAGCTGAAGCAGGGCTGTTTTTTCAATCACTGCAAGCCTGGATGTGAGATACACTGGAAGAACTGCCGTGATGCAGATTTGCCGGGTGTGCTCTTGGCAGAGGTGCAGGAGCTGGTTCCCAGGACCCTCGGTGGCTTCTGCTTTCTTTCCAATAGAGAGTGTCACGGACCTCCATCACGTTAACAGCAGATAGGAGCAAAACAGACTGCCCCAGAGCAGGCCGGCAATGGATCTGCATGATCTCCTGTCTCTGCGCATACGTGCGCAGCTGGTGCTGTGTGTGATCCTGCCCCGCAGGGATGGTCAGCATGGTGTGTATGGTCGAGCAGCGCCTGCTCTGCCTTCTCCAGAGCTGGAAATTAGTCCTGCCTCTCCCCCCATCCATCTCTTATTCCCATTATGCTTCCACTTGTTCCTCTTCCCATTTCTGAGACTGCTTTTCCACCACGTACGTGGTTTGTTGCTCCTTCCTATAGGATGTGAGTCAGTCGTGATCTGCATTTAGTCCCCTTGCAAGGGCTGGCTGGCTGCACTTATGCATAGCCTGTTGCTCCAGCAGGAATATGTGTACGGGGAGCCATGTAGTCCCACGGGTACGGGGCTGGGTGGAGGCTTCGGAAACCTGAACCTCGCTGCCATCTGCCCTGGCAGGCTGCTGGTCACCGGGTAAGTCTCTTCCCATTTCTGTATCTCAGATGTCCCCATCTGTACAAGGGACAATGCCACTTACCTCTTTTGTAAAATAAATAACAACTATTGATGGAAAAAGGCTATTAGGAAGCCATGTGTTGTTAGGACTTGGACTCCGCTTTACATTGTTGAAGGGTCTTAATTTCTTCCCTTTCTGCACGAGTGTTTATGTTGTGCTACAGACTAAAAAACAGAATAAAAAGGAAAGGGGGGAGTCTTGGAAAAGACAGCACCAGGGCCAGGAAATATGTATGGCAAAGCAGAAATTGGGGTAAAGGGTATTTTGCTTTGATGCACATTAATGTAGCTTTAACAGCAATTAATTGAAAAAGGAGGAATTAACACATTTAAAATGCCTTTTTAATGATGCATTGAAGCCAGCAGCATACATGCCAAATTTCACACTGGCTGCCCGTTCCAGAGCCCAATTCACAATAAACTCCTGGAAGACAGGCTGTGGGATGGAAAGGCTCTTGGCTAGCCTGCTAACCCCTGCCCCAGCCTCGGGCTGGCAGAGCACCAAGGACAACCAAAAGGCCTTTTGGGAGCCCTGCTACCCCTGGCCCTGCTGTTCCTTGGTAGCTTCATCCCTTGCTGAATGTGCTGGGGGAGAGGAGCTGGGGACCAGCAGCGGGGTTTGCCTGGCTATGGGGAGGGATGCTTGGATGGGCAGCACCACAGCTCCCAGTGTGGCTAGCTGGGCTGGCTGGTAAATCACCAGTCGTGTTTCTGCTCCGTGGCTTTGTTATGGGAACATTGATCTGTTGCTGGGATTAACCTCTCAGAGTTTCCAGTGGGTTGGTCTTGCAGTTATTAATGAAACTGGCTGGAACTTGTGTTGACCTTGGCAAAGGCCCCAGTTGGCTTGGAGGTAACTGGCAAAAGCATAATCTCTAATTGAGTAATCCAGTGCTGGGGGAAGGGAGCAGAGGGGGTGGAAACACAGCAGTGCTTTGAACTGGGAGAGCCGCGGCGCTCTGGCGGGATGCGTAGGAGTGGAGCGCTCCGAAAGGCGCTGAGCATGCCAGCCGCCGAGGGAATTAGCAAGCAAAAGCGAGGCGGCATCTCCGTTCCTGCACCCTGGGTTCCCTCTTGTAGAAACCAGCCCTGAATTCCAGCGCCTCCCGGTGATTTATTGCCGCGGAACAATAGCACAGAGGGGCTGGGGAACCAAACCAAGCTGTGCGTGTTGGCTGTCCCTGGGCGCTTGTCCTCCCGTAGCCTCTGAGCCGGTGGCATGGATCACGCTGGGCTCTCCCTTTCCCACCGGAGGTTGTTTTCCACATGGGAAAAAGCTCTGGGCTGGTTGCTGGTGCTGTTGGTGAACATCTGCAAGTGGGCTCCCAGCGACAGCGCAGGGCTGCCTTCCTTGGCCAGGCACCTCTGCCACAGGAGAGTTGAGCTGGTTCCTTGGCCAGCTGTGGCTGTGCCCACATCTGGCGGGTCAGGGGTCGCTGCCATTGAGCCCTGTGGGATGCCCAGGCAGAGGGATCCTGTGGAGCTGCGGTAGCACCAATGGAGACGGGACACGCTGATGCTGCCGGCACCCTGCTGTTTGCTCCAGGTTATCCAAAACCCAAGTGAGATGCGGAGTTCTGTGCCAGTGCGCAACTTCATCAGCCCCATGGAAGGTGAATGCCCCAGATGACTTGCCACAACAAGAAGAAAATTCTCACACTGTGAAAGGCAGAACGGCTCAGACATCTTGCCATGAGAAGAACAGTTCTTGCCTGAAGGATGGTAGGGTGCATGATGCGAAGCCTGCACACACTGTGTAGCTTCCCAACCGCGTCTTGGAGGAGCAGACTTTGATGGAAGTGGCTCCTAACCTCAGGTCTGAGCAATGAAATAAAACAACGTTAGGGGGTACAGATGTACCTACGCCTTGACTGCTTTTGTCCTCCTTCCCCCACAGAGAACTGCATTTCTTATTAACTCCCCTTGCAGCTGCCTTGGCTGGGAGGCAGGCTGGGCTCTCCCTGCTGTCCCAAGGCTGGTGGTGCAGTTGGGTGCCCACCAGGAGCGAGTGGTGTGGGCTTGTTGAGTTCAGCAGCTGCAGAAGGATCCTCCTGTGATGTGTTCAACATCCACCCATTCGCTCACCCTGTCGACTTGTGCCTGATAAAAATCTTATTGCAAAAAGGATTCGGTGGGGTGGAAGAGGGGGGGCCTTTTTGTTAGGGCAGCAATGATTCAAAGCTATTTCTGGGAAGATGAGGGAGATGTTGGCATCCTCTGTCATTCCAAACATATTTAAAAGCTGAAATAATTGCATTGTTCATGTTGTCACAGCACAAACACTTCTGGCTGGATTTATCCCATCCTCTGCTTTCCTCCCTGCTCTGAAGATTGTTTCCAAATTGCAGGAGGGTGATTGTGAGTGTCGATCCCCACTCACCTGCACATGCACACACACCTTTGGGAGCATGTGTCTGCCTTGTGCAAGCAGCCTGGCTGCCATGGCGTGTCCCGAGTTCATCACCGTGCCAGGACGGCTGTGAGGGCTGGGCAGCAGCCTGTGCTGTGCACCAGCTCCGGACGGGAAGCCAAGGGAACAAACAGCCGGAGGAGTGTTATATCTGGAATGGGATGCTCTGTCCCATGCATGGGCTCGTGCTGATTTCATTTGAAAACCAGACGCTGTTAGGCGTTGCGTAGTCTTTGCGAGATGTTCCGTTCCTCCAGCTGGCCTTGGGGCTGTGGGGGGTAAAGGGAAGGAGTGCTGGGATTGACGAGATGATTCTATTCCATTTTGCAGCTGAAATTCTTGTGGCTGAAGAACTGAACTATCGTCTAAGAGCCTTGGGCTTGACAGGGAAAGCCCCCGTGGACTGAGGAAATACTCCGGAGGCAGGATGTAAAAGCTGAACTTGACCTTCCCCAAGCTGCCTGCAGCCTGGCTCCCCCCTGCCCTGGCTGTGCCAGCCTGCAGGGGTCCCCGTGCCACAGGGAGCGGGGCCGGGGCTCGGCATGGCTGGCAAACCCATGGGTGATCTGACAGTGCCTCAAGCATAGGTGGCTGTTTCGCACTTCTTCGGCTAGTTTGCAGTGATTGACATCCAAAACAACCTTTTAAATTGCCTTTCAAGCCATAGTGGTGGAGAAGGGCGGCGTGATAAGGCTGGCTGCTTCTCGGAAGCCTGCTTCATCATTTACATAATTGGACTTTTCTGTTCCATTCAGTCGATATTACAAGGCTCGTGCAGTGCGACATCTCACCTGATCTGCTTGAGGGAAAGAAAGTCCCTTGACTTTGTGTGCCTCACCCCTGTAATTGGCAGAAATATTGCCAGCTTTTGCTGCTTGCAACAGGGCAGCATTGTGAGCTGGGTGTGCTGTGTGGATTCACGGGGATTTTTCTTCCCTATCTTTGGAGTGTTTGTACATGTTATGTGTCTCTTTCTGTGGGTTTTTTTTTTCTTTAATAGCAAGGATTCTAATGTGCCGTGTTGTGTCCTGAAAATATAGGAGATCTAAAGCCAGCTTGGTGTTTGTCAGTCCTGGGGTAGAACTTAGGAGACGGGGTTGGTGCAGCAGGGACTGGCACAGGCTGTCCCTGCACAGGATGGTGCAGGGTGAGGAAGGCTGTTCCAGCCACCGCTGCTGTCCTTCTTTGCACATTTGTGGTAAAAAAGAAACCCCCATCTGGAATAAATTTCCAGGGAAGAACTCAATCCTGCTACCAAGAGTGATGTCCTGACTGTTTTATTCTCCCCCTGCAGTTTCAGCCTGATCTGGGTTTCTTCTCTTCCCCTCATCTTCTGGGAGGGGGTGTGGGTGCAGCTGGGCACGGAGCCCTGCTCAAGCTCCCACCCGATCCAGGCACGCTCTGGGATGGGGTATGTGGTTCCTCCTGCTTCCATGGGATCTGGCCGGTTAGTGCAGGCAGTGCAGCAGCAGGAGGTTGTTATCAATTCACAAGCACGTACGTCTCACAGATGGACTCTGCCTCCCTCCTTGCGTGTGGTGTCCCTGCACGCCCCTCCTCACCAAGGGTCCTCCTGAGGAGGGCGAGGGGTTTGGTGGGAGCAGCTCGGCTGTCTTCTCTGTGAATGTTACAGCGCCGAGCACATTTTTTGTGTTGTACTTTTCCATGGTTATGAAATGCAGCCTGTCCACAGTTCTGACTCACACAACAAAAGCCGGCGAGTTGTGACACCGATCGGATTCATTTTGCATGCTGCGTTTTGAGGAGGGTATTTCATGCTCAAGCCTTCCTTCCCAGCGCCGCGTGGAAAGCTGTGGAGGAGATGCGAAGGCAATCGATGGTGTTTGCCTGCTGCTGCTGGAGGGGATGGAGTAGGGGAGTGATTTCAGAGATGGATTTGGCAGAGACGAGTTGCTGCTCTTTGTGCCTGTGGTGATGGAGCTGTAATAACATATTGAACATGGCAACAGCCCTTGCTAAAGCTCCGTGACTTCACATCCGTGCTTCGTGGAGCCTCATCTCTTAACAACACCCTTAGCATCGATAACAAGAGAGGAGCTGTCAAGTGCCAAAGGGCCTAGTTATAATCACTCCCTGAAAACCTCCTTTCTTTTTGGACCCAAACCTGCTTTTTAAATGTAAAACCTCTTTGGCTGTGTTTTAGGCAGAGAACATTCAGAGGGTTTTCTGGCTTGCTCCAGCACGGAATGCTCTGCAGCTTCATGCTGCATGGGGGGGCCGGGGGGCAATGGACGCTGGTGTGTCAGGAATGCTGGCTGTGTGCTCGGCAAGCGGATAGGGGTTGTTTTAGGACAAGCTGACAGGCCCTTGGCTTGTTCTGCTGCTCTCGAAAAATGTAATTCTAATTCTTGGCATCTTTTTCCAGGAGGATAAGGAGCGAGAGTGCGGCGGAGCCTGCTCCCTCTGCCCTTGGAAATGGGCTTTCACCCAGCAGCAGAACTGGCTTGGGGTGGGAGTGATGGGCTCTGTCCTCCCCCTGGTTTGGTCATTCAAAAACAGAAGTTGGGGGGCGGGAAGCACCAAGGGATGAGGTGACCTGAAGCACCTCCTTGCAGTCCTGACCTAGATCTAGTTGCTCTTTGGTCATCATAGTGCCCTGACTGAGCATCTGCACGTGCCAGGGTTCAACCCAGCCTGTGCTCGCCTTCGCCCTGGCCAAGGCTGGCAGCCCCTTTAATCTTGCACCTGATACCTTTTCCTGTGGGATGCAGGGGAACAGCAGAGCACTGGCATCTGACAGTGCCAAGGAGGGGACAGCAGCAGATGTGGGGCTGCCTGGTGCGTGGTGCCTCTGCCGCATCCCGAGGGATTCCCCCCAGGGCTGTGGAGCCTGCAGTGCACTGCCCCAGCACATGCTGGCAGCGGGTTTTGCCACTGCCGTGGCACTTCATCACCTCCCCTGCCTGCACAGTAACGCTTCTTAGGCTTGCCTTTGAATCACCTGCTCTGCTCACTGCCCTGAGAAGGGACACGGCTGATTTCTTTCCTCCCTGCGCTGTTCCCTGCGGAGCAGCGGTGGTAGTTTCTGCCTTTTGATCTCCGCTTAGGATGCTGTCATTCCTGTGGCTGCTTAAGAACGAACCATTGCCTAGCACAAACCAAGCTGTCCCACGTGGTTACGCGACCGAACCAAGCACAGGCTTTTATTTCAGGCTGTTTTTCAGGTCTGTGTTATCGTACCTCATGCCAGCCATCACAGGTATGATGTAAAGCACATTGCCCCCAACAGCTAATGTGTTTCTGCCTCTGCGGCAGGCAGAGTGGCAGATGTAAACAGTGGTATGTTACGGTCTTTTGAACACGGAAAGCTGCTAAAGAACAGGCGGGTATATGTATATAAATATATAATGTGCATTATATTAATGGCATTCAATATATTTGGCGAGGGATTTGTGAATTCATGCATCCATGAATGTTTCATGTGTATATACTTTCACAGGTTTCAGTAATTGAAAAGCCTGCATTTTTTTAATATATATACACACACACATATATATATATGCTGCCTTGTATACTTGTAAGCTGTTTTTCAAAGGCTTCTTCTACCTGTGCAGTTCAGTGATCCTGCCTTCAGCAGCCACATGGAGAAAGGCTTACAATCTTGAGCAAAGCTAAATATTGATTTGAGTCAATCTGGGTGCACTTGGAGACATCACTAGTGTTCATGAATACAGCATAATCGCTGATTGGAGTGGGGAAATTTCATCATAAAGGCCCCAAAAGGGAGGTTTATTATTGCTTTCTTCCAAATGCCTGAATTTTATTAGCTTCAGTCATTCTTGGCAGGGCAGTGGAATGGGATTTTATAGTTAGCAAAGGAAAAGTAAACACAGTAATCATTTCACAGCCCTGTGCCTGCCAAACCAAGATGGAAATTCCAGCCTTGGTGGGAAGCTGCTGCTTTGCTAACAGATAATAACAAATTCACTGTGGCCTTATTCTTGCTATGGGAGCTGACGTGTTCGGGGTTCTTTTCTGTAGCATCCTGGCCTTGAGAGGCAGGGGTGCTTCAACCTTTTTTACAGGAGCAGCCTGGGCAGAGGTTTGCAGTTTGAGTGACTCCCACAGCCGTTTGCAATTAGAAATGGTGCTTCTCCCCTGAGCCTTCGGGAGCTGCTTGATCCTGCGCTCTCGTGGGTGTTCGGTCTTTCCTTGGTCAGTCTTGCTCTGACTACAGAGTTGAGTGATGCTGGAGGAGTGTCACGCTCGAGATGCTGTCCCGTGGTCCCTACACCCTGAAGCCATCTCTACCTGCTGAATGGGGGGTGTGGGAAATATTATAGCAAAAAAATCTCATGAAAGTTTGTTTTGCATGTTTCTCTGGCCTTGTCAAGGCAGAGGGCTTGGCTGCCACTTACATCTGGACCAGGACCTGCCTGCCTTTCCTGCTGCTGCAGGATGTTATTTCCTCCCACCTTCCTTCCCCGCCGGCCGTGGGGATGGCCAGCACTGCTGCCCCCCCGCCCGCCGCCTCTGGGACTCAGGATGCGGCCTCCTGATGGAAAAGCAGGCAGAGCAGCGAAGGAAATGGCTACTCAAACAAGCGGTGAATGTCGAGGCATCCCCTTCCACGCGTCTGCACAATTATTAGAACAATAAAGCATTGAGCGCAGCCAGCGGCTGGCTCTGATGGTGCAGCTGACGGTTGCTTTGCACCACCCGTGCTCCCCTGTCAGCACATATCCTGCGCGGGGCGGCGGGCCTTGCTGGGTGCTCAGAGATGCTTGTGAGCAGCAGGGGCTGTGGCCCCTATTCCCCGCGTGGGTCCCGGGGTGCTGCCATAGCACTGCTGCATGTGGGGTGCTCAGGACCATGGCTGGTCCATACAGTTTGTATGTCAGGGGGTGTCAGGATGCTGGGGGCTGCCTTGGGCAGTGGAGGGGGGGGGGCGGGCAGGCGGAGGCGTTGTCCCCCCCATGTTCCGTGCATGTGGTGGGACAGCGCTTTGCAAGGTGCAGGGCCAGCAACTGCTTAAAGAGGAGATCTGGAAGTGGAGGGGGAGTTAAACAGGCTTTCCTTGTGTGCCGGGGACTGATGGGACCACTAAAAGCTTCATTAAAAGCCAATGCAGGCTGTTTCAAGGGAAGGGCTGCCTCCACCCCCCAGCCCCCAAGCCTGTTCTTTATGTTGCTTAAAATTTTTTCAAAAGCTCGTAAGCAGCTGTGAACCTTGTTACGCCCTTAAACAAGTTTTCCAGCGCAGCCACCTTGAAATGGAAGTCGATCGGCTTGGATTCCTGATGAAAAAGGAATTGCTTGAGTTTTATGTCTCAGCCAGCAAAGTTCGCAGGTCAGGTTCACCAGTGACCCCATCTGCTTCCAGGCTGCTCAGCGCAGATCTGTGCGTGTCAGAGTCTCGCAAGACACACATGCATGTCTGTTGAGATGTTCTGATATGATAAAGAAATTTTACTGAGAAAAAGATTGAGCTTTTGGGATCTTGTTAGTCTTGGGAGCAGGGGAACTCTTTGGAGCATTGCCATGAAGTCAGGTTTTCTTGCAGTCTTAGGATTTCTGGTTTTTACAGATGAGAGGTGTTTGATGTCCCGCTTCATGTATCTGAGAGCATGGCTAGAATGAACCTATATGTTAAGTCACCCTAAAGACCTCAGAGCAGTGAGGTGGTGGCATGCAGCTGGTGACGGGAGCTCAGAGGATTGCTGTAGGAGCAGTAACTTTTGGTTTTTGAGTTGACACATTTGGGAGAGGAGCTGCTGGGACCTGCCAGCCTGTGCCCGATGTGCTGCGAGTCCCCAGGGGAGCTGGTCAGGATCCTGGCTTGGTGCAGCGGCCCTTGCATGTAAGGGGGGGTTTGGGTTGGTCCCACAACGCTCCTCACCCACTGCTCAAACCATCATAGGTCTTGCTTTTTCTTTCTCCATCAGTTGGGCTCTTACTCAGTAGGCAGCTCAGCCTCCAGGTTTCGGGGAAAAACAATTTTGGCAGATGATTGTAAAGGAAGAACGGAGGGAGGGAGCGCGGGCAGCCTTTAGGTGTGCCTTACTTGCGGCGGTGGTTAAATAGAGCTGTCTTCATTCATTCCCTTCCCTCCCCTCTAAATCTGACGCCCCTTCAAGGCGGCTTCCTGATATTAATACCGTGTGCTGGTCCTGATTAACTGCCGGACAAATCCCCTCTCGACAGGGCTGCCCCGAATGGACCCCCGCTTTGGATCTGCATGGCTGAGGAGTCCCTGCTCTCTTCTCTGCCTCCTTCCTCCTCCCTGGCAATAGGAGGAATTTAAATGTTTCTGAAGAGCGACATTTCCATTTCAAAAGCTGTTCGCTCAAGTGCGTCTGGAGTGGGATTTCTCTCCCCCCCACTCCTCTGTGAATGGGAGCTTTAGAAGTCTCATTTCCTCTGCTTGATAACACCAGGCTGAGAAGGGCTTTTGTCTTTTCATTTCCCCTCGATTTTTTATTTTTAAGTAAGTGAGGTTTGTGGAAGCTGCTGTGGTGGATTTTCCCTCCCCCGTGTTTATCGATGTGCTGGAGGATGCACCTGGTGTCACCCAGTGAGCTGGAGCTGCTGGGGGTGCAGGGCTCCCAGGCGGGGGGGCTCCTGCTGCCCTGCGCTCCCCAACTGCACCCACTTGGGACCACCCTTCCGACCATCCCGCTAAGGCTCCCGCGGGCAGAGGAGGAGGCTTGCTGGGCACATCCGAGCTGCAGGGCACTGCGCTGCTCTTCCCAGCCATCCTGAGCTGGGGCTTGCGTGTCCCAGCGCCCAGGGACAGCAGTGGGTGTGGGTGGTGCTGAGCCTGGCTCAGGATCTGGCCTCAGGTTTGCAACACGGTGATGCTGCAATGTCTTTAGTCACGCTGACTTGTTGCACGCCTGCTTTTTGGCTGGTATAGCTATGCCAGTCGGGATGAAATTATTATTATTATTTTTAACACAGTACTTCGTGGAGGGTGAATGCAAGCGGGTGCAGTTGCCTGGCGTCTGCGGGGCTAACGCGTGCGGGTGCAGGTGCTGTCACACTTGTGCGATGGCATTCGTGCTGGTCACTTGAGTATCGTGCTAATATAAAAGTAGGGATTTTTTTTTTTTTTCTGCAGAGGCTTTTTTTTTTTTTACAGAAGGCAAACTCAGGCATGCTTTTACCGTGGTACCAGGGCTCAAGGGTTTCCTACATTCTTGAGGACAATCTTGAGGATTTAGCAGGGACTGTTCCAGCATCCTCAAATCAGAGGGAACGTGCCTGCTGGGGTTACTGTGGAGCTTAATGCTATGTCCCTGCCTGGTTTGTGTGCTGGAAAGGCTCGGCCCTTGCTTTACTGTATGTGCCAGTTGAAAGAGAATGGGTGGTGATGCAAAAAAAAATAAAATAAAAAATAAATGGTGGGAGGCTAAAACTTTCAAAGGCCAGTTTCCCTGAGGTTTGTGGGCTTGGGTGACAGGGTGCTTCCCAGGCTGCTGGAGGAGGTTTGGGGCTTGTGGGCTGCCTGCCTGCATCCCCAGGCAGGGGACCCCTCTTCCCTCCCTGGGGGGTCTCGCTAAAGAAACTCCCTGAGCAGTGGGTGCTGGGAGACATGCAAACCCAGGCTGCATGAGACTGTGCTCCCCATTTCTGTGGAAATCCATGGCGGTTATTCAGAGGTTGCTGTGAGAGTTTCCTGAAGTCACCCAGTTCCAGGGAAGTTGGGGGTGCTCGGAGCCCTAGCCCCAGCCGCTTTGCTGGGAGGAGCAGCCACCAGCTCCTCCATTACCTTCAAACCTTCGTCCTGCGAAGGCAGGAGGTGCTAACCCCACTGTGCTGGCCGAGTGCCAAATTGGGCAATTAAAAATTCGCCTCCCTTGCCTTCATGCTTATTGTAACAGGAGGCGCTTTTCACAGGTTGCTCCTTTTCAAGAGACATCAAACAAGCGCTCGCCTTCCTCGTATTTTGGTTGTGTGCCTCTCGAGCCTTTCGGTGGGCTGGGGGCAGCCCCCCTGCTTTCAGCCTCCCTAAACCAAGGGGATGCCGTAGTCACCCAGGCTGCAGTTTGGAATTCCCTGCTGGAGTATCCTGACGGGCTCTTAAGCCGATGGGTTGTGTGCCCCGCGCTTTGTTCATGCCAGCCGTTGCCTCCCCAGCGCTGTCATCTCATGCTGGTTTGCCAGCGCCGTTCCCTAAGGAAGCGGTTTTGCTCCTCAGACTGAGACACTGGCGCTTCCCTCCTGGCTCCATGGGGTGAGCAGGTCCTGCGGGCAGGACGTGCCTGGCAGGTGCTGTCACCATCCTCTGCAAGGGCTGGCAGAGGGGGGGCTGCCAGGGACCCCCCCGCCTGCTGGTCTCCCTGGTTAGCAGAAGCTCTGCCTGCCTGAACAGATTTTGGGTTTGTGAAGGGGAGATGGGGGTGTAGGGCTGAGGTGGTGTGTTACAGGGACAATGGTGTTCTTGGCAGCGCATCGCTGGGAGCAAGATTGGCACAGGGGAAAGGATGCTGGGGGTGGCTGCTGGGTGGATGAATTATTGAACTTTGAAGGTGCAAATGGAGGAGTGGAAGAGCTGCTCTGCCAGCTACCCTGACAGCCTGAACTTGTCCCCCTGATTGACTGAAAGCAGCAGGACACCCGTCTTCGCTTTACGGGACCCCCAGTGCAGTGCCAAGGGCAGCTGCCATCTCATGCCGAGCAGGCTGCGAGCTGCTTTACTTCATCCTTATCATTTGGTGGGTGGTCTCGAGCTTTACCTGCTGTCCAAACCACGACACCCACATTTATTCATGGTTCTTCTAGGGCACTTGTTGCTGTTGGCCCGGAGCGCTTCGCACGTGCCCGTAAGGTCCTTGCAGCTCTCTCCTTTCCTTTGCAGGAGTATGGGCAGAGCACGATAGGTGACCTGCAGCTCCCCAGGACCCCACTCCACTCACTTGTTGGGTTAAAAGTCATTCCCCTAGGCAAGCAACAAAATGAAATTTTTATTAATTTTTTTTTTTGTCTTGGACACTTTTTCAAAGTTAACAAAAGGCAAATCACTGGCAGAGAGCAGTCTTGCCAGATGTAGCAACTGTGCTGAAGATGCTCAAAGAACAGGTTCCCAGAATCCTTCTGCATGTTGCAGAAAGGCATATTTTCCTGTAAACTTGTTCTTGGAAGCAGCAGAGTTGTTTTGGCTGAAATTTACTATTTAGAGAGAAAAAAAGAAAAAAGCCTCCAAATGCCTGAAGCAAATATTCTACATGGAAAATTTCAGTCCAGACAGTTAAATGTTTTAACAAATTTAGGGTAATCTGAAAATCCAGTGATACAGAATAAGCAACGCTGGGCAATTCTTAATGAGAGGTGGAGCAATTAGCTCCTTTTTGTAATGAGTAGATGCGTAGTTGAGAATTCATCATTCCTGCAAAGTCAGTAGGGAATGTACACATTCAATGCAATTATTATCCACTAATGGGGAAATGCAAGAAGGTAATGAAAGGCACAACATCCATTTGTCAGTATAATGCCTTCGGCTTTGGTGGGAGTTTGCCTGAGTGAGGTTTTCCAGAATAACGGGTCAAAGCCGGGCTACCCCTGAGTCCACAGGCTGTGTTTGCTGGTGCTTCCAGTATCCTGCAGCTGTGAGATCCAGAGGCAGCATCTGTTCAGTGGAACGCTGCGGAACGGCTTTTTTTGAGCACAAGCAAGTTTTGCAAGACCAGATACGAGGCTCTGGTTAGTGTGTTTAACTGGAGCGCTCGCTGGTGAGGTTTTACCACCCTCGTAAATCTGCTGGTGGGGGTGGGGAGGGAGGGTCAGCATTTGGTACTGGTTTTGCAATTAAATTGGTTCAAGCTGTTGAAACACTGGGGAAGTTTTTTGACCTACTTTCATGCAAGCTTAGAAATTGTTGGGATGTTTTCTGCCCTGGCCGTGTGGAATTCAGCTGGATTACAGAGGAAAGGAATTTCGTAGGCCTTCTCATAAAATCACAGATTTATTTTTTTTTTTAAATAATAAATCAGCTTTGTCTTCAGGTGGCTCCTTGCTCTCCAGCTTCATGAATTCCCATGGGAGCATGTGCTGGGCTGCATTGGGTGAAAGCAATCCCTGTTTTGCACGCCCCGCCCCCCACCTGCATGTGCCATGGAGCGTGGGGCTGGAGGAAGGAGGTGGGTGATGCCTTGGTGCCCCCCGTGTCATCCCTTGGGCACACTGGTTAGCCTTGCGTGGGAATGCCCGTGTGCTCATGGGTGGCGCACAGCACCTTAGGAGCTCCCCGGGCTCACGCTGCGTACGCCAGCCTGCACATCTGCATCCTGCTCCAGCAGCCCTTCGAGTGCCTGTGGGGCGCAGCCCGGCCGAGCCCAGCAGTATTTAAGAATTAAAACCCCGTTTGAAGGGTTGGGCTGCTGAAAGAGCCATTAGCGCAGCAGATGGTCACGAACAAAAGAAGTGCAATAACTCGATGTACTTTTCCCTGCTCAGGCTCTCCGGCTTCGTACTTGCGCGTCTCTCTGGGGAAATGAGACATTAGTTTTCAGCCCCTTTGACTTTTTCCCCCTTGTCAGTGCTGTCGTCTTGGGGCTGCTGATACACCAGAATGTGTCGGACAATTTTCCAATTAAAAAATAAAGTCCTTTGCTCTATATTTGGCCTGTTTAAGAGTTTTGTATGCGGGGGTTTTTTTGACCTTAAAACCTGATGGATGGAGGTGTGGGGTGTTGGCTCTCCTGGGTTTTTTTTCCTGCTCTGTTTTTATCGCGGGGTGTGTGGGAAAGGCCTGGGCCTCTGTGTCTGCTGGAGGGTGCGATGCTGCTCAGCCGTGGGCTCGGGACGGGGAGGACCCTGCCGTGTAGCACAACCTCGCACGGTCGAGGTTTTGGGAGTGTTGGTGTGTTCGCTGGCTCTGTGTTGCCTTGAGAGGCTCGGGTGATGGAGGTGTCCTGATGGCAAGCCCACTATGTGGGGTTTTATTGGGAGGAATTAATTTGAGCAGCCCCGGCCCGTCCTGCCTGCTTTGGCAATCTTCTCTAGCCTGCGAGGATGGTGAGATGTGCGAGCGGGCAGGAGTTGGAGATAACACCTCTTAATCCCTCCCAGCGCTCGAGCAGAAAACGCTGCTGCCGGCTGATAATTAGAAAGTGAACACAGTGGAAGAGGTGACGTCGGCATCCCTGAATCTCTGTCCTGGGCTTGGGTGGGGGGAGCGTCACTGATGAGCTGGTTTAGGAAGGCAGAGAGGGACCAGGACTAACTGGAGACAGTATGTAGGGCAAATGCCGTGGTGCTGTGCTAAAGACCCTGAGGGTTGTCCCAAGCAAGCAGCACTGTTGGCTTGGTGTGTGCCAGTGCCGTGCAGGCGCTGGCTGGGGGTCTGTGGGCTTTGAAGCCCTACCAGTATGGTTTTGAAGAGGCAGCCACTGCGGTCAAGGGATCAGAAAGGTCAAAACATGTTTTGCAGCGAGTTAGGTGCAGATGGAGCAGAGCAGTAGCTCCTGAGGGTGGGAGGCAGCTGAGCAAAATTACCCTTCACAGAGGCTGGGCTGATGGGTGGCACGGACACCCTTCTCCATCCCACCCGCTCCCACGAGGTCCCTGGGAGCATTGCGAGGTGGGTTGATGGTGCAAAACAAGGAGGCAGTGATGGTCTGGTGCAGGTTCTGGTATGTCCTGGGGCAGGGTTGGGGTTCCCACTGTCCTTTCCCTTGTGTACCTGGTTGCTGGTGTGGCTGCAGGCAGGGCATTGCATTTACTTACTAGCTCTTCAGGGCATCGACAGTTGGCTTCTTTTCCTTCCCCTTCTTTCTCCCTTGTTTTTAAAGCCGCTGCCTAATAGTGTGTAGCAGGCTTGCTCTGTTCATATCGTCTGCATTGGGAATAAAAGTGTGTAGAAGAAACCCACCCCCAAGCCTGGCCTTGCTCTTCAATAACTCCTCAGTGATAATTGTTTTCTTCACTGCCAGCATCTCCTCTTGCTGCGAGAAGGTTTATGCAGCCTCTGCCCCCGCTCGCCCACCCTTGTCATGATATAAATCACATAATAAGGCCGGGGATAAACAGGAACTACAGTAGCTGTTAGCCGTGTATAAAAACAAATCACATGGAAACAGTATAATTACTGAGAAAATATCAACTTGAGTAATGCAGTAATTGTTTTCTTCCCTCCAGCGGATTTTATTCCAGCTCTCCCAGCTCATGCTGGTTTCAAAGTCTGTGACTTCATGTTAATAAGAAGAATTTCACGTTTCACAATGCACTTGTTTGGAGCCTGGGTATGATACTATCTGAAGTGGAGGAATATATTTTGAGCAGCTTCTTGAGAGTGCTAGGAAACAGAGGACTAGCTGAAATATCTCTATCCATTAGATACCCAGTCTTTGCAAACCTCTTTGTGACCCATTTTTGTGATTTAGAAGAAGGGCTTCTTTGTGCCTTGTGTAAATCTGGGAGCTCTGCCTTTTGGACTTCACTATTGCAAGGGCAAGGTGATTTTTTTTTTTTTTTACCTTCACTTTTGCTTGTTCCTTCCTCTTGCTGCTTGTTGTTTCCTTTATTTAGAGAGGTGCTTGTGAGATGATAGTGTCAAGTTATTTGAAGACCAGGGACATGGTCTCTCTCTATTGCTATAATAATCTCCTAATGCTAGATGATGATGGGTTTTGTATTGTGACTTCCAGCTATTCCCCATACTCTGCTTTGCTGCTATTTTATGTCAGATTCTGCAAGGTAAAAAGATAAAACTGTATCAGAAACCAGGTTTCAAAAAGGTTTTGGACCAAGTAGGAGTTTAAAGATGCCCTATTTCACATATTGGCAGACGTGAGATAGCGTCTTCTGTTTCTTGTGCTCAGAGAGGTCTCTCCCCTGCATTTTTGGCAGGTAGCTTGCTTTCCTTCATAAAAACCTTTGCACCTACTAGCCACTGCCATAATCTGAACAAGACTTTATGAACACCTAATTTATCTTTTGCTTCTTGTGGTTGTCCTGCTCCTCTTGGCTTGACACGCCCCCCCCCCTCAAAAAAACCAAACCAAAACAAAAACACCAAACCAAACAAACAAAAAAAAAAACAGCAAAAAAAAAACCCCAAACCAACCTGGCTGTAGAGAAGGCAAAGCCTTCCTGCTGCAGCAGACTGACCATTTTTGGTGTCTAATGCTGGGCAAGTAAATAAAGCCAGTATCTGCTTTTTGGGATTCTCCAGCGAGCTTTGATGTTCTTGTGGTTTCTCTCCTGAATGGGTGCTGGAAACAGCCTGTTTAGCTTTCTGGTGCCTTTTTGTGGCTGAGCCCCAGGCAGGACACTGAGGAAGGGGTTTCAGGTTGCTCCTTCGCTTTTGGTCCCTTGATGGCAGCAGTGGGAAGGGTGTTGATGCCTCCAGGCTGCACCCAGCAGTGGTTCCTGGCTGCCTAGTGTTTTCTTCAGCCAGAAGAGGGTTTAGCAGGGGGCAAGAGGAGGAAGGCACCAGTGTAGGATGCTGGTGTCCTGGGACATGGCCACTTTGTTGGGAAACATCCTCTTTTGCCTCCCCTTTTTCTGGCTTTGCTGTGGATGACATGTCCCACCCCTTATAGAGGACACAGGGCAGCGCTCATCTCAGCACAGCCCCACCAGGCAGGGACTGCCTTGGAAGCCAGGTCCCCTGCGGCTCTGCTGGGCTGTGGATGCAGCCCCCCAGGAGGGAGCTTGCCGTGCTTCATCCCCAGCAGCAGGGTGGACACCACCCTGCGTGGCTCTGCTTCATGGTGAGCAGATGTCACTGAGATGCGCAACAGTGCCAAGGTGGCACCTACACACTCACCACATTTGGCATGAGCTGCAACACAGCCAGCAAACAACCCAGGGCCAGCATCAGCCTGCCTTGCTAGATGGAGGAGCGCAGAGGGGTCCACACTGTCCCAGTGCCACTGAGCTCCATTGTGCCACCTTCGTCCCGCAGGAGGACCAGCCTGGGGAGGGTGCCCCTGGCTGCTCGCCGGTGGCCTTGAGCCAGCGTGGAGGGGAGGATGCTCAGCACCAGTTGGTGCAGAACAATGACAGCTTTGTCTGCAGGGCTGCTGTAAGGAAGGTAGCGAAGCTGTGTGAAGTTCTCCGCTTGTTTGCCTCCCTCCTTCCCTTCCCTGCTCCCCAGCAGCTGCAGCATGCTGGCTGCCCAGCCTGGCAGCGGTTTATGGTTACAAACGAAGCCGCAGCTCCTCTTTCTGCCCCCTCCAGGAAAAGAAATCCATCCACTCACTAAGCAAATGGATAGATAAGCTTTTAATTAAGATGTTGGGTAGCTGCCAGAGATGAGCGTCCCGGGTCAGGGTAGGCTGTTGGTGTGACGTGATCCCCATCTGTGTGGCCGGTGGCTATTAAACAGCTGCTTCATCCCAGGTGCATTCATCGGTGGTGGGCAAACTCATCCAGGCATGCACCTTGTGTTTGCAGGAAATGGACACCTTCCTTTGGAGCTGGAGAGGTGAAGGGTGGTGTGCCGGTGAGGTGGTGTGGCTCTGGGATGCTCCTGGGGTGCCAGCTGGTGGGGCTCAGCAAAGCTGTTGTGTTGCTGGAGGCAAAGCTGAATGTTTTCATGTGTTTTCCCTCTACCCTCAGCTCATGGTCATTTAAGCTTCTCCCTGTGATACCACAGAGGTTATACTGATCTGTCCGGTCTCTGACCCGAAGGGTCTTGTTGAGCTGAGAGCTTTTTTACCTGGCATTCGCAAAAAGCTGATTTTCACCACTTGAATCTATTTTTGTCTCAGCTGACCTTACCTATTCCCTTTCTCTCTCTTTCTGGATGGATGCATTTGACATGCAACACTCACAGCTCCCCCAGAATTTATCAAAAGATAGAGGAGGACCTCCATGAAGGAGGTGGGAGTCCTCTTTCCTCCTAGGGCCTGCCCTTGTAGCCCCTTCTCATTCAGCATGGCTGATGCTGCTCTTCTCTCCAGCGCAGCTGTGGCTATGTTGGCGGAGGAGGTGGCTGTAGCTACCTCAGTTTTGCAAAGAAGATGTAGCCTTGAGCTGGCTGCTGAGATGTGAAGGGACGCTGCTGCTGGGAGCTCTGGGATGTGGATGGGTTTATTGATCCTGTAGGAATGTGGGTAACACTGAAGGTGGTTGAAGCCTCTGAGGCTTTGGCAGAAGGAAGAGCTGCTGTGTTGTCTCTAGGACACTAACCTGGTGCTCTCCGGAGATGCTGGAGGCTGTGGAGTGCTGTGGTGGTGTGATCTGGCAGCTGGCCCTGTTTGGTCTAGCAGGTGTTTTGAGGGGTGTGAGTGTCTCAGAGGGCTGGGAATGGGCCGGGGACCTGTGGCAGCTGGCATGGGACGATGAGAGAAGGATCCGAAGTCTCCTCAGAAAGGGCTGACCTGGTTGTTTTTATGCTCTCCAGGATCGTGGCCTGCCTGGCAAACTGGAGCCTGTGTCACCCGTGAGCCCTGCTCACCCTGACGCTGAGCTGGACCTGCTGCCGGCCCGGCTGTCCAAGGAGGAGCTCATTCAGAACATGGACCGCGTGGACCGCGAGATCACCATGGTGGAGCAGCAGATCTCCAAGCTGAAGAAGAAGCAGGTAAGAGGCTGTGGTCCAGAGGGTATCACATGCCCTCGCTTCTGCATGCTGTGGCATGTCCTGTCCCTGCCCGTGCATGTCCACGGAGGGGAAGTGGCAGTGCCAGTGCCACCAGCGTGGTCTGTGTCTGTGCTGCCTGTCATGGCACGGGTGGCTGCTGCTTGGAGCTGTGGGTTGCAAGACAAGGGAGCTCTGGAAACCCAGCTGGTGGGCCCTTTTGCATGCCAGAGCACCTGGAAGGGAGAAAAATCTGTCCTCGGTGACTTGCCCGTGGTCGTGCAAGCAGTCAGTGGCAGAGCTGAAAGCGCAGCCTGGGTTGCCTGCGTTGTCTGTACAGCCCAGCGTTAGCACATGGGCTTTTCTTTTTCCTTTCCAGCAATTGTCTCTCCCCAGTGCTGTGGCTGCCACTATTGTAGTACTGGGCTGTTTCAGACATTGCTGTGATGTCCTCACGGCCCTTCCTGTGCAGCCAGTCCCCTTCTCCGGGGCTTTGCAGCTCTGCAGCTGTGAGCGGCATCTGGTCTCACTCCCGTCCTGTGCCTGAGCCAGGGATTTGTATCTGATCTTCTTGGTTAGTGCTTTACCCCTGCTCAGGAGCACTACCCAGCAGAAGGATTGCCCGCTCGTTGTTGCCATGTATACAATTACCATAAACCCATTAAGAGATTAATATGACAAAACCTTGGGGGACATCTGTGAAAAAACCCACAGACTTAAAGGCTTTCACTTCCTAAAGCAAATCACTTCTCTCTGCCTCTATTACTGATTGTTTTATTTCCTTTGCTTGGGGCCAGTTTGTAAACTCCCTGATGGCTGCTAATCCCAAATGGCCTGAGAGGAAGGACCTCTCCTGGGGATTGTGCAGCAGGAATTTGGGCATGGAGCAAAACCTCTGCTTGGGCAGGCAGATGGGGGCAAGTGCTCCTCGAGGATGAGCGTGCAGTTGACCTTCCTCCCCATCAGATCTGTATTTTCCCATACCAGATACCATCCCTTTCTTTCTTGCAAGGCAAAGGAGGTTGTTTTGGTTTTGTTTTCAAACAATATGGTTTAATGAATGTGAAGAACCTTTTTCAGTGTGCGTTGCTTTTTATTTGCAGAGGTATCAGGGTGCTTAGGGAGAGGGAGCTAAGAGTCAGCAGAAGCAGCTGTGCCAGGGGTGCAAGGAAGCAGCCCTGTGTGCCGGCTCCCAGAGGCCAAAGGAACATACGGAGCGATGGAAACCACAGAGGTTCCTCGTTGGCTTTGTTGGGAGCTGGGTGAAGCCAGTCCTTCCCCTCTCCCTCCTAGGAAGCTCGGAGAAAATGTTGGTGTCCTTCCTCAGCTGGCAGCCTGGCCTCCGGTCTGTGTCTTTAGTTCACATTTGAGGAAGAAGGTCCGAACCGTGGTCACTTCCGACCCTGGGGAAGGGCTTCCAGCATGGGATGCGTGCCCGGCACAGCGGTGAAGGTCCCTCTCATGGCAGCTGGGAGGGCTGACAACTGCCGATCCACTGTCTGACTTTTTTCAGAGATGCTGAGGAGCTGCTATTGAAGCTGACGGGAGCAGCATATGCTCCTTGCTGTTAAAATCAAGCTGTCCTTCCGTAAGGAAATGGGATTTTTATTGTTGGCTGCTTGGTTGCTTTATTTCTTCCTTCTGAACGAATTTTACGATTCTTCTTCCCCACAAAAATGCTCTGCTGAGTGGGGAAGAAGGTGAAAGTGGCTGTTGGCAGTAAAACCACCCCCTCCCCTCTTTTTTTTTTTTTTTTCTTTTTGGCACATGGTGGCAAAGTCATTTGCTAGCAAATCCTGCCCCCCCCGACATGGCCTCCTTTCTGCTCCAGCAGGATCCTTCCCCAGCTTGGTCCTCCAGCAGAGCCAGCACATCTGGGAAGAAGCATTTTCAGGGCTGGGGGGGGGTGTGGGTGTCATGGTTCCTGTCTGCGATGCTCCAGGAACGTTTTGTCCATCTGTGCATCTGAGCTGTCAGTGCAGGAGAAAGACGAGCGAGGGAAAGCAATCAGCCTGAAACAGATACCGCTCCTGCAGGAACGGGCGGCGGAGCAGGGGAGAAATTGTACGCAGACGGAATATCCTAATGCTTTTCCCCTCTGTCTTTGGGAGGCCTTCTCAGGGTAATTAAATACATTTGTATGGAAAAGCTGTGCAAAAAAAAAAACAACAAAAAAAACCAAAAACACAAACCCAACCAACCCAAATCCACCATTTCTCCCTTTTTGGCTGTTCCAGAAATGTCAAGGAAGGCTCTGCCTGGACTTTACAAGATGCAAACGTCTTCAGTAAGCTGAGAAACCATCCCCAAACCCTGCGCACCCCTGGCAGAAGGCCACTGCCATCAGCCGTCCCCCGCTCATTCATGCGCCATATGCGCTTAAATCTCTTGCTGAGTCCTCTCTCCCCCTCTTCCTGACAGGGAAGGATAATCCTTATGCATTTATTCCTGGCAGCGGTACTGGGGATCTGAAGGAGGAATAAACTGCTGGGCTGTTCTCCGCAGTGGTGCCTGAGCCTCCTGGGTGCCAAGCTCAGCGAAGGACTCTCTGGGAGTACAACACTCCCACCTGGTGATGGAGGTGGAGCCAGCTGGGTGGAAGAGCTTCAGGGTTCCCCCTTCCATCTATCTCCTGGCTGAGTTTCCTCTGTTTCCCCCTCGGCTCTTTGGAAGTGGTTTTCAGAGATGCCCTGTGGCTGGAAGCCTGTTCCTCTCCACTGGGCCGGTGAAGCATGCCGGTACCTGGGTGATGGCTGCCTGGCAGAAGGTGGTGTGGCAGCTGGGGGCATGTGTCATGACCTTGGCTTCATCAGACAGGCCCCTTTGGCACAGGAGCTGGTACGGATGGGGACAGGGTCTTCCTGAAATGTCACCCACCTTCCTGCTGCAGTGGCCCCTCTGCAGGCTGTGGTCCAGCCAAAGGGACTCTTACCTGGAGAGGGTACCTCTCCCACTTGGAAATGGATGTGTGGATGCTGTAGGAGTCAGGGCTGTGGCTAATGATGGCATCCTGCATCCCTTCAGCATCGCTGCACTGTCTTCCACTGGGGGAGAGGAGGGGGCTTTCGGGCAGCCACTGCTGGGAGCAGGGAGGGAGAGAGTGTGGAGCCGTCAAGACTCATCTCTCATCCCGCTTCTCTCCCTGTAAAGGTCACAATCCAGCCTAGCTTTTGTGGCAGACCTTTAGGAAATCCATTTTGTCTGTGTCTGGGAACCCTGACCTATTTTGCTTTGCCATTTCCCACAGCTCCCAGGGGTAGCTGTCGCGGGCTGAACCTGCTGCGCTCAGGTGTGCTGCCTGCAGCCCCTGCCGCATCCTTACCTCTAGCGTCTGCCCCTTTAACAACCGTACAGTGTTATGCCATAGAGAGTGGAGTTTAAGTCTCTACTGTATTTCAGCTATAATTAGATTTGTATTTTTTCTTTTAACGAGCTGCTTTTAATGAGCCTCCACTTACTGGCAAACTTTCATTTCCTGATATGCCATCAAATCCTCTTGTCTGAAATCACTTACAACATACCCGACCGCTTTGCAGAATTTTTGTGGGTTTCCAGAACAATGTAGCCAAGTTTCTGTCTTATTTTTACCCAAATATTTGCCCAAGAGAGGTGGAGGATTTGACTGATCCCTTTTGGTGGCTCGCTCTTTGGAGTTTTTTGGGGTTTATCCCACACTTTGGGAGTGAAGGTGTGTGATGGGGTGCTGCAGGACACGGAACATGAGCGGGCAGATGCCTGGAAGCGCTGTGTCTGCGCCAGGGCTGCTG
Source organism: Falco naumanni (assembly GCF_017639655.2). Lineage (NCBI taxonomy): Eukaryota > Metazoa > Chordata > Aves > Falconiformes > Falconidae > Falco > Falco naumanni. The sequence goes on along the minus strand of NC_054054.1, from coordinate 96,925,286 downwards.
CTATGAACTGCTTTGCAGCCTGTGGTTTCAGCCACGGCTTCCCAAAGAGCTCTTGTTCCCTTTGCAGGGTGCTGGGATTTGGGCCACCCGAGGAACAGCCATGGTTGAGCAGAGAATGAAGCTTTGGGGCTGTTCCGTGCATGGTTGGAGGCTCCAGCGTGCTGTGGTAGTGTGTCTCGTGGTAGTTGGGAAGGGCTGGATCCCTGCCGTGCTGGGAAAGGTTCATCCCCTTCCTGGGTGCAGGTGGTCGGAGCTGGCTGTTTCCTGGCCATCCTCACATGTGGCTGGAGTAACCCCTAGGGTAAGACCCCAAGGTGCACATGCTGATGGCATGGTGTGGATCTCAGGCTGTCCTGCCGCTGCCACAGCCTGCTCCCCACTCCAGCTGGCAATGGCCGCTTTTTTTTGGCTGTATCTTGGTGTTCCCTATGCTGCTGCTTTTCCCTGTATGGGAAGAGATGTCCACCTGTAGGGAGGTGGAGTGGCATCCACGGCGTGAAGTTGCTTCATCCATTGAAACACATTTAGTTTAAGGGTTGTGAGTTTTCTCAGCCAAGCCAGCAGACCTCTGTGGGTGCTTAAGTGTTTTCTTGGCCTGCATCCTACCTACAGCCCAAGGGTTGCCAAAGGTTTCATCGACAGGAGTAGAGATGATCTGAAGGAGGAATAGGTGCCCACCTTCTTCTTGGGCCACCGGTCACCGCTGTCTCTGGGAGGACGGTGGTGTGCTCACCTCTGGTGCAAGCCAATTGCTCTCAGTCCCAGATGCATTTTCTTCCTAGTACGAGATGCTTGATTTTCCCCTTGCTTCAACAGGGGATGCTTTAGCCGCAGGGAGAAAAAAAATATGCATTTGGAGGTTCAGAGCTGAGCAGTGAAAAAATCATAGGTGTTTTTTGACAACCGCTCCCTCTCCCGTGCCTGTGCTGCCCCGCAGCTGCCGTGCGTGGCGTGCGCTCTCCCTCCTCGCACGGAGCTGGTGGCCCCAGGAGCAGCCTGGAGAAATCCCTCGTTTCCTCTAGTGGCTGGGCAGTTCCTCCAGCTTACTGGAAGGGCTCCGATGTCTCCTCCTGCCTCGCACCCGTCGGGAGAGCCGGAGGTGCAGGTCATATATCAGCTATACCTGCTGACCGCAGTGATACTCAAAAGTACTTTCTTAGATCCACTGCTTTATAATTAAAGTTTGCCGTGGGCTGAGCAGCTTGCAGATGGATAGGAGTGCTTTGAAGATGAGTGATCTCTGAAGGTGCATATGTGGATGTGCTCCTTCCTGCTTTCCATCTCCCACGGGGGCAGCTGGCATTCAAGCCAGGTTTGGGGCTGGCTGCGTTTTGCTGCACGTGCGGTGGGGATGTGGTGGGCACGCTCGTGGAGCAGCTTTTGGACTCCTGGATGTTTCTGCTGTGAGTGGGAGTGCAGCTGGGGGTGAGACGCGCACCTTGGGTTGTGTTGTCCCAGCACAGACAGGCACACGGAGCTGGAGGGGATGGCACGTGGTATTTTTGCACACAGCTGCTGCGCCTCGAAGCCTAGGTTCCATGAAACGTGGAGCTGTGGCAATGCAGTAAAGACAGTAAGAAAGCCAAAGAGCCAACAACCCGAGCTTCTCGGCCATATTGTCTCTGAGGGTGGATCCACCTGGGTGATGGCTGTCCCACCCCTACAGGGATTCCTCTGGTTAGAGCCTGGACTTGGTGGTTTCTGCTCAGGACAGCTTGTCTTGTGTGAAGGGAGGAAGGAATCTTAAAGCCACCTTTCCAGGAGAGCATGATGGCTGTCGGCTGGACGGCAGCTCATGCGGTGTCAGTGCCCTCAGAAGTTCTTGCTGTGCCCGCTGGGGCAGCCGGAGCCGTGCGGCATGCTCCTGCCACGGGCATTTGCAACCGGAGCACTTCGGCTCTCTGTGAAAATTCACCACAGGGTACCTTGGTGGCCCATGTCTAAGCACCATGGTGTCCTCTGCAGGGCGTCCTGTAGCTCAGGCTTGTCCTCTTGAGCACTTTGCTTCTCTCGCCTTGGCCCGGAGAGCTGCCACATGTCCCGTTGGGCTGACTCTGACCAGGGACGTCAGGATTCGCAGTGTTGCTGCCTGCTGTGCTCTGCTTACTGGTTCATTTGGCTGCATGGTGCATGGGCGGTCGGTGCACAAGCCATTTAATCGATAACAGTCATCCTGAGGTGTCTCCTGTGACCACAGCATCACAAGGTAGAGCTGAAGGTGGAGAGCAGGCGTGCTACTCGCCCCTCGCTCCTCCACCGCTCCCTGCAGTGCAGCGGCAGCTCCGGAGGCAGGGAGCAGCAGGAAGCTGGGCTGGAGCTGCTGTTCCCTGTAAGGATTTCCAGTAAAATCCTTAGTTCTACCCTCAAGCCCTCTCCAGGAGGCTCATTCAAGGCAGGTCCTCATCCTCTGTGCCTAAAAATCACCGATCCACCAGCGTGGGGCCGGGTGCCTGGGGCAGGCCAGTGCTGCGCTTGCGTGGCAGGGGATGTTCTGCAGCTCTCCTCCCTCTCCCTGTCCCTCCACAGCCTGAGCCTGCCCGTGTCTCTCGGGAAGCCTTCTGCCATGGCAGGGTCTGCCTCAGTCGTGGCACCGCAGAGAGTCTTGTGTGGATGGGGACGGCTGCGTTTCTCGCTGTGACTCACCCTCCTCCTCCCCCTTCTCCTTCCACAGCAACAGTTGGAGGAAGAAGCAGCCAAACCACCAGAGCCTGAAAAACCAATCTCCCCCCCTCCTATCGAGTCCAAACATCGCAGCTTGGTGCAGATCATCTACGACGAGAACAGGGTGAGTCTGGAAAAGATGGAAGTACAAACGTGCGACCGTGCCGTGCCACCCTGGCTGGGGCCAGGGAGGTTGGTAAGGGGTAGGTGTGGGATTCCCCTGGGATAAGACCCCTGGGGTGGAAGCCGTGGGAGGTGGGTACATGGAGCCCTGTCAGGGACAGTGACGACAGAGGGCTGAGCTGTGAGGAGCTTGCTCTGCCGTGTGGACCGAGCACAAATGGCTTCCGAAGAACCCGCCTGGGAGGGGGGGGGTGTCCTGCGATCAGCTTTAGATTTGAAGCATTCAGGAGATGCTTCAGAGCCCCGTCTGTTAAATAGCTTGTTTCATCTTCTCCCCTGGGAGTGAACCTGGTTGAAAGCTGCTTCAAAGGATGGGCTTTGGCGTGGTGGGGTGGGCTGATGGATGGAGGGGGACAGCCGTGATGCTTCAATACTGGCAGGTCAGCTACGAGCTCTCCTGGCTGCCCCTGACCCCCCAGGCTGGAGCAGAAAGGACGTGGATGCAGCCATGGCTGGATTTGTGGATGTTTGACGCTGTAAATAGCATTAGCAAAGGTCAGGCTGGCATCCCTGGCTCTGGATCTTTGCCTTGACCGCTCATTTGTTGCGCTCAGCCGTTTGCCTGTAATAGCAGCCTGAGGAGACATGAATTTTGCTGTGTGCTTTGGAGTGATGCTAGGAAATTGGGCCCTTTGGTAGATAATCAAGCGTATTCATTTTCATTTAGGTGTTGGATGAAAAGGATGATTTTGCATAAAAGGAAAACTACCAGTCGCTAATTATTTTGAATTGCGAAGCCTGCGATTTCACTGGGAGCTGCAGAAATCCAGGTGCCCGACTTCTAAAAAGAAAAAAAAAATTAATAATAAAAAAAATGCATACCCTGCGCTCCCAGGCAGTGCAATTTTCCTGGTTTTTCCTTTTTCCATCTGCTTCTGTCCCTGAGCAATAGGAAACCCAGTGCTGGCATGGTCTATTGTGCGAGTGGGTGAAGGCTGAGGTTGATGTGCTTGAAGCGTTAGCGAGTGCCAGCTGGTGAGAGCTTTACAGACACTGGGCGTTGGGGGCAGGTGCCCAGCGTTCCTCAAAGCCCTGCTCCCTGTGGCACCACCAAGTGCCCTCCCCATCTTGGGCTAGATGGCTTGTGCCTCCTCTGCAAGAGGTTGGGTGCAAAAAAAAGGTCTCAAATGCTTTCGTTCTTTATTCCCTTGAGCCCCATCCTCCTCGGATATTGTCGCGTGCCTGGACCGTGTTACAAGGGAAGGAAATGGGTGGTGGTGCTGAGGCAGGGAGGAAAGGTGATCCTCAACCGTTGCATCTCCAGTGGCCTGTGTCGTAGCAGTCCCCCTTAGCTGGATTTGGCTCAGGGCTGAGTGTCCTGCTGTACCCTTGTCCTGCTTTGTCACCTCTGGTCTCTGCCCACACCAGCAGCAGGGTCAGTCTTTCCCTCCCGTCTCCCTGAGTGTCCCATCACTTTCTCCGCAGCAGACACAATCTGCTGTCGAAGGCTCTGCCGTGACTTGGGGCAGACCCTGGGGGTTGCTGCTCTGTCCCATGGGTGGTGCCAAAGAGTGCGGAGAGCGAGCGTAGAGTTCCACGTTTCTGCTTGAAAGGCACGGCCGTAATAGCTGGGACAGTGTCATGCACCGTGCTCAGAGCTGGTGGCACCCATTTGTCACTGTGCCTGACCATTCCCAGTTACGCTGCTCCTCAAAGCCAGCCTGGTACCGGGAGCGTTGTGCTACTGACCTTCACGATACAGTGCACTTGTTCCAGGTGGGTGCTTGTCATGTCTGACACCAAATGTCTGCATAATTCCAAATCTGGTTCCACGTTCATGTCCACATGATCTCTGGGATGGGTAAATGATGATTCTTCCCCTCTTCTTGTAAAGTCCCCGTGCGAGTAGCATGTAAGCAAGCCCGTCTGTGGGTAGGCGACTCAAACCAAACCACCCTTCCCTTCTGCTTGATAGAAACCATAGCAGGCTGGAGGGAAGTTCCTCCTTGAAGAAGACATGATCTGTTCCTGGGCAGTGGAGGGTGGGCAGAGCCTTGCTGGCTGATTGCAATGGCTGAGGCTGGGTGTTGGAAGGACCCTTTTAAGTACCATGGTGGGGAGATGCTGAGCTGCAGGCTGCAAGGGGAGGGTGTGCTAGGCCTTCCCAACAGCATTGCCTTTGCCTTAAGTAACAAAAGCGGCATCTATGATGCAGCTGTCCTCCTAAAGGGCATCCCCAAGCTCAGCTTGCAGCCTCTCGTCTCTGTTGGACATGTTTGGGATGCCTTTTGGTGATGACTGCTCCTCCTCTTGGGGCTGGGGGAGGAAAGCTGGAAGTGGAAAGGACGTGGGAGCAATGTCACTTAGGATCATGGGTGGAAAAGGGTGGCTGTAGCTGGACGTCAGGTTGCTCTGGGTGGGCTTGGTGGCAGCAGACCCTCTGGGTGTACCCAGCTGTCAGTGGAATGCCGGGAGAGCCCCAGGCTGCAGCTTAACACTTAGTTGCCAGGTGAATTGGTAGGAGGCAAAGGGCTTTGAGCCAGATAAAGACGTATTGATCTAGAGTGGGAAAAGTCACTGAGCCAAATTTTAGGCCTTTCTGCCCCTTCTGTACTGTGGAAAAGCGGTCAAGTTGGATGCCTCAAGGTCTGCTTTGCAGGAAAAGCGGCTGTAATGGCTGAGCCGGGGCTCCAGCCTGTGCACAAAGGGAGGAAAAGCCTGATTTACTCCCGTCGCTCGGCTTGTGGCTTGCTGGAGAGAGCAGTGCATGGTAAGAAACACAGATAAAAAGAGGATATTTAGACCTGGGGAAGAGGCGGGAGAGCAGAGCGCCCCAGAAGAGCTGGCAAAGGCTGAGCTGATCTTTAAAGAGCAATATTGTGGAAGGGGCAGAAAGCCAGCGCTTGTGCCGATCTCAGAGCAGGTGGGAGGCGGCGCGCTTCGTGGAGGGGCTGTCGCCTGGCTCTAGTTTAATTTTTCATGAACCGCGGGTCTGTGCTTCCACGAGCACGCAGGAGCTGCTGTGCCCGTTCCCACCGCTCCTGCCAGGCTGTGCCGGAGTTGCACACTGCGTGCAGTTATACCCCGAACAAAGGAGACACCAAAAATGGTCCATGGGAGAGAAGAGGTTATGTGAGGACAGAGCAGCTAGAACTGCCAGAAAATCAAGTTAGCCAGCCATTCTGTGACCTACTTTCCTTTTGGCGATGGCTTTGCAGGGGTGAATGGTTTCTAATTTTAGCTTATGGTTATCAGGGAAGTCCGTATATTTTTCTCACTGCCGCGCTGGGTATGGATGAAGGGTTGGGATGCAGGTCAGCGCGGGCCTGTATCCGATTTTCTCAAAATTCAGCTGATGCTGAACGCCCATCACACTGCTTTTCCCTCTTGTGACCTATTTAACACATACAATTTGAAAAGTTACTCAGCGTCAGAGAGGATAATTGTGGAAAACGTGACCTGTAATGCCCTCTTGCTACACTCTGCTGGACAAGTAATTGATTTCCAGAAAAAAAAGTGGACTGTACAGATTGCGCTGCGGGGAGGAATAGAGAGAAGCTGCTCTTAACTGTGGTGAAATCCTGTACTGGGAGGCTGTGGTTGCATGTGGGAAGGTTTTGGGAGACTTGGGTTGTAGAGAGGCAGTTGATATTCAGGATCCAGGTGCCTCCTGCCCTGGATGTGTGCTGATTGGAACCACTTTATCTTTTTGCCAAAGATGAGCTTGAAGTTGCACCCAAAGAAGTACCTTTTGGGAAGTGTTTGCAGTGTAACAGAAAAACACACAGGCTTGTATTCAAGCCAAAATTTCAACTGTGAGTGCAAAATGCACCATTTCTGAAAGGATGCATGAGGATGGAAGTTAACATTTGTGGGACTATCCATAGACTAAACTGAGAATAATCAGTGGGTAGCATTTTCAGAAGCATCTGAGTCCTATTTTCAAAAGTGCTTTTAGTCCTTGAAGAGACAGAAGGATGTTTGAGAACAGTGATGGGTGCTAAAATCACCGAGGTTGTTCAGAGGGTGCAGTGGGGAGGTCAGGGGACTGCTTCAGCTGCAGGGTGCATGGGTGCAGGGTGGGTGCACCCATGTCACCTTTGCCAGTCCCTGTCACCTCCTGCAGGAGCCGGATGCTGGCAGGATGGTGTGGAGCTACCCGGGGAAATGAGACTGTGATGGGCATCTCGGTTGCTGCTAGAGACTGATAGCGATGCAGGCGCTGGAGATCTAAATTAAATCATTTGAGCGACCTTTAGTGTCTCCCCTGTGGGGGAAGCTGATCCCTGCTGGGTCTGGCATCTCTAGGGTGGCAGCTGTGTAGCACAGCCTCCTTGCGGGCTTTAATTTGCCCCTCTGGGATGTGTTATTGTATCAAGAGAACGGTGCTTTCTTCCACCTCAGATCCCCATAACCAGGGCAGATCACCTGTGTGTATTTTTAGCTGTGGTTTTATTCCGCTGGGCTGTTCACAAGATTCCTTGCATCCATCTTCCCTTGAAATTGATTGAGCATACCTGAGCTTGAAGATGTTTTTGTGCTTTCAGTGGAAATTTCCAGGTCCCTTGCTAAGCACGGGGAGGAGGGCAGCACTGCTCTTGCTCCACATTGCTCTCTGTGCCGATGCTGGGCTGGCTGAGCCCTGCTTGTCAGCGCATCCTGGAGGAAGCTGCACCACAGCCACCCTGCCCGTGCCAGCAGCCCACCTTGACTTGGCTGGGTGAATTCTCCTCTGAGTTCCTTCTGTCCCCAAAGTCCCCCATTGGCCACCATGCACGCGTGCATGCAGACGTGCTCACGCCTTCTCTCCGACCATGGTGAGAACGTGGAGCCTGCAGGTACCCAGCTCCAGCTCTCCGCAAGCCCGGTCAGGTGGCTGAAGGTTCTCTGCAGCCCTGCCGTGCATCAGAGCCAGGCAGGGACCAGCAGCCAAAAAGCAGCCTCCATCCTTGTGTCAGACCCATCCCTGCAAACAAGCGCGCGTCAGCTTTCCTCTAAAACATTGAGCTCATTTATCGGCGAGGGAGAGGTCGCATCAGGACACAGTGTGCCTTTGCCCTCCGCCGCTGTGCCAGGGAGGGGACGCCACGTGCTGCGACCCACCGCAGCGTGACGAGGGCTGGGATGGGTCTCCCCGAATTACCTCTGGCACACTGCGGGTGCCAGCGGCCACGCAAGCCCATCCCTGCTCTGCTGTCAGCCCTCCGAAAAACTGCGTTTGATGCAGCGCAGGCAGGGGAAGCAGGCAGCGGTGTCTGCCTCGCTCTGGGGATTGAGTTGGTGGAAATCAATAAGATTAAATTTTAATTCGTTTTCTGTCTCTGTGCTTGTTCCTTCAAAAGGGCACAGCTATCTATCTATAAATTCAGCATTATGCTGTAAAATTGGAATTCAAAGGATTGTTTTGAACTTTTCCCACCCCCACCTGCTGTTGTGTCTGTGCGGAGCGTGTTCCCAGCTATCCGTTTACCCTCCTCAAATACCTTCATAAAGCATTAATGCCCCATCCATAAATAAGAGAATAAATAAATGAACACTTTTAGTATTGCAAAGTATAATCTAGCCGTTAACTACTCAAAGGCACTGAGTGTGACTCAGATCCCATGGGGGTTTTATGTCTGTATAACTCTGATTTTCTATGAACTCCTGATTTACATTAGAAAGGGAAGAATCAGGCCTGCATCGTCAGCACGGAGCTAGTGCAGTAAATAAAACCTTATCAGTGAAACTGCTTTCGAGCATTAAATCTGCAGGGTTTTTTAGAATTTATAGTTTCTGTGGTAGTGTGTGTTGGGGGGGGGGCATTTTGTATTTAGCTACTGAAAAGGCCTTGTTTGTTTTGCTTTTGTTTCTAATAACTTTTATTCCAGGGTTGCCTCATCTTGGCTTGGTGATGCAAAATGGGCTTTCGAGTGGTCTGGAGAAAACTGGAAAGGTCAGAGTTTAGATGACTTTAACACTTCTGCATGTTAACAAGGTTTCCAAAAAGATAAATGGAAACATTTAGCCTGGAGTCATTGAGAATCCTTTCATTTTCTCTTGGATTTTAAGGAAAGTGGGTTTTTTTGGTTGTTTTTTTTTAATGGTCCTGGTGTCTATTTTTAACATCTGCTTCAGGATCTGGAGTTCCCAGCAGGTTCATTGACATAGGTGCTTTGTCCACAACTAACCCAGACCAAATAATGCCTTGTCCTGTGTTTTCAGGTCCTGGAAATAAAGGCAAGAAGTGCAGACAACCCCAGTCTGTCAGAGGGTGGAGGGCAGACCCCGTGGCATAGCTCTGGCTCCTGGGCTTGAGTGACCAGAGCTTTCCCGTAACTGCTCCAGTGCCACGACTGATTCTTGAAAGCTGCCTGTGCAATGCCAATGTTTTCAGCAGGTTTGCGATGGCAAAACGTTCAGCCACGGTTTGCAATGGCAGAGCCTTGTTAGCACCTTGCTTTAACCTTAACACGCCTCTGAACAGCATCGCAACCTCGCAGACAGCAGTGCGTGATGCTGGGTCTGTGTGCGAGTGGAAATCCAGTTCCAGCCGGGGGTTCATCCCTCGGCCAGGGATGGAGTGTGAGCAAGTGACCACAGAAACCGGCTGGCAATGGCTAGCCAAAGCCGGAGACTGGCAAGCCACCAAAATGAGTCGGCTTGTCACGCTCCGCACAGGATAGGCAGGGACTGGTGTTGACACGTGGCTCCAATGTGACTCGTTTCCTCAGTTTTCTTGCTATTTGTGGTTAGTCATTTGTAACGACCGCTGCACACATCTGCTGGCCTGAGCAGCAGGGATGGGGCTCTGTCACCGCTGGCGTAGCAAGGGCATGGCTCTGGCCAAGCTCAGGGAGGCAGGGGGCTGTGCGGGGCACCCGCATGGGCACCCTTGGAGAGCATCAGCCCCTGGGCTGGCAGAGGGGAGCCTGGCACGTGCCACTGAGGCTGACCGATGTCCCCTGATGCTCAGGGACGTTTGGCTTCAAGGAGAAGCTGGGGAGGAGACGTATCCTTGGGTTCCCAGGTTGGGCTGGGAGCACTGGTGGTGGCCATCCCTGCTGGCTGTGGGAGACGGGGAGGGGGGAGTGGTGTCTTCCCTTCCCACGGCGCTGGGGCTCATCCCACCTGCTTTGTGGGGAGGGCGGCACATTGCTGGGGTGGTTTGGCGCTCGGAGAGAGGATACGGAGGTTTACAGGGGAAAAAATTAGTACCTGTGGTCGTAGGAATGAAAACCTTTCCCCAGGAAACCAGCACTGCCAGGTTGTGGTTTGGTCCCAGCAGATCTCGGCGTCGAGCTTTTAAATCCCCCCAGACTGTTTGCTTTCTGCTTCATGTAGAAAGGTGTCTCCATGATTCTGGCTGACTTCAGCCACGCTTCTCCTTGCATTTTGTTTTCAACAAAATCCAGCTCCAGCCTGCCTCTTTGCTGTGCCACTCCTGCAGCTCTGCCTGTCCCCAGGACATTGTGCTGCTGGGACAGGGGTTTTTGCCAGCGCCGCCCTGCACACAGCTCTCCTGCCTCTCGGAGAGCTTTGCTTATCTGCCTGCAGGACATGCCTGGTCCCAAACACCAACCCTTCCACTCCCCAGCACTGCTGCCTATGGGCTGCTATAAATAACCCCGGGAGCACGGTTCAGCTGCAGCAGCTTTGTGCTGCATGGAGCCATGGCTGGAGCTGGTCCAAGAAAATGCCGCCTCCTAATTTCAGATCCGCTTTCTCAAAATAACTCTTGTGTTTCCTTCTTTTCCATTTTTAAACTTCGCTTTAAGAGCCTATGCAAAATCCCAGACACTCCCTTCCCTGGTTTCGGATGCTCGGCTGCCTCGCGGGGTCGGCTCGTCATCCCTGCGGGAGCTCACGTGGCCGGGAAATTGTTCTCCTGCCCTCTTCCCCCTCCCAAGCCTATTTTAAGTTTCTTCAAAGGAAAAACAAGGGGCTGGAGTTTACTTTGGAAGCCAAGTGCTTTTTAGGCGAGAATGGAGATTTTCATAGTCTACAGGGAGGTGTTTGTTGTTGGCGAAGATATCTTTAGCTCCAAGTCTTTTGGAGGAGCATGAGATGGGGTAATAGCACGGTCTGCCTGCCCGTGTCCCTGCCCATGCCCCTGCCGGGGAGGGGGCTGTTCTTTAGGGACAGATGTTCCTGCGTGCCACATCTGCAGGTCTCCTTTGGCATCTGTGAGGTCCGCAGTGCCACGGATCAGGGCTCATGGTTCAGCTGTGCTTCTTGAGACACCTTGATCCCTGTGAGAATGCACATGGAGGGCTCGTATACCATGGGCTTTGCTCTTCAGCTGGGTCGTGCTTAAATGTGCTTCACGCTGCCCTCGGAAGCGCCGTGGTGTGCTCATGCTGCTCCAAACCCGGAGCTGGTCCAAACCCAGAGCTGCTCCACCGGAGCAAAGTGACTCTGATGTAAATAGGAGCAAAACTCAGTCCCTCCACGAACGCCGCTGCTCCCGGTGCTGCAGGAGTATTTCAGGGCTCTGTACCGAATCGGGAAAAGGGGTCATTAGCTGCTTGCTGTGGAGCTCCAGAGGGAATATAAAACGAGTGGGGATCTTCATGTGGCTCACCAGAAGTAATGAGTAATTTTGCTTCCCAGTATATTTACTTCTGTTAAATGAAAGAGATTGCAGGCATGGGCAGGGTTGTTCAGCAGATGTAGGATGAACTCTCTGGTTTCCTTCTCGCAGGGTCAATCACTAAATGTACTCCTAACAAAATCAATATTGGAATCAAGTCCTAGGTGGATGTGCCTTTGGAAAGAAATGGATTTAACGGGCTGCTGGTGGTTTTCAGCAAAGGTCCTGTGGTGGTGGGGGAAGCTGGGGGCTGCACTTGCGCCTGAACAGTTGGACATTTGCCTAAATTCTCCAGCTGAGCTTCTGGCTAGCTGGTTCCCCAGGTGGGAGCGTGTCTCTGGATCTGTGTGTCCTTCAGGATGGGCCCCAGCACAGTGAGAACCTTCTGCTGGATGTAATATGACCTTCCCAATTCTGCCGACAGCTCTCACCTCTGTCTGCGTGGCCTTTCAGGCAGCTCATTACGGTTCTGCTATGATCTGATAAATGCAGCAAGGAGCATCAGCAATTACAGTGGGTGTCAGTGTTAATTGGCCGGCTTTAAAGACAGAGGTATTTCTTTGTGTACGTACAAAGCTATGACGTGCTCAGAATAGCTTTCCCTCCTGATCTTCCGTTCTGGAGACGTGTATATTACAGTTGGTTAATGCAAGACAAATTATGTCATTCTTCTTGATTCACCACATGTTCTGCCTGTGGTGATTTGCCTCTGGGTTGCCTCATTAAGGTGTCTAAACATGGCAAATGCAGCAGCTGAACATACTTGGCTTTTTCACAAAGTTAATTGCATTGTACACAAGGGCCTGCAGTGACATCGGTCCCTGGCTGTGCCATCCGCTGCTGCCAGAGCATCTTTCACCAGCGTTGGTCCCCAGGAGAGCAAGCCTTCGGTGAGACTGGCTGCCTCAAGCTGGGGCTGCAATCTTCTACCCACAATTAATCGGTTTGCTGATTTTTTTAATTTTTTTTTTGTCCCGGGTATGCACCACAAAAAATTCACGTAAGCTGATACTTTCCGCTTGCCCGTGGGCAGGAGGGCGGTTGGCCAAAATCACCCTCTTGGCAGTGGACACAGAGTGTTTTGCAGCAGTTTTAATGACACCCCCACTGAAAATCTTACCCCCGGCTTTAATTATTTAAAGACTTCTGAATGCCAGGGTGCTGATGTTCTCCAAGGTCAGTAGATTTTGCAGCTCGTGGAGACCAAAGCCTGAAGCGCTGGCTGGGAGTTCTCCGTGGTGCGATGAATATTTCGACGGGGCAAGTCCCTGTTGATGGAGTCCGATGCACAGCAGGAAAATGTCTGATGCTTTGGGGGGAGCTGGGCCGGGCTGTGCATCCCTTGGGTTCCTCCCCTGGGCTGTGCTGGCTGGCATTTGATTTCCCCATCATCAGCTGAAGAATCCTTGGGGACAGCAGAGCTGGGTGCTGCATTGGCTGGGGGCTCCGTCGTCATGATCTTGGTGGGAAATCCCCCTTCAGGGGAGGGATCTGGCGGGGAAGAGGCACGCGTTCTGTAGCAGATGTGGTATTTTAGGAGCCGGGTAGACACGTGTCTGTTACTATTCAGGGTGTGTGTGAAGCTTTGTGCATGCTGTGGTTTGCAGATAGGTCCTGGCGCCAGGGATCGCTTTGTTTCCCCCGTGGGTCAGGTGGGGATGGTCCCTTCGTTCCTTTATGCATCAAGTAGCCACGGAGGATGCTTAATGTGGTACCTTGACATAAAGCTGGTTTTCTGTGGAGGTTTGCTGGCTGCATGGTCCCCTACAGCTGTCACCTCCAGAGCTGGTAGAAGGATGGTTTGCCAAGTGCTAATGAGAATGTGAGGAGTCGCAGTGACAATCCCTGTCCTCGCTGGGGAGCATGAGGCACACTCACATCGGCAGCAGTCTGGCATGGGAGAAGAGTTGGGAGCAGTTCATTGCAGTGTGGAAAATGTCTTTGCGGTCTGTAAACACGTGGCCCCTTTCCCTGGAGCCCAAGCAAGGGCAGGCGCTTCCTTCTGTTGCGGCTGTTTCCCAGCATCTTCCAGCCTTTGCTCCAGGATGCACTTGCTCTCCAAAGACCCGTCTCCGTCACCTGGATGACCGTGCTTTCCCGGTGCTCCCTGGAAGCATCTTGCCGCCAGTCCGGCACTGGACAGAAGCATGGCATGCACTGGGTGACACAGGGGTAATGCTGGAGCAAGGCACTGGGTGGCTGCCCCGTCTGCACATCCCTGAGGGCTGCAGAGAGACATGGGTGCGGGGGGCACCTCCCCACCCATGAGGCTCCTGGGATGGAGCAGGGACTCGGGAGCGGCCAGAGGGGCAGAGCAGCTCCCCGGGATGGGCTCCACCTGCATTTCGGGCTCTGTCACAGCTTCACTAGCTGCTCTGCTTGTGTGTGTCTGTGTCCTTCTCTGTGAGGTCCAGGCAGTGATCACGACATCTCTGAACACTGCTCCACTGTGCAGGAGTGCTGCAGATGAGCACGCAGGAATGCATTAATAGTGGGGCTGCTGTGTGCACCGTGCATACGTGTGGGGATGGTGCCAGAGCAGGCACGCATCACGGTTACATCTCTCCTAGCGTCCTTGAAATCACTTCTAAATTGCCAAGAAGCTTTGCATCCTCCCAAGCGTAGAGTAGAGGAGCTGGAAACGTGTCCTGGTCGCCTTGTTGTGGCAAGGCAGCTGGCGTGGGTTTTGCAGCAGGGCTGGGGTGCTGAGCGTCCTGTGGGCAGGGTGACTCATGCAGCTGCGCCCGAGGCCAACTGTGCAAAAGTGCGCACTTGCAGATGGGGCTGTGCATGGGTCTGCAAAGCCCCGACCAGGAACTTTCACACCTACTGGCTGCATTGGCACTTCTGATGACCAGCTGGCAGCGGGGGGTTAAGGGAAGCTTTTGGAAACCCACCTAGTGGGGTGGATGGGGGGGAAAGCTGGGCAGGGCGATTTGCTGGCTTTTGGTGAGACATCCCCTGCGCTGAGACCCTGGGAAACATCCCGCCGTGAGCCGGTGTGAAGGTGAGAGGTGCTCACTGCTGGAAAGCAGTGTGAGCCAGACCCCCAAAGCTGAAATCCCTTCCCTGCCTCGGGGGGTCTTCGCCCAGGGTTTTCCAGAGCCCTCCTGGCTCTTCTGGGGAGCCCAGGGCTCCCCTAGCTCCCACCCTGCAGCTCCATTAGGCTCTAGTGTTTATTGGGTTAAAATGTTGAATGTTCAGGTTAAAACTGTTTAATGTGTTTTTAAAAAAGGGGTTTAAGGGTTTTCTCCTCCCCACTACCCCCCCGCCCCCTTCCTCCATTTAAATATTTAAATCCTGGGGAAGCTCAGCCCACTGCTCCTTCACTCCTATTTTAGGCAACTGTGGGTTTTCTACCACCATCACCCCCCCCCCCCCCCCCCCCCCCAGTATCTAAACCTACCTATTTTATTGAACAAATACCTCCATCTCCTTGCCCCCCTCGCTGTCAGGTATTTGGTTTTATCAGCTCAGCCCCGTGGCTTGTCGGCAGCGTGCAGCGATCTGGATTTATCCGACTGTCAGTAACCCCCACCGAAAAGCCGGGGCTTTGCGAGGAAGTGCTGTTTACTGAAAATGTCATCTTTTATTTAGATGCCTGCTGCAGCCAACCCATGTCTTTTTTTCAGGCCTGTTTAATTAGTAACCACTGCACAGCCCCTGACACGTGTTCCTGGGTGGTTTTTTCCCCTCTAATAAGCACTAGGTAGCTTGGCTTGGGGGTGGGGGGGGCAGCAAAGGGCTTCTCTGCAGCGAGGAGGGGAGGGAAGCAAGAGATGAGGAGCTGAGGGCAGCTCACATCTAACCATCACATGCTCGTGAAGCGATGAATCCTAGAAAGGGCATCTCTGCGTGCGTGCTGGCTTGCCCACCCTCCTCCTGGCACGGCGGCCGTGCGGAGGTAGCGGGTGCGATCCCCCCACCTGGTACCCGGGGGGGCTGGGGATTGGGGTCGCTTCCCGGGCAGACCTCGGATGCATTAAAGTCATGATAACTCAAGTGCCAAAGCCCATCATCCATGGGGCTTGCCTGCGGGTCCAGAGGCAGAGCTGAACCTTTCCACCCACGTCGAGGGAGGGGTGGGATTTGTGTGGCTCTGGGGAGGTTTGGGAAGGGGGTTTCACCCAGGGCAGAGCTGGAGTGGAGGGCTGCAGCTGTAACTGATGGCAGAAATAAGTTTTCTCTCTCTCCCTTTTCCTCCCTGCAGAAGAAGGCAGAGGCTGCCCACCGCATCCTGGAAGGACTGGGTCCCCAGGTGGAGCTGGTGAGTGTTCGCTCTGGCTGCGGGGAGGGGGAGTGGGGCCAGGTTTGGAGCCAGCACAGCACCCGGTGTGTGTCTGAGCTGTCAGAAGGGAGCCCTGCTGCTGGCCGGGCCCTCCCCTGGCACAGCACCAAGGCAGGAAGCACAGCGGCTGAGCTGAGCACCCAAACACACACAGCAGCCCTCTTCGGAGAGCCTTAACCCTTAGGCTCCTTCCTCACCCGCTGCAGCGGGGCTGGGGGCGGCAGGGGCTCCGGCGCACTCTGCCGCTGCTCGGGATGCTGGTGGTTTCATCAGCTGGTGGCAGCCACAGCACCAGGGCTTTGGGGCTGCTGCCTGGCCAGCCGGGCTGGTGGTACTGGGGGGAGGGATGGGTGCTGGGACCGCTGTCCCACTCGCTGCAAATGGAGGTGGGTGCTGGAGGGTGCTCCATCTAAGCACGGCGCAGTCACCGCTGCAAGGACCTGCAGGTATCGGGACTCACACACAGCCTGTTTCTCACTCGTGCGCAGGAAAGCTGAGAAAAACAACTTACAATAAACAGTCAGGTTTGGCCTGCCCCCTCAGCTGGCAGAATCCAGCTGTAAGTCAGGTGGGATTGCTGGAGGGGTGGCTGAAAGCAGCCCGACGGGCTGAGTCTCGGACCAGGGTGTCTAAAAGGTGCACCTGCAGTGATGCTGCTGGCAGGATGGGAGCGGGACGGCCACGGTCTGATGGAGCATCTCTTGTTTGGCACCAGATGTGAGGTGCAGTGGACAGCCCACGGTCCTTGGCAGCTGTAATTTGGGCTTGCCTTGTGGAGGTGGTGCTGATCGCTGTCTTCCCCGGGTGTGTAAGGGAGAGGTCACAAGGGAGCTGGTGCTCGCTGCTGCGTGTCGGAGCCCACTTCCTTGGTTGGGGAGGTAGCGCTCGCAATTTTTCCTTTGAGTCAC
Source organism: Falco naumanni (assembly GCF_017639655.2). Taxonomy (NCBI): domain Eukaryota; kingdom Metazoa; phylum Chordata; class Aves; order Falconiformes; family Falconidae; genus Falco; species Falco naumanni. The sequence goes on along the minus strand of NC_054054.1, from coordinate 96,908,734 downwards.
CAGGGTCAAATCCTTTGCTCTCGTCTCTGAAGGCTGGTGATGCCTGGGGTTAGTGCTTCCTCATCCAAAAGATGTTGCATTCCGCCACCCCCCTGCCCCCCTTCCCCCCCCCCCCCCCTTCCTTTTTTCCCCTTTTTTTTGTTTGTTGATGCTTTGTTGCTGACCCTGCACGGGGGGGCTGTAGCAGAGCCCAGTGAAAGCCTTTCCTTGTCACCCTGCCTTGCTCCTGAGAGGGCTTGGGAAGCCTCTGCTGAGAGACCCCTGCAAACCCCTGGCTGGGCTCTGTGTGTGCCTTGCACTGCCTCATCATCCTGCCCAGAGAGAGGCACTTCCTATGGCCCAGCCCCCACGCCGTGTGGGGCAAAACAGCACCCGGGGCCTGCCAGCGGCCTCTGAGAGACAGGATGAATAGTCAGGTCTTCTTCTGAGTTGGAAAGGAAGCAGCTCCAGGAAGGAGAGTAGCCTTGCGTGCTCTGCCCGATGCACACGCCTGCTCCACCGTGTCTCGCATGCCGTGCACCAGCCCTGGCGCTGCTGCAACCCAGGAGTCTCTTGCAGGGAGGTTGAACAGCCTGGTGCTCATTCTGTGCAAAACCTCTGCAAGGAGCGGTGGTGACTGTCACTGAAACACAGTCTTGTGTTGCTCTCTGCTCTGCTCGGCATCTTGCTTCAGGTTGTTCAGAGAGCCCCGGTTATTGCATTTGCAACAGCGATGGTGGCAGATGCATGTCAGCTCTGTGGCAGGGGAGATTGCCAGGGCTGATGGTGTGAGGCAAGAGGTCACGGTAGAAATAGGTTAGTTATGGCAGAGGGTTTGGAGGTTACGGCAGTGCTGGCAAATCACGGCTGCGAGCGCAGTGAGGTGGTGCGAGGCCTCGGATGCTGCTGGCAGGATGGAGCTGGAGGCTGCGTCCCCTGCTTGTGCTGGCCTTAGTGGGGCAGGGGGGCTGCGGTGGGGCTCTGCTTTCTGTCTTGCTGGCAGCAGGTTGCTCCGAGGGGTTTGTGTGTGAGCAAAGAGAGAAATCTTACTGCCTGAGCACATCCAGGGGCTTGCTGAGGCTGCCTGGCGTTAGGTGGAAGGAGGGGTTTTGGGGTTGATCCATTGTAGCATAAATAGGGATTTACCCAGAGGGTTTGGGTCTGTGTGATGTGTTTCCCATCAAGTTGGAAGCTGCTGGGAGATGGCCCAGCTCTAGTAGGAAACTTTGAATTCCTGACTTCAGTCTTTTAAACAGCTCCCTCTGAGCTTTCGGGCTCTTCACTGAAACTGGTGTCCTTGGGTTGTGCATCTCAAGGAAGCAGCAAGTGCTTGTTGCTGGTCCCTGGCTTCTCACTGCTTTGACCCTGCCAGGCCTGGCCCTGCACTTTTTTTGGCTTGGAGGTGTCATTCATGGCTCATCCTGTTTGGAGGAACCTCTTTTTTATGCTTCTGGGGTTTTTAAACATGCAGAACTGTCCCCAGATCCCTTTGCCTGATTCTGTGCTGGTGCTCCTCCATCCTCACTGCTGGGGCTTCAGGTGACCCTGCAGCTCTTCCCTGGCCCCCACATCACCCCCAGCTGATGCAGAGGGTGCTGGTGTGCTGCGTGGTCGCGGCTGCTGCCCCCCGCCAGGGTGGGGACCTGGCCCTGCGGTAGAAATCACCTCCTGCCCAGGGGTCCCCAGGAAGCAGGGATCCAGTTCAGGTCCTGGGAAGCAGGTGCTGCCCTCCAGGTCAGGAGGAGGTTGTGACTCAGTAAACCAGGACTCTGCTCATTTCATCCCTGCGATGTAGCGGTACCATTTACAAAATGACCCCATGTTTTCCCCAGGGAGAAATGCCATTGAGATATATAGTCTGAATGCTGCAGTGGCCAGAAAGCCATTGAGACCTTTCATCCTGTTTTATTTTTAAAGAGCTTTCAGTAAATCCAAGGTTTTTGCAGTAATAGTTCTGAATTATAATTATGTTTTTCTTAAATGTCATCCCCCAGAGACATGCATTACATGTCCCTTACCCTGGAGAAGCACTGTGAATGTTTTGAAGATTTCACCTTACCCATCTGACCTGTCAGCTTTCCTTCTGCTTGCTCGTTGAGGAAGCAGTAATTCCGTGCAGGTTGCGGACGGCTCTGAGGGAAGATGCTGTTTCTCCATTCTTGCCCTGTTGAGAGTAAAGTTGCTGTAACTATGTAGTCTGTGAGGATATGTTCCCTATGGGGTAGGTGGAACTTCTCTCCTGGTCTTGCCGCACTGCGTGGGCTGAGCTACGGTGCTGAGGCTGTTGTGCAGACAGAAAACTCTTTGAGATGTTGGTGTCATGTGGATCTTGGCTTTGAGTCCTGGAGTTTCTGATTTCTGGATGTTTGGCTGTTTCTTCTAAAGTGATGTGTTCCAGTGCTTGCCTGTTAATGCTTAGGTTTGCTAGAGAAGAATTTAAGCGGCTTTTTATGTCATGGATGAGTAGTAGTAGAGAAGAATCGGCAGCCCTTGGTGAGCTGAGTGGCATCAGGGCATCCGCAATGTCCGTATGTGCATAAGCATCTTCTGACCCAGACGCAAACCAAAACGTTCTGTGTTTCCCAGGGGGAAGGTCTCTGTGCCTCGCCACATGCTGGCTTCTTAGCTTTGATTTTTATGAGCACAGAGGGAAGAGAGACGCTTGTATTTATCAGTGTTACCAGTTCCTGCAGTTGTCTTCCAAGGGGAAGTCACTGGCCAAGGCCACCAGCGGTTCCTCCAGTTGGGCTTTGCCAGGGTGACTGTGGATGTGACGCTCCAGAGCCATGGGTTGATTTCTTCTCTCCACGGTGCAGACCTGCCTCCCTTGAGCTACGTGCTGAGATGGACGTCTGTGTTCTTCTGAGATTTCCAAGTCCAAAGTGCACAGCCAGCTGCGAGCCTGGAGTCGGACCAGCAGATATAAGAGGATTCATGATAGAAATACCCCTGGGGAAGGGACACTGCTGAGAATACGTCTTCGTCTGGGGGACCTGCTTGTCCCTCTTGTCTGCCCCGGCTCTGCCAGCATGGGGTGGGTGGTTGCCCTTGCGGGTGTCTCCTGGTGGGCTAGCAGCCCGCCATCCCCTCACAGGGTAGCGGATGCTGGAATCCTGCTGGCAGTCCTGCAGCCTTCCTGGGGCACGACGGTTCATCTCGCCACCTTTGTCTGCCTGAGTCTCCTCTGCATGCCTCTTACACGTGGGGATTACCTGCGCTTTCCCAGTGACAAGGGACACGTCCAAGGGCAGCCAGAAGAAGCAGCTGATGGACCTGCTAGTGCCCAGATGGAGTGGCGGTGGGCTGCAGAGAGCAGGGAGAGCTACACCCAGCCCCTTTCTGTGCAGAGCGATGTGGCTGTCCCAGTGTGTGGCAGGGGAGAGGGGAGGCAGCATCTGGTTTTACAGGGCAGTAGAGACAGGCTGGCTGTGTGGATAAACAAGCTGCTGCGGCAAGAACCTGTGATGGTGATGGGGCGATACCGTGAAGGAGGTGAGAATAACACCTTCTTCAAACTGGGGAAGGGGAAACCCTGTGTCTGCAGGTCCTGTCCTCTCCAGAGCTGCTCGCTTGGGTTGAGCAGATGTTCAGTAGATGTTTTTCTCTTTTCCTGTGTTTAATCTGAGATGAAATTGAGGGAACCCTGAGCGTAGCCTCAGCCATATGACCACAGCAGGAAGGTGAGCTGGTTGGTATGTAGCCATCCATGGCCAGGGTGCTGCCTTCAGCCTTCGTCCCCCTGCCCGTGTTTGGCCGCAGATGCTAGCTCACTGGCAGCTGGTTTGGGGAAGGCTTGTGGATGAGCTGCTTGAAATCTTGGGCAACGTTTCTGTGGTTGGACAGGAGCTGTGCTCGTTGCGTGCGTGGTTGCTGGTGGTGGTTGGGCCATGGCAAGCTTTTGATTAGCACAGTCTTGGACGCGTGGCGTAGTCAATGACTGGAAGAGTGTTGAAGGGCTTAATCCTGAGCAGCCTGTCAGCCTGCTTGTGTGGACACAACTGGTGGCAGCTCCTGGAGCATGGCCTGAGCTGTTAATCACAACAGGTGGGATTGAGCATGGTCTCTGTGGTGTCTCTCCCTTCTAGAGGTGGGATCCTGTATCATCCTGGCAGGCTCCCCAGGGCTACATCACCCTGCAGATGGGAAGGGAGAGGTAGTGGGGACAGTGACTGGCTGAAGGTGACCAGGGATGGATCCAGCTCTCCTGACTCTGCGTGGAGGGCCCTGGCACATCCCTGCTGGGGCTGTGGGGGGCAGAGCAACCCTGTGATGGGTGCGCTGGCGGCTGGTGTTGGGGACAGCCGTGGTCACTGGGCTTTCTGAAGGGGCAGCCCTGGGCAGAACGCTTGTCCTGCAGGAGCCCAGCGCTGCTCCAGAGGAACGGCCAGGAGCATCCCTCTACACATGGGTGCCAGAGACTGCGGCAACATGCAGGGGGCCATCCCACCCCTGGCATTGCTGGAAGCCACAGGTGTGAACGCTTGTCCTGCCTGCAGTTGCCTGCACTTGGCTCCCTGGCAGAGCTCAGGCAGGCTTTTGCTGCGTAGACATAACAGTTTGCAGCACACAGACTGTCTCTTCCCGCTCCCCAAGCCCCCCTTTCCCCTCGCCTCCCCCATGTCATATGTTCCAAAGCGCACTGCGTTTTTCAGGCGGTAAATAACAGCCATGTACTCCGCCGTGCTGTGTTTATCTGGACTCCATCACAAATGGAGTTCTGAGCCAGCTCGCTCGAGTGCTCGCTCGAGTGCTGCCTGCCTTCCCACGGGCTGAGCCGGGATGCACCATATCTCCAGCAGGGCTGCCGGGAGCCAGCACCCTCCAGAACGGCTGGGGGCAGGGGGACTGGTGCCTGGGCTGGCACAGCTCAGGGGGACAGGGACCTGCATCCAGGTGGCAGCACTTCTGATGGGTTTAAGCTTCTAAATGTCAGACTGTACCATTTATGCCTTCATTTTTCTTATTTATTTCAGCCATTATACAACCAGCCTTCAGACACCAGGCAGTACCATGAAAACATTAAAATGTAAGTATGTGGCAATAAAGGCTATTTTAAATGTCAGGTTGGGCATTAGGCTGGAGCGGGGGGGGGGGGGAGGGGGGATGCTAGCTTGCTCCCATATCCCAATTAAAGCTGCCAAGGAATCATGAGCATCCTTTTAGAGCTGATGCTTCGCTGCTCCAGGTGCCTGAAGCCCAAACCTGCTCCAGGAGCCCGGCAGTTGGGGGCTGCAGCTTCAGACGATGCTGAAGGTGCTGTTTGATTTCTCTCAGGGTGGGGGAAGGGGTGGACATGGGTCCTGGCCGATCTCTTGGCATTTTCCCAGAGAGCACTTACCTTTGGGTGCTTTCTGCTGTGTTTCATGCATCCTGAAGTACAGAATCAGCTGCTGGCATGCGTGCGTGTATGTTTGTGTGTGAGAAAGATGAGGTGAAATGAAAAGTTGCAATTACAATTAGATTTTTGTGAAGCACCTCTTGAATGTCTAATAACAACTGGTTATTTCAAAGATACTTACTGAGACTTGGCAATCATCTAATTTGACTTATCACCTTGATACACGATTTAATCATCAACCTGCATTTAATAACTACAGTGAGTTCCTGAACATAGAAGAAATAGAACAGATAATGAGAATAGCGATAATTGTGATTATTGTTGGAAACATAAATAGTCAAACCAGATCTGAAACTTTTATCTGCCTTGAATCAGCCAGCGATTGCTCTGAGCTGCCTGCAGCGTGTCTGTTTTGGTACGGGCTTGGTCAGCTGGCAATAATCATCTTTAATAATCTATTAACAAAAGCTAATAATATTTTGCTTTTCAGTGGTGTGTTAATTGATGCCAGGGGGATTATAGGGAAAGAGTTAATGTACTTCTGCTCAGCTGTGCTGCAGGGGAGCCTGGTAGACCCTGGCCGGTGCTCAGGTGCTCTCTGTCCCCCAACGGTGGCAGCAGGGAGGAGGGTTTTGTGATGTGACCCTGTGGCTCATTGCCCGGCCCTGCTGTGTTCCTGCTCCACCCAAGGCCTCCGGTGTCATCCAGGCAATGCGCTCACTGTAAACCATTCAAACCCTGGAGTGTCCCCCCCCCCCAACCCCTGAGCTCTCCGGTTACCCCCAGGCTCAGCGGGTCACAGAGCAGCCTCAGTGGGCACTGGCACACAGAATGCAAGGGTCGTGTTTGGGTGCTTGCTGCTGTACCGGGCGCTGCTGGGGCAGGGGAGCATCTTCTCTTGGGGGGGTGCGGGGGGCGGGCAAGCAGGCAGAGAAGGCAGTGGGAATTGATGGCTTTTCCTGCAGCTCAGAAATCCCAATAGCTCTTTGCTTCCAGATGTTTCTGTTGTGCCTTGTGTTGGCGATGCATTTACCCCTGCTCATTCAAGCTTGGCAGATGTTGCCGCGAGCCTTGGGCAAGGACCCACTGGGATTTTGGCCTGTGTGTGCTTTGGCCAGGGTCTCTGTCATTCCAGCCCTCCGGCCATTGCTTTCTGTGGACACGCTGCCAGCACAGGCAGCTCCGAGGAGCGGGCAGCACACCCTCAGGTGTGCTTTTCTAGCTGCAAAGATGTAAAAAAAAAAAAAGGCAAATAAACCCAGAGCCCCACCCCCTCCAGTTCGCTCATGCAAGGCAGGGCTAATGAAGTTAGGTGATGATGATCCTCTTGGGCAACGCGGTGGTGCCTGCCTGGCAGGGGGTCTGCGCTCCCCACAAGCAGCCCCTGCTTTTGGAATCTGTTCTGCTGTCAGTTCGGGGGATTGGCGACTGATAAAGCACCTTGTTGTGGTATCAGATGGTGGCCCAAGGACATGCCCTCCCCCTTGCTGGCTATGACTCACCTCTGGCACTGGTGGCACGTAGCAGTCACTGTCCCTTGGGGTCCCCTGACCCCCCCCCTTCTCTGGAAGGGCTCCACAGCCATCACAAGCTGGGCACCGAAGGTGGCGATTTCAAGCTGATTGCTAGTTTTGTCCTTGCAAGAACGAGTTAAAAGTAGATCCAGATACTTCACCCACTCTCCGTTCCCCTGCCAATATTTGTGGGTTTGTGATCACATTTTCCTGTGATTTAAATGATTTCCTGTCCTCGGCTGCTGCTTGGAAGACGGGCGCAAACAAGAGGGACCTGGCTGCGCAGGTCAGGAGTGAAACCGGTGATGAAATGTGAAGCCCTGCCAAGCCAGCTTCCCATGCTGTCAGAGCAGGCACTCCTCTCATCCTTCCTTCGCTGGCATCCCTGGGGTTGTCCCAAGCCTGGGCAGTCCTCCCCGGGCGGCTGCAGCAGGGGCAGCGACAGACCCAGGAGAGGTTAGAGCAGGTGGGCTTGGGGTTAATGTTCACTATGATTAATGCTTCAAAGGTGTGGGAAGGAAACCACACGTTTTAATGAAAAGCTGCCATCTCCTCCTTCCAGAAGCCTCACAATTAGCTGCCTTCGGCTGGTTATTGATGCCAGCCGAGCGTGTTTACAGATCGAGGTCAGCAAAAGGCCCTCAGGCGAGCTGGGCTCCTGATGTTTGCTGCTTTTGACTGTGGGCCTGACTCGGAGGTCATGGGGTCTGAGCTTTGCCGCTTGTCGATGGATGTGCAGAGAAATCGGTGTGTCCAGCTCTCCCATCTCTTGTGTCCCTACTGCACGTTAAAGGACATTTGGGCACTTGGAAGGCAGATACAAAATCAAGATTTCAGTGATTCTTCCAAGCAAATAATTCAGGTCCTTTGACCGAGGGGAAAAGATATTAAACTTCTCTGTTTTGACCAAGTTATGCTTGGATGTTCAAATCCTGCCTACACCTTCTCTATGGGCTGCACTGGAAGGTATTTTTCATGTTCTTTCCTCGTTCTTAATATGTTTGTGCCTTTCTGCTCTGGAAGAGCATCTTCTGCTCTGTAGCCTGGAGGCAGCTGTTTTGGTAGGAGATGGAGTAAATCCTCAGGGTGCTGGGAGACATCAGCCAGATGCACCAGAGCCCCAGGACAGCTGCCAGGACACCGCAGGTTGTATTTTGCGAAGGTGTAATTGGATGCAGATTCTTCTGACCAACTTCACCTGATGCAGATTTGGCATGATAAAAAGCCTTTTGGCAGGTTGCTGGAAAATCGTCTCGGTTTGTGATTGTGTCCGCAAAACCTCCTTGCATGCTGGCTCTGTTGTGCTAAATAGAAACTGCTCCTGTGTGAAGCTGCTTTGGAGCCTCGTACCTGGGGCACAGCAGGGTGGCCAGGCTGTTACAATTCACAAATACTTTTTTTTTTTAATATATGTTATTTCCTAGGGTGGCTTTTTTTCCTCTCAGTTGAATGTTTGCTAGTGTCAGTGGGAAAGCATTTGATATCACAAAGCCAGGATTCCTCGATTTCTCTACAGCAATACTCTGCCTTGCAACACTAGTTTAATTCTTCCTGCTTGTTTGCTTTGCTTTTCAGTTGGGATGAGTCACTTATGCTAATAGAGCTGACTGGGGAGTTACGGGGAGGATTTCTCTTACTGAAATGTTACCGGTCTCTTATTTTCATGGAGTTTTATGGCCTGTCTCCTATTCAGTACAGTTAAAATTAATTTCATGCCCCAGTTCATTCCAGTGTTTGCAGCTTCAAAAGCTTTTAAGGCCTATTTAGCCGCCTGGCTGTGCTCTGTTACCCGTCTGCTGGGGTCCCTTTGGCTCACCTGTGAGTGCAGGCTTCGAGCAAACATGGTTAATTTTGTATGCTACATCTGCTGCCCGAGCTGAGGCACCGCCGAGCGGTTTGTGACGAACACTTGACCTACCTTTGATGGGACCGTGTCCTTTCTGTTTGAACCTGCTTTGTTGGAGGGAAGGGCTTTGCCGCTTTCTCGAGAGAGGAGAGAGCAGTGGTTTGTGCCCTCATTTCTGTAGGGATGGGGTGGCTTTGCTCCCCTAGCTAGCTTGGTCCTTACTCTTCTTCAAGATGTGAATTTTTTGGCTTTGCCACAGGCCGACAGGTTTCTTCAAGATGCATTGCAAACACAACTGGAGGCCACGTGAATGTTTCTGCATCAGCTGAGGAGGTTGCCAAGACCCTTTTTTTTAAGATTTTACAGACATACAGTGACAAATGCAGAGGACGCCGGCTTGTGCACCAGTTAAGCACCAGTGCATCTGGTCTAGGTCTCTTATTCCAGTGTTTTGCCGGCTGGAATGCAAAAGGAGCAGAGCTGCTCTTTCTGCCGTGGCCCTGGTAGTGTTTTCGTGTATTCTCCAGACGCTGGCACCAAAGATACTAACCCTCTTTCCTCGAAGTGTTTGAAAAATGACAAGATGTTCACATGAGCAGGATCAATTACCTGCTCTACCTGGTGAGAGATTCTCCGAGGGGGCCTTCATCTCTACGGCAGGAGCTTCCTGCTCGGTCAGCCCTGAAAAACAGCCCAGTAGGACTCTCCTCCCCCCTTTCCCAAAGCAGTCATCTTGAAATCATAGTCTGTGGGATTTGTGTTTGAAAGCAAAATGCGAGCTGCTGAGCCTCGAAAAAGCACACAAAAGGAAAACTGAAAAGCCCAAGGTGAGTACGCGCAAGGTGCTGTTCACCAGGTTTGCTTCAAACCTTCCCTTCAAGAGCATCTCCTTGCTTTTACGCTGGAATTCAGCAGGGGTGGGGTGATGCCAGGCTGCATCCCCTTGAGATGCTGGGGGGGGGGTGCTGGAGGACCAGGGTCTGTGTGTACAGTTAGAACAGATCAAGAGCTCGGTGTGATTCTGGTTTTCTTGTGTGTCCAGATCCAGCCTCAGGAAAGCTGTGTGTGCTGTTATTTGCACATCAGGGTTGTTGTCTGCAGCTGATAGATTTTTTTGATTTTTGATGGGGGGACACGACATTTTGCCTCTTTAGAATCAAAATCTGAAGTCAGGATTTTCCGAGGTTTAGGGGTTTCTGAATATCTTTTTCTTTTCCAAATGCCTCCCCCCTGCCCCCCAAGAGCAGAACAGATTTCCTCTGAAAATCTAACTATGGCTTTCTAAATCACCTGTCACTTTGGAAAATTTAAGTCATCTTTTCATTACTGGCTGTTAAGGGGGTTTAGTAGCACTGGATTGCCTCGGAATTCATAGTTGAAGCCTGACATGTAACACAAATGCTCTTCCAAAACCCTGTCATTACTAATGCATTCTCTTTCAGGTCTTTTTATTAGGGCTTGTAGACATTTTCCTCATTAGAAATTCACCTAGCAGCTCCCTGCTCATCCCATTCAAGGTTTCTCATCTCTTTTATTCTCTGTTGGCATGCACTGGGGCAGAAGTATTACCTTGTGATGAATTACTAAATGATGGAGACACAGGCTGCAACCTTCTGCTGCTTTCTCTCACCAGTGAAAAGCCCAACGCTGGTTTTGGGTGGACTGTCCTGCAACACCTGGTCTTGCACTTCGAGCTTGGGCTCCAGGGGAAGGCAGAGGTGCCGGACGGGTGCCTGACCGTTGGCCAGAAGTGCTTCTGCACTTGCCCTTGTCTCATTTTGGTCCTAAGTGAGGTCCTAAATGAGATGGGCATGAACTTCCCATCTGTTGTTAAGAACCGTGGATGTAATTGTTGCCCAAGGGAGTTGCTTGAGCATCTCAGTGGGAACATCTTTGCAAGGAGGTGGCACTGTGGGGACCTTGACGGGTTGTGCTGGGGTCTGGCCAGGGCAGGCTCTGGTAACAGGGCACCCCTGCTTGCCAAGGCATCTCCTCCTTGGAGCACAAGCGTCTCATTGGCCTCAGCGGGTGAACCACCAGGTGAATTAATGGTGCAAACATGAATTCCAGTGATGACTTTGGACCCTTGGAAGCTGAATGCATTTTGGACTTGCAGAGGATGATTTGAGAAGCGTCTTTTTCTTGAGTGTTGTTTCTGGGCACAAAGACAGCCTGCCTGCCTTGTACATCCAGAGTTACGAACCTCCACCACTCCATTCTCAGAGGCCTTAATGGTGCTGGGGGGGTGGGTTAATCCATCCCAATGCTCAAGGGCTCCAGGGGAATATTATCTACAGATCTGTTTCGCTTTTCTTCCCCAGAAAAGAGTTTCTGAATATTGCAATGGAACTGCTCTGAACAGCTGGCTTTCCAGGAACGTGCCCTGCCTTGGGGTTAATAGGTTGCAGTGCGTTGCCAGCTGGAGCTCTGTGCTCCAGCCATTTCAGAGCAAGCAAATGCATGAGTGCAGTGACCCACGAACAGCATGACCTGCTCCCTGCCCTCTCTGCAGGGCGTCTTGCAGCTGGAGCGGTAGGGAACGGGGGTCCTGGCAGCAGCGATGCATAGGAGCAGGCGTACCTGGGGGGACACAGCCGTTCCTGTATGCTCTGTGTTGCTTCTTGGCTCGTTTCACCTTGGAGCGTTCTGCCTGTGCTTCTTGGTTCCCGTGGTTCGCAGATCTTCGGCCTCGCTGCCAGCGCTTTGTTCGCTGGGATTGCCAGGAGGCTCCTCCGTTTCCGACCCTCGCCTGCACCATCGATCTGGCCGCACAATGGCTTTGCCAGCTGCTTGCTGCCTCCTTCCCCTTGCTCTTTGCAGGCTTGAGCCCGACTTTGTTTGCACTGGCTGTTTGATGAAAGACGTTCCTGTGTAATGAAATACCCCTGATTAGTTTTGATCAAATAGCGAACTTCCTTTCATCTCGTCTTGCACCCGCTGAAGGTCTCTGCAGGCGGGCTGGGCCAGGTGTGCGGCAGTGCATCGGCTCTTTGTGTCCCTGGGAGCCTTACCCCAGGGCTTTGGCCGCGTCCACATGTGCGTCCGCAGCAGCGCCAACACGCAGGCAGGCGCGCACATCCTTTTAAGATCGCAGCCTCCGGAAGGATCGGAGCCAAGTCCTTCGTGTGGACGCGAGCCAAGTGACTCAAAAGTCAGAGTTACGGGTTCTCTCCTTGACTGGCTCCATTGTGAAAGCCCAAAACCAAAACCAACCTTGTGCTGAGCCAGTTAAGGTGGAAGCGGCTGCTCCCACAGGGCTCCCTTGGCTTTGCTAGGAGCGGGAGATGTTTCACTCGGTGGTTTAGGGGATGGTGTGGGGCTCCCCAGTTAGGTCAGTGGGACTGTGGGGTGAGCATCAGTTATGCAGGGAAAAAAAGCTCTTGCAGAATCACACCCAAACTTACAGATAGTGTTTGAATCCTGCTTCCTGTGCTGGTGGCAGGTGACAATCAAATGTCAAATTTCAGTTTTTAGTTTACCTTGGTTGATTTGTTTTCTCTCCCTGCCTGCCAGTGCTTGTGGGGAAGGGCTGGGCACTGGTGGGGCCACCCCAGGCTCCCCACCTGAGTCGTGCCCCATTTCAGACTGGTGCCTGGTACTAGGGCTCTTGCTGCATTTGTCCAGTTGCTCCCTGCCCCCTAAAGCAGGGGACCTGCTGTTCCTGAGAGCCTCTGCCACCCTGGGCTCCAAACAGATGGCCTCTGATGTGGAAAAGCCCCCGGATCACCCCTAGCCTTGGCAGCAGGTTCGGCTTATGTTCCCCTTGCAGGGATAGTGGAAGGAGATCATTACCAGGTTGGTAATCCTTCAGGCATTTGCAGAGCAGTGGCCGGGAGCCCTCCTTGTCAGGGCTGGCTGGAGGTGGCTCGGTACCTGGGGTCTGCAGAAGCTCACCAGGTCATTGTCTCTGTGGAGCAGGCTGTGGTGGTTGCATGACCTGTGCTGGTTGATTTCCCTGCTGCCTTCAGAGAAGGTGCAGGAAAAGCTCCTCTGGTGACCAAAGGCATGGAGGAGGTCACTGGACATGGTGTCCTCGCCTTGGAGAAGCGCTGCCTTTGAGGGAAGCGTTAGACTGGGACTACACTGAAGTAGGCAGGTGGGAAATGTGTATTGACCATGGCACTGCAGCCATTGAGGGACGCTACATGAAGCTGTGAGCCCACCAGAAAGGTCTTCCCCCACGGGTACACCAGGGAGCTATGGAGCCCATGGCCATGGGGAGGGCAGAAATGCAGACGGGCTCAGGCAGTGCTTAGATGGATTGTTGACCACAAGGACGGGGATGTGCCATCTGGCAGCCCTCGACCACCACTTGCCAGAAGCCGGGCAGGCTCCATGTCTCGCTGGGTCCATCCCAGCCTGCCCCGCCGTAGCAGCGGTGTGGGACACCCGTGTCCTCCCGACCCGGGTGGTGCGTGGTGTGCCAGCCCGGCAATACTTCGAGCTGTCCACAAGAGTCACTGTTGCTTTACCTAAGGAGCCTCCGCTCCTGCCTGTGAACTGCCCGATTCCTTCATCCTCACCCCATGGAGGCTGTGCCCTTCAGGTCTCCAGCCCCGACGCCTTTCTTCTGCCCCAGCAAACCGCAGGCAGGGAGCTGCGAGGATTCAGGCTGCCGAGGAGGATGATGAAGGAGGGCTGGCACCTGGCAGGAGCGACCTTTCCCGTGTGCTGCCCTAGGGTGGGTGGTTATTTCTGTGCGAGGTTCCCAGCAGACAGCCCGGACCTTCCCGCCGGTGCCGCAGCGTTGTGCTTGGCTCTGGGATTTGCCCAGGGAGCACAGCGTGTGCTTTGGAGACGCCTGGCCTGAATTAACCTCGCTGCAAATGGTTTCTAAGTAACAGTGGTACACGTAGCAAGATAAACTGTGAAGCCTATTTATATTTACCAAGATTGTATTAACCTTTGAAAGGCTGACCTTATGCAAAAAAAAAAAAAAAAAAAAAAAAAAGGCAAAAACATTTAGGGCATGAGGGGGGTTTGTTGTTGTTTTTAATCCTTTCACTCTTTGATTACTTCAGCCTTGATGGTGGTAAACATACACTGGCTTTCAAGGCATTCCTGATTTTTGCAGCTGCGAAGCCATTAAGTCTTTGCCTGTATTAGCATTTTCAAGGTCAGCCATGATGCAAAACTCAAGGCAACCCATCAGCTGCGTAAGAGCTGTTAATTTTCTTCATTTACTCTCCTGTTGCCTGCTAACTTGTGCAGCAGATCCAGCAGCAGCCTGTCGTAGCGTCGCTCCTGGATGTCACCCAGGCTGGCGTGGGTGAGGGCAAGGGTTGATTCAGCTGTGCTGGCCCCAGAGGGCTAATCCGTGACCCCTGGCGCATGGTTATCGTTAGCATCACCCCAGCGGTTTCCCAGTGTTAGAGTTTCCATCAGGATTGGAATAAACAGACAACAGGAATGTGTCTTTTGGGCACAGCCTCCTGTCGGAGCTGGTTCGCTGAAGCCTTGGGAGGGCGTCTGTCCGAGGGGGTCTCAGTAGGGTCTCTGCAGGGGGATTTGCTGCCCGCTGTGGTGCCACGCCGTGCTAGAGCTGGTGACAGAAGCTCACCGTGTGGGATGCGAAGGGATGTGGGAGCACAGGGGGAGCTGGGGCTCGGGCGGGCAGGAACCTGTGGGTGAGCAGAGGGGGGCCTGGTGAGTAGGGGGCTGAATGCTGCTGGCTGGACCTCGCCTGCCAGACCCGAGACGGATGCTGTGGAGCAGGCAGCACAGCCCAGCCCACTGCTCGTTTGTCATGCCTTCCTCCTTGCACAAGCGGGCAGATGTCACTGCAGCCCTGTGCCTCAGTTTCCCTGATTTTTAAGGCAGGTGAATGCTGTTTGCACAAAAGGGAGTGGTGAGGTTTAGCTCAGCCAGCTGCTTGCAGCCCTCTGAGGTTCCTCGGTGGGTGCAACACAGGCAGAAACAAAAGACAGTGGTGTTGTGTGATCCAGCAGGGAGAAGCCTTTGGCAGCAATGTTTATTAATATAGCTAATGAGGTGGCCTCTGGTCTTTGCAGTGCAGCCCAGAACAACAGCAAATCCTTTGTAAACATGCCATCAAAAAAGAGCAAAGGGAGAAAGTGCCCTGTGCTTGGATTTATTAGATTTTTTCCTCCTCCGATGATCAATGCCACTTTGATTTCTGAAACAGAATCAAAGGACGTGGCTTGATATCCAAGCCCTTGCTCAGAAACCCTTTGTGGATCCAAGCGCCTGCTCTGCAGGAGCCTTCAGCCCCATGCTCTGCCTTCCGCTGATGCTGCCGGGAACTGGAAGTGTGTTTTGGGGATTTGGGGCTGTGTGGCTTCAGCTGGGGATGCTGGAGTCTGTTCCCAGCCAGTAGCTGGTGTGTTCCATCCGTCGGAGGAGTTAGGAGCGCCGCTGGCTAGTGCTGCCTTGAGAATCAAGGTCTATTTTTGCACCAAAGCATTCAAGGCAAAGGGAAGATTTCGTGCAGCTCAGGCAGGATACAGGGACTTGCCTGTATCCCATACCTCTGGTAACTAACTGAGGGGGGAAAACAGAAGTTACAAAATTTGAATGGTACTATTAGGACCAAGAATCAGGCTCTATTTTTCTTCCTTGGCAAACTAAAAAAAAAAAAGCCACAAAGCTGACTGTGGCTCTGCTGTGCTGGAGAAGAAATCATCCCTGTCCCAAGTCCTGCTGCCTTTCCATTCATGATCCTGAAGATGGTGGCAGTTGAAGACACCCCCACCCCAAGGAATTGTTGTCCTAAATTAACCTGCTAATTATCGGGTGGCAGTATTACTGCGGTGCCGCCGGCTGGGGCTGGGGTCCCCCGGCATGCTGCTGGAGCAGAGGGGCAGCCGGGTGGTGGGCTGGAGGGACCCGGGCTGCCCAGGGCTGCACTTGCTGTGGGATCGCTGCCCGTCCCTGTACGTGCCAGTCGAGCTTTAGTGGTGTAGCAAGGAGAGTTTTAAAAAGTGATAAATTCTGGTACTTTCTGCAATGCCCTCCATCCCTAATTTAGTCACTCCGCTGCCAGTGCTCCCTCTAGGTGAGCTGGACCTTCTGCCCCTTCCCAGCCAGTCTCATTTGCTGCTGGTTAGCTTTAGGGATTTACTGGGAGGAGGGTGTTTTCTCCCTTCCGCATTAGCTAGGCAGGGAAGGCGATGAGGAAGCAGCAAGGGTGTCTTTTCATTCTGCTAAAACCCTGCAGAACATGCCTACATGAGGCTGTTAAGCCCCTGATCAGTAATTACACACTGCAGCTCTGCCTTTAATCGGGATAAAAGACTTAAGGAAACTCCTTTGCCCCTGGTCTCTACCTTTTACCTAGAGATTTTATTGCTGTATTAGTAACAGGAATGACTGCAGGAGCTCAGCGCTCAGGTTCGTGCGGACTCTGGGAGCTCGTGCAGCCTTTCCAACTCCTGACTGCTTTGGTGCTGCTTCTCTTTGAGCAATTATTTCATGCTGTCTTTAGAAAGTAGAAAGAAGAAGAAAGCAGGGGGGTGTCTGGGCAGACGCTGGGGTGGTTGTGGTTGCAGTGGCTAGTTTCTCTTGTGGGTCCTGATTCTGCAAGTGGCTGAATTTTCCTGGCTGGTTGGTTTGCAGCTTTGTTAGGCAGGGCTCCAACAAAGCAAGAGGTTCGGAGATACGTGCTGCCAGCCCTGCCGAAGTCCTGCCCCCTTATCAGCACCTCTGAGCCGGGGGGGTGAATAAACCCTGGGCAGCGTGTGTGCGTGTGTGAGCTCCATCACTGCTGGCCCTGGGGACTGGGGCTACTCAGGGTGGCCTCTGCTTGGGGGTGCTGGGGGGAGCCACCTCCTGCCATGCAGAGCTTGGCCTGAGCCCCCCAGCTCTCAGCACCCTGTTGGGTTTTTGCAGCTTAAAATGTAAAAATAATCAAGAAACAGCCTGACCTGTTGGTAAATGCAGAGGTGAACGTCTGCCCACGGTCAGTGCTGAGCACACGGTGAACGTTTGCAAAACTGGGAGTTTCTGAATTTGGTTTTCAACCTTAGTCCTGCTTGTACCAGCAGATGCAGGTGAAGTTCCTTGTGCTGGAGGGTTTGTTGGTCTTTAAGCGGGTGCGAGGTCCCCAGATAACTGCGTTTGCTGCTGTGAAGTTGATGCAGTTCCAAGTTAAGGTGGAAACTGTGCTGCGAGCACAGCAGCTGGGAGTGGGGAGAGCCCGGCTTTGGATTTTAGCCGCCTCGTTGATTGGATCTGTTTTTTGTTTTTTCTTTACAGAAACCAGGCAATGCGGAAAAAGTTAATTTTGTACTTTAAGAGGAGAAATCATGCTCGCAAACAGTGGGTAAGTGATTCCCTTACACCTTATTTTATATGTATAAAGCAGCATAATTTATTACGTGAGAGAGGAAAGGACATTTTCTAGCGGAGGGGTGCTGGTGCTCAGTACTTTGCCTGATGCGTTGCTGTGGCATCTCTTACGCTTAAAATAACTTGAACGTAAAGGAGAGGTCCCTGATCCTGCTGCAGGCAGCACCTCCTTCCGCAAGCACCCCCTGCAGAGCAAACACGTGGGCTTGGCTTGATTGCAGCGGAGCCCTTCACTGATCTCAGAGAGCCTATTCACAGCGTAAATGTCTATTCTGTGAGTAATTGAACCCTAAGAGAGGTGTGAAACAAGCTGACTCTGCTTCCAGTAAATGTTCTGAAGACTGATCTGACTCCTTCCAGCTGACCACAGAGCGATGTTTGAGGATTTGTGGTTTAAAGCAAAAACCAAGCCCTGCACCAGTTTGTTTCTGGGCAGCTTCGCCTGCAAGGTAGTTCCAGTGTCCTTCGAGGAGATGGTTCTTGCTAAGGCAAGGGACAAGGTGGGGGTTATTATGTGGCTTCAAAGGTATTTGGAGCAAATTCCTAGTAAATAGAGGAGAAAGTTCATGTGGGATTTACAGGTTTTCAGCGCTGACAGTTGCCTGCAGGAGCTGCTGGCGGGAGCTAATGGGAGGCGAAACCAGCATAGAAGGGGCAATGCCAGGAGCAGCCAACAGCCCCCAGGGGGAAGGTGGGTTTTGCGGTGTCTGTGAAGGGCGATTCAGCTCACAGCACAGGGCTCTGTGTTTTACGTGGAAGATGTAAATACCAGGGTATGACTTGGTGTCTCTTTCCTGGGGCAGGCTCAGGTGTTGGCATTAGCATCTTAAGTTGCCAGTGGGGCAGGTTTTCCCAGTGTCT
Source organism: Falco naumanni (assembly GCF_017639655.2). Taxonomy (NCBI): domain Eukaryota; kingdom Metazoa; phylum Chordata; class Aves; order Falconiformes; family Falconidae; genus Falco; species Falco naumanni. Next base: position 96,890,889 of record NC_054054.1, on the reverse strand, counting down.
TTGGTGCTGGTTTTGGGCAGAAGTGCTGCAGCTGGGAGGAATTGTCAGAAAAAATTCAAAATAATGAGCCTGGGAAGTGGTTTGAAGACTCTGCCTTTAGAAGTAGCTTTCGATACAGGCATTTCTGAGCCAGCAATTGAATTATTTTCTTATTTCTGGTGAATAAAGGCATGTTCCTTTTCTTTCCTGTGCTTCATTTTCCCCCTCCATTTTGTAGCAGTCTTCCAGAAGCCACAGATCTCGCGCTCCGAGGGACGACTGCGTCTCCCATTTGTGTCCAAACACGTGGTTTTTTAATCTTTTAGATGATAAAATTTCTTCCAGGTTTCTAGCAGGGGCTACAGGGCTTACACCTCCAGTGCAACAGTCGGGTGCTTCTTGGGGCACCTCGCCTGCTGCAGCTGAGGGCTGGGGCAGTTGTGGGAAGTGGATCGATATTCCCTTCTGCAAAACAGGGATTGCAAAGCATCGTGCGGTTTTATTGAAACCAGAAGGGAAGTGCCCAGGAGCTGCTTTCTGGTGGAAACGGCTGGTTACTGTGCTAAGTCTAGAGTGAGTCATTCTGTTGTGAGTATCAAGGAGCTGGGGGAAAAGGTTTAATTAGGCTGCAAGAACACGGTTCCTAAAATATGGCTTGCAGTAAAGTCGCCTGTCATGCAAAATAGGTGAATTTCTGCCAGCCGGTTTATTCAGTGTCCTTGAAAGGGGATTTTTCAGTTTAGGGAAGCATTTTGCCTATTCTACAAAATAGGCAACATACGGTTGCTGAATTTGCAAAGTGAATGCATTTGCTGATTCTGTTTGCAAAATGGGTACGCTTAGCTATTTTTCTGCCTATTTTGTAGCAGACCCTATTTTTAGCAAAGCCCATCTATGTGCCTGCATTTCTTTCTGACTCTCTTACTTTCTGAGGTATTGTCACTGCCCAGGGCTGGCTGGAGCAGGGTCAGAGCTCGGTCCCTGCAGGGTCCAGCCCCGAGAGCCCCATCAGAGGGTCCCAGGGCTTCCTCCTGCCTCCACCCAGGGTGGCACAGCAGAAGACATTGAATTGCCATCAGAGGGGTGATGCTGCAGAGGGAGAAGGGTGAAAAGGGCTGTTCTGGCTTTAAGAGGTTTATCTCCATCAGTCAGGGAAAGAAAACCGTGGGGCTTGCATAGGAGTTGGACTGGTTCCTCCTGTCACCTTGGCTCTTCCCCTCCCTTCCGAAGAGCTGCTCCGCTCCCTGGAGCTGCGAGAGCGTGGGCTGCGGGAGGGCTTGGGCTTGGCACAGCCTACAACTGCCTTCAGCTGCTACGGCGGCGTTACTATTCATCCATTTTTAGATATGCATGTCAAGTCCGATTTGGCTTGCCATCACTTGTGTGATTGAGGGGCTGATGGGCTGGTGAGCCCAGCCGGGAAGGGGAGCAGAGGAAGCACTGATGCTAAAAGCCGGCGCAGATGGTTGCTCAGGAATGGACACGCTTCCTTAAAGCTGCTCAGAGGATGCTTGAATAAGGAATAGACGCTTCTGCTCCTGGAGTGCCTGACCAGTAGCTTCTCCTGGTGATTGGGCTGTGAAGATCTGAGAAATGCAAAGTGCTGTGAGGTGCTTGTGATCTTGGCTCTTGAAGGATGGCAGAGGATTGCGGGAGCATGTATCCCAGCGGAACCAAAACACACTAGACGGGGATGCTGCAGACCAGCCTGCTGTGGTGGGGTTTGAAGCTTGTGTGGCAGGAAGGGTCTCTCTGCTCCATGGTGGGAAGGGGCTTTAAGAAAGGAGATGCAAGTCAGAGGTGCTCAGCTGGTCCACAGCAAAGCTGTGCTCTAGAGGGCTGAGTGGGGTGAGCGGGGAGCTTTGGTGCTGCCTGCCCCGCTGCCAGGATATGAGCTGCTGGGGCAATCAGCAGTGCGATTGATGTTGCTTTTTCCATCTGCAAATACCAGTTCCTTAAAAGAGGAATTCTGGATAAAGCTTTCATGGAGTTATCCCAAAGAGTGGAGGAAAAGGAAGAAAAAGAGCTGCGCCGCTGGCTATGAAACAGCCTGGCAGTTGTGCCAGGCGGCTCTGCTAGGCGGTGGCGATGCGGGGACCCAGCACCGGCTCATTCCCATGGGGAATAAAAACATTTCAAAGCCTCAAAGCTTCTCACCAGACCGAGCCCTCGTGCTGGGCTGCCCTCCCCCACCCCCCCCCACACTGTGGGCTGGCACGCAGCATAGGGCACCAGCTGCCTCCCAGTGCTGAGGCTTGATAAACTTTGTGGGGTATTTATAGCTTTTTCCCAAATGCGATGCTCTGAAAGCAGGAGGACGTAGCAGATTTGTTGGCAGGGTGGGAGCTCGTGTTCGGGGGGCTGGTAGCATCGCTTCAGGAGGGTTAAAAACGCAGCAGCTGTGATTTCTCCGAGCTGCCGTGGTCTGTTGGCATTACCTATAGCTCATTGCCCGTAGCACAAGATTCCCCTTGGTGGCTTCTAGGGCATTTCTATTTTTCTTCTCATTCCTCGCTTTCGTCCTACAGCCATTTCCTTTAGCTCCTGCCAAAACCCAAGTGTCTCCTTTGCGTCTATGCGGGTGGGAAACCTTCTGGCTCCAGGTGTGCAAATTGGAATTAATTTATTTGTGGGGAGGAGTGTTAGTGTGCATCAGCTGCAGGGTTTGAGGTGCTTTGTCCGCCCCGCACCATTGCTGAGGTGCCTCCAAAAGGCATCAAGGATCACAGACACTTCGCTGCACTTGGGTTATTGCCAGGTTGGGATGGCTGGACCAAACCCATGTGCCAGCATCAGTGTGACACTGGCTGCAGGTTGCTGCGGGTGCCTGGCACCAGTGACAAGCCACAGAGCTGCTGGGGAACCCAGCTGCCTCCTGACCAGGAAGCAGGTGTTCCCATCAGTTTGTTGCCTTTTTTTTTTTTATTTTTTTTTTTTATTTTTTTTTTTTTTTTTATTTCTGCCCCCCTTTTTTTTTCTTGGTGGCTGAGAGCAAGCAAGACGAGAGCAAAGCACATCTGGGAAGCCCTACAGCCTTGGATTTCCCTCCAGTTGTGAGGTGGCCATGGCAAGAGATGAAATTTTTTTTCTTTAACATCTGGATTGCCCCTGTGTCTGCTGCGGTACCGATACTGGTGCTGCGCTGCCTGTTCTGGAAAGCAGCATGGGGGACGGGAGGTGACCTGGGGTTTTGCCATTGATTATTTTGCAGAGCGACATCTGCTTTCCCTTCCTCATTTGGGACCTAGAATGCATTTGTTTCACTCAAAACAAAACCTTAAAAGCCCCTCTGGTCACCCAGCTGCTTTCACGTGAGGCTGGGTGCCATCACTCCTGTAACTGCAGCTGTCGGGGACCGTGGCTGGGCATCTTCTCGGTGTGGACCTCGCCTGTCCATGGGCATTCTGCAGTTACCAGGCTGATCCCATAAATAGTGGGGGTGAAGTGCAGTGCTGGACCTGTGTGGGTGGGCCACAAGGATGTCACCCAGGGGGACACGGCGTGGAAACCCCTTGCAGTGCTGTGTTTCGGGGTTTGCCATCAGTGGGGACATGCTTATCCCACTCCTGGCCCAAAAAGGGGGAGCAGCAGCTGGAAAAATACTTCTGCTTTCCAGCACGGTGGAGGAAGGGGTGCCTGGCTACGGGTACCTCGGCAAGCCCCTGCGTGCCCTGCTGCCCTCCTGTGTCCCCTCCCAAGGCTGTGCTTCATCCCTTCTGGCTTGGTGGCCTCAGGCAGGTGACTTGTGCTCTTCGTGCGTGGCCAGCGGTGTTGGAGCAGGGCTCCCTCCCTGGTACTGGGGCTTCGGTTGCTGAACCCATCGCCCCAGGTGCTGGAGGGTGCTCAGCAGAAGGTGCGGTGGGTGTGCAGAGCCCTACTGGGTGAGAGTCCCGGCTTCACCGGAGACGTTGGGTCTGGAGGGGAGAAGCCTGAGGGCACCCAATGGCCTGTTTTGAGAATTTCCCTTTGGGTTGGTCCCAGTCCCTGGCACGTATCCACGTCCTAATGAACTCTCTTTCTCTAAACGACTTGAGTCACGCTGTGCCTGAGCAGCCATCGAGGGACAGGCCTGGAGGAGCTGCTCTTCCTGGGCACGTCTGAGCTCCCTCTCTCCCTCTGCCCTTTCAGGAACAGAAATTTTGCCAGCGCTATGACCAGCTGATGGAGGCCTGGGAAAAAAAAGTGGAGCGCATTGAAAATAACCCCCGGCGCCGTGCCAAAGAGAGCAAAGTGCGGGAATACTATGAGAAGCAATTCCCAGAGATCCGGAAGCAGCGGGAACTGCAAGAGCGCATGCAGAGGTTAGAGGAGAAGCGGTAGGAAGGGGCTGAGCTGGTATCGGACAGCCTTTCTTTTTTCTTTGGGGATGGATGTGGGATTTGGTTGTGGGAGGAGTGGGCTGGGATGGCTCTCAGTCCCTTTTCTCCCCTTCTAGTCAAAGGCAGAAGCCAGCAAAGGAGCAGCTGTGCTACTTTTTCCCCAGGGTGGCTCAGCACAGAGCTAAGAGAGAAGGAAAAATGTCAGGAATGTGGTTGTTGCCTCCCCTCTGCTGCTGATCTCCTGGCTGGCCACCTCCCAGCAAGGTGCAGCTCCCTTGTGCCGGCTGCCTGGCGGGATGGCACTAATTACTGCCTTACTGGTGGGCCCAAATTAAGATGTATGAGACTTGCAGATGCATTTGGTGATGCTGATGATTTAATACATGCGCATGCTTTGATCGGAGCATGGGCAGGGTGAAGAAACATCTGCAGAGGTTCTAGGAATGACCACAAATGATACGAAGGGAGCAAAATGTCTCACTGAGAGGGAGGTCCCCTGCCTCTCCCATCCCCTGTCCATTTTCTCCTCCTCATTGGAAGTGCAACTGAGGTCACATTGTTTCCTGCCAGGAGGTGACACGATGTCATGATCTCCACCCCTCTTGCTGAAAACTCCCTGTCCTTCCCATTTCAGCACAGGGCCACCTGATGCATGCAGAACCCAAACCCTTCTGCCAGCATCCTATCCTTGTGCCCTGCTAACAGCTGGATGGGTCCAAATTTCCTGATCAGTGTCCTTATTTTTTCTGAAAGAGAAGGGGAGAAATGGTACTGAGAAATGTTTTCATTTTTGACCTGCTTAAAAAGAAAAGTTTTAATTCTTTGGGGCATGTGGCAGTTACGCTGGGTGATGTTGGGGGGGATAGATGTCGGTGGCTGGTTTTGATTTCAAAGTTCCTGCAGCATTTGCAAACCAGATGTGGTGGTACAGCACTGACACCTTTATGCCGTTGCTGTGGTGCCATGAACAGGAGAAAATACGGGGGAGAGTATGGTTGGGTATGAAATGTCATTCTATTGTAGCGATCCTGGAAGCTGGCACAGGTGAGGAAGGTGGTTTGAGGCTGTCGAGCCAGGGGACACAGGGGAGGGGACAGTGCTCTCCAGGCAGGAATAAGTGCTGTCAGAGCCCACAGGGCTGCAGCAGGAGCCGTTCACACAGCGTGGGATGGGGTGGCCTGGGTGGGATGTGGGGAGAACACCATTACGGAGGCCAACAAAGGAGGACAGCAGAGTCGTCGTGAATGTGGTTTGCTGGTTATGACGTGGAGCGGCAGTGTTTGAGTGTTTGACTGCCCTTTCCCAGCAGGGTAGGACAGAGGGGCAGTGGCGGGCTCTCCATGTCAGCTGCACGCAGCGAGCACGAGGTGTCAGAAATCATCGACGGGCTCTCAGAACAAGAGGTGAGACTGGGTTGTCCTTTCTCCTTCTTTTTACCCCTCACTTCGCTCTTCTCTGAGGAAGGCAGGAGGAGAGTACTGCCAGCTCCCACGGTGAAATCCAATACTAAATCCCACTAACTTCAGGCCACGCTGAGGCTGGGGAGGTTGCCATGATGCCTAATACGCTTTCTGGACAGGATCCAAAGTGAGGTGTTCATTTAACACCCAGCAGCATCTTTCCAGCCACCTGAGAGACGTAATGGAGCTGTGCAACGGTTCTGCAGGAGCAGAACACGGCGCAAAGTGCCCCAGGAGCTGGCGGCTGGTGGGTAGTGTTTATTGGCATCCAGCTGCCTCTTAAGGACCTGAAACCCCAGCACGCTGCTCAGCCCGGGGAGCACCCCACAAACCCCTCCTGGCTGTTGGTTTAAACTGGAGGTGGAGGTGGGAAGGGAACCAGCGCCCTGGCTGCCGGGTGGAGGGGTTTTTCTGTTTCGTTTTGGTTTGAATGGGCTGTGCGGCTTGACACAGGGGAATCCTATGGAATGAATGGTTTGTACATGAGCCAGTTGGCCCACATCTTCTGGGAGTGCTCCATTCATCTTGAAACATCCCCGTGACCTTGGCTTCGTTTGGATCTGGTTTCACAAGGGTTCCACTCTCTTGGCACGGAGACGAGCTGCAGTGAATGGATTGCATTTGGGAGGGGAGAGCAGACATTGCCCAGCAATAGCTGAGATGTTTGCTGCCTGTGCACCGCCGTTCGCTCCCTGCCCTGGGTCCCGGGCAGTTTGCTGTTAGCCAGTCAAGGTAACAACCCGGAGGACATGGATCTCAGGAGCAGAGGGAAACATACAGCTCTGCGGAGGTCGTGGCCAAGGGGAGCGTTAGCCAGTTGCCTCCAACCTCCTGCACAGTGTGCTGCTAAATTCCACCCTGACAGCCTTCTGCTGAGCCCCGAGGAGCAGCTTGGCTTGTCTCAAAGGCAGACCTTCAGAGCTCCCAGCCCTTCCACAGGGCTGGATGGAGCAGGGAGGTGAGAGCTGGGGAGCATCGCTGCTGGCGGGGGCCAGCTCTTTGCCCCGGTGCGTTGCTGGAGAGGGGAGAGGTCTGGCTGCCCACTGGTGGGCTGTATCTGCATGGCTCAGCACCCCCAGACCCTGCGGGGCGAAAGCAGAGGCTGTGTGATCTCAGCTCCTGCCAGCTGCCTCCCTGCCTGCCCTGGCTCTGCCCAGGGCTCGCACCTTCAGCCGGGGCAGTCTGTGGCACTCAGGGTTGATGCCCTGGCTGCAAGCTGTCCCCAGCCTCCCACAGTGAGATGACACCCTCAGGGCATCTGAAGAAGCCAGCTGCTAAACATGAGGTGCCCTAGTGCAGATGAGAGCATGATGAAGGGAGTTGAAGCATCCTTGTCTGTGTGGAGAGCTGTGTTTTGGGAAGACGAGGTTGGGTCTGATCAGTTGTAGTGGGGAAGCAGAGCGGTGCTGGGCAGGGCTGGGTTGGCTGCTTGCTGGAAGGATTGGACATGACTGTTCTCCCAGGAACCAGCATCTAGCTGGAAATTAACACAGCAGCACTTGAGACCTGGCCTTCCTGGGTCAAGGGTTGGAATTTGTGTCTGACCAGTGCCATTTCAGGTGACAGGGAGGACTCAGAGTGATGGTGCTGCTAGCAATGAGAGAGGGTGGCCAGAGCATCCCTGCATCCCCACGGGGCAGACCCGTGCCAGAGGACCACCAGCAGCTCAGCTGAAGGCATAGTCCTGGCATTTGGGCAGGGGACAGCACCTATGAGATGTCTGTCGCATTGGCCATTCTGTTGCAAATACTTAAGGAAACCAGTGTGCCCAGTCTGTCCTGTCCTGGTGTGCAGCCAGGGCTCTGGATGAACAGGCTGGAGTAAAGGCATCAGATTATGTCCCAGGGTGTTGCAGTAAGAGGAAAGAAAGGAATGATGGCCCCATTGTGGTGACATTTAAAGCCTGAAAAAATACTAAGGTTTCCCGTGGAAGGGAAACACGACGTCTCCCTCTGCCCACCCTTTCAGAAAGCTTTGCTGAGCTGATCCGCTTCCCTCGCAATTGGGTGGGGGGGCCGAACCCCATGTGGCCACAGCTTTGATGGCTGGGAAGGGATTTGCATTCCCTGTGCCACCGTGGCTTTGACTTGCCTCTCATCATGGTCAAGAGCGATTTTGCTTAAGTCAGAAATTTCCATGTGGTATCTTAAGGCCTTTTATTTCAAAATGAAAGATTAATTGTTTCCTGGCTGACAGCGATAGCCTCTTTCAGCTTTTAATTTACAATTACTCTAGCAATAAAGCTGTCTAGTGCTCGCTTTTGAATTCTTCTGTTCCTCCGCCTGTCCTTTCCTCTTGAACATCTGTCCCCTGCGGTTCCCGCGGGCCCATGGTGCTGACCAACTGTTCTCTCTGCTTTCCCCAAAGAACCTGGAGAAGCAGATGCGCCAGCTCGCCGTCATCCCGCCCATGCTCTACGATGCCGACCAGCAGCGCATCAAATTCATCAACATGAACGGCCTCATGGATGACCCCATGAAGGTCTACAAGGACCGGCAGGTGATGAATATGTGGAGTGAGCAGGAGAAGGAGACCTTCCGGGAAAAGTGAGTGTATCCCACACCCCTCGCTGTGCAGCCCTGGGGAAGCGCGGACAGGACCTGTGTGGTGCTTTGGCTGGGACCCCAGCACGCTGAGGCATCAGTTTCCCAAGGGCTTGCCTTGCCCCCCAGGGATGCAGCCACAGTTGCTGTGTTGCCTTGGACCTGGGCACAAGGTGATGCACCTGCACAGGAACCTCGGGCCTTTCTGTGTGGTTGGGGGGGGGGTGCCTGCCCGCAGAAGTGTGGGAACCACTGCTTGTGACAGGGTGAGAACTGGAAGTTTTTCTGCTTCGGCATCCCCAGTTGAACCAGCCAGTTTAAGGATAACGCCAGTGAAACCCAATGCTCCATGCACTGTTACATTTTTGAATTTACATGCTGTCCTTTGGGCACTGTGTGTCCAGGGGGATTCTCAGGGCCATCAGCATCCAGCCCCGCGCCATATAGACCCCCTCAGGCTGCAGCTTCCAGCTGGTGCCCATCCCTCAGCACTCCATCCTGCCGTCTGCAGGATTTGCCACCGGCTGCTGTTTCCCTGGATGCATTCCCACATCGGACACATGCAAACTCTGGCTGCAGTGCTTTCTCCTGTTTTCAAGCACTACTTGGGAACAGCTTCACTTTATCAACTGAGATCACTTGAGGGACTGCTGATCCCTTCCCTGGGTACCACCGTGCTGTCAGCCAAGCTGTGAGTCCCAGCTCAGTCTCACATCCAGGCTCCCCTGTATCTCATAGCTCAGGTGTGTTTGCGTGGAGGACCAGAGCATCCTTGGTGCCCCCAGTGTGCTGTGTCTGTGAAAACAGAGCTGGGGTTGAGCTTCCAGCAGGGTGAGCTCTGCTAGGGCTTGCTGCTGTGGACATGCTGGACGTGGAGGTATGTGGGTGTGCCAGGGTCACCTCATCCCTTGCAGCAGCACCGCCTTAGTCTGGCCTCTGGATGATCACAGGATGGCTCCATGGATTACCAGCAGGCCCATGGCCAGCCATGCTGGAAGCCTCTCCATGTCCCGAATCCCTCCTCCCGTCCCTGCTCGTGATGCCTCCTGTTTGCAGCTGAAATAACTAATTGCCAAGATGGACCGAAAAAGAACAAAACAAGCAAACCGGCTCCAAGCCTTTGGTAGAGGAGAATCCTCATTGCTAATTAGCCTTAAAATGTGACACTCCAAACAGCCAGCCTTGCCCACAAATGACGCAAAGGCTAATTACTTGGTCTTTAATGGCTGGGCCATGCCTGGCTAATGGGGCTGGAAGAATCCACACCCAACTCCTGCATCCTGCTGTGCATGTTGGTTTCTATGTCATCACCGTGGGTGATACAGAGCTCGGGGCATAAATACAGCAGGATTTCAGGGCTCTCACAAAGCTCATTTTAAGACGTTGGTACTTAGGAGCTGTGAGGAGGACCAAGGGAGTCCTGCCCCAGCTCTTGCCTGGGTCCCGATGTGCAGGTAGCTGAGCTGCCCGGCGTGCTGCAGCTTCTGGCCTGGGTTTTTCAGGTGAACCAGAGTTGTGTCATCTATGATTGTGACCCAGAACTGGCCTCTTGCTGAGACCATGAAAACCTCATGCAACCTTGTGTTCAGCCCTGATGGCAGGAGGAAACAGCCAGGCACTGCAAGGCCGGCAGGCTGCAGGTCTGAACTATTTTAGCTATCAAAACGTAACCATGAGGAAGAGGCTGATTTGATTTGCTTCTGGGCAGGGTTTCAGGTCTCTCCATTGAGAGCCTATCGCTAGCCTGCTCCCAGGGGGGCTGTGTTTTGCTGGTGAAGGAGGAGGAATGGCTGTGGTACGCCTTTATCCCACTTGGGCATCGAGGTCCTGTCATGCTGGGCAATGTGAGAACGCAGCATCCATCCCTCCTCATGGGAGCATGGCCTGGCCCGTGGAAAACACTGGATTGTGTGTGCATTGTCCCTGACCCTGCATTAGCATCACTGATAACGTGGCCTTGAAACCCCTGTTGCTTGGTCACCCTTTGGTTTGTGCTGCGTACAGCATGACGAGGCAGCTCCAGCTCTGCCCTGATCCCAGCCTGGCTGAGCAGCCCAGCTGCTTTGCTTTTCCTTTTTTTTTTTTTTCTTTCTTTTTTTTTTTTTTTTTTTGTTGTTGTTCCCCTAGCATTTCTGGTTTCTTTTTTTCTTATTTATTCACGTATCTTGGGGGAATCTCCCTTGGTGTCTGTGTTGTATCTGGTGGGTAAGTTTTACCCTTCAAGATGCTTGATGGTGGAAAGGTTGCAGCTGCCCCTGGGGTAGAGACTAGGGACCCCCAATAAGCGCCCGAGGATTGTGCTGCCTTTGCTGTCCGTGCTCCCATGTCCCCTCCATCGCAGACTGTCACCCACAAAAGCCTCATGCTGGCTAGATGAGGTCCCCTCGCTCTGGTAACTGGTTACAGTGACAGTGTTCTTGCAGCGCTACCCAAACCAGGTGGCAGTCCTGTATCACGAAAGGCACCAGCGTGTGGGTGACAGCACCACGTTCTGCTGCCGTGGCTGGAGCCGGTCAGACCCTCAGCGCCCTGACCCTGAGTTTGGCAGTGGGGCTGAGCAGCACAGGAGGAGAGAGCTCAGCCAGCAGCACCGGGGGAATCGCCAGCAGGACTGGAGGCACCACGCTGCTCAGAGTCTCCCGCCTGCATTACACCCACACCACAGCTCACCCACCTTTTGCCTCCGGTCAGTTTCCCCAGGGCAAAGATCCTTCAGCTCCTGGGAGCTGGCAGAGCTGCACGTGCCGCATGGGGCTGGCCTGGCCGTGGCTCACCGGGGCAGTGCCCGTGCTGGTGGCAGCCTCTCCGCTGGGGCCAGCGCTGTGCCTCAGCCCTGGCACAAAGCCATCGCTCGCCGGGCTCCCTACGCTTTGGTGAGACCCCAGTTAACTATCCTCCTGCCAGCAGGAGCACCTCCTGCCAAGGGCTTGCTGGCCTTCGATGCTTCCCACGAGCTCGGCGAAGGGATGCATTGAAGGAGGCATCTCTGTGCCAGGGCACAGCTCCCCCTCGGTGAGCGATGCACCCTCCCAGGCTGCTGGAGCAATGGGCGAGCCTGCTGACACTCCTCCGCTTGCTGGGCAGGAGACGGCGTTCCTCAGAGCCACTGTGCCACTGGGGATCTCTTGAGCAACTCAGTGACCTGGCAGCTCTGTGCTTCCTCCTGGGGTTTGGGTTTCCCTTCCCATCCTTTGCAGCTGCTTCCGACAGCGCAGCTGGGCTTGGGGTCCTGCTCAGCGGCAGAGACAGCCCCCGCCATGCTGCAGGGTGCTTCTGCACGGCCATCGACGGCGATTCTTCGCCCTTCCCTTGTCAAATCCTGTGGCCTTGGCCAGGCACGCGGCTGGCCTCTGTGCCTGTCCTGCTGATGCATGGAGTGGCCATGGCATCAAGCAGGGTGACAGGCAGCTGTCAGGCACTGCCAGCCCCTCTGCCCTGTCCCACCCCATGATGAACATCTGTGCGTTGAAGCTCCCAACTAGCCCGGCCCCACTGGGCTAAATTTGAAGTTCCTGTCTTTCTGGGAAGCTGATCAGCAGACAAATATTTTCTCAACCCCCTGAGTCCCTTGGGGAGCTGGGCCTCCCTGCTCCAGGCATGTGAGGCACGGCAGCCCAGCGGTGAGGGAGGTCAGAGCTGGCACCCATACTAACCCTCTCCCTCTTGCTCCCACAGGTTCATGCAGCATCCGAAGAACTTCGGCCTGATCGCCTCATTTCTGGACAGGAAGGTAAGCCTCGCTGCCTGGCGTTAACCTGCCTCGCACCCTCTCGTCTCGTCTCCCTTCGGTGCTGAAGCAGCCAGGGGATGCTGGGCACCTGCAGGCGGGGGTGGTTCAGAGCCCCAGGGATGGTCCAGACACCTCCCGGCTCCCTGCAGAGACAGGGACTGAGTCAGCTGCGGAGAGCCAGGGAGCGCAGAGCCGCAGGATGTGCAAACGCATCCAGCCTGGCGCGGAGGCGTTGCAGCCCACCCCATGGTCTGCCTGGGGGAGCTGCTTCCCAGCATCTCCCGCGCTCCCACAGGCATTCTGCACCAGCCAGGCTGTCGCACGGGGGGTGGGTGGGTGCCTGGCTGCCCAGCACAAAGCAGAGGGGTTCCTTCTTTGCTCAGGGAGGGCGATCCTGAGGGTGGCCCGAGTCCCAGTTCATCCAGCAGTTCAGGTTCGTGTCATGTAAACGCACACAGCTCCCCTCAGTGTTTGGGAATAGTTTGCTTGCAGGAGGGCCTGACCTTTCCCAAGCCTGTGTTGTGCTTCCTGGACTTTGCCTTTTTGGTGTTATTTGGGCTGATGGAAGAAAGGTTTGGAACAGAGATCTGAAGGAAGAGCGAGCCTCTAGTCCCATTCTGAGCAAGGCCAGGTACCTTCTGTGGGACAGGCCACCCGGGCAGATCCTGGACAGACCCAGCCTGGAAAGACAGCAATGGTCCACGGGCTCTCCTGAGCAGAAAACATTTGAGAGCTGCTGCTTCTCTGGTCCCTGCAGTTAGTTGCATCCTCTGCCTGTCTCGTGCTGTGTTTCATCCACACAGCATCCACTCGCTCTGGGGGAACCATTCTGTTTTCAGGGGGGCAGCCTGCAGCAGCCTAAATTATTCTGGGATTCTGCATCACTCGGGTTGGGGCTGTAACTTCCAGGACCTTGACTTCCCTGTCCAAAGCAGCCAGCAAGCAAAGGCCAGCGGCAACCTCATGCTGCTGCTGTTGTCGTAAGATACCAGGCTCTTTGCAGCCTTTCCCACTTGTTAAAGCCGAAAGCGGTGCGACTTGGATGATGCTCACAATCCAGTCTGTGTTCCAAGCTGTAAAATGTCTTCTAATTTTATTTGTACTCATTTGTAAATCAGGCTGTAATTATGATACAGAACACATCCATTATCCTGTTGGAGAGAGATGCAAAGTATGGCTCAATGTAATGAATTAATAGATTTTTAAATTGCATTATAAAAAAATAGTGATCTTAGCCCTTGGAACAGATGACTGTAAGTTTTTGTGTTCGCGTGAGTGTGTGTAATCAGGGCTAGATTAGAAAGAGATCCAATTAACACTTTAAAGTTGCAATCTGTTTTTGCAAATGGTTCCACTCCGCACACAGGGATGTAGGGAGAGCCCAGCCCCCGTGCTGCACCGCTGTGCGCATGCAGCGGCACCCCGCTCCTGGGTGCACTCAGGCATGATGGGTCTGTGGGATTATGTCTGTTCATGCAACCACCTGCCCTGTATGTGAAGGTGTAGCCCCAGACCAGTTTTCAGGTGGCCACCCAGTTCAGCCAAGGACTTTTCCCAGCGTGGCATGCTCTGTGCTGTTCAGGAGCAGACTGTGTCCCAGCCACGGCTCCCTGTTTTCCTACCGTGTCTGATCTGGGATGGTGCTTGTGGAGCTGACTGCTGGAGTTGGAGCTGGGATGGCAGCTCCTGAGCACTGGGATCCCTGTCCACTAGAAAGTCGCGTGCACTCAAGCCAGCAAGCTTAACAGCTGGAAATAAAACTAGCCGACAGCCGTGTGGCAGGTTGTGCCTCGCATCACTGCAACAGAGGGTGGCAGGCGGCTCTCCTTCCTCTGCCTGTAGTTGCCACAGTCATCTGGGGTCAGCCCTTCCCCTGCTTTGCTGCCAGCGTGGGGTGCTCTCTTCTCTGCACCCCCACCTCCATCGACGCACCTGCGGGCTGGCCCAGATTTGTCCCTTGGAGGAGCTGAGCCTTTTGACTGGGACAATATGCATTGTCCCCCTCTTCCAGATCCACTTCCAGGCTTTGGGAGGGAGGTGCGGGGAAGCCAGTTTGGGCTGCGGATCTTCAGAAGCAGCAGGAGACCTGGTGGTGGCCTGAACGGCTCCTTGGAGCCTGTGCGTCAGCGGTGCAAGGGACTGGCACCTCCCATTCCCTGACTTGCCTGTGTCGTTGCAGACAGTGGCAGACTGTGTCCTGTACTACTACCTGACCAAGAAGAATGAGAATTACAAGAACCTTGTAAGAAGGAATTACCGGCGGCGTGGGAAGAGCCAGGTAAGAGCTGGAGGCGCACCTGGAAGCGTCCTCCCTCGGGCTGAGCAAGGAGCTGCAGTGCTTTGCGCTCGCAGCTTCCCGGCAGCGCTTTCCCTGAGCACCCCAAATGCTTCTTCCCCCTCCCCACCCCCACCCTCCTCAGATGGAGATCTTGCTTGCAGACTGTGATGGGGCTGTGGTTTTGCTCTGTGTAGCTTTTCAGAACATGCTGTTTTCTGGCAGCTGATATTTGTCTGCCCCTGTGCCAAGGTCACGGTAGCTTTAAAAAAATCAAACAACAAACCTAAGATGCTCAACAAAGGGGATGGAGTGAGTCCAGAAAACCTGGTCCGCCCGTCAGGAGTAGCGCAGGGTTGCCCATGCAGCCTGTGGCTCGGTGCAAGAGCTGAGTGGGGCCTGTTTCTCTCTTCCCTCTCCTGGGAAGCTGGGTGAGGGTGCTCCTGCCTTGCAGAGCCTGTCCAAGGCTGTTCCTGCGGGCACAGGCACGGGAGGAGACCAGCTTGGGTGGGAGCGACTTCTGGCGACCACCTGAGAAGAGGCATATAAACCTGTCTGAAGTGCTGCAGGGTGTCTGGGGTCCCCGCCGGAGCTGGCAGATTTGGCACTGAAGCTAGAGGAGACCCTTAAGCCTTTGGTTAAGGGCCAGGCAGGTACCTAGGGCACCGTGGGGTGGCTGAGGTAGGTGACTGAATCAACCCTCGCCGTTACCGTGGCCAAGATGCAAATCTGGACGCGGCCATGGTGGTGGTGCTGCTGATACCGTGATACCCGGGTACCCAGATAAGCACTAACCTTGTGGGCAGGTACCAAAGGTCCTGCTGGTGGATCCCCAGGTCCACAAAGTGAACAATTATCCATGTCATGAGGAGAGTGAGGTGACCGCAAAGGGAGTATCTCTCCAGATAACGTGGGGATAGGGATGGAAAAACTGGCCTGGCCCGTGGCACCGCTGACATCAGCAGCTCCTCACGCTGCATGGCCATAAAAAGCAGCGCTCGGGTCTGGATCCTGATGGAGAGGCAGATAGGTAGCCTCGCTCCAATTTGATTTCTGCAGCATTAAGACATCAGAATAGCTAGCACATGACGAATGTCATGGATGGGGCCCAATTTTCCCTTCTTTTTTTTCAGAGACATTAGAGATGGATAAAGCCCTATTAGATTATCCAGTCCCTCTCCCAGCAAACACAGGGTGGTTCCCTCCAGTACATTTTTATAGTGTTTACCATGGTCTGTTTTGTTAGATCACAGCAACTAGAACATGAGGCCACATTTGTTTCTTGTTAGCGGTGGAGACATTTAGCACGGCTCATTCTGGTTTCAATGTTAAGTTGAGCAAGTGTGGAGGGAGAGAGGCAATCTAACGCTTGGCACCTACCTTCCTGCCCCAGCAGCCACAGACCTGCCCATCCTGCACCCAGCAGGTACTATTTGTGGTTTGGTTTTTAAAAGTCTCCAAAGCATCGCTAGCTGCAGAATTTCCCACCACGTTTTCCTCTGCTTATGAGTCTGGTCCAGCTTGGGCAGTGGAGGTTGTGTGCTGCCGTTTGGAGCCTTGTTCAGTGCCAGCCTTTGGAAGCAGGGACTTGCTGCGCTGACCAGAGTAAAAGGCAGGACTGTTTTTGCAAGTAAGAGCTGGTAATATTTGTAAATCATTAAGAGGGAGGCTGCCAGACACGGAAGGGCACGGATTGCATCTCCACTGGGGCAGATGTCGACCAGAACATGGATTTTGAAAGAAGAGCCAGATCCGGGAGTCTGGGGGGAAGGGGAAGCAGTGGATATTTCCCATTACTGTTGGATGCTCAGGTGGAAGGTGGGATGTTCAGACAAGCTTCAAGAGCCAAGGGCTGGCTGCACAAATAGCGGTAGGAGAGAGGTGCAGAACAAGAGTTGCTGCATATGATCCAGCCTGAAAGAGCTCTCCCCCAGAGGTCTCAGGGGGTCTTGAGACGCACACTTTGTGCTGGGGTATACCTCCAGTATTTCTGTATGTCGCTTGCATCCGTGTCCTGTGAGGCTGCGTGCAGAGGAGCGCTGGAAGAACTGGTGTGCAGGCTTGGGAAGGATGTGCTGCTGCGGAGGGAGGCAGCGCTGGGGAGAGAGTTGGTTTAGGGTGGCATTTTAAGGTAATGAAGGGAGGAATGCGTCGTTAAAATCCTGCCAGAAGCTGGCGGGAGAGGTGAAGCATCTCCCTTGCACCCCTTCACGGAGCCGGGGTCTCCCCTGAGCACGGTGCCGATGGGACCGCTTCCACGGGCCAGGCTGGGTCAGCACAGGCTGCACAGACAAGCACGGGACAGGTCCGGTACTGGCTGGGATTTTTGCTTGGTGAGTCTCTTTTTGGAAGCTGCTCAAATTCTGCCTCTGCATGCAGAAGGTGTGCTCCTTTGGGAGGAACTGGTCTGGGAGGCTCAGCCATGGCTCTCTGCTTGTTCTCAGGGGGTCCTGGGTTGTTTTTAACCCCGTGCAGGTCCCTCAACCTGTTGCCTGTGTGTCCTCGCAAAGAGTTAGAGCTGTGGCTGGGGACTGGCAGTGCTGGGCTGCCCCAGTGCTGGGGGCTCTGCCTCACTTACCCAGTCTCAGCCACCAGTGGTGGTGATGGGGTGAAGGGTGGGAGACATAGTGGGACAGCGCGGGGATGGGCGTCATGCAGGGGAGAGACGGGGCTGCGCACGCACTGGGAGACGTGGCGCCGCGTTCCCAGCACTGCCCGTGCTCTGAGCACGGATTTTCCTGCTGGTAAGGGTTCAAGCAGTTAAAAAGCCCAAAGTGAGATTTAATTGATGTAGAGGAGAGGTCGCCTTTTGTGTCGGATGAGAGGAGCGAATGAGGTCTGATACAAACAGCATTTCAAGTGGCCCTATGCTGTTTTCTCGCTCTTTTTCTCACGGAGGGGTTGGTGGTCTTATTTGCTCTTGGAGGCTGCAGGGAGCTTGAGAGTGAAGTGGAGATAATTACACATAGAAATAAAGCTGCTCTGGTGTCAAGATTATCATTGTGGCCTACTTATTAAAAGTCCATTAAAAAATAAGAATCCCACTGCTCCCTGGCTGATGGTCCCCTGGCAAAGGATATTCCTCATAAAGCTGCTACTTATTGCTAAAAATCTCCTGCCAAGACTGGGGACTTCACATGATTCTGCTTCCAGTTGGTCAGAAAATCGAGCAGCCGCCTGCTCCAAGGCAGGGCGCACGGTCCCGGCACACCGCCTTCATCAGTGCTGATGAATGAAAGGCATACGCATCTGATGGATCATTATGCATAATACTGAGGCTCCTGAGATGAAGGTCCTTGCTAAAATAATCCTCTGTGTTCAGGTTTGGAAAATGCCATTTAACCCTGCAAGGGGGAGGGGGGAATCAATGGGAAGAGGAATAACTTTCAAGTGTGTCATTTCTCGCTGGAAAAAAAATTTAAAAAAAAGTTTGTGTCGTGGTAAAACAATCTGATCCAATATTCAGTGTACAGTAATAAGCATTAATTTGCATGAGCTTGTAATGAAAGGCCCTTGCACGGATGTGTCGCCGAGGGGACTGTTGCAGTTGCTCTTCAGGGTATTTCAAAGAGCATCTCTCTGTGAACATCCCTAGTTCTGTAGCAGGGAGCACCAAAAATGAAGCTAGGCAATTAGCGCCATGTGCAAGCTGTTCAGCCGGGCTGTGGTAGCGCAAGTGTTGGGCTGAAGCGGTGCTGGAATGGAAGTGATGCTATTTCAACATAATTATTCTGTGTGGAGTGTGGGGTTTTTATTCCAGAATAGGTTTGCTTTGATTTTGGAGTAGCGTTACCCACATGGCAGTGGAGCAGCCACGGTATGCCAGTTATAATTCCTGCGGTGGTGCCAGTAGATTCCTGGGGAGAAGCCGTGGGGCTCCCACGCGGTGCGGGGATGGGGAGGCGGGTGGCCATCCCAGCAGGCAAAGCTGCCGATGCTCTCGATGCTCTCGCTGGCCGTGGCGACGGGCAGCCAGAGGAGCCGCCTGCCCGCCGTGGGGATGACTCAGAGGTGGATGAAGTCATACGCCGCGGTGGATGGACGCAGCCCACAGGACATGCCGTCATGACGGTCCCCCTCGGCGCTGCTGTCAGACAGCACTCGAGTATTCCCCAGCGCAAAGGCCCCGTGGGGTGGTGCTGACGCTTGTGAGGACTCGCTTGGTGGCACCTGGGGGGACCGGAGCTGCCTGGACCCCCCCTTCCTCCTCCGGAGAGCGGTGGCAGGGCGGGGGCTGCGGCGTGACCTGGCCGGGCAGCCGGTGCAATCCCCTGCCAGGGCCGACAGCCTTTCCCAGGCCCACCCTCTTCCCTTGCCCCCTGCCAAAACCCAAATCGAATTATTCGTCCCGCCAGCTGTCCCGCCCTCCCCAAACACAAACCATTCCCCTCGCCGGCATGGATAAACAGCCCCAGCCTGGATTTTTATAAACAAGCCCGTGACTTTTCTCACAGAAGCACCATTGCAGTCGGCGGGGGCCGTGGGGGCTTGGGCTGCCGGACAGCCGCTGCCTGCCCCCAGCCCCACAGCTCCTTGCAGCCCATCCCGGCCACCCCGCAGCCTCGCCGTGCTGTCACCTCTCCCCCTGCTGCCAGAATCGGGTCCGGAGCTCAGCACACTGCTTCTTCCATGGCAAACTGCGCCTGTGCCCCCGCTCCGCTAACCACAGGGGCTAACAAGATGAATGATACTTCTTTCTGGGAAGCATTCAATTTTCATCAATCTGGGGAGTGGCTTCTTGTTAGCGACAAAGGATTTGACAATTTCTCTTTCAGATGTGCGGAGATACTTGTCATATCCTGGTTTAATAATGCAGCACATCATACGGAAACAGCCCTGGATGTGGGCAGTGAACTTGGCTGCCACAAATACCAATAAATTATTCTGTAAGCATTTAAGCCTGTGCTGACTGGAGCACTGTATTTTAAAGAGGACTGAAATTATCTGCGGAGCAGGCAGGGGCAGTCCGTAAGGGAGCAGTTTGCCTGGCTGAATGATGCCTGGGATGTCGGTGCTGGGGCATGGGCTCATCATCTGCTGATGAGATGTTGGTGCGAGCCCTGCTCGCTGTCGTGTCCCTCGGCTCTGCCCCATCCTGCCGTCGCATATGGGCTGGGCCGGGACAGCTGGGACACAAAATGATGGAACTTGGCTCGTTTTCTGGCCAGGTCTGCAGTGCGACAGCACTGCTGGTGGCTGGAGTAACCTGCCCGGCCAGGCTGAGGCCACAAGACCCATAGAAGTTGTCAAACTTGGCCAGACCCCATGGTCCTGGTCCTGCTTGAGTGCAGCCTCATGGGGAGAAAAGACTTGCAGAGCGTTTATCCTTTGGGTGCTCGTGTATGTGCAGTTCGGTACAGGCTCTCACTCTAAATCTATCTCCTTGTAGCCAAAAACAATCCAGACAAAAGCAGCTAACCCCCAGAATCCTCCAAAGTGGTCCAAAACCATCTTCATGGAAAGCAGCAGGCTTCCCGTGAGTGTGGTGGGTGTTCGGAGGCAGCAGGTCCTGCTCAGCAGCTGATGGAATACAACCTGCAAAGAAACCAGTTCCTATCAGGGAAAGTGGTTGTTTCTGGGAAAACACCCATCTCGCATGCTTTTCCTACAGCTCAGCGTAGCTTGGGCCCTTCCCAGTTCACAGGGCAGCCTGACAACAGTGCTGGGGACATCACGGGTGAAGGCTGGGGGTCTGCAGCCTGTCCCGTACTTTGCTGCGTGCTCTCTACCAGGCCCTGCATTTGTCTCCATGCCTTGAAATGGGAACATCTCCTGCCCTCACCGGGATGCTTTGATTGCCCAGTACCAAACGTGTGGACGGGGCTGGTAAGGGGCTATCACCCAGTGGCCGGCGCTGTGCTGTCATGGGTGAGGTTGAGCATTGGGGTGCCGGCGCAGAGGAGGTGGGTTAGGTGTGAGAGCCTGTGGCGTTCCAGCTATCAGTCCTGCAACCCTCCATTAGTGCCTGCTCTTTCAGGCTAGGAGGCTCCCCCAGGCTGTCCCGGTAAGGTGCATCATGCCTGTTCCCCCATATCGAGGGTGTTGCGGCTTTCCCGCAGCCCTGCCACCCTTCCAGGCAGGGCAGTCGGGCAAACACAATGGAAACTTGCATTCCTGAAATCCCAGTTGCAGTTTTGGGGGTGATTAAACGGGAACGATGTGGCCATATTTGGGAAAAGAATCGAAGGATGCAGTGCTGCAGGAGGATGGCTGCTCGGTCCCTGGGTCCCAGCACGGCCTCACGGGCTGCTGGCAGCACAAGGGACAGCAGGGAGAGCTGCGGGCTTGGAGCGGGGACGGCCACCGGCAGGCAGGGATGTGCAGCCCCTTCCCTCCAGGGTAGTGCTGGCATGGGCTGCTGATGGACCACTTGGTGACGGACCCTTGGGCCACCACAGCCAGGCTCTTCCATGCAGCTTGACCGCGTCTGTGGTTAGCCATAATAAAACAGTCACTTAAAAGTGACGTGGAACCCCCCCCCATCCGCTTGGCCCCAGAGTTCAGACTCGTGTTTCTCCAGCAGCAGGTTGATGTGTCCTCCTGGCGAGTGCTCCACCGCACCTGTACCCACGTGAGTACTGCTCAGGATGGGGGTTTGGGATCCAGGTCCCAACTGGGGGACCTGCAGCAGTTTTGCAGCAGGACGGGAAGTGATAGAAGCAGTTGGATTTTAGGATGAGTTATCTGTTGTGATCCAGGTTTGACTGGGAATAGACAGGAAATAGGTCACATCGTTGCTAAGTTGCTTTTAAAAAGCAACTAACGCAAGTACAGCTGCAAATCCTGGAGAAAGCTGTTTCTGCGAAGATACAGGGCTTGCTTTGCCCTCAGCGCATCTGTGGTGTGCACGGATGCTGCTCTGCATCCCATGAGCTGCCGACCCGACACCTTCCTTTGTTGGCAGGGCTTGGGGTGGTCGGCATGTGGCCAGGGGGCTGTGAGCAGGGGGGAGTGGGGTAAAGCAAACCACAAGGAAGAGAAAACACATGTTCCCTGCCTGGGACAGAGTGGGGACTCATCTCCACCGCTTCCAAACGTTACGCTCTCTTCCCCTCGGGTCATTTTCCCTTCACGAGCAATCAAATCACTTTTTTAAAAACTCAGCAGCAACCCAGAAAAGAAACATTTCCTCTTATGGAAAAGCCCTCAGTGATTTAAGCAGGGATCCGAGCGAGCAGGGTCCTGTAAAAACCACTTCTGTGCTTTGCTGAGATGGAGTGAGTGGTGGGAAGGCACCAGCGCCAGCTGGGCTGGGCTGAGCTGCACAGGGGCCACTGCCAGGAAGAGCCCTGTGCCCAGCAGGCTCCCGAGATGTGCCCACGCTGCGGTGGGTGCACTGGCCATGGCTGTGCTGTGGCCTGGTGAGTGGTGCTGCAGCATCTGGCACCTGCGGTCCCGCAGCCAGCCCCTCTCCTTGTCCCCCACATGCTGCTTGTCCCCTGGACCAGCAGCCTGGGAGGTGGCACGGGGCTTTCCTGTGGCACGGCAGAACAGCCCAGCTGTGGCTGCCAGCACTTTGCTGCTGGCACTGGCTGTGTTTTGTGGCCTGTGGTGCCGGAGAGCTGGCGAGTGTGCATGGGGCCTGTTCTGTGCCTCCTGGGATGCTGGGCATGGCCCTGGTGCTGTCAGTCTCTGCCATGTCATGATTGCTGTCTTGCAGAGTTTGTTGTTTCCCGGCGGAGGAGCAGCACAGCTCCGGGCCATCGTGGTCGGAGCTGAACCAAGCGAGCCCCATGCTCCCTATCATTGTTATCAAATCTGAGCCCAGCCCTTTGATTTTTCGACTTGCTTCTGCAGCCAACAGCATCAAGCCCAGCCCCGGGATGCGAGCAATCAAAGCTAAGTCGCCGGCAGACATTCCTCTTCCTCTCCTTGTTGTTTTGGCAGCGGCTTGTTTTGCTTTGTGGTTTCTCCCATGAGCAGAGGGTGCCATGCGCGGTCGTGAGAAGCCAGGCTGCGTGGCGGTGGGTGGCAGCAAGGGCTGAGGCGTTCCAGACCACTGGATCGGAGGCTCCAGGCCCTGGGAGTCAGTTCTGTGATACAGACGTGTAATTTTAAGCCATCCTCCCCACGCTCTGTATCCAGCCTGCTTCCGAGGTATGGGGAGGGAGATGCGTGGAGCAGCATCTGTGGTGGCTGCTTTGCATCAGGGCTCAGTAGTGGGTGCCTCTACCTCTGCTGCAGCCTTGGCGAGCGGGGAAGGATGCTCTGTGGGAGACCGTGGGCAGTGGGGTGGCTAAAGAGGAGGCTGGTGCTGCGGGCACTTGGAAGCTGAGTCCCTGCCCTGGCTGTCGCTGGTGTGACCGGCCAGAGGGAGAGTTTGAAAGCAGGTGGAAGGATGGATGCGGGTGGTGGAGAGGGGCCAGGATGTTCCCAAGCCACGGCTGCATGGTGCCACCCTGCTCCTGGCAGATGCTCTGTGCAGCATCCTGCAAGGCCGGGGAGCAGCGTGGGAGCCAGGTGCTGAGCCCGGCCGGTGGTGCTGCAAAAAGCGCAGTGCCAACTGCCCCGTGGTGCCGGTCCCGGCCCCCGCAGCATGCTTGGGCAATGCCAGCAGGCAGCCGTGCACACAGGGCCATGGCAGGCGTGCTGGGGCTCCTGGAGAAGCAGCAAAGCGAAGCCCAGGCGTTCCTGGCCAGCATAGCTTAGGTCTTTTGTCTTTAGCTTATCTCGAGCTGGTTTTAATTTGCAACTCCCTGATTGCGTGCAGTGACCTCGGCCTGAGCCTGCTCTGCAGCTGAGTGCCCCTGGAGAACATCATAAATGCCATTGATCTGAAGTCACCCACGGGGGAAGCGAAGAGCTGGCGCCCTGCACGCAGGAGAGGCGGCACGGCCGGGGGGGCGCTCCCAGCTGCCGGAGGGGACAGGGCTCATGTCGGCAGGGTGCAGCTCTTTCGAGGCAGCCTTTGGTGTGACGTGGTGGGGAGAGGGTTGGCAGGAGTCACTGCGCTGCCGCAGTGAGCTTGCAAAGCCGCCTTCGAGCAAAAACCCCGGAGCTGGCTGCCTGCGGTACCTCAGGATGGGCTTGAGCGGCACCAAAGCGGTTGCCTCGCAGCTTGGCCGGGCACGAGTGGCTCCCTCTGCACGCAGGGGCAGGGGCTCGTGGTTTGCTCCTTCCTGATGTAAGGAGCAAACCGGAGCTGGTGGTCTCTGTGGTGTGTTTGTCTTCCGTAAGGGCCCAGGGCAGCTGTGATGATGGCAGTAGAGGTGACGCACCTGCTGGCAGCCAAATGGCATCCCCCGTGCAGCCAATCTGGCCTGGAAACCTGGTGTGAGAGAGAGGGATGTCTCCTCGGCTCGGGGATGGGCTGGCACAGTGCCATTGCTGTGGGTCCCCACGGCCGTGCCCACCAGCAAGCAGCGTGGCCGGGGGTGGCAGGAGCTGGTGGCCCTGTGGCAGGAACAGGACTGCTGGGGCTGAGCTCAGCTAAACGTCACGGGGAGAATTGCTGGGAAATGGTGTCTGTGCCTGTCCCTGGCAGGAGCAGGGCTGGGGAACGGAGCCGTGCCCGCTACGGTGGTGGTGTGGTGTGTGTTTGGAGGGTGCAGGGAGTGAGGAGGGGGCACAGGGGGAGGACGTGGGTGCCTCAGTGGCAACGTGCACGGTCCGGTGGCTATCGGGGGGGATGCCCTGCGGACAGCGAGGGACCGGTGGCACAGCCTCTGGCACATCTTGCCGCGGAGGGGATGGCAGGAGTGGTCGTTTTCCGGCAGTTTGCAAGTTTGGAAAATAAATAACCCTGCGCTGTAGGTTAATTTGGCATCCTGGCGGATTAATCACGCTGGCTGCAGCCAGCACTGAGAGCCCCGGTGACGAGAGCTGTGGTTTATAGATGATGATTCATCGACTCGACTTCGAGCGACCACGTTATTCCAGCAGATTGCAAAATCATAAGAGGAATGTTGTGGTTAGTTTACGGCTTAACTATGCAAATCGTCAGGAAACCTTCAGAGCCCGAGAGCGGGAGGCGCAGCGCGCCGGGCCGGCGGGGCGCGGAGCAGGGGCCGCCCGCGGGCTGCGGGGCGCGGGGAGGTGAGTGCGGGGGGCTGCGGGGCGGGGGGCGGCTCGCGGGGGGTGGCGGTGGGGGGTGGGAGCTGCCCCCCGGGGCAGGCAGTGTGCGGCGGAGGAAGTGAACGGAGTGGGAGGAGCCGCACCTGCCCGCGCCGGGCCCGGCTGCGGCGGGACGTGTGCTGAGCCGGGCCGTGCTCAGCGCGGCCGCCACCTGCCCGGCAGCGGGGGGGGACCTCAGCGCCCCCCGAGCGGGCTTTGCCCCAGCGCCCCCGGAGCCGGGCTTTGGGGCGCCGGGAGGCGGGGACGGGGGGGGCTCCCTCCTCCTCCCCCTCCCCTCCCGGGGCACAGGGGGGCTGAGGCGGGGGTAGGCCGCCCCTCGCCGGGGGCTCGGAGCAGGGCGCATCCCGCGGGTGCTTTGTGTCCCGGGCCCTTTTTTTGAAATAAACAGGATGTGTCGGCAGCGGGGCCGGGCGATGCTGGGGAGGAAGGGCGGGCCGGCAGGCACAGCCTCTGGCCTGGGCGGGGGAGGGGGGGGGGACGGGGGACGGGACAGGGGACAGCCCTGCTCTCTGCCACAGCCGTGGCCCCCGGCCCCGGGCACGGCCCCCGGCCGCCTTGGGCGAGGTGGGGGAGCTCGGACCTGCTTTCCCCCTGGGAGCTGGGCAGCCTCATCCCGGGCGTGTGCGTGTGTGTGTAGGGATGCAGGCTGGAGTTCGCTGGGAGCTTGGCAGCATCCCTGGTGTGGGCGTGGGCTGACCCACCTGCCGGCCCACCTCTAACCAGGGCAGCCTGAATCACCGGGAGCATGGGCTGGTCACTGGGGAAGCATTTCCTGGCCTGTCACGCATTGGGATGGCGTCCCGTCCCTTGAATCATCCAGAGCTGGGCCCGATCCAACGCTAAGAATAGCCTGCGGGGGCAGCTGGCTGCTGGGCGTGGGGCACTGGCCAGCGCGGGGGTCCTGGCTGTGCCCCCACGAGCTGAGCCTTGAGGCAGAGCACATAGCATGGATGGGCTGAGGCAGCTGCTGCAGTCGGTCCCTGATGGGTGTCCCACCTCCCTTTTCTGCGTGCCGTTTGTAGCTGAGCTCTGGCATGGCTGCGTTTGGGACCCTTGGGTGCCTGTGCCCCCCCTCAACCCCCATGGCTCTGGGGCTTCAGCCAGCCCTGCAGCACGTACCCCCTCCCTGGGGTGTAAGGTGGCATTTGGGAGCTTGGCTGTCCCTGGAGGTGGCTCCGGGGGTGGCCAGGGGGTGGCCTACTGTGCACCCGCGCCGTAGCACGGAACATACGCCGTCACCGTGTGCTTGCCAGGGTTCCAAGCGGCATTTGGCTGGGAGTCTTCTGTGGATGAAGATGTGAGCACAGCCATGGGTGGAGCTGGGGACAGCGCTCCCCACTGTGCCCTCATGGTGACAATGCTGCCCAATTGAGGCATGTCATTTGGGTGAGGGAGGGCTGGCAGGTGACAGCAATCCTGACACCCATGTCCTGTGCAGCTGTGCGCAGGGTGCTGCACCCACCTGGATCTGGCCTCCGTGGCCCGAGCAGGGCAATCACTAGAGGGCATCCTTGGATCGAGATGCTCCTCTGCGGTGGGAGAAGCCCTACGGTGACATCCTGCTAGGCTGGGCTTGAAACCCCTGGGAGCAGAGGGGTGCACAGTGGCCCGCTGAAGCTAGGCCAGCAGGGTTTGCCCATCCTTTGCATGCCGGAGCTCGGCAGACACCGGTCTGGGGAAGAACCTGTGTTGCAGCATGAGCCACCACGGCTGCTCACACTGCTCCCTGCCCTTCCAGCCCAGCTTCTGCAGGCTGGCACGGAGAGCTTGGTAGCATTGCTGCGTCCCAGCCTGTTCCTCTGAGGAAGAGCTGCCATGGCTGCTCGGAGTGATAGCCCCCTGGTTCAAATGAGCGGGAAGATGAGATGATGCTGAAATTTCCCTTGGGAGCCCATGGCAGCCTGATGCTGGGGCAGGGACTTGGTGGTTGTGGCTAGATTTAGGGCTGGAGGAGAGCTGAGCTTATGCTCTGGGGAGCTGGGATCTCTAGGATGCAGGGTTTCCCCCATGCCTCAAAAGAAAACATTCACGAGGGTGGTAGAAATACTGCAGAACTCATCTGGGCTCCCCTCCCTTGCCACAGCGCTGGGTGAAGGGAATGTGGGTGGGTGCGGGGTTGGGCAGAGCCTGCCCTGCTCACTGCCTGGCCCTCAGAGGTCACAGCCCTCATCTTGTGGGTGTTTGTCTGGGATGAACCCACCCTCGGGGCTCACCACGGTGTGACTCAGGGAGTCACAGAGTTCAGGGCAGTGTTGGGGAAGTGTACGTGATGGATGCTCCTTGCTCCTCTGTGGCCAGCGCAGGCAGCCTCCCGGTCCCACAGAGCTGCTGGCTGCCCCCTCCTTCTGGGATTTGGGGGCTGGCGAGGGCAGTGCCTGGCACGCTGGGCCAGGTGCTGCAGGAGACAGCCTGTTCCCTAAGCTTAGAGATTTATGGACTTTGGAAAATCTTAAGCGACCGAGTGCTCATCCCAACTGTTTCCCGGCTTCCCTTCCCTGGATGCTCCCAGCCTTGCATCCCACGGAGCCGTTCCTGGGGGTGGGACGGGGGTGTGAGCTCCAGGTGTGTTCTGCACGTGTGCCGGCACGGAGGTGCCCCAGGGGCTGGCCAAGCCTGCCATGCATGTGCTGCCGAGGGGGTCCTGGTGGCACAGCTGCCTCCCCCCTGTACAAGGAAGAACCAAAAGTTGGCGGGGTTTCGGTGATGGCAGTGCCTGTGTCTCAAGGACTTGTGTTGAACTGGGGCCCAAAAGAATCAGCAGCTTTCTCATTAAACTGCTCCAAAGCTTCTTTTGACAGCTCCATAGTCATTTAGCACCAGCCCGTGTGGGCAGAGGGTTTATCTGGCAACCAGTGCCGCTGCTGCAGGGATGCTTATGTCCGAGGTGGCCTCCCAATTCCTGCAGGTGGGGGACAGGCCAGCCCCGCTGGCTCAAGGGATGCGGGGACACCTCATCTGCACTTGTTGAATGGCTGCGTGCCAGCCAGATCAGACCACCTGGGATCCTGCTTTCTGCTGATAAATCCACTTTAAGGCAATTTCCCATCACTGAACCCTTTCCTGAGGGGTGGTGGAAGCCCTGTAGCTTGGGCAAGGGCCGGGGGAGCCTGCATGGGTTTCCTGGAGCAAGCAGCCTTGTATTAGCTGGGAGCAAGATGGTTTAATAAATCATTTCCGTCTCTAATTTTTACTTCTCTATGAAATGCCTCTCGTGTGCTGGTTGCCAGAGGGAAGGGAGGTCAGGGGAACCAGGCCTCCCCAGCATCCTCCTTCCTGCAGCTGTTGAAACAAGATCCAGAACTATTATTATCACTGTGTCCCTCCCTCGGGTACCGCAGCGCCTTCAGTCCGAGCGACAGCAGCAGCGACGTTGGGGCGGTTGGGTGCATGGCCTCCACCGAGTGAGCAGGGAGCCAGGCATCTTCCCATCTCCCCGATACAGGGCCATAAAATGTCCCTGAGGGCCATGTCAGGTGCTTAGGAAAAAGATCACAGCTTTGGTATCACTGAGCCTCGGGGCATCTCTGGTGTCCCTTCATGCTCCAGCAAAATGCTTCCCACCAGCTGTAAATCGCGACCGATGTTGCTAAGCGGTCAGCTGCAGGGAACAGGGAGGGGGTTGTTCTCACCTCCCTGCCTTTCCCGGTGTCAGGTCCCTGCTTGCTGCCCGACCCCTGGGGAGCTGTTGGGGCTGTCCCACTGCCTGGGACAGGAGCCAGAGTGTGGCTGCCATGCCTGATCCCAAGCTACCCCTGATCTCCCCGGAGAGCTCTCGGCCGCCGTGGTCTCTGTAAACGCCCTACCCGTGTCCCCTGCCTGCAGCGCCTTCTCCTCCTGGCTGCTCGCCCCCCGGCATTGTGTCCACACGTTTGTTTAGGTTGGCCCAGGTGCTGCCTGCCATGTATCCGCCTCAGCACGGAGGGGTTGTTTTATTTTACGTCCCTTGTTTTGCAGCAGCAGCAGCAAATGCCCCGGAGCAGCCAAGAAGAGAAAGATGAAAAAGAGAAAGAAAAGGAGAAGGAGGGAGAAAAGGAGGAAGACAAGCAGGAAACTGAAAATGACAAAGAAGAACTGACAAAGTAAGGACAGCCCTCCCTGTCTGGCTTGCCTCCCTCTCCAGTGAGGGTTGGGGCTGCGGCGGTGGGATGCAGTGGTGGGATGTGGTGGTGGGATGCAGTGCTGGGACATGGCGTGATCCAGGGCTGCCTGACCCCGTGCAGGACCATGTGTGCCCACCTCACCTCTGCAGGGACAGAAGGGCAGAGCCTGTTCTCCTCTTCATCCCTCTCCCCTGCTGCTCCCAAACTGGGAAAACAACTCTGATAAGCTTTTCTTTTTTAATATATATAAACCAAATTAACAAGCGAAGCCCTTCTAATCCTCCGGCTTGTTTTGTTGCGAGAGCCTCTGGGAGTCAGAGGAGCAATCCAGGCGCAGCCGAGCACGGCGCTTCACCTTTAGCATTATTGATGTCAATGTGAGCACTCCCAGATGAAGGGCTGCGGCTAGCCCTGCCTCCCTTGTACCGAACGGGGAGCATCAGAGCCGTGGTGGGGAAAGGTTGGCACGCAGACCGCTAGCTATCTGTAATGGGCTTAATACTTGGTTTAAAAGAACATCTGGCATCATTATATCTAGGCTGCGAAGACATTTACCAGCAGGTCCCTTTCAGCAAGATAAATGAGGAGGAGGCAGGGATGAATTTGAATGGTCTGGTATTAAACCTGTCTCCGTCAGGTCTCTGCGTGCACTTGGTGGTGGAGCTGCAGCCAGCTGCAGAAAGAAAACCCCACTGCAAATCACCCCCACCGCCAATCCAGCCAGCAAAAGAGCCTGCGTGTGCAAAAAAAAAAATAATAAATAAAAGCAGACCTGCCCCCCCAAAAGACTAACACACAAAAAAAACCCAACCAACCATCCCCAAACATGTGCAGAGAAATAATTGCTTAACCTAAAAATCAGACCAACCCAACAAAATTTTTTCTTCCCTCCCTGATTTTGCAGGGACAAGAACGATGACACATCTGGGGAAGACAACGATGAGAAAGAAACTGTCACCTCCAAAGGTCGGAAAACCGCTAACAGCCAGGGCAGGCGCAAGGGCCGCATCACCCGCTCCATGGCAAATGAAGCGAACAACGAGGAGGCAGCCACCCCGCAGCAGAGCGCAGAGCTGGGTGGGTAGCAGCGGGCATGGGGATGGGGGGGCCTTGGCAGGGCTTTTGGGGTGTCTGCTCTGCTGGGATGGGACATCACCCTGCTCTGCTCCCTGCTCACAGAGGAGTGTTTTCCTTCCTGAAATCCTCCTGTTTTGGGGGGCAGCAATGAGGTTTCTGCATCCCAAAAATTACCCAGAGCTGTTCACCCAGATAAAGCGGAGGTATTTGCAAGCCTGGGCTATCCTGGCCGAGTGTTAGCGGGTTTTACAGCCTCATAGGGAAAGTATTGCAAAAGACGAAAAGGGAAGCCGTCGGTTTTAGCAGCACGTTGGCTGGGTTCGTGCAAGGCTCGTGTCCCTCCTGCACCCACAGGCATGTTTCCCTCCGCAGCAGCTCAGGCTTCGAGTACCCTCGACCTCTGCACGGGAGCCTGCTCTGCCCTCCTGGGCTTGCCTGGGTCCCTGCTGGTTCTCCTGCCCTCTCTCTTTTCAAATTTGCCTGCAGCCCGAGCAGCTGCAGCCTGGGGGGGGGGTCTGTGACCCCCAGCCGTGGGACTTGGGCTGGTCCCTCTCCATCTCTGCAGCTGAAGGACGTGGTGAGGAGGCAGCGGGTTACAGCTGCTCAGGACCCTCCACCCTGGCTGCAGTTGCGCTGTGCACCCCAGGTTGCACTTGATTTGCCCAGCAAGCAGCATTTTTCGCACTGGTCCCTGGTGCCCCAGCTCAGCTCCCCCACAGGCAGCTGGCCAGGCACAGGGGTCGGGATTTTGCAGCCCGTCCTCCGTCCTGCCTGCGCAGGGCTGCAGGGTGGCAGAGCGCAGCGGCAAGAGGCTGGGAGCAGCTTCAGAGTGAGGGGGTGAGGCGAAGCGTGCTGCCCGTGACATGGCACCCAGGGACCGCGCCAGCCCTTGGGTGGCAGCCGGCCGGCACCATGCGAGGCTGCTGCACCTGGCTGGGGCAAAATGGGCATCCCTGGCCGCAGCGGCAGCCCCATGTCGGGTGCATCTGCCTCTCACATCTGCAGTGTGGGTAGTGGCCACGCTGGAAAACTGCTCGGGTATTGACTTGAAGAAGCCAATGCATCAAGGAATTTGGCTGATTTTCCTATATTTTCTACTCTGCCAAATACAAAATTATTACCGTGGTACCTAAGGCAGGTAAAAATAAAAGCAGGGTGACTCCTCTTGGTTTCCTTGCTCTGCAATTTCTTGCCTGTTCTGTTCCATGTGCTATAAATCACCCGGAGGTGTTTTGCCTCCCTGTTCCTCTGCTGACAACTGGCTGAAGCCTTGATTGCGAGCACTCTGTTTTCGTATAGGCGATATAAATAGTTCCCAGCACAACGGAGCCCTGCTCTCCCTCTCAAACTTGTGAAGCAGTGCTGCAAAGAAGCAGCAGATAATGCCAGTAACTTCGATGGGATTTTTTTTTTTTTTCATCCCAGCATCTCAGAGTCCTTGATAAACTTTACTGTGAACACAGAGTAAAGACTTTAGACCGTGTTAAATTGGGAAAAGGGAATGGATCGATTCCAGTGACATATCTGAGCAATTGGTTTCGCTTTATGTCTCTACAACAGTGCTTTAATTTAGGTTGGCTAAGAAAGTTATTGCATTTTAAATACCAATTGAACATTAAAAAACAACACAAAACCGTATTGTGGTTTAACTGCAGCGTGCCGGAGCTCCCTGTAGGCATCTGTTTCATAACTGTGCAACCTCAGTAAATACTATTAATCAAACCAAACGGGCCGTTTCTTTGACATTTCTTTGCCATACAATAACAGCCATCCTCCAGCTGAGCGAAGGGCCTTGCACAGCGTATCGGGGACACTCGCTTTTACGTAAATGAGCGCGGTGGCCCCAGCTCTGCCCGCAGCCAGGGGAAGCAGCGAGGTATCGGTTTCCCTCCCTCTTGGCCGACGGCTGGCGGGGGGGACTGTGTGGCTGGGGGAGGCCGTGACCTGCGCTGGCTTCCAGGAGGTGACACCTGCAGTTGTGCTCAGCCAGCTGTGAAGGGGATCCCTCTGCCTCATGCTGTGGGCATCGGAGCCCACATTGTCCCCCCATGGGGTCTCGGCTTCTTGTAGAGCTTCTTGGAAGATGCTTCCTTCTCTCCTCACCAGTATCCTTTATCTTGAACCCATCAGCCTGTTTTCCATTTTGAAAGGACACTGTCAAAACATCTCTCATCACTGTTGAAATAATGCTTTCCCTGTTGTTTAGAGTAATAACCCCTTGGCAGCCTGAGCCGGAAATCTGTTTCCTTACCGAGTTGTTTTTTGCCTCTGACTCACACCCTGGTTTGTTATTGTAGGGTTTGCTCTAGTGCCAGGCTGCCAGCAGGGCTGGCACATAGTGAAGGCTTTATGCAGGACCTCCGTGTCCCCAGCACCATGCCTGGGGTGGGGGAAAGGGGGAGCACCAGGTGCTGACACCCCTCTCTGCCTCTCCCAGCCGGAGCAGCGCATCCCCCTGTGATGGGTGCTGCTCCGGGCGAGCCCCTGTTACTGCTAGAAATGGCTCTGAGATGTCCAAGAGCCCAGTGACGGCACTGGGGGAGCCCGCAGTCAGACAGGGCCAACTCCCTCAACAGATGCCGTCGGCCAAAGTCACTGCTGAGGTGACGTTGTTTCTCCGTCTCCGCCAAGGGTGACGGTCCCACCCTGTATCTGCCATCTCCAAAGCACACAGCCGCGGTCGGCTCCATCTTAGGTACCTGTTGGCGGGCCGGAGCGCATGGCACCGGATCGGCAGGAAATCTGCTGCCACCCTCAAGCCATCTGCCTTTACCTCCAGTCCCAGAGTGAGAGGTTTTGCATCACCGAGATGCACCCCAGGGCTGGGGGAGATGCTGTGCTTGGGTTAACTGTGGCATGGAAAACCCTTGAGAGCCCGCACCACGACTGCACTGCATTTTGTCGTGCCTCCGGGGAACGGGGCACGAGATGGGGTTTGGGGCTTTGGGTATCTCCTCCGGGCTCGCAGGGCTTGCTGTGTCCCATTCGCGGTTGACTGTCTCCGTTCCTTCTTCCCAGCTTCTCTGGAGATGAATGAAAGCTCTCGCTGGACCGAAGAGGAGATGGAGACAGCTAAAAAAGGTAAGCCGCTCGTTTTCTTTCTCCTGTCGGCTCTGCTGGAGCTAACGCAGCAATCCAGGGTGGACGGTGTCTTGACTGCTGGAGTTGGCACAGGGTGATGTGCCCGGTGCTGCGGGGCCCGATTCTGCCCGTCCTGCTGCTAGTTTGTTCCCAGTGAGCCTTGGTGGGGGGGGGTGGGGGTGGGGAGGCAGGTGGTAGCACAGGGGACATGCTGGGTCTCTCAGGCCCCAGGAGCTGTGCCAACAGCAGGGACCTCTGGGCTGCGGCCAGGGCCCATGTGTGTCCCGCGAGGCAGGAGCCAGCTGTAGGAAATAGGGAAGGTGCTTTGCCTGTTGCTTTTTGCAGCTTCTGGTGTCTGTAGCACGAGGCACAGCTTTGCCCCACTCCCTGGAGGTTCGCGATACCGGCACAATCTGTTGTAAACACGCTGAGAGTGTCTGCTGCATTAGCAGCTCTGGGATTTAGGGAGAAGACGGTGAACCCCGGCGCTCCGCAGCCACGTGTCGGGGAGCTCGCAAGAGCCGGGACTGTGGGTGGCGTGGGGTGACTTTACATCCTGGAGCTGATTCAGAACCTTTGCCGAGACCGTTTTTAAAAAGTGCTGAGTGTAGCACAGCCCTTCTTGCCACTTCCCCTCCTCGTGCTGCTCCTGTGCCAGCTCTTGCGCTGCTTTAATTTTTTGCCAAAGTCATGTCCTGTTGATGGGCTGTCGAGCTCACATCCCCAGCCCGTGCATCCCACTTGCATCGCTGCCGACTCTCCTGGCCTGGTGAGGATTGTAAATGGGAAATTAAAATGGAAATGAGTGCCGTTCGGGGATGGCAAACGCAAACAGGCATGTTAGCAGGTTTGACTCTGCTTGGAAAATGCACCTGCTGCCGGGACGGTGATTACATGTTCTGGAGCGCTGGCTGCCCAGGTGCCGATGGGGGCTGTGGGCTTGGATTACTTTGCCTGTGGATATCCCAAAGCGTTCGGCTCACTCGCCTTTAAGCTGTTCCAACCCTTCTTACAGCCCAGTGCCAATCCTGTGCATTGCTGAGAGGGGCTCTCTATAGACCCAAAACTTAATTGATAGACTTTAATCAAGCGAACTGGCCTGGGGCCAGGTAACAGGGCAAGCAGGTGCTGAGCAGGGGAAGGTTGTTGGAGGGATCTTTTCTGAGCGCCACTTTGTTTTGGAGATTGCATCTGGTTGTTAAAAAGTGCCTCTTGCTGTTTTATGCTGTATATTGGAGGTGTGCTTAAGGAGTCTTGAAACCAGCTGCCAGAGCCTGCATGGAAGGAGGATGAAGTGTGGGAGCACGTAGTGTTGTTCCAGCCCAGGGGCCAGGATGAGGCAGGGAGATTTGCTGGTGTAAAGCCCGATTGCTGATGTTTTTCCCTCCATTACAACCTGGGAAACTGAGATTGCAACACCAGACTTCTACAGAGAAGCCAAATTCCCCTTCGCCAGGAAGCAGCCGCTGTAATGCTTCGAACTGGCTCTGTTTGGCATTTCCAGGGACTGGCGCGATGGGGGTTTCCAGCTCACAGCAGCTGCGAAACTCCGGGGGTGACCTCAGAGGCTGGAGGGGGCAGAGGCAGCCCTGGGCACCCGCTCATGGGGGGCTTGGGGACATGGGCACCATTCTTCTCACCATGGGGACGCAGCCACCCCAGCTCTTCTCCCGTACTGGTACCAGTCAAAGCCCACAGCCAGCTGGTTCAGGGAGTTAAGCAAGCAAAAATGTGGGTCATACAGAAAGTCAGCCCTAACACCCCAGGGTGCTTGGGCGGGGGGGGGGTGTGACTTTTGCTCCCAGCACCCGCCAGCTGGGAGATCAGCCTGGCCTTGCCGCCCACCCCTGGCGTTGCACTGGTGGCATGAGACCCCGTGTCATTTCTGTTGAGAGAGGTAAGAGCAAACAGCCCGGGGACAGTGAGAAGCCAGAGTCGTCTGCTCTGCTCTGGAGTTGCAGAACTTCACGGAGAGTTTCCAAGCAGGAGAAGGCAGGACCATGTCTGCTGGGAGAGACAATAAAGGGGAGTACCATGTTATTAAAGTTAACTAGGGGAACGAAAACCTAGCGAGAGGAAAGTTCTTGCTTAATGACACTTTTATTATGCAATAAACTTTGATTCACTAGTCTGTCAAAATGTGCAGAGATTGGTATAATGACAGGGGAGTGTGTTTGTCTGATGCTGCCTCCTTGCACTGCGGCTGTGATCCCGAAAGCAGGTTGTGATTAACCAGAGTTACTCAAGGATTTCCCCCCATCCCTTCCCTTCTCCCCTTGGCTTCCCAAGGTTGGGAGCGGGCAGTGCCCACCGCTCCGCCTGCCTGTGCCGCCGGGCAGGGCAAAGAGGCTTTCGGCAACGGGACTGGGCGGCTCATGAAAAGGCACCGTTTAGGCAGCTCCTGCCTCTGGGGGACGCGCCGGCAGGAGCCCCTGCCAGCAGGAGTTACAAAGGTGGGCTGCAAGGGAGTTTGCAAGCAAACCTGGAGCAGCCGGGTGGGTTTATGGACCCCCCAGCCCCTTCGCTGAGTTTTGCTCCCCGCACTCGGCATTGCAGAGCAGCCGCGGCGGTGCTGGAGCTGAACTCGCTGAACTGGGAGGTTTCGGTGTGATCTTTGTTAGCCTTTACAGTCTGGTATCTGTTCTCGCCCGGCTCTGGGTTTTCCCCTGGCGTCTAACAAATGGGTTTGTTCTTTGTAAAAGAGGCGGCGTGTAAATGGCAGTTCCTTGTGCACCTGAGGTCCTCCCACGCCTGACCGGGGCTCTCTGCTCCTTGTCCTTGCAGCAGAGCCAGCCTCGGGTTCTTTGCGCCTTTTCCCAGGCCAAGGAGCCGGAGAGGCCACGGGATGGAGTCGGCATGATGAGGCAGAGGAGGGTCGGGCAGAAATGTGGAAAGTTGATGACAGAGAATTAAATAACCCATGAAGACTCCTGAATAGTTCATTTTGGGAAAATGTAAAATATTTCCTTGGATGCCGAAGGTATTCTTTCAAGGGCTGATTTTCAGTTGTGCCAACAACCAACTCAGCAAGCCAGACGAGCTTTGGACTGACCTGCACCATTTTTTCCCCAGTCCCATTCCGTTCACAAAACTAAACCAAAGTGGATTTTTTTTTTTAAAAAAGACTGATTTCTTCAAATGAACGCCCAGCCAAACCCACTGACACGAGAGCCCACGGCAGAAGCCAGCCACCTCCCATCACCTTTCGAGCGCAGCTGCCTCTCAGCGTGCTGTCTCTGCACGGGATCCTTCTGGAGCCCGAGCAGGTGTGAACACCCGCACAAGCGTGCGCTCCCCCAGCCCTGCTTTGGGTTGGCACTGTTATTTCTAAGAAGGTGCTGGCTGAAGGGCAGGGAGAGGTAGGGCTGGTGGGTCTTCCCATTTTTCCTCCATTGCTTCTTCCTGGCAGGGCAGCTGTTGCTCTTACAAGGAGCTGGCTGCAGCACAGATGATGCTGGGAAGCCAACAGCTTCGTACCTTCCTCCCTTCGTCTCCTCTGTGCTCCTGCTGGAGCCTTGCCTTTTCTGATGGGAGATATTTACTGCTGTAATAACCTGCGGATGGTAGTAAATGAGGGCTGGAGAAGCTGGTTTGCAGCATGTGCTGGTCGCTGCGTGTTGCCCCTCTTGCTGGCCCTGGGCTGGGACATGCCTTGGGGGTCCCCCACCGAGGCTGGGACATGCCTTGGGGTCTCCCACTGAGGTGCCCTCCATCCAGGCTGGGTGCAAGGGGAGCCCAGGGCGAGGGCAGGGCTGCTTGTCCCCAGCACCCACCGCCACGGCCAGAGCCCTGCCGTCCGCCCGCCCCAAGTGAGCCGCATCTTTGCTGTGGAGTTTGGATGAAGCAACAGGGTGGAAATCACCAGAATGGGGTAGGGTGGGTGCCACAAGGGCAAAACTGTGTCCAAGGCATGAATTGGCCATGCTTGCCCTGGAAGAGGCTGCGGTCAGTGGTGATCCCAACCCTGGCATCCCAGGTTGGGGCTTTGCTGCTCCTTACCCAAGGTGGTACCCCCAGGATGGTGCCCGTAGTGCCGCTGTGTGCCATGCCCCCCCGGGCTGCGCTTTCTGCCACTGCTGGCTGAACGTTTCTCAAGCGTGTAGGAGCAAACTGCGAGGATTTGCTTAGTGAGTGTCAGTGAATGAAACACAAAAGGCCTGTCAGGAGGAACTGTTGGGTAATTACTATAATTTACAGCCTACATTTTAATTTTGAGTGTTATTTTTTCAACAATAAGGGAGCAGGGATAATATCCAAGCCAGGTGAAGGGAGAGAGCTGGGCCCACCGGGAGCAGCTGCTCCACGTGCGCTTGCTGCCTTGTGCTGGAGATTGGGATGTTGTTGGCTGGACTGGAGGGGATGGCACCTCTCGGGGAGCAGGCATCCCAGGGGGAGGCTTCCCATCCCCTGCCAGGGTCAAAGGATGGGGACAGAGCACAAAAGGAGGGTTGTGGTAGGAGTGGGAGAGCTGGGCAGGTCCGTGGTCGGGGCACAGGGCTCGATGTTTTTGCAGCAGATTGATGCAGTGGTCCAGCAACCGGCTCCTCCGAAGGGGAGATCTGGATGCTGAGGGGTCCCAGCTCCACACCCACTCTTTGTTTGGTGGCACTGCCTCCCTCCGGAGAGGTGGCATGATGGGTATGAAAGCTGCTGGGGATTTGCTCCAAGCTTCCTTGTAGCCATCAGAGCTTGCGTCAGACCACCGAAGGCGAGGTCCCTCAGGAGCAGGGCAGGCTGGTTCTGGTGTTGCCTTCCTAAGGAAGGGAGAGCATCACCCGTCATGGTGGTGAGAGCCCACCGAGCTGGCTGCCCATACGATGGTCCCTCTGGCAATGCCCCCAGCGCCTATGGGGACACGGGCTTGTCCCCTGTGTGCCATCTCTGCCTTGGCCCAGCGTAGGAGCTCAGTGCTTGCCCGGCTCTGCCACCCATCGGCTCCTTGGTCCTAGAGGGGTTACTCACCTTGTGCCTTGGTTCTCCCACGCACTGCAAACCGCCCTGGGATCGGCGGGGGGAAGCGACACTGCGATGCGCTAATTCAGCTCAGCGACACCAACTGCGTTTTTGGGGTGACTTGGGTGGTGTTGCTGACTCCGTAGTGCCAGGCTTTCTCCAGGATGGAGTTATGGCACGTTTTGGCTGCACTGTAGTCAGAACTGCCTCCATCCCCGCTCCTGAGAGGGTGCGTGGGTGCAAGAGGGGCTGGAGAATCACACCAGGTACCGTTGGGCGTAGGGAAATGAGGTCAGTTAGTTTTTCCCCTGTGACCTTGATCAGCTAATCCACACGAGCTCCCATTAAGGGACCCTTTTGGGGGCTCCCACCACCCTCGACGAGCCCTGGGTGAAGCAGGTTGGCCGCGCGGAGCCTTGGAACGGCTCTGGTAAAAGCCCACCGCCGCAGAGAGCTGCGGGGGCGCAGGGAGGGCATCGCCCACCACGCTGCCCCGCCGGTGTACACTGCCACGCTCTCCGGGCTCCTCTCCCTTCCAGCCTCCGTGTGCCGGTACCGGAGCCGAGGCTTTGGTCCGCCCGTGGTGGAACCGCTGCCAAGCCTCTCCCCAGCTCCTCTGCAGGGCCGAGGTGTGCCAGGGTGCCACGGCATCCCGCCGGTGTGGCACCGCGCTCGCCGGCGCGCACGTCCCCAAAGAAAAGCGCCTTTGATTCACTTGAGAGCGGAGGAAACTATTAGCCAAGCTTTGTTTTCCTGGATCCCTCCCCCTGCCGCTGACATTCAGACGAGAGCGAGGGAGACAGAAAGTGAGAGAGGGAGGGCGGCAGCGGGTGCCAAGCGGCCGCACCCCTTGTCAGCTTGGGTCAGCGCCACGTTTGTTATTAATGCTCTGTCTAGAGGTCACATTCAGATGCAACGAGCCCCGGGTCAGCCAGAGGAACAGATTAGAGCTCGCTCGCTGCTTCGTCACATACCGACGGCACCGGCTCCCCGTCCCTGGGCTGGCAGGAGCGAAGCTGCAGCGCGCAGCCGGCTGCTCCTTTCTCTTGCCTTCTTTTTTTTGTTGTTGTTGTTGTCGTTGTTTTTTAAATTATTACTATTTCTTGGCAACGTTGGGCATCTCCTGAAACTGCACAGCCTCCCCGTAGCCCCGAGCTACCGAGCGAGGAGGTGAGGTAGGGGAGAAAATACCGGAGGCGCTTCCATCCACCTTAACAGCGGCGGCTGCAGGCGGCTGGAAGGCTCCGGCAGCGAGCAGGAGAGGCGCGGGGGACGCCGTTCGCTCCGGAGGGAAGAGCGCTGGGGCTGGAGCATGTGTTCCCACCAACTTCTGGCATCGAGGTCAGGAGTCTCCCGCCTGTGACCTGGTTTCCAGCCTCGGTGCCCGCTCGCTCGCGGCTCTCGGCCGCCCATGGCTCTGCAATCCTCTCGCCCCCAGGATTTAAGGAACCGGCTTTGCTTTCTTCTCTGTCTCCGGCTGCTGCGAAGGAGCAAAAGCAAAATGCGTGGGGAGGGTGTGAGCGGAGCACTCGCAGCGCTTCGCAGTGGGCTGCCGTGCCCAGGGGGGCTTTGAAGAAGTGCCCCGACGCCCACGTCCTTCCCAGCCCGCCCGCTGCACGCTCCAGGCACGCTCCCTGCCCGCCAGAGCCAGACCCGGAGCACGTAAGTCAGGCGTTGGGATCCGAAGGATGGATGGGGTTAACCTCAGGGGTGCGCGTAGCTGTGTGCCTGCGAGCAGACCCTGCGCCCCGAGCCCCCCCCAGGCAGCCAGCACAGCCTGCCTTCAGATCTGATAACTCAGTTAGTCATAGTTTCAGTTGCACTGCAGAACCACGGCCGTGCAGTGCTGTGCCGTGCCGAGGCGGGCTGGCATGCTGGGGGACGCAGGGGCTGGGGGCTGCCAGGCTGGCAGAGCTCATGGAGCCGGGGTGCTGGGCGAGCCGAGGGCTTGCCAGTGCGTCCCAGGGTGTCTCAGCTGGTCCCTCCCCGAGCACGCAGATCATTACCGTGTGGGGAAGCAGGTGTTGCTGTTTTGCTCTGGTTTTAACGTAAAGAGAAGTGTGCTGGGCTCCCCGCTGGCACCTTCCACCCTGGGAGCCCGGCACCGACGTGGCCACCTGCCCGGCCACCTGCCAGCTCCTCCAGCAGCATCCCCGGTGGGCAGCAGCACAGCGAGCCTGGGCAGGGGAAGGGGCAGCCAGGAGGTGCCATCGCCCATGGCTGCAAAGGTCCCACCGTGCTGGGCACCGCTGGTGCTGGCGTCCATCGCCCCCCGACCCCAAGCCGTGCCGTGTCCCGCTCCCCTCTGCCGGGTGGCACGGCGCCTTGCCCACCGCCAGCGGTTGTGTTTCGGGGCTTTGCCCAGGGCACAGCAAACGGTTCCAGCCGCGGCTGTCACACTTGGTACCCGGCCACTGGCAGGCGATGGGCGAAGGGGGCCCAGCAGCTTGTTTGCTTTGGACGGCAGCAATGGGTTGTGACACAAGGGGATGGGTTGTGACATGGGACTGTC
This sequence comes from Falco naumanni, assembly GCF_017639655.2. Classification (NCBI taxonomy): domain Eukaryota; kingdom Metazoa; phylum Chordata; class Aves; order Falconiformes; family Falconidae; genus Falco; species Falco naumanni. The sequence continues at coordinate 96,850,786 of NC_054054.1, read as the reverse complement.
CTGTTTTCCCCTGCAGCCTTCAGCGACTGCGGGGGGAGGACTCCCACCCTGGCTCGTTATCTCTTGCAGTTGGTGGCCGGACGTCCTTTTTTTTACTTTATTATTATTTTGAAGAAGTCCCAGCCTGCCAGCAGGGTGACAGAGGTCGCGGGTTTGGCTGAAGCGAGACTGGGAGTTGCAGAGTTAAAGCTCAAACTTGTTTCTTGGCTTTCCACAGCCTTTTGTGGTGCTCAGCGCTGTGTGATGCCTGCCTCTTACATGCAATTTGATAAGCCCTGGTGCTGGGACAGGGCAGGATACAGGCACTGGCTGGATGTTAACTCCTGCTGTGCTGGGTACTCCTGGTTTTTTCCAGGACCTGGGAAGCAGGGACAGGGGGGGTTCATTTCTGGGGTATGTGGTGCCATCTGTTCAACGCAGACATACCGACAGCCCCAGTGCCATGCACATGGATCCTTGTGCATCCCTCGGGCTCCGATCGCTTGTGGCTGCCCTGTCGGTCCCGGAGGGAGGTTGTTGTTGGGCTGAAGCAGAGGCTGGGCTGGCACTTAGGGCTAAGCTGGGGCTGGGAGGTGCCACATGGCTGTAGCCTGGCTGACGGCTGGCAGTGGGGCTGGGGCACAGCTGCCACAGCACCCAGGCACAAGCAGAGTCGTGCAGGGGAGCCCTGTGGTCCCACGCCCCGTGGCATCAGAGCAGCCAGGGAGGGGTTGGGGATGGATGACAGAGATGCCCAGGCAGTGCCTGTTCCCAGGCTCTGTGGTTGGTGGCTTCTGAGTGGAAAAACCCCTAACAAAAGAGAAAGATGCTCTTAGCAGGTTCATTCCCTGCTGGTTTTCATCTTGAAGTCACCTTCTATGGCAGTACCGTGCCCTTGGGCTCATAGTTTCTCCATCCTGTGCCCTACACAAGGAGCAGGGGAGGAACAGGGGAGCTGTTGGCTTGATGATGGCATCACGTGGGCAGCCAGGAGCCAGCCAGGCCGGCACGACCCAGCTGGGCTGACAGCATCCTACAAACTGGTGGCAGGTCCAGCCCCACCAGGCCCCACAGGAAGGACCAGCCACGTGCCGGGAAGGGTTACAGGCAGCAAGGCGTTGCTTCCCAGAATGGCTCGATGCTGCTGGAGCCTGGGATGGAGGGACAAGGGTGCCACTGTACCCGTCTCTGGGCTGCGGTTGTGACTCCCACCTCCAGCTGTGGGACAGGGGTTGCCCAGGCACCCCTGCAGAGACCGCAAAGACATATGCGGTGCTGACTTGTTCCTTCCTCCTCCACCCTGCTGAGTTGCCCCAGCGCTGGCAGGAGCACGTGCTTGGGTGGCACCGTTTGGCCAGGATTTCCAGCCCTTGGCATGATGCCTGACCTGGGAAGCTGGTTTTGCACATGAGCACTAACCCTCCGGCATGCCTCTTCCCAGCCTGGGACATCATCTGGGCTTCGTGCCTGGGTGCTGCCACCTCCCTGCCCAGGCTCTGCCTCCCCGTCCATCACAGCACTGGGTGCTCCAGCCCCCCAAACTGCCCAGTCACCCCGAGTCATCACTGGGGCACAGGAGGGTGGAAAGAGCCTTTGCTGCCATGAAGTAAGGGCTGAGAGCTGCTGGCCCAAGTTCTCGCGGACACGCCAGTGCCTCCTGCAGCTGTCCGAAAGGGAAGGCAGCACCACTCGCCCTCCTGGCTGCCTGGTGGCTGGCCGAGACGTGGCTGTGGGGCGTATTTTGTTCTGGAGGCGGTCAGCATAGTGTCTTTTTTCCTCTTGGAAAGAAAAACAGGCTCTTGTAGGTCATCCCCTGGCCTAGGAAGCCATTCAGACGGGTGCTAGTGACCGTATTGTTCCTGTGAAGTTTGGCTTGCGCGGAGGCTGTTTCCTATCCTGCGTGGATAATGCTGCCCTTGTGCGAGCGTATCTGGTGTTAAACCCTTCTGCTTTCTCCTGCCTCCCACCACAGGTCTCCTTGAGCATGGGCGGAACTGGTCGGCCATTGCCAGGATGGTGGGCTCCAAGACCGTGTCGCAGTGCAAAAACTTCTACTTCAACTACAAGAAGAGGCAGAACCTGGATGAGATCCTACAGCAGCACAAACTGAAAATGGTGAGCGCCCCGTCTCAGCCCGCACCAGGCACCGTAGATATTCCCTAGCGAGAGCTGCATGCTTCCTGCAGCCGAGGCAGGATTTTATCATCTCGGAGTGAAAGCTCTGGGGACTGGGGAGCGGGAAGTGGTGCAGGGAAGGGTTCTCCACCCATCCCTCCCCAGGAGGTCTGGAGGAGGGAGAGCTGCTGTGTGGGAGCTGCCTGGGTGTCTGGAGCGTGGCTGGTACACGGGGAGATAAGAAGCAGGAGGAGCGGGGCTGCAGTGCGTCGGCCAGGATGAGCTCAGTCCTGGCCGCACACATACCTCGATGCTGGCCAGGTTGTGCTGTTCCACCCCAGCAAGTGGAGATCCTGGCTCGGCCACAGGCTCTACCCCTGCAGGTACCACAGTTACCTTGTAAACTGCCCACTGGCCCCGAAGAAATTCAGGGGTTTAGGACAGCATGAGGAAAGGCTGGTCTCGACACAGATGTTGGTTGTCTTCAGGGCTGCGAGCAGATGCGCGCATCTCTCCGTGCCTCAGTTTCCCCATCAGAAGGGGCTAAAGCTGCTTCTTTCCTGGCACGTGGTGCAGGGTGTGAATGAAGTGGGGCTTGTTTGGTGTTCTGGACTGCTAAGAACAACTAAGGAATATAATTATTTCATTTGTAGAGTATCCTGGGGTTCCCAGTTTCTGGCTAATAAAATTCACATGGCTAAAACCCCAAGGGGTGCTTTGAAAATGCAAGGGACAATGTTCAATGCAGGAATCTCTCCAAGCAAGCTATTACAGCAAGAGTAGAAAGAAAGACAGGAAAACATTCAATGACTCACCCAGGAATTTAATATCCTAGTCAGTCTATAGGAATGAGAGACACAGAAGACATCGGCGATTCTTTTTTATTAATTCTCTATGCACAGAGACACTCCTGTGTTCCCATGTTTCAGCAAACTGTTTTTAGAAACAAAGCAAACAATATAAAGACCCCCAAACCGATAAAAAGACTGGAATGAAATGTGCATCAAGCCCTCTGAATATAAAATATTACGGTAGAAGGATATCATTTGTTCATTACTGGGGAGAATCTGAAATAAGATCATACAGTTTAGCTGGCAGTGGAGCCGGTGTATATTAATTTACTCTGCTTCCTAATGTTGCAGAAATTATATCACGGAAGTGTTTTTCTGCAGAACCACATTTTTCCCTGCATCCGTCCCTCCAAGGCAGCCACTAGACTTCTCCAGTCTAATTGCTCACTCTCACTTGCAGTTTATATCAGCATCATCATTTTAGTTTTTGAGCACTGGAGCCTATGGGATTCGGTTGTGGAGAAGAACAATGAACATTCAGCTGTTATTTATTGTGCTGTATTGTTTTGTGGCAACAGCAGATGCCAGAAAGCTGAATAAAATAAAAGAACAACTGAGATTAAATTGCCATAGACCTTCCTTCCTGACTCCTAAATATATTCCCGAGCAAACCCAGCCTCCAAATCTCACCCTGTAACCACTAGTCAGCTGTGACCTCTGCGGAGGAAGCACGTGGCGAGCAGCGTGGCATTGCCTAGGTTTGCCGTGACATCCCCAGATTGTTCCCTGACCTCCCCACCACCAGCTATCGCTGATTGTGTGCGGGGAAACGCAGTGGCTCTGCTTTTCTTCCTCATGCTTGATGAGAGCAAACTTAATTAGGAGATCTCATTAGTTTCCCAAATGGGGCTCATTAATATTGTAGCCTCTTCTTCCAGGTAGGTGTGACAGCAGGTTTCAGCAGCATGCAGGCAGCTCGGAGGAGCTGCAGGGACGGGCAGGCAGCAGTGACCGGTGTGGGATGGGAAGCGGAGCCTGGCAAGGTCCCTCTGTCCCCAAATGGTGGCACAGCGTAGTGTGGAGCAGCATGTCCCTATTCCCCATGCTGGGACAGTGCTGGGTGGCATGGGGCCGGGTGTTCTGGCAGTCCCTTGTCCCCTTGGGTGCCAAACCCTGGCTGGCCAGAGCCCAAGGAGCTGTGGGGTCGCAGGGACGCTCCCTCTGAGCATCTGGGGAGCATCCAGCGTTAGGAAGGAGAAGGGTTTGGGTTGCGACAGACAAGGTATCTGGCACGGTGACGCGCCTTTTCCACCTCTCTAGAGCCCGCATAGTCCGTGAAATCCCACATGCTGTGTTTGGGAGTTTAATTTGAAGACCCATCCTTTGACCGGAGAGGTTTTCCCCTGGGGAGAGAGCGCAGAGGGGCCGGGCAGCTGCGCACGGGCTGTGTCAGCACCCAGAGCCCCGTTTCCCCTCTCCCCTGAGATGCCTGGTGCTCACACTGCCCTTCTCCAGCCTGCTGGAGGAGAGGGATCCCACTGCGGTCCTGGCTCAGCGGGGCTGGGTGCCGCAGATCCTCACCTTCCTCCCTCTGCAAGCTCCCCCGTGGATCTGGGTGTCCCTGCCAGCTGGCTGCACCCTGGGCCAGGCAGCCTGTTGGGCAGGGTCAGGCCACCTTGAGGCTTCGCGTTATCAGCCCCGCTGTGTGTTTTGGCTTGATGTCATGCTGAGCGGCTCGGATGGGTCCCAGGCATCAGCGTCACTTATCCCTGACCTTCTGCATGCTGTGCTCTCTAATCTGGGCGTTAAGGAAAGCGGGACATGGGATACACGGTGTCCTCAGAGCTGCTCTTTTTGTTAGCGGTTGGAGACGAGGCGCTGCCTTCACTGGGACCTCTTTGCGGTGTGGTTGTCACTTTGGTCTAGTGGCTGCTGGGGCTTGTTCTGGCTTGTGGAGCAAAGATGGGTGAGTTATCCCCTGGGCTGCTCCTGGTGCTGGTCCTGGTCCTGCTTGGAGACCGAATCCTTTGGACCCCTCTGAGCATCATTTCTTCAGTTCCTTGCTTTTTGGGGTGGTGCTGGCTTTGCCCAGAGCTTCAGGAGGACATCCTGGTGGTCTTTTCTTCTGGAGGGTGAACAAATCTGCCTTGCCTTGGTGTGCAGAGCCTTGTTCTCGAGTTGGAGAACCCTCCTCACCGTGGTGGCAGAGGGTCCTGCCTGCAGTCCCGTCACTGCTGGCTGCTTGCACAGCAGAGCCCAGGAGTCACGCTGTGGTTAGACCTTGTCCTGATGCGGTCTCAGATAAGCATCATTGTGTCACACCAGTGTGGGACCGCCCGGGCCTGCTCTTAGGACAGGCTGAGGCTGCTGATGCTGACAGGAGGTGCCCGTAACGGTGGCTGCATGTCAGTAGTGGGGTTTGGAAGCTGTTTTGGCTGTTGCTGCCAAGTCAGGTGGTGGGTGCAAGGAGAGGCCAAATTTTGTCAGGATGGCTGCGCTGCCCACGAGGCAGAAGGCCAGAGAGATGTCATGCCTGGGGGCTGGTGGCATCTCCGTCTCCTCCTCCAGGACAGATGGTTCTGGTAGATTTGAGCAGCAGGAGGCAGTACCCACTGCCTGGGATGACAGGAGGGGGGGTGGGGGAGGAACTGCCCCTCTCTGCCAGGCTGGGAGTCAGCACGATGGGTCTGGCAGGGGACTGGGTACCCGAGCGGGCAGCACGGAGGAGCAGGCATGGAGTGACCCCTCCTGCAGGGTTTGGTGTCCTCGCTGTGCACAGCACATGTCCTCGGTGGGCTTGGTGGGGCAGAGTGCTCCTGTGGCACCGACTGCTGGGTGCTCCTGCAGAAATACCTGGTGGTGACAGGGAGAGAGCAGAGTCCCCATGGGCTGAGGGGGCACAAAAGAAGCATCAAAGTGCCCATAGCAGATGGTCCTGGCACCTTCCTGTGGCCTCACTGGTGATTGCCTGGATTGAGAGTGCGTTGTGCCGATGGGAGATGCCTGGTCCCAGGCAGAGACTCTTCCGTGTCCACCACAGTGATGGTTGGGATCCCATGTTGGCCATGGGGACCCTGTGGCTGCTCATGGAGGCAGAGCAGTAAGGGACCTCATTCCTTGGGTGCAGGACCTCATGAGGGGCTGGAGCTGTTGGCATTGTAAGAGGCGAGGTGGTGGCCTGAACGTCTCTCTAGGTGTAGCCAGGATCTGCTGCCTGCATTTCAAATCATTTTCCCTAAATACCGGCAGTGGGGACTGCTAGGAGGGGGACCCCTGGTGCCACCGGGGCAGCTCGCTGCTCCACTCCGCCAGCAGCTGCTGGCCCCCGGGCTCTGGCCAAGTAGGGTGCTGAGGCAGGGGCTGGTTCCCAGCTAATTCCCCGGTGAGGAGCCCGCTCCTGCCCGCGGCTGAGTCACAGACCCGTGAGTAAGAGGCAGAGAAGTCTTTGCCATAGTAACATTGGCGCTTCGTCACTGCGTTAGCGTGATGGGGAGCTGCTGCTTCAGACAGGAACGCTGCCGTGGCAGAGGTGTGAATGCTGGCAGTGCTGGGGCATCGCCACCGCTGCCGGGATGGGTGAGGGCACCGCAGAGCCCTGCCTGCCTCCCACCGCCTCACCGTGCCTTCACACAGCCCTTTGTCAAGTGCCTTTTTTCCCTGTCTCCTGCCCAGTTTGATAAAAATAGATTTTGAGCAAGCAGCGTTTCCAAGCAAAAAGCAGTTATATTTGTTTGTTTTATCTGGAAGTTTTTTAAAGGATTGAAAAGTTGGGAGGGGGGGTAAGGGGGAACCAGCTCTTCCCAGCACAGAGATCCAGCAGCAAAGTTAACGTTTCCACCACGACTTTATCTTTTCATCCATGTAAATAAACGTCCTACACACGTCATTCATGTGGGGTTTGCAAGGAGAGCCGGAGATGATGGGCCTGTTCCTACTGGTAATATTTACTCAAGCAACAAGAGCAGGAAACAATAGCAAAGCCGAGACTTTTCCTTCAGGTCGGTGGGAGGGAGCAGCTGTCTGTGCCCTCGTGGCTGCGGCACATGCCCCGGTGAGCGGGGACAGGGCAGACGGGGCACCAGGCAGCTCACCTTCAGGATGCTGTGGCACACGGAGTGTCCCCACTGCCCACTGGCAACGGCCTCCCCAGCACGGGAGTCAAAGTCCTTGGGCAGCACCTGCCATCTGTGGCGTCGGGGTCATTATCTGCCAGTGAGCGTCAGGTGGTGGCCACGCATGTTTGCGTAGCTGGAAATGCGCAGGGCAGACACGTCGCACGTGTGTAATGAGCGGGCATGGGACCACCAGGCTGCAGCCAGCCCTGCACTGGTGACTTGTGTGCGCGTGTCCCTTGGCCACATGGCTGTGCCACCCCTCCAGTGGAGGCTCGCTGCTGCCTGGGGCTGGAGCTCCGTGTGGAGCCAGGCTGGCCGTTGCATGGCGGTCAGAGTTTTGTGGCCAGGTGAGACCACACTGCTGGGCTTTCAGCAGGTGGGGCTGGTCCTAAGGGCTGATAATTCAGAGGGTTTACCCGGGGTGGGGGCCGTAGAGTGTTAGCATCCCTCTTGGCCCTTCAGGCAGGACCAGGGCTCTCTGCTCCCACGCAGCTCCCCTTCTTTCCTTCTCACCACCCTCTGTCTCTTCCCCAGGAGAAAGAAAGGAATGCCAAGAGGAAGAAGAAAAAAGGCACCGCCGTACAAAACGAAGAAGCCGCCTTCCCTCCTGCAGCTGAAGACGAGGAGATGGAGGTGTCTGGGACAAGCGGCAACGAGGAGGAGATGGCTGAGGAGGCGGAAGGTGAGGCGGGTGGGGGCTGCGCTGGGGGGATGCGCTCAGCTCTCCCGGCTTTGCTGCATGGTTGCGGCAGAGGCACTGCGCACAGCCACTCCGGGGCTGCAAACGCCAGCGCTCACAGGGGGTTGCGGCTGCCACCACAAAGCCACACCGAGGTGACGGTGTCCCGCAGCACACGGCACTCGTGGCATTTTGGATGCCTCTGGAGGAGCTCCCTGGATCACTGCCCTCCTCCCATGTCCATCTGGGGGGATGGTTATTTTGGGGAGCCCTTTGGTTTCTGATTTCCATCAGCGTGCTCTCCAAGAGCACCCAGCTTACCAGGACCTGGCATGCTTGTGGGCTCTTGTAAATCACATTCTATGGTGTTTTCCTCCAAAGGAGGGTCCCTGCGTGCTGAGCAGGGTTGGGTAGCCACCACCGTGGGCTCTCAAGGAGCTTATCACGGGTGCAGGGAGGGATAACCTGGCAAGGTTTGCACGTGCCCATCCCCATCCATCAGGGTGCTGCAGCTGCCGCCGCCCCAGGCAGTGAAGCTCCCCAAGGCCAGCACTACCAGCAAAGGCAGGGGAAGCCGTGCTCTCCCACCAGCCAGACCGATGGATCTTGGTGGGTCTCTTCCTCCTCCTTTCCCTTTTAAGGCAGTGTTTTCCTCCTTCCCAGCCATACCAAAGAAAGGAAACAACTTGAAAGTGACAATTTTCAGCTAGTTATCGCTTAGAAAGCACGGCAGTTTGGAGTTTGGAGAAAATGTGCGTAATTTTCCAACAATAGCCCCATTTGACTTCTGTCAAAGTAATTTAATAACTTAACCAGCACTCTGGCACCACACTGGTTTTTGGCCTTAGCGCCCCGGCTAATGGGACTCAAAATGGGAAATCTTTTCAAATCATCATTGCAAGTGACTCATTACGAGGCAGATTCCAGGTAAATCTTTGTGCGAGGTGATACGTGACTCAGAGGCACAAAGTAAAAGGTAGTTATTGCTCTTTGTAAGAGCGCCTGAGAGGAAACAATGTGGTTTTGAGATTAGAGACAGATCTCTTGACACGCTCCTGAGCCTTACGCTCCAAGCCTCATCTCTTGTTCTGCTGCTGGGGTGGGCTGCAGAGCTGAAGGAAGGTGTAAACAGAGCGGGGATGAAATGTCACGGGCACAGAAGTGCCAAGGTGGTGTTAGGCACGAGATGGGCTCTGGCACAAGGGTGGCATTTGGGGATGCTCAGGCAGTAGCTTGGAGTTGGGGAGCCATGTGGCTGGCCAGGGGCAGGAGGAAGGACTTGGTGGGGGTTTATGGTGTAGATCCACGGCTTCAGCATCTGGAGGGACCTCCAGGGACAAGCCTGAGTGGCGCGTCTTGGCGTGGCATTCAGAGTAGCACTGAGTGGCAGTTGGGGCAAGTTTGGCCAGATGTGCTGTAAAGCTCGTCCTTAGGTGGGTGGCGGGACACCTCACTGCTTGCTTGCAAGCAAGTAAAAGTTGGAGAAGGATGAATCTCCTGATGAGTGGGACATGTTTTGCGGCCGAGGAAGGGTGGATGTGCCCTGATGGGACACAGTCTCTCTGTGGCGCACATCTCGAAGTTAGCTTTACTGCTACGGCGAGAGGCAGGGCAAGGGATGCACGTGAGGAAGACTTCGGGCATGAGCATGAGAGCCCTGCCCGGCGGGGAGATGCTGAGATGGGACTGTGGAAGTGTCCTAGTGCTCCTGGCCCTGGCAGAGGTTTGGAGGGAACAATCCTCCCCCCAGCCATAGAAACAACCTCCCTGCAGCACCTTCATCTGCAGCGGCGCACGGACGCTTGCGCTTCAGCTCACTTGGAGCTGTTGGTGGCAGGTTTGAGAACGATCCTTCCCATGTAATAATTAACCTGTCCCGCCACACTGCCAGCACTTTGCTACTGCCAGCGCTTTGCTTTCGCTGACCCTGACCTCCTTTCTTCTGCCACTGGCGGCTTAAATAACAACAAACAGGCACAGTGGTTTGGGATGGTCTCCAGGTGCCCCGGGGGTGGCAGGAGCCAGGGACACAGGCTACGTAAGTCAGCGAGCAAGGTGCCAGCGAGGCGCTTGGTCCCAGGGGAGCAGAGCTGCTCCAGAGCCATGGGTGAGAGGGTGAGGAGGGAGCAGGTCCTGTCCTGCAAATCCAGCCAGCAGCCAGGGTTTTCCCTTAAAACCCAGCTTCCCAGTCGCTCGGGCTCCAGCCTTTTGGGTGTGTGGTTTTGTGTTTGGGTGGGGGTTAACAACAGTCGTCGTGCTGGGCAAGCAGAGAGGCCCCCAGAGCATCCCTTTGCTGGTAGGCTCAGGATCTGGGGATCCCGGTGCAGCTCTCCCAGCCCCAGGATCGTCTCCCCCTCAGAGGAACGAGGGCGTTCTCCTCCCAAGGGAGGGGGTGGAGGCAGTGATATGGGAAGCAAGAATCTCGGGCTGATCCTTATTTTTATTTCTTCCCTTTTCTCAGCTGCAGTAAATAACAGCTCCGACACTGAGAGCATTCCCTCACCGAGGCCCGAAGCCAAAGAAGGAGGCGAAAACGGGGCCAAGGCACCACCCGGGCCAGGAGGTGACTCCAGCGCAGAACCGGCAGTCAAGTGGGAAGAGGCTCCAACACCCCCCCGTTCCACCACTGACGCTCCCCCCGCTCCCCCCGCAAATCCCGCTCCTGCCGCCAGCCCTCCGCCGGAGGCAGCTCCCGAGCCGCCCAGCAGCGAGGAGAAGGGGCAGGAGGACCTGGTGGTGGACGTGGTGAAAACGGAGGAGCCGGAGGAGAAGGTGAGCGAAGAGCCCTGCAAGAGCGAGGTGAAGGAGGAGAGTGAAGACAGCCAGGAGAAGGACAAGGGGAATGACAAGAAGGCGGAAAGCGGCGTCAGCGGTGGAGGGACAGTGGGGACAGAGGGGACGCCCAAGGCTGAGAAGAAGGAGAGCCACAAAGGCAGTAAAGGCCCCGGGGTGAACCCCGACAGCGACTCCAGCGCGACCTGCAGCGCGGACGAGATGGACGAGCAGGATGCGGTGGACAAGAGCAGGTAGGAGTGGGGAGAGAGGTGGGCAAGCGCACGGCCCAAGGGCCGGACGAGTGTCTCCGTTGCATGCCACAGTGCCCATGTGCGCTTTGGTGAGCTCCTCCTTGGGAATATCACCACTTAGGCACTCCCCCAGGTGAAGGGACATGCCCCACCGTGTCCCCACGTGGCCATGACCCTTTGGCAGTTACTTGCCAAGGGGTTGTGACGCAGCGAGCAGTGCGATGTTGCAATGTGCAGGCGCTACTGGCAGTGGCCGCGGGCAGGTGTTGGGTGCAGAGCCACTGCGGTGGCTGGTGGCAGCCCATCTGGGTGACGCAATGGAGCAGGACTGTGGGGCTGTGCAGAGGTGCAGGCAGGTTTGCCAGCATCTAAGGTTGGGAAGGATTTCTGTCCAAGTCAGTGCTGGCAGGAGATAAGTTGCATCAGGGACATGTTCCCAGTGCAGAGAGGGGGCGAGGTGCTCCCTTGGCAGAGACGCTGCTTGGATCCGTAGGGGTGACTTACCCACCCTGGCTGTAAAGGGAGGATAATGGTGGGGGCTGTGCAAGCTTGTGGTGGCCATGCCACCAGGTCTTCACCTCAGCTGCTGAGATCCTGAGCCCTCCACCCACCCCTGGGGCCAGCAGCCAAGGGTGCCTCTGACCCTCATGGATGGTTCTTGGCACAGGGAGGGGAAACACTGGCCGCCCCCTTGGAGAACTGTCCTGCTCTCCTCCCAGCTTTTCCCACGGAGCGCTCCCCACCCAACAGCCTCACAAATGGGGAGAGGGTTTCCTGGTTTTTAAAGAGTATGTATGAATACATGCATCTTCGTAGCACTGATTTTTCTAATGGCACCTGCTCCTGGGCCAGGTGGAACTGCTGGGTCCACCCTGCCGTCACACACAGGGACAGCAGTCCCTCCCCACCTCAGAGCTGGGCTGGGACTGGAAGCTGGCATCCCACATCCAGCATCCTACATCCCACATCCATCCCATGGGCTTGCAGGGGGCAGTTTGGCAGTGAGACGGGTACTGAGCGGGCTGTGCGCAGGGCAGTGGATGGAGCTAGTTAAAAAAACAACCAAGCAAAGCAGCGGGATGAGGTGGTAAGGAGCTGCCATGCATCTCCACTGCTCCTGAGGGCCTCTGCACTTTGCCTGTGGTTGATGCAGGAGCCAGTGGGTGAGTGCTGCTTGTGCGGGAGCATCCTCCGCGCCACCCGGCCACCCTGGGGGTTCAGTCCCTCTGGCTGCCAAGCAGCTGGAAGCAGCGCTGACGATGGCGAGGGGTGGCGTAGATGCCGCTGGCCCCAGCCCCATGGCAGGGCTGAGGCCTCTTGGCTGCGGTGCTCCTCTCCGGCGGTGGACAGAGTCCAGCACCACCCCTCCCCACCCTCCCCTCCTTCCCAGACAGGAGAAAGCTTCCCAGCAAGGGAGAGTGAGGCCAGTGGGGCTGCACTCCTCAAGTTTAAGATTAACCCAACCGAAAACAGGACAGCAGTGGCTTGTACCAACTTCCCAGCACCAAAGGAGCAAGTCGTCTTGGGAATGACTTTTTCATCCCCAGCTCCTCGCTGAGTCAGCACCTATCTTGCTTGTCAAACAGTTACCAGCTTCTAGGAATACGAAACATTAAAGAGGCATCCCACAGCTCCCGGGCCACTCCTCTTCCCCGGTGTGGCGATGCAGCGTGGGTGACAGCAGAGCCTGCCAGCACAGGGAGGCTGCGGCTGATGCCAGTGCTGCCGCTGCCCAGCACGGGAGCCTCGCGAGCACCCACAGTGCTGGTCCCCAGCCAGCTCCGAGGTCTCAGCGCTGTTGTGCTCCGGCTGGGGACTCTGTGCCTGTCCCCACTGGAATTTTTCTCCTTCGCGTTTCCCACCGGTGGAGGGCTGCTCGCTCGCAGGCGGTTACTGCAGCCCCACTGCCGCAGCGTGACTCGCGATGAGCAGGACGAGGCTGCTGAGATGCCGCGTGAGCCACCCCGTCACCGCATCACCCGATGCTCGCCCGCCCACCCAGCGCCGGTGGGGCGTGGGTGCTCTTCCCTGCGCTTGTAAAAGCATCAAGCTGTCCATGGCATCTCCCGGAGGGTGGCTAGGGTGTCCCCGTGGTGAGAGGGAAGGGGAGCAGGGTTGGTGTGAGATGTCGGGGCAGCCTTTTTTGCGTCCTTCTGCAGTTCACACCAGCAAAGGCAAGTCCAGGATAAGGAGGCGGCAGCCTTAACTCATCAAAGCTGGAGAAGGCAGCTGATTGTCTGTGGTTCCATGCAGCATGTGCTGCAATAGCACTGCCAGTACTGCGGTTCAGCGGGAGGTCACGCCAGACAGGGATGCACGAGGTGAGGGCTGTGCTTGGGCCAGCGCTGCATTGATGCTGTGGCCCTGGCTTAGGGAAGCCCATTGGGGAAATCTGGTAGCCATCATCTTTTTACAGCCACTGTGTGTGCAAGGAATTGGATTTGACTGGGTCACGTGTCCGTGTGTTGGCTGTCTGGCAGTGAAACTGGTCCCCATCTCAGCAGGTTGGAGGAGTTTGGGAGTTTCATAGATGCGGTGTCCTGGTCACCCCAGAGCTTTGCGCCTGGGAGGGGACATTTCCACACCCCCGAGGCTCAGCCATGTGCGTGCCCACCCCTTCCTGCTCAAACCCTTTTCCCATCCCTCCCAACACCATCACCCCTGTTTAGGGACTGGTGGTTGGGTTGGGAGGTCCCAGGTTGGCAGCAGGTGGGTACGAGATGCTGAGGGTTGTTCATCCGGTGACTTCCAGAGCAAAGCACCCAACAGATCGCCCTGGGTCCGGTACAAGTTCTGCTGGGAGCGACATAATCAATTACACAATTTGCATATTGATGAATTTAATACTGACTCTAGCTTCCTAAGCATCAGGATCCTGGAGAGCTTTAAGGAAACCTGAGGATCTTAAGTGGGCTTAAAGGGACCATAAGGGTGCTTAAATGCATCTCCATGAGTGCCATGAGTACGCTGGGGGGCTGCTGGGGTGGCTGATCCATGTGTCTCAGCAGACTTTGGGGTGTTGCACCCTTCTGGGAGCGCTGTCCATGTTCCCAACGGCACAGCTCCACAACACCCACATGGCTCCACGGACAGACATCGTGATTATTCAGAGAGCAGCTCAGAATAATCCTGCCTGGTCTCCCCTGGGTGCCTAACCAGAGCACCCTGGTCCTGGTCTGGAGGTGGGTCCCTTTCCTCTCAGGTGCTGGGCACTGTGTGGAGCGAGGGCTGGGGCAGTCCCAGCACCAGGATGAGTTTATTCCCCGCACATGGCCCCGCCACACTTGTTTATTCAGCCAAGGGTGAGCATGGAATGACCTTGAAATTTATAGGCTGAAGAGAGCAGTGAAATAACAGCTAAAATAAACAAATCAAGCTGTAAAGCTTGAAAACTATGAACTGGCTTCAGCAAATGGGAGTCAGGAGGGAGAGAAAGCGGAGATGGCCTGGAGAGATGTGGCCCCCGGGGTCTCAGCACGAGCTCAGGCGCTGGACACACCATGGGCTTCACATGCCTCCATCCCCACCCTGTTATGGTGGCACCATGGAGGTGCCCACCTCGCACCATTGGCACAGGGGCTCGATGCGGCGGGCTGAGTGTCTGCCACGCAACTCAAAGAGCCAAGGGGAAGAGTAAGCGGCAAGGGTGCACCAAATCCAGCCTCATCTTTCCAGTGATCGAGTGTCCCAGCCGCGTGAACGGGTTGCTGGCCCAGGCTTTAGCACCTTGATAAAAGGCAGTTGTTGAAGGGAAGCACGAGGCTGATCCCCAGCACCAGGCAAGCACCATGTGTGAGCTCTGGAGAGTAGCAGGATGCACAAATGAAGTTGAACTGGTCACCCTGCTCTGTAATTCCCAGCTCCAGGCTCTGGTTTTCCCTTGGGTCTATTCTGGACATCAGCAGATTTCCTAGAAATTGTGTAGGGGATGAGGGAAAGAGGGCTCAAGAGCCTGTTGAGCCAGATGTAGTGGTCTTGTTTGAACTTGGAGCCCCATGGGGGTTGTCTTTGGAAAGCAGGATTTGAATCCCATCCTGCTCTCTGCCTCCCCTTGGCCTTTTCATCCCATGGCAGAGCTGCCCCGGTTGCTGGCTGGGCCCGGGTTGTGTTTGTTCCCCTCTGTGCCTGCCCTTGTAGACCAAAATGACTTGGGGACACGTACAGCCCACCAAGGTCAAAGCCAAGAGACCTCCCCAGTCAGTGGCTGCGGGTCCCCCATGCTGTGGGCAGCACTGCAGATCTTCCCGCTGCGCAGCCTCCTGTCGGACGAGCATCCTGATGGTGGATGCCGAGATCTTTGGAGCGCTGGTTGCCATCTAACCTGGTTTGGGGGCAGGGCAGCAGTTTGCAGGGCCAGGAGCCCAAGTGCACAATGTGTTCAAGAGCCCAGAATCCCAGCAGCGAGCAGGGGTCTGGCACGCTCCTCTCTGATGACGGGGATGTCCTCTAGGCTCAACAGCGTAAAACAGGGATGCAGGGTGCGGGGGAGCGATGGGACGTGGAGCTCGCCCCTGGCAGAGCCTGGCTGACGTGCGTGTTTTGCGTCCAGGTTGCTGTCCCCCCGGCCCAGCCTGCTCAACACCACCAGCGACGCCAGGCTGAACTCCTCGCCGCAGAAGCCGCTGGACCTGAAGCAGCTGAAGCAGCGCGCTGCTGCCATCCCTCCCATTGTGAGTACCCCAGCAGCGAGGGCCGGGGCCGGGAGCACGCTGACATGCGCCTCGTGCATGCTCTCCCCTCGGGCTGCATCCCCGGCATGGCGTGCATCGGGCTGCTGAGCGCTGCGCCCGGGGCGTGCGAGCCCCCCAGCAGGCAAGGTGCAGAGCATGGTCCCAGCCGCTGCAGCAGCTCTGCCAGCAGCGTTTGGATGTCCCTTGAGCTCTTTTATCAGAAAGTTGTGGGAGGTCTGGACAGAAAAAGCTTCTTGCTGCCACATGACTGCTGCCTCACATTGCTTTAAAAAGCAAGCATGCACTTTCCCATCCCTGCACTTCTCTCCATCTCGTGCGCTTGAGGGTTACTACCTAAGAAGGATTTATGCTTTTTCTCACCCACAAGCTCTGCTTGGTCCCCCTTTTTGGCTACCCAGTAGCTGTGTACTGAAAGAATGTGTTCTCTGAGGCTGGTGGCTCCTGGGCAGTAGCGCAGGGGAGGCAGGGGGGACATCCCTGCATTCAGGTTTCGAGTGCTCAGGGAGGACCCGTTCCTGATGCTTTTCCAGTTTCCCACGTTACAGCTCAAGATGTGGCTGCTGTAATGTAACTTCTGGCAAAAGCTACAAGCACTTAACTATAGATTAGAGGTTTTTAAACAAGGGATTTCTGAGGCTCTCCTATAGCATTACCAGCACGGAACTGAGACTCTTTGTTGTGGGCTTTTTCACTCTCCTGTGGCTGGTGAGCTTTGGAGCCCTGTTTGGGCTGATAAGACTCGTGGTAATAGCGTGGGGCAGGTGCTTCTTGTAACACCTTGAGGTCTCCAAATCTGTTATGGATATCAACAGCATGTGACCAGCATCCCCAATTCTTCTCCCTATGCAGATTTCCGAAGGTTTCTCGGAGGGGATACTGCAGAGTGGAAGCGTGAAGCCTCAGGTGCCTCCCCACGCCTTGGCCCTCTACCAGCAGCAGATCACGAAAGCCCACGAGTCTGCCCGGGAGGACGTGCCCCCGAGCAAGCTGTCGCAGTCCCAGCAGCAGCAGGCTGAGAAGGAGCAGCAGCAGCCAAGCAGCAGCCCCAGGGGAAAGAGCAGGAGCCCCGCTGTTGGTGACAAGGAAGGTAGGGGCTGTGCGCGTGTCGGTGCGTCCCCATCCCCACAGGAGTGCCCGTGTGTGCCGCTGTGTGCAGCCAGCAGCTTTCCTCCTCTGAGGTGAAAGCTCGCTTCGACCCTTGAAAGCTCTTTAATAGCATCTTGAAGCGGGACGAGAGAGGCATGGCTAATTTCCCATGTTCATTAGACAGTACATCATGTCTCATTGAGCCTACAGCAAACACCAGGCCACTGCCGAGCGCCGAGGAGGTGAAGATTGCCTTTATTAGCGTCTCTGCCATTCACTTGAGAGCAAAGGGGCCTGGAGGCATGCCAGGGCTCTGGGTACAATGGCTCTTTTCTACCTTGCTGGCTTTCTATAAAGAATGCTTTTAATGCTCAGCAGGGACCATTATTTCATTTAAAATCAATGCTAATACTGTGACTCGGAGTCCAAAGGTTCCTGTAAAGATTCCCAGTGCTTTCTCCCCGGAATAGCTCTGATGTGGTTTGGCTGCCTAATGAGCAATTCAGAGTTTCCCACCATAGAGCATCTGAAACATTATTAGCTTGAGCACCTGGGGATCAAGGTTAAGGAGAGACGAGAAGTCCTGATGACACCATCATCTAAATGTGTTTTTAATCTGAGCATCGGAGTCTGTTCCAGTTCAGAGTGTTTCCCTGCCCCTCGTAGCCAGCCTGCAGTCAGTTGCCTGTGAAGATGAGATGCTGTCACCAGTGGCACCATCAGAGGAGCTGGGTGGGTGGGATGTCCCCCAGTGCTGGATCCTGCACAGGGATGGGTGCAGCTGCAAAAATTACCTGCTTATGCATGGGGGGGGGAGGTGGATAAGACTACATTGACCAGGCAGATCTGCACTGGACCTGGGCTGTGATCTTTGCTGGAAAATCGCTGCGCTAATTCAGCGTCCGGCAGCCAGGATCTTAGCAGCCTGCTCTGCAGTGTCCAGGGCCAGGTATTTATTCTTCAAGCTGTCACGTCCCTCTGGACAGAACAATGTGCTTGCAAGAAGAGTTGGTTGCTGGCACTTGGCCGAAATTTTATTGAACAATAAACAGTGCCCTGAGTGCCTTGCACCTCCAGAATGTTTTGCATGCAAGCAAGGAAGGTGACTGCTCACCTTGAAAGAAAGGGGAGCTGCCCCCCATGAGTCATGGTGTTTCCACCTGTGGAGTCCCATCTCCAGCTGCTCCCGTCCTCATGTTTGCTGCCCAGCCGGAACAGCTCCCCTCCAGCTCTTCCCCCCCAGCAGGCAGGTGGGTGGGATCCCTTGCTGTGCTGGGATCCCTTGCTGTGCCAGGATCCCTTGCTGTGCTGTCATCCTGTGCAGATCTGGTCTTGTGCGGCTCAGCTTGCTGATGAGCTGGGTGGCACAGGCAGCGCTCAGACCAGGAGCTCTGCATCGCCGGTGTCCCGGTATGAGCTCCAGCTTCCTCCTGGCTGCAGGAGGATGAGGAGGTGAGGCAGGTATGTGTGTGTTAGGTACAAGGCGGGCTTTAGGGGTTGGAGATTAACTATGCCGTTCTGCAACGTGTTCGTACCGTTATTAAATGCAGGGTCCCTTACCCAGGTGGGTTTTTTATGGCTTTGTTCTCTGCAAAGCACTGATACGAAGCACTTTATTCTCTCCTCTCACACCTCTGTAGCGCTCTGAATCTTCCAGGTTAATGAAACTAATTACGCCTCCTTGTACCTCTGCAAACATCTCAGCAGGTCTTGGGCTCCAGCTGTGTGGCAGCCAAACCCTGCATAGCTGTGCATGCGCGCCGGGTACCACGCTGGGTCTGGGTTGCACGTGGACCTTAGGGAATCATAGGCTGCTCTTCTCTGTTCACGATGGGAAGGCATCTCCTATTTGAAAACTAGCAGGTTTGTGATGCGTCACCTTAAGGGGAGAAATCGAGTCCCCCAGAGTTGTGATTTCAGTATGGGTACGGACTGATGTAGCGGCTCAGTGCTGTCTCTGCATCTTGGAGCACGTCCTGGCTGTGGGTCAGGGGTTAGTGGGGAGATAGCCAGCTAGTCCTGGCAAACCTGTGTACGTCCCTTCCCTCCCCTGCTCTCCGAGGCATCCCGGTGAAGCAGCAGGCATCCAGGCTGCGGGCATGGTGCTGCCACACCACCTCTACACGGGCCTGGCGTTAAGTGAGCGACTCCAGCGCAGCCTGCGGAGCCCTCGGGAGCGCAGCCCTCTGCACCTCCTAGCAAGGGGCCAGCGCCCCCAGGGCAGGTAGTCCCGCTCCTCCCCTGCTCCGTAAGAGAGCTTGAACTCTTGCAGCTGCTCCAGAGATCCAACGTCCTTCTCACCGCTCTGGATCCACTTCAAAGCCAAGCCTTGCACGCATCCTGGCTGAGGCACTGGCTGCCTCGCAGCCGCTGGCTGGGGCCGTATCGGCTTGGAGGGCGGCCAGCCGAGCGGAGCCGGAGCCGTACCTTCCTGAGCGCTGCCCTCCCTTCCAAGAGGAGCTGCTAATCGCGGGGCTGGGCAGAGGCAGGCAGCCCTGCCTGCATCTCACTGACAGGCAGACGGATCCCTTTTCCCATTGCCGAGTCGCCGTCGGGCATATCTTCGGTTATCGCTCGGCAGTTTGAAAGCCAGCGGTATGTTTTGTGTTGATTTAGTTGTGTTTCATTTGGCCTTTGTAGGCGATGGGGAGCCAAGAGCATTAATTTGGATGACGGATCATATAAACTCTGACTCCTTCACTCCCATTCCAGGGGTTTGATAAACGGTAATAGGAACTCTCTCTTCCCCACGTAAGTGCTATTTTATCAAAAGCTGGCTGAGTTATAGCCACCCTCTAATGTGGGGGCAATTAGGAACTGGCTGCGTTTCACCAGCTGGGAGAGGCACACGGGGGAGGGGACGGCTCCCGCAGGCAGGGGCGGGGGACGGGGCTCCCCAAGAGCCATCCAGGGTGCACGTAGCTTTGACTGTCGGTGCCTTGGCGCTGGAGAGCATCTTCAGCCAGGACATCCCAGTGCCATTTGTCCCAGCGTGAGCAGAGCTGAGTGAGGCTGAGCTGAAGAGCAGAAAACCAGGGAGTGTGGACGTGCCAAGGACTCTCTGTCGCTCTGGAGGATGTGCCTGGATTCCCCCGTACTGGCAGGACAAAGAGATCCTCTCTGGGATCCAGCGTGGGAAGAGAAGAGGCTGCAGCCGAGGTCTGGCCCCAGCAGGCTGCAGAGGTGTGAGTGCCTGGACACCTCCATGCGCCAGTAATGGATTTCTTCTCTCACTGAAGGGGACAAGAATAATCTCCCAGCTTCGGAGCACACTGAGCATTAATAACGATAATGCAGTAAAGCCTCATTAAATTGGGCCTCTGATAATCTGCTTGCCCTATTATTAGGCTTAGCGGGATTCAGGCATCTATTTTTATCAAAAATTGATGGTTAAAGGCTGGGTTCCTTTGTGATTGCTATTGTTTACTGCCCAGTTTCTAATTTCTGGTCAGTGTGGACGTTACGCAGGTGGGTCTGGGGAAGAAGGGCAGTACAAAATTAAGTGTTTATCGATTACAAGCAAATCCTACCAATCCTGCCTCTAATCCATCCAGAAAAGGCTGTCTCATCCGTCTGCTCAGCAAAGCCTGAGGAGGATGCACTTGGGCTGGAGCTGGTGCAGATGAAGCCTCTCTTTTCCCTGGCACCCTGCAGAGCGTGGCAGGGCTCAGGCATCCCCAGCATGGCTCCTCCATAATTAAGTACTTCTTGGCCTCCCATCAACCTTTTTATAGCCAGGGTGAACCCAGCCTGGCATCCAGTGTACCCCAAGCCAGATAATTTTGGGAAGCTCTCCTGCCCCCAGCCCTGGTGCCTTGCAGAGGAGCAGCAAGCTGCCCAGCTCCCCGCAGAGGCATCTGGCTGTCCTGCAGAGCTTATCTTGATCTTCATTTGCCTTTGACAGTCTCATACAGCATGGGTGTCCCAGGTGTTTGGAGAACGTCGGCACATTATTCCCTTGCTGTCCAAGAAGCTGATGCTGTCATTTCTGGCTGCTTCCCGCAGCCTACAAATGGTGTATAGCCAGCAGCTGTCCTTTGAGAGTGGCGGAGCTTTCACATCACGATGTGATGTGGGGATGAGCGCGTTCCCGATGTGCTGCTGTGTGGTGGTCCCTCCCCCGGCACCCTGTGCTCAGCTACACAGCACAGACCATGTTGTCACCAGCAAGCTGGTGCCTGCTGGATGTCCCCCACACACCAGAGGGATGCCAGCATTGGTGCCTCTTGTCTTTAACCTCAGTGAAGGGTCAGGCAGGATCATCATTAATCCCCCCAGCCCTGCCGTGGTGGCTGGTGCGGAGCTGTGGGCACAGGCGGGAGGCGTCCAGGAGCAGTTTGCACGTAGCCAAGCCCTGATGAGGAGTGCTGCACACCGAGCGCCGTCTCTCTGAGTGGGGTGGGATGTCCGTGGGGGTCCCGACTGGCAGTGAGCGCCAGCAGAGTCCCCAGCCCAGACATCCGTCCTCCCTGCTGTGCTTTAAGCATCCGAGTGACATAAATGCTGTCAAATCCAGGCAGTGACACTGAGGCTTATTCTTTTTAGTTTGGCTGGAGAATTCAGCCCTCATCTCGTGGCCAGGTTGGACCCAACTGAAGCCACTTGCCATGCAGGGAGCTGGCTCGGGCATCCCTGCCCGTGCCCGCCAGGGCCGCTGGCGGGCGCGGGGCACTGAACGAGCTCGTTGCTTTCTGTTCCCTTGCAGAAAAGTCCGTGCATTTCTCGTCCATCGCAGAGGCTCAGAAGCTGAGCGCCGAGCCGACGGCCGCCTCGTGCTGGCCCCCCGTCCTGTCCTACTCCCGGGATGTGATAAAAACCTCTCCCCAGGCGGAGCCCCACTTGTTCCAGTATAACCCACCAGGCAAGTAAAAGCCACCAACTGCATGGCGTGTGCCCCCTGTCCTTAGCTGGGGCTGAGTGTCACACGTCATGCTCTTAAGTCAGTGCAGCTTTTTGGGGGGTAAGAGAAGAGGATTCAGCAGAAACCTGCTAACACCATGCTTTGGCCTGGCATGAAGCGGTCCGAGAGGGGCCAGGCTGGTCCGCCAGCTCTGGCCAGGGCAGCTGTAGGGACGTGGTTTGTCGCAGAACAGTGTGGGCACTCCCTGCGCCGCTGTCGTGCAAAGGCAGGCAGGGTTTGTCCCCCGCTGCGCTGTCCTGCTCCGGCTGGAGGGCAGACACGTCTGGCACAGCACGTCCTCTGGCTGCAGAGGGGACCAGGCAGTGATTTAAACTGTTCCAGTCCTTTCCAAAACAGTCGTGTGTCTTGGGTCCTGGTACAGGCTGACAGCCAGTCAGTTCACCACATCCAGCCCCTGCTCCCTCCCTTGCCCCTTTTCTTTCTGATGGCTGCAGCCACTGCTCTCCCTCCGTCTTGATAACACTTACGTTTTCTGCACAGGACACCCCATCCCGCTAAACCTGCATGAGAGCTCTCGCTCGGGGCTGCAGAGACTAGCGAGCATCTCCAACCCTCCTCCCCTCATCTCCTCCACCAAGCACCCCTCCGTGCTGGAGAGACCTGTCGGCTCCATTTCCCAGGTAGGGTGCTGGGTGTGAGCCGTGGAGATGCCACGCGAGGCACTGACGGCCACTCCTGACGGCTCCTCTTTGCTCTGCAGGGAATGCCCATCCAGCTCCACACGCCCTACAGCTCCGAGCATGCCAAGGTCCCCGTCGGCTCCATCACTATGGGCCTGCCACTGACCATGGATCCCAAGAAACTGGGTAAGGAATTGGGAGGCAAGTGATTTCTCACGTGCTCTAAGAGCAGGGGGGAGTGAGCTTGCAGGTGGCGTAGGGGAAAGGAGGAGCACAGGACACGGCAAGGGAGCGCAGAGAGACCTGCTAAGAGGATGAAAGGATTAGTCTGTCAGGAGGGCAGAGACACAGGGAGCTAAATTTGTGCAGGATAGGGAAGCAGCAACTCGGTCAGGGACACATCCCAGCCTATAAATACCCTCCGGCTAATACTGCGATTGAAGGAAGGAAATATATTGCCGCTCCCCGGGCCGGTAGGATAAAGAGTAAATGGCCTGAAGTGAACAAAGAAAGTGTTTAGTCTGCAGATTGGGAAGCATTTCTTAGTAGCAGGAGGGAATGGGTGAGGGACCAGGTCTGAGGGGGGAGGGATACGGGCACGATTTCCCACCGCGTGTGGGTGGTACAAACCAGCACTGGCGTTTTCAACACTAGCTCCCGTGCTGGCATGGGCAGCACCCAGCAGTGCCAGAGCAAAGGATCTTTGTGTGTCCAGCTGCCGGCCACGTCACCGGTGAAGCCCGTCCCGCAGCGGTGGGGACAGCAAAGGCGCCGGGGCAGTGCCACAGGGGCTGGCAGAGATGGGAGCCTCGAGCGGCCGAGGGCTGTGGCCCCCTGCCCTGCACCTGCGCTGATACGTGGTTAATGTTTTCCAGTGCCTTTTCCTGGAGTAAAGCAGGAACAACTTTCTCCTAGAAGCCAGGCCAGCCAGCCAGAAAGTCTGGTTCTGCAGCCATCCCAGGAGGGCTCCATCCTGCGGGGTGAGGCGCTGGGGGCTGCGGGAGGGGAGGGGTGCTGGCACTGCCCAGCCTGGCCGACGCCGTGCCACCTGCAGCTGCCTGATGACTGCAGGTTTGCTTGCTGGGGTTGTGCCCAGCCAGAGGGGGCTCCTCACCCCTTTTCTCCAGCATTGCCAGCAGGGTGGCAGATGGGTCTGTACAGTGTCCGAACGTTTCTAGCCAACTCCCCAAATCTGGCCCTTGGGCGTTGACTCTTGTGGAGATACGCGTTCAAGCAGCACCCAAAAATCTGTTGCTTAAGACAAAGCAAGACCTGTTTAAATACCATTAATATTTTTTTTCAGACTCTTCACTGTTGCTGCTGCATCTGGGCAGGGACCACATTTCATTTATATGTAGCCCTCCCGTGTTTATTTCCCTATTAGCTAGGCATGAAAAAACCAAATTCAAAGCTATTGCTTTTAGGTGCAAATTCTGGTTTGTGAAACCCCCCAAGTAAGGCAGTCAGGAGCTCGATGCGGTGGGCCTGCTCCCACCCAGGGCAGATACAAGCAAGTGAACTCAGACCACCTCAAGCTGTATCTCGCCGGAGATCTGCTCTGAGCACATCAGGAGAGGCTGAGACAAGCTGGGCTTTCTCCCTGGCCCCTAAATCTGCCTGGCCCCTCCACGAAGGCAGCAGGGAGCTGAAAGCATCAAAATACCCGTTTTTTTCCCTCCCAGCCCCATGCACATGGTGCTGGGTCCCTTGGGGGACAAGGTGGGAAGGGATGCGCAAGGCACAGGGTTTGATGCTGATGTCTCTTGGTGGGCTTCCCCTCCCGTACCTCAGCTTGCTAGAGATCGGGTCGAATCCTGCACTTAGTCTCAGCCCCACAGGAGGTTTTGTGCTGAAGAGCAAATCCAGCCCCCAACTCACTGCCTTTGTGTCCGACAGGTACTTCCCTCAGCTCTGCCTCAGGAGGGAGCATCACCAAGGGAACACCCACATCCAGACCCCCTCCGGAGTCGCCCATCACCTACCGAGGGTCCATCACACATGTAGGTCCCACGTCTCCAGTGGGTTTTGCTTCCTGGGTGCTGGCAGCTGCAGCTTGCGGTGGTGGATGTGGGGACCGGGGGATTGCGGGGTGCGCAGCATGGGGCTGAGCAGTGCGGGGCTGTGATGCTCCCATCCTGTGAAGCCCCTCAGGGAGGTGTGCAGCCAGAGCTTTGCAACCAGCCTCTCCTTGGGATGGCATGAGCCCTGTCCCGTGAGCTGAGCCTGCAGAAGAGCAGAGCTTGACAAGCAGCGATGCAAAGCCTTACAGCGTATCTAAACCCTGCTTTGCTTTTCGTAGCTGTCAGGAACAGAGGTGAAAGCAGCTTTAAATGGCTCTGGGAAAATAACCTTGCCAGTGCAAGAAAGTGGAGCAGAGAGGAGGAGATGGGCAGAGGGCCCCGGGCAGGCAGAGGAAAGGAGAAGGCTGTGAGGTGCATGTAAGATAGCGAGGGGTGCTGCCAGGGCTGAGCATGCTGTGCTGGGGGTCCTGCCCAAAGGCTCTCCTGAGCAGGAAGATACTTTGGCCTTAATCTCCACCATCCATCTTCGGAAGAGCAGCTGGCAAGCGGGCGATAGCTTTTTGCAGTGTGAGTTATTGCTCATCTGGTAACAGAGCAGGGAGCATTAAAAAAAATAGTAATATCTGTTTCCTGTGGGGATTTTATCTGGCCATCATTCAGATATTTAAAGCTACTCATGCCCAGATTTTTGCCTGCCTCCTTCAAGGGGGACAGCCGTGTTCCTTTTGGCCCTGGTGACCTAAACCTGAATCCTGGCCCAGAGCAAAGGCTTAATTTGCCTGGTGCCCCGCATCCAACAGCTGCCAGGAGCAGATGCTCGGGGACTGTAAAAAACCCATCAGAGCAAACACGTGCTGCACCCTCTCAGATGCCCTGCAGCAGCTGTGGCCAGCAGCGGTGGGCAAGAAGGCTCTTGAGCACCACGTGCCAGAGTTCGGGAGGTGGGCAGAGTTTGTTGAGACACTGTTTTGCATCCAGCTAATAAATCCATCTAGATTCCTTTCTTTGGCTTGGGATGAAGGTACCAAGCCCAGACACAAGGTGTTACCTGCCGCTCCTGCTGGCCTAGCAGCCTACATCCCTCTGCTCCCATCGGGGGAAGGAACCCCCAGTTCCAGCAGCAGCTCCTGGTACCGGAGCTGATACTTGATCTCGGATTAGTCATCCAGTTCACAGAAGGCAGATCTTGAATATATGTTCTCTGCTCTGAAGCCATCTGTTGTCACATGCTTTCAAATCCCCACTGAGCACGTCCGCGGAAGGAAGATGACTTACCTGGGGCTGGGAGAGCTGTTGCTGGGTGTACTGCGAGGGCAAGAGATCAGAGCGCTCAACCTGCGTGCTGGCATGTCCCGGCAGCTGTGGTGGGGTTTTGGGGACCGCTGGTGCTCAGAGGGCTTGGTACAGAGCAGGGGCATCTCCAGGCTGGCAGGGGGAAATAGCCTGCCCTGGCACAACCTGGAAGTGCCAGCAAAGCTGGCTGGGATGTCACTTCCCCAAGGCTTCTCCCAAGCATCCATCCTGGGGGCTGGTGGGGTTACGTGAGCAGGGTAGGCAGGTGTCAAATCAAGAGCTTCGCTCTGATAGCACCGATGGGGTGGGGGACCGTCACCCCACGGTGGCTGTTCCCAGTTGGCACCGACAGGTTGTGATGGCAGAGGGTTGTAAATTTACACCAGCAACCTCCTCCAGGACATCCAGCTCGGTGTTTGGAGGGGGATTCAGGGAGGGGCAGGTGGCTGTGAGCTCTGTCCATGTGTGCCTCCAGGGAGAGTGAGGTTTGAGTTCACACCGTTTGCGTCAGGAGCCCGCTGCTATTCCTGTTGGAGGGCGAACCAGCAGGTTTCGCTCCCTGACCTGCCCCAGGACCAGTCTCCCGTGCCGCCGGCCGCCGTGCACAGGCAGCTCTCCGAAGGTCCCGCTCACTGCCAGCAGATGTGCCCTGGGCGCGCAGGACATCTCCGTGGCTCCTGTACCCAGCTGGGGAAACAGGCTGCAGGCAAAAAGCTAATGCTCGAGCAGCCCTTTGCTGTCACCGGGGTGTCCCCAGGGGGACACCAGCCCTGTTCCCCCAGACCTGTGGGGTGGAAGCGAGCCAGGTAGCTTACTCTGAAACGCGCAGGGTGGGAGACTTGCTGCTTTGGGGGTCTGTGCTGTCCTCACCCCCCTGCCTCTTCCCAGCAGCCTCACACAGATCACGTAGCTTTTTACCGCTCCTCGTTATCGTCCTCATCAATAATTAAGCTGCAAGTCCCTCGCTGTTGGCTGCGCCAGGAAGCGGAGGCCGGGCGCGCTCTCCCTGTGCTCGGCCTTCCGCGGGGAACAGCCTGTCCCTGCGTGCACGCTGGCTTAATTGCTTGTGACACTGTTAAATATGGATCTTGGTGGCTTTCCAAGGGCACCCCGGCAGAAGTGCTGTACAAAGGAACCATTACCAGGATAATCGGAGAAGACAGCCCCAGCAGAGCAGAGAAGGCAAGAGAGGATGCCGTGCCCAAAGGACATGTCATCTATGAAGGGAAGAAAGGCCACGTGCTGTCCTACGAGGGTAAGTCGTAATCCTCTGCCTTTTTAGGACAGGCGCCGGGGGTTTGTGCTGCCGTGGCTGGGAGTCAGGAGCTATTTGGGGAAAGGCTGACGAAGTGCAACAGGCCAGCCTCGCGTCTTTGCTTCCAGCGTCGTTCCTCTCCCTTCCCACCCCGCCTGCCTGCAGCCTGGCTGGATTTCCCTCTGGCTCATGTGGGACATGACATGATGCTGCCTCGGAGGCGGCTTTGCTGGCAGCCAGGGGCGCGCTGGGGCCGGGGCCGTGGTCAGGGTCTCTGGTTTGGATGGTTGGGTGGAGCAGGGGAGAGGAGAGGAATCAGATGGGAAGGTGTTGCCTTCATCCCTAGCACCCTGTGCAGGATGGGACTGTCCAAAAACATTATGAGAGCATCCCCAGGCTCTCGGGCCAAGGTGGGATGCAACCTGCAAGACGGGGGCAAGTCAGGTGGTATGGCAGAACCGTTTATTCAGACATCAGACCCTCACCTGCAACGTCTTGGGCACTGTGCAGCTTTCCCAGCATGGGGCTGCCCTGCAGGAATCCTCCTGGGCCCCACAGCACCCTGCCTCAGGATCTCGTGAGCTTTGCTACAGCATCTGTAGCTCTTGGAGGGGCTGAAGCCATTCCCACGTCCCGCAAGGAGCCTGTCTGTGGGGTGCACTGGCCCGTGGCCAGATGCTGTCCCCCAGAGGCACTGAGGACCCCGAGGGACCTGCCCAGAGCCCTGTCTGGGGTGAGAAGCTTCCCCCAGCACAGTCGGTGTCACTTATTGGGGAGCAGGGCACGGCAAAGCAAACCCGGGCCGGTGGCTGCAGGAGAGCCTGACACTGGGCTGCACCCCAGGGGGCTCTGGAGAGACCCAAAAGCCACGTTGCAGCTCACAGCCCTGCTGCACCGTAACGTGCTTCCTTGGTAAATGCCGACGGTGCCTCGCTGCATGAGCATTGTCAGCAGGCAGTCGCCAGCTGCTCCTGCCTCCTCTGTGCCTGCTCGTCCCATCGCAGCACTGGCCATCAAAGCTGCTCTGCGGGTCCCCGTGGCTCCTGTTAAGAGATAAGCAGATGTTCCTCTCCAGTGAAGCTGGGAACAACTCTGTGCTTCCCTTTCACCGTGTGCTGTCGGGCATCTCTGGCACGGCGCCGGGCTCCTCCTCGCCTGCAGCTGGGGTTGGGAAGAGCTGAGTCCCCTTGGGGTGAAGCACTGGCGTGTGCTCTGGCATGCACGGGAACAGCCGTCCTCGTGTCACTTTTCTTCTCAGCTGAATTTGAAGGTGACTGAGGAGCAGATCCTAACTTCAGGCAGCTCAGCAGGTATCTCTGGTTGGCTGCTGTGCTGCCTGGGCCCTCTGCCTCCCTCCCGAAGGTGGCTGCATCCCTCCTGGAGCAGAGCATCCCTGGCAGCCCGGGTCCTGCGGTGGGTCCCGCAGGTAGAGGTGTCCAGCAGAAGTCCCTTTCCACTTGCCTCCAAGCACAGGCAGCTGGTTTCATTGCAGGCTGGTTGTTTCATCCAGGGCCGGAGGCAGAGGGTTCAAGTTGGGCCACGGGGGACAACTCACAAGCTTCGGCTGATGCCACCTGCATGTGTGCCCTGGGAGCGCAGGGACCCCTGGGGACAGGGCTGTGCACCCTGCCTCTCGCCTGCCAGCTGGAAACCAGCTCATCCCCTGCCTGCTCGCGCTCGCTGTCAACTCTTGCCCAGATAAAAAGTGTCACCGCGGAAGACTCGTGTCTGGGCGCCCTTTGGGACAGTTGGCAGGGCTCGGGCCAGGGAGGACGCAGGAAGCATTTCAGGACTTGTTTGTGCAAGAAGCTATTTTAATCTCCTCTGCCCAGGCTTGGCATCGAGTGAGGTTGATCTCAGAAACGGTGCAGGCGGGGAGAGATGGGGAAGGGTCCCGGCAGCAGGGGCTGCCCCTGCCCTGCGCTGGGGTCCTGCTCCAGCCAGCCAAGGGGGGCTACAGATCAGACTCTCGCCCATTGCACACACCGGTCGGTGTCAGCTCGAGTCTCCTCGGCTGCAGCCGGAGCCCATCACCCCTTGTCCTACCTCACCATGGACACAGATGAGGAATTAATTCATTCCTCTCCACAGCAGCCTTTTACATGCTTGGTAGCGTTTATCACATCCTGAGTGATCTCACGTGCTTCTGCAGCCCAGCCAGCCCTGCTGCCTCTCCTTCTCCCCGTACAGCCTGGCGGGGCTTCGCAGCCCGAAGTGGAAGAGTTAAAAAAAAAAAAAATTAAATAAGAAAACTGAAATTGTTGGTGATTATGAATTTTGGCAAGCAGAAAAAAAATTTGCAAATTCTTTAGTGTCATAAGGGTGCTTAAAATAAAAGGGCTGTAATGAGACGAGATCCTGTAGCGTGTGCGAGCTGAATTGTGCTAGATTGGTTATTCTCATTCTGCATATGATTGCTGATGGCTTCTGCACGGCAAGGGACGTGGGTTTGGAGTGATTTTCTTTCTGTTTAGTCTCTCTTCTCCCTCGCGCCCTCCCCCCACTTCCCAGTGGTACAAAGGGTGCCCAGGACCACGTCCCCTTCAGCAGAAGGGCTGCTGGCAGCAGATGTGCCTTGATGATAGGGTGCGGGCGCATCGCCCCGCGGCTGCTGCAAGGTGCTTGGCTGCTTCTGAATGTCACCCCCAGCTTTCCCCGATGAGTCTGAAGTGAGGACTCGGGGACAGATCCCCCTCTTGTTTCCCCACACACAGCCCCAAATGCTTTCTGGATCGAGTGGGTGCAGATTGCGGAAACTCATAGTAGGTGTGAAGTTGTAATAATCCCATTTTATTAATTACTGGGTTTGCTGAGGAGGACTTCTGTTCCCGATCGTCTGCAAGGGAATGAATGTTTTTAACTTGTCTTCCATTTTCTCTAACTGCATAACCACCTTCTCTGCCCACGAAGAGGAGGATCAGGGCACTGGCAGTCCCCGGCAGGGGCGGCCTGGCCAGGGCTGGATAGGGAGCTGCCTGCTGGATTCACAGCTCGCCACACATGATGGGTGCCCATCGCCCAGGGTGGGCGTGATGCTGCCTGGCACGGGCAGGGCTGTGCCGGGGGGGGGTGGAGAGGGGCTGGGGCTCAGGGCAGGGGGTCTGCTGTTGGTTTGCAGGAGAATTTGCTCCAGGTTCAGACAAGGAGGCGGTCGGTGGTCTCCTGTCTTACTAGTGCTCGCTCCCTCGGTCTTGGGTGGGACTTTCTGCCGTCTTCGTCTCTCCCAGTTCTTATGCACACTCACTGCTGTTCCAAAGGCATCATTCCCAGCTTCGTCTCTCCCCCCTTTTCCCTCATTTTCTCACCCAGGGAGTGTCTCGGCAAATGTTAAGGCTGGCCAAGATCCCAAACAGTAGGTGTCTAGCAAAAATCAAAACAAACAGGGGAAAAAAAAAAAAAAAATCCCCAGACCCACAGGGCCAAGTTCAGTGGAACCGCAGCTGCTCCCACCAGCACTGCGCTGGCTCCGGGCTGTCCCCCTGCCTACAGGATGGCCCCCACCGGGGAGGGAGGGAGTGGGACACGACGGGGCGGATGCTCCTACCCGAGCAGGAGGCACGGATCTGGTGGCTGAGGCAGGCAGGGAGGGGAGAAAACACCAGCTGAATTTCTTGGAAGCTAACTTCATGTGGTGTTACTGGCGTCGCGGAGTGGTGGCTGATGCTAGGATGGGATCTGACCTTCCAGCAACGCATGCAAAGAGAACACCCTCCCTTGGCTGGGGCTGACTTTCTGTGCTCCTGATGGTGCTTTTCGGTGTTCCCTTCCCCAGGTGGAGTTGCTGCTTCTCAGTGTTCCAAAGAGGACAGCAGGAGCTCAGGAGCTTCGCATGAGACCGCAGGAACCAAGCGGACCTATGATATGATGGAGGGGAGGATCAGCCGGGGCTTATCAGCCCGTGATACCTTATCTGCCAGCATTGAAGGTGGGTCTGGGCGAAGCCTTTCACCCATGCTGTGTTAGCAGTGACCCGCAGAGACCCCATCTTGTCTCTTCTACATGATGCTCCTTCCCATGCCCGTGTTTCAGCAGTGCTTAGCTGGTGCCCTGCAGCACGTCCCAACAGGACAGCATCTGAGCAGCGTGGGAAAACAAGGGATGCAGACTGGCCCCTTTGCCTTTGGTTTCTGCCCGCTACAAAAAAAAAAAAAAAAAAAAAAAAAAAGGGAAGCACGTTTTAAAAAAAGAGAACTCATGTAATTTAGAAATTTTTGGTGTTTTTCCTTGTTGTCCCAGGAATCCCTGGTAACATGGTCATGTGTTGTAAATGAACTCCTGTGTCACAACCCAGCTTTCTGCCTTGGATCTGTTCTAGGTCTCATGGGTCGAGCAATCCCTCCAGACCGACACAGTCCCCATAACCTAAAGGAGCAGCATCACATACGGGGCTCAATTACACAAGGTAAAGCCTGCAAGCAGAAGATGGCCATGGCCAGAGGTAACGCAGGGAAGTATCTCACCTGCATGGCCCCTTGTTCTTGTTGTCAGGCTAGGGCAGGAGGAAGCAAGGGTGGACACACTGAGGTCCCGCTGCTGCAGACCTCTGCGGCCTTGGCTGTGTGCTCAGAGAGATTTTCAGTCTTGCTCAGCTTCTACCAACCTAAGCTCTCAACAAAGTCAGGGGTAAAATTCTCAGTGACTCTCATGAGGGCAGGTTGAAGCTAGTGTGAAATGGGCCCAGAAAGTGGTGGTAGATGTGATGTGGTCCAGCTGCATTCATGGTGTAGCTGCTCATGTGCTGGGTTGGGTGCCAGTCCCCAAGTTACGTGCATTAACTAGAGATCCCTTCAACTGAGCATCCATGTGGGGCCTGGGAGTCCAGTGTCTGGCTGGGGAATCACCCTCTGCATCTGTCATCTGCTTGGGCATTGCAGGAATACCTCGGTCCTACGTGGAGGCCCATGAGGACTACCTCAGAAGAGAAGCCAAGCAGCTCAAGAGGGAAAACACTCCACCGAGGGACTTATCCGATGCCTACAAGGTCAGGTCTCACGAGGGCCTTACTCCTCTGAAAATGAAACCAGCCCACGAAGACCTGGTGGCCACGGTAAAAGAAGCAGGAAGATCAATCCATGAGATTCCCCGGGAGGAGCTGAGGCGGACACCTGACATCTCTCTGACGAGACCTCTGAAGGAAGGCTCCATCACGCAGGTGAGTAGGGGGCAAACAGCAGGTGAGATGGGTCTCACTTAGGCTGCTGTTCTTGCATGGACCCTGGGGACCATTCCCAAGGTAAACAGAGAGCAGAGAGGGCTTCATGTTGCACATACATCACTGGTCAGCACTGAGGCTCTGCTTGGGTAAAGGTGGCCCTTCCCCATACTTGGATGGGGTCCCTTCCAACCCAAACCATCCTGTGATCCTTCCCGGTGGATAGATACAAAACCCAGGGAAGGGAGGTCAGCACCCCCTGGCACGTTAAAAAGGTGATGCTCCATCCACAGGTGTACACGGAAGGAGCTGCGTTTGGCTCCTGTTCAAGGCCAGAGTCAATGTGGTGCCCTCGGCAGTTGTGACTCTGGGTGTACATAGTCTCGGTCTCCTCCCTTTACGGGCAAGTGTCAACCCAGCAAGGCCAATAGTTAGGAGGAAACGTGGCATGCTGTCTCCTGTTGGACTGCAAATATTTGGAGGGTTCCCATGGCACCTCGTAGTCCTACCTCATTTCAGATGTGTGTAGGAGAGAGGCGTGATGGGCACAGCCAGCCTTCGGCAGTGACTCATCATCATCTTGTTGGAGCACAACAAGACATGCAAGATGGGCCCTCCACCCTACCCCGTGCCGTGCAGAGCGATTATCTCTGCTTTGCCACTTGTCATTTGGCCACGTAAACTGGTGTGGTGACCCACTGAACAGGTCCCATTGAGACTTGGTGGGATGCAGCCACCGCATCCCCTTCTGGTCTGTGCCCCTTTGATGTCCCCTTTGCCCTCTGTCCCCAGGGTACCCCACTGAAGTACGACAGTGGCTCTTCCTCCTCGAGTACCAAAAAGCACGATGTGCGTTCCATCATCGGTAGTCCCGGCAGGACTTTTCACTCTGTGCACTCACTGGACATCATCCAGGACCCGAGGAATCTGGAGAGAGCTTATGAAGAAAGCCTGAAAAACAGGCCAAGCCCGGTGACAAACTCGGGTGGCTCCATCGCCAGAGGGGCTCCTGTGATTGTACCTGAGCCGGGCAAGCCCCACCAAAGTTCCCTCGCCTACGAGGACCACCAGGCAGGGCACAGCACGGCGTTTGGCAGCCACCTGCACAGAGGGTCTCCGGTCTCCACGCGGGAGTCCACGCCACGGCAGCACGAAGGTACTGGGCAAACCTTTTATTTGACACAAGGATTTTTAGCAAGCCAAGCGGGCAAAGTGTGCAGGAGGTGGCTGCTGACCCAACCTGCCTGAGTTGTTCCCAGCTGGTGCCCGTCAGACCCGTTCTCCGCGGCACCCCGTGCCCAGTCTTGCCCGCGGCTGACTCATGGCACTGGGGCGGCTGCCAGGGGTGGCTGGGGCTCAGCTGCCTTCCTGGGGGCGCTCACACGGTTACGGTGAGGGCACCCCACACCTGCACAGGGGTAACTGGAGGGAGGCTTGGAGCATGGCTGGTGAAGCTGGTGGTGTTTTGAAAGCGTCTCCTTGAGCCAGCACTGGCCCAGGGCACCCTCGTTGCTGCAGGCGGGCAGGACAGCGGCTCTTGGTGCACTGCAGGGGGATCGTCACACCCCCACCCACCTGGTGTGCGTTTGCCTACCCTGTGTGTTTATGCCTCACCCGTCACCGGGGCACCCGAGTGCCTCAGCTCCAGGAATATCTGATCCCTTCCAAGCCGGTGGATCCAGGCAGTGCAGCTGGTCTTTGGGATCTGCCATCTCGCAGCCTGTCTGCTTGCCCCAGGCAGGGGCTGCCTGTGCCCCCTGGCATCAGCCACCTCCTGCCCCCAGAGCCAGACCTGGGGCTTCCAGGGAGCAGGCACGGGGCTGGGCTGGGCTCAGCGATCTGGTGAGACGTGCTCAGGTCCAGGGCACAAAACCCCTCTTGCTTCATGGCATGTTTGCAGGCAGGATTGGCGCTGAAGCCAGTGCCTGAGACACCCTGCCCCATCAAGCCTGCTAGCTACGTGTGACTGCTTCGGGGCCTTCTGCACCTCCCGCCCGCAAATTCTTGTTCTGATCCAAGAGTCTTGTGATTTGGGGGCGTGCAGCACAAGACATCGCAGTCTGCTAAAAACCGAGGCCAGGATGTGCCTCCCTGGCGAGGAGTGGGAGACGGGGCTGTGCAGTGCGGAGCTCCGCCAAAAAGCCTCCCCCATTGCTTGCTGCCGCCTGCTCTCCGTGGTCGCTGTGTCCTGTTGCCGCAGCCTCTGCTGTCATCCCGGTTAGGTCAGTCCTTTGGGGGAAGCCTTCAGGCGTAGGCAGCTCCGAGACTGGCACGCATGGTGAGCGCAATGCAGGGCAGGCAGCACTTGGGCAGCCGGGAGGGATCCCAACGGAAAAATCGATGTTCTGCAGAACGCTAGCGGGAGGGTGGGTTTCCGCATGTGCAGAGCCCACAGGGTTTTGGGGTGCAGATGCTCAGCACGAGTCCCCATGGCAGGGGCTGCAGTCGGAAGGCAGCTGTCCTGTGTCACAGCCCCGGTTGTTTTCCAGGCAGCCAGGCTGGGGCTGGATCCACCGGCACACATGAGGGGGCTGTGCCTCACCCCCGAGCCAGCGCCGCGCAGCCTTGGGCGTGCAGCCTGGTGCAGGGGGTCTGGTCACGCTGCTTGCGGTGGCTCTGTGTCAGCCGCTGTCCCCAGCTGCCATTATGGACACAGGAGCTGGTGATGCTGGTCCCAGATTGGGTGGGAAGCACCATCGATGCCCAGTCTGGGAGAGCCAAGAAGAATCCCTGACAGGATCCAGCCTCCCCTCCATGCGCTGGGAAAGCTTACGGCTCCAGAGGGTGCTGGGTGCTCCAGCACTCTGGATTGTGTTTTGTCACCATTGCTGGGGGTTTTGGGGTCCCCAGCTCTGCCCAGCAGCAGTGACCTCCAGTGCCAAGGAGCACAGCAGCCAGGCTCCACCGCCATCTGCTTGTGTGGGGCAGGATGAACTCAAGAGACCACCCAGCATGGATGCGCTGGGCTGGGGAGATGGTTTGGGACCTGGATGCACCAGGGCTTGGCCCATCTTGGCCATGGTGGCGTAACAAGACATGGCAGTGCAGGGAGGAGGGGAAGTTCCCTCAAGTTCAGGATAGCTGCGAACCTCCCTGGGGGACATGCTTGGCTGCAGACATCCCTCGGGGACGTGGCTTGGCCACAGCACTCAGTCTCTGACTCATTTCCGTCTGCTCACGGCAGGGAGCATCACTGCCGGGAAGCCAGTGTCCCAGGACAGAAAGATGACCCCCACATCGAGAGAGCTCACCAACTCTAAGTCTCCGCATGCTCCTGTGGCTGACCACCACCACCCCATCTCCCCGTATGAGCACCTGCTCCGTGGCGTCAGCGGGGTTGACCTGTACCGGGGACACATCCCGCTGGCTTTCGATCCCACCGCCATCCCAAGGGGAATCCAACTGGACACAGGTACATTTGGTGGGGGCACCGCCTGTTGGGGATTGATTTTTAACTTGTTATGCTCCGAAAGCCTGAGGTCTCTGTGGAAGCCACTTCACGTCTCCATCCTTTTCTCTCCCAGCTACTGCTTACTACCTGCCAAGGCACCTGGCTCCGAGCCCCACGTACCCCCACCTCTACCCCCCGTACCTCATCCGGGGCTACCCGGACACAGCCGCAATGGAGAACCGACAGACCATCATCAACGACTACATCACGTCCCAGCAGATGCACCACAACGCCGCAGCCACGGCCATGGCGCAGCGGGCAGACATGCTGCGCGGCTTGTCACCCCGGGAGCCCTCCCTCGCCCTCAACTATGCAGCAGGTCCTCCCGGCACGCGCCGTCCAGCAGTTTGGGGGCATGTGGGGAGAAGGAGGCTGGGTCAGGCCGGCAGTGCCAGCTCCAGCGCTGGGGCCAAGGGCGAAGCCAGCAGCAAGATGTCACCCAGCAGCATAGGAACTTGGTCATCGGCGTGGAGGGCAGCTGGGAGGAATTTGATGCTCTTTTTGCCATCTTTAGTTCCTTGAGGCTCCTGACGTGTGGCTCTGGTTTTAGGTCATGGGAGCGCTTCCCAGCCTAGTCCTGCTGGCTTTTGGAGATTAAAACCCACTCCCAGAAGGATGTATGTGGCTTTCTGCAAAAGCAGGGCTTGCTGGGGAGTGCGGGGGTGTGGTGCTCTGCCCCTCCGCAGGCAGCAGCCCCTCGCTCAGCAGGGATAGGTCTCAACATTTTCCCTCCCCATTATTCCCAGCAGCAGGACACACTGTATTTGCCCACAGAAGGGTCCCCTCCCCAACAACCAGTGCCTGGGGGCCGTGTGTGTGCTGGCACTGGGCTGTGCCCCAGCAGCAAGACCAGCTGACCCTCCCCAGCATCACTCCCCACTCCAGCACGCCAAGCTGCAGCGGCTCAGCATCATCCTGACAGTCCTCTCGCTTCTCTCTCCAGGCATCATCGACCTGTCCCAAGTGCCACACCTGCCTGTCCTCGTGCCCCCTACCCCTGGCACCTCTGCCACCACCATGGACCGCATCACCTACATCCCCGGCCCCCCCCAGACCTTCAGCAGCCGGCACAGCAGCTCCCCGCTCTCCCCAGGTAAAGCTGCAGGTTGCTTTTCCCATGGGAAAGCGGTTGGGCAGGACCCTTAACAAATTCAGGGCCATGAGCAGGCGGGTGCAGGTGGGGGGAGCCCAAGTTCATTCTCACGGGCCCACCAGTCCTGCCTGTTGGGGGCTTCCTTGCTTTTCCCCCGCCTTCCCCAAAGTGGCTGCTAGCAAACAGCTTTGTGGAAGGTCGTACCCCAGAGACAGCGCCACGATGGCTATTCCGTCATTCCCCAGGCTGTGTCCCACTGGGTGCCCTTGGCTGGAGCTGTTCCTCCCCTGCCCTGCAGGCACAGCGATGTGAAGAGCAGGTGGTGCTCCTGGGGGAACTGCTGTGCCCGCAGCCCTCTAACCGCCTTTTGGTTGGGTTGCAGGAGGCCCCACACACATGACCAAACAGTCAGGATCGTCGGTGTCCGAGCGGGAGCGGGAACGGGAGAGGGAGCGTGAAAAATCCATCCTAGCATCCACCACGGTGGAGCACGCACCCATCTGGAGACCAGGTAGGCTGGGGAGGAGCCTGGCACCGCATCTTGGGGCCCATGCTGGGTGGCCGTAGGGTTGGGGCTACAAAAGGAGGAGCTGAAGAAGCTTTTCTGCGTGTTTTCCCCCAGGTACAGAGCAGTCGAGCAGCCGTTCATCCTCGCACTCTCACAGCCACCAGCACTCTCCCGTCTCGCCCCGCACCCACGAGACCATCCAGCAGCGCCCCAGCGTGCTCCACAACACGAGCATGAAGATCATCTCCTCAGAGACCCCCACCCCTTCCGTCCTGCGGTATGTCCCCCCGCCACGGTCCCTGCTGCGTGCCCAGACCCCTGCACCGGCACGGCCATGGCGGTTAATTAATGAGCATTGCATGGGAGACCTCTGAGATGGAGCAAGGGTTGTTTTGGCCCTCAGTCTTGGGGGGAGCAGGACTGGGGCTTACAGGGCAGTTGTGATGGGGACAGGTAGATTTTGGTGTCCAATTCCTTTGTTTTTGCTGGTGGCTTTTACTGCTACCAGGAAAGAAAGCAGGAGCATCCGTGTGCCCAAATGCAGGTCCTCCTCTTGCTGAAAGTTGCCTGGTGGTGGAGTTATGAAGGTCTCTGGGACCTGTCCGTGGGTTTTATTCCCTCCAGTCAACACGTCCAGGCCACGGCCAAACCCCCATGGCCAGTTACTTGGTGGAGGCTCCATCCAGCACGGGCCAGCCCCGCGCTCCGGAGCCCTGGGGTGACCTTGGACAGGCAGGGCTGAGCGCTGGGGCTCTGGTAACAGCACTCCCCTTTCTCCACCTGCTTCTCTCACCTTTGCCTCATTTTCATTTGCTTTCCAGATCTTCCTCCACCACTACCACATCACCAATCCGCTCGGCCGCCTTCCCCTCAGCCGCCACGCTGCGCTCCTCCATCGGCGCGGCAGATGGCTACACGCCCCCGATGGACCCGGCTGTCCTGCAGAAGGAGGTCTCGAGGGCACGGGAAGCCAAGGCGGAACGAGCCCAGGCTGACAACAACGTCTTCACCTCAAAGCTGTCCAGCGGGGCCAACCTCGAACAGTCACCGTCACCCATTAAAGCCATGGAGTCAAGACCTTTACCCGCCTCCGGACCTGGTGCTTCCCATCACTATAGCAGAGGGCAGGGGAAGAGCCAGCAGCACCATCACGCTCTGGAGCAGCCGCACGCAGCCTCGGGCCCCGAGCAGCACAGCAGAGAGAAGAGTCAAAGTAAACCCTTTCCGATGCAGGAGCAGGAGCTCCGAGCACTCGGTAAGACCACTGCAACAGCGGCCAGCCTCATAGATGTGGTTATCATGCGCCACACGTCTCGCGATACGGGGCAGCGAGAGAGAGGGGCACTGAGTAACAACGCTGCTGGTGATGGCAAGAAATTGGAGGGGAGAGGTGACAGAGCTGTGGCCTGAAACCCATTATTTTTTTTCATTATTCTTTTCAGTTGCATGTTTTGGCTATTGGCTTTATCAACTCCCTGAGTGTGTTTGTCCCTCTTCTTCCTGGTTATTGTATTATTCCGGACTTTTTTATTTGTATGTGTTTTAAGGATCTTCCCTTCTTCTACCCTCTTTTAGTTTTTCCCATTGCCAAGTCGTGTTTTGCAGATGGCTTTCCTGGTATTGCTTTTTACAGACAACAGCAATTTGCCAATTCTGATTTCCCCATCCTTAGAAATTCCCAGGCAGCCTGTAAGGAACAGTTGTGGGTAATAAATCCAACAAGTGAAGCAGAGACCCAGGAGTGTGAGTGGGCCAGGGCTGGTGGCCATCAGACAGGCACTGCCCCGCTCATGGTTGTACCCCTGAGCGTGCAGGATCTCGGGGGGCTTTGCGGGCTGCTGCAAAAGATGGGGTCCCTTCACTTGGGGTGTCCTCACTCGGGGTTCTGGTGTGGGATGCTGCACAGTGTGGGCACGGCTGCCCAGCAATCCCTCAGCCCAGCTGGCCTCAGTAGCCATTTCCAGAGCAGACCACAGGAACCACCTAACAGCGGTCTGGTGCAGGACACAAGTGCCAGGATAAGCTTCTCCAGAAGAAAGTGCAGCAAGGGGGCTGGATTCAAGGTCTGGGTCGTTCTTGATGGGACCAGCCTTCCCCCAGAGCATTCATCCAGGTCCCACTAGCATGCAGAAGCAACAGGCGGCCCCTGGGGATTTGATGGGACCCCATCTTCACATTGAAGCATCTGCCTTAGCTGTGGGCACTGGGGGTTGCTGCCAGCTTGCCTTCCTGTAACCCAGGGGTGGAAGGGCCACGGCAGCGTGGCTGGGAGGAGAGCTGTTCTCAGCGGCACATGGTGACCCACCCGTCCCACCCCACTCGGTCATGTCTGTTCCCGGCCCCTTCTAGCAGCATCCTCCAAGGCCAAGGACGTGCCTCCAGCTGTGACGTGCTGCCTGGCCGGGCTTTTCCTCTGCCCTTTCTCCCTGGCACCGGGGTTTCGCTCCAGCTGAGTGGTGTCATGCCGCGGAGGAGCGGGGCAGCTTTTCTACAGCCAGGAGCTTACAGAAAGGAGCTGGTGTTCCTCAGAACTTCAGTTGCTTTGGGATCTTTCCAGAGCAGAATACTTCATCTTGGGTGGATCCGAAGCGTGATGCCGTGCATGGGGTGATGGGGGATGCTGCATCCCCCTCCCTGGTGCAGGGAGGTTCTCTGGGGGGGTCCTTCCCTCCCCATGCCCCAGGTACATGCGAGGTCAGCGTGTCCGTGCCTGGGCACTGGGGACCGTCTGGCGGTGCTGTGGGTCACAGGCTGGATTTGCCTGCAGTGGGCGGTTTCTAGGAATAGGAGTTGAGCGTGAGGAGGGGAAAGGTCTGTGGAGGCAGAAGTTGTGAGCGTTGCCAAACGGGCTCAGCTGGTGAGAGGCAGCGTGTGCCTCCTCCAGCGCCCTGCCGTCCTCCACCCTTTGGAAGCAGAACCTGCCTGTGCCTCAGTTTCCCCTCTCTGTTGAAAGGTGGTGGTGGTCCTTCGTTCCAGCTCTGCCGGTTTTGATGCAGGTTGAGTCTGTGCAAAGGTCTGAAAAGGCAGAGTGTGGTCGAGAAGCCTTTTCACCCCTGCGGAGTGCAAGCCTGCTGTCTCCAGAGCAGGACCTGGAGTCCACAGGGTCTCGCACCCAGTTTCCAAGCCCCTGCTCTTGGCCATGCTGGGCTTGGGGCTTTTCTTTGTAAAACACTTGGAGACCTCTTGTGCAGCCATCCCCACCTCTGCAGAGCGTTGCTTTCCCTCCTGGTGTAGCAGGTTTTATTATTTTTCTGTTTCAGTAGGTGGGAGAAAGGGGGGGAACAAGTTGTGACCCCACAGGGGTTGAGTTTGGTTCCTGACTCTCGTGCTGTCACCATGAGCTGCTGAGCGTCCAGCTGTGTGGGACTGCGGTCGCCCCTTTGCTGCAGCCAGCCCCACAGCTGGACATCAGAGGTGGCTCCGGGGGTCCCCGCAATGTGACCTGCCAGGTCTTCCCTCGTCTCTTTTCTCCCCCCTTCACTGAACACATAGCTCTACCCACAAGCAGCAGTCACCACAACACTAGGGAAAAGGCAAGTGTGCTCCTGGGTTTAACTCCCTTCTCCCATTTCCCCAGGCTTTCATGGAGGGTACAGCCCTGAGCGGATGGAAGCGGTGAGTCCCGTGAGCTCACCCAACCTGTCCCACGAGAAAGGGGCCAAGCTGCTGCAGGATGCGGAGAAGGGGCACGGGGAGCATGACCTGAGGCAGAAACAGCAAGGTGAGGGCAGGGGTCAGCAGTGCCAGCGCTGCGGGAGAGCCCCAGGCTGGCTTGGGGAGCGGGGGGCTTTGTCAGCCAGCCCTTGCTTGCCATGCCCCAGTGCCACGTCAGGTGGGGTTGAAGGAGGGGGACACAGACATCATCTCATGGCTGCTCTCTTTTTTTTTTTTTTTTTTATTTTGTGCCCCCCCAGGCTCCTTGAAGGCCTCAGCTCCTGACACAGCCCACCTGCAGCACC
Source organism: Falco naumanni (assembly GCF_017639655.2). NCBI lineage: Eukaryota > Metazoa > Chordata > Aves > Falconiformes > Falconidae > Falco > Falco naumanni. Next base: position 96,810,031 of record NC_054054.1, on the reverse strand, counting down.
TCCGGCAGCCCGACGGCCCCCAGCCCCAGTGTCAGCCTCTGCAGTCCAGCCAGAGCATCAAGGGCATGAACCAGCGGGTGGTCACGCTGGCCCAGCATATCAGTGTAATTAACCTCATTCTTGCCTTCCCGCTGGGGCTCTAGGGAGGAGGGAAGAGCTGATGTGAGACATATCTGGCGGGGAGGGTCTGGGAGTGATGCTACAGACCTCAGCACCTCTGTTTGAGGGCTGGAGAGAGCAGGGTGCATCACGTGTGTTCAACCCGGGTGCTGGCGTCCCCAGCAAGCCCATCACGAGACCTGCCGCAGGCAGGAGGCAGACGTTACATCCCTGCAGGGACAAACCAGCCTAATTCCCTCCTCCTTGCCCTGTCTTAATTGTGCCCAGCAAAGCAAGAGGTAGAAACCAGCTCTATTTCTGACTCAGGGGTTTCTTCTTCTAGGAGGTCATCACGCAGGACTACACGCGCCATCACCCACAGCAGCTCAACTCCCACATCCAGACTCCGGTGTACTCCTTCCCGGGAGCCGCGTGCCCCGTGCTGGACCTGCGCCGCACGCCCAGCAAGGCGTACCTGCAGCAGCAGGAGCACGCTGCGGCCTCCAGGATCTCCCCGCAGAACGAAGGTGGCAAAAGGTGAGGTCAGAGAGTCCAACCAAAGCTGGTGGCAATGGGTTTCTGCCCAGCTGCTGTGCCAGTCTGGGTTCAGATGGACCAGGGCTACCCAGGGTGAGGAGCTGGGTGGGTGCCCTTGGCTGCCTGGCACCCCGCCGAGGGGGTGCATAGGGCAGGCTGGCACTTGGCATTGCTGCATTTATGCTCCGCAGCTTGGGGCTTGCGTAGTTTGCTTGCTTACACAGCCCAGAGTGTGAAACTGCTTTCCGATCTGGGCATTCTTCCCTTGTGGGGATGCCTCTGGCCACCGGCATGGTCCTAGAGATGCTCTTTGGAACCCTTAAGAGTCCGTACATGATCCCCTTCCCAATCTGGCGGGTGTCACAGAATAGTTTCCTGGGAAGGGACCTCTTGAGATCATCCAACCCAACACCTTACTCTCAAGCGGGGTCAGCTGGAGCAGGTTGTCCCAGGTCATGCCCGTATCTCCACTGATGGAGATTTCAACACCTCTCTGGCCAGCCTGTACCAGTGTTTGAGCACCCTCACAGTAAAGAAGTGGGTTGGGATGGAATTTCACGTGTTCTGGTTTGTGCCCGTTGCCTCTTGTCCTGTCACTGTCCTCAGTCTGTGGTAGGTCATGGCCCAGTGACTTTTCAGACCACAAATGGTTCCAAAAAGCCCAAAACAACGCATTTTCCATTGGTCCAAAGTTAATTTTATCTTTGCCTTTCTTAGTGAATCAGAAGCTTGTTAGACACATGCCCTGTCAACTGCAACCATCCATCTCACGCACCATCTGTATTTCTTTTAAAGTCACTTTCAGATCCTTGCGCTGATATCAGCGCAAGGCAGGTCTGAGTGCTGTTGTACGGAATTAAAAAATGGGAAATGTGAGAACGGGGTCTGTCCTCCCACCCAAACACCAGCAGAGACCCAGCTGCATCCAGAAAAGAGGAGTGTTTCCACACTGGTGGCTCCTTGTCATAAATGGGATTATTCTTCCCAGCTCTGCCTAGTCCTAGAGTTGGCTTTATGACATTAGGGGAGAGAGCCCAGCCCTGGCCACCCAGCGATGAAAAAAACTGCAGGGGGTTGGGGGAGAAGAGAAACCACAGAAAGAACAAAGACGTAAATTCCCAGAACTCGCCATGAGGAATTCCTCATGGACTCGAGCCTGACCGTCTCCCAGGCACTGGGGGACTGTGTCGGTCCTCCCTGGGCTGCCCCAGTGCCCAAGTCATCTCCTGCCACCAGCGAGACCCTGTGTGGTCCCAGACGAGGTGGGCAGGAGGTGGCCGGTGCTGCTGCCCTCCACTGCCTTCACAAATAGGATGGAGAATCAAAAGCCTGGTCCCCAAAGGGTTAACGTTGCAGCCTTCCACAAGGGATGTCTCCCTGCCAGCCCGGGACACTTCGACTGAGCCTGCAAGTCCCAGGACTGGTCCTGCCAGCCCTGCTTGGGGCAGCTGCTGGCTGGCCCACCGCCTGGCAATGTGGGCCACCACTGGGCTCGGTCCTGCTCCGCACGCCTGCAGTGCAGGCAAATGCCCAAAGCTGTGCTCTTCCCCCCCGGCCTGCGTTAAAATGCTCCGTAAGCCCGCAGGGGGTGGAGGGTTTGGCTTTTTTCCCTGATGTAGGAAAAGCTATTTCAGTCCTTCTCCCCCTCCCGACCCCAAGCTGTGCAGAGACAGAGGACGTTGCAATAAACCGATTGCATCTCTCCATCACTTGCATCTCTCCATCGCCTGCATCTCTCCATCGCTCTGCAGGTCCCCGGAGCAGAGCAAAGGCTCGGCCGGGTCAGACAACTGTATCGAGCCGGTGTCTCCACCAGACGGCGTGGGAGAATCGGATCACGCCAAGAGCGCCACGTACCCGATCCTGTACCGCGAGGGCGAGCAGATAGACCAGAGGTACCCAAGGAAGGGGATGGTGGGGACAGCCTGGGGATGTTCCCCCTGGCCCCACGCTCACCCCGGCCCCGGCTGCTTTTCTTGCAGCCGAAAGCAATGTCACATCCCGGGTCACTCTCTGTTTGTAGGGGCTTGTCAGCGCCATGTGGTGCGTGTCCGGTAGGGAATAGGGGGAAAGGCTGGAGATCCCAAATATCTCGGGAGCCCTCAGGCTGATTCTGAAAAGTTAGGCTAAGGGAAGGGTCTCTCTAGGTAGGACTTTGTGAACTGGACACTGCAGAAGTTTCCAATGGTCTTTTGCTTTGCAGGATGGGGTCCAAGTCCCCGGGAAACAACACTCAGCCTCCAGCTTTCTTCAGCAAGCTGACTGAGAGCAACTCTGCCATGGTGAAGTCCAAGAAACAGGAGATTATCAAGAAGCTCAGCACAACCAACAAAAATGAGACGGAGTACAGTAAGGACGTGTGGGGTGGCGAATGCAGGCACCAGGGAGGGGGGAAAAAGCTTCGAGGAACATGAAGCAAAGGAGGTTTGGGAATAGGTGCTGCTGTGTGATGGGCTGGGAGCTCCCAGCCAGCTCTCTCTGCATCGTGCCATGGTTTTTTTGGGAAATGCGAGGTCTTAAAGCTTCCTGGGATGAGCTGTGCTGGTGCCAGCAGTGGCTGCGTGCAGCAGGGGAGGCAAAGGGAGGCTTCCCAGCCCCATGTCTCCTTGCTCTGGGGCTGTCAATCCCATCCACTCCAGATAACCTCAACAGGAAGGAAATAATGAGCTGAGCATGGAGGAGACCTAAGAGCAATTGATATTTTAATGAATGGCCAGCCAAGCTGAATCCTCTCTCCTTGAGATGCATCTCCCCCCGACATTACTTTAAGCCCTACATCAATATTGGTATAGCTCTGTAAAACTAACCAGGCTGGCTTATATTAGAAATTCAGCCCATTCATTCATTAACCGCTAATAGAGTAGATAGGATCATAATTTAATTTAGCCCAGCATTATACAGTCAATAGTAATTCAATTTGAATCCATCTTACAACAGCTGCATCGGATAAGAGGGACCAAGCTGTCTCGTCTCCTGGATGATGTTACCATGAACCAACAGTATTGTTATGCCCCTTTGGGGACATGTGCCTGAACCCCGTGACCTTCCACACTTTCCCTTATCAAGGGAAAATATATAGAAATAGGAAACGCCTCTTATTTGATGAGGATTTCTGTTATTCTAAGGAAAGCGATATCCAAGTCAAACAGCTCAGCTAAAAGGGAAAATATTGATTTAACATTTCTTCTCCTCCTCCTCTCCCTCCCCACTGCCCAGCCTCACTCCCTGGATGTGGGGATTTGAGCCTTTGGAAATCCCGTAGGCAGGAGGGAGAGTTTGGCTGCATGGGGGGCTGGAGGGAGGGGGGTCAGCACCAAGCACGAAGCCATGAAGCTGTCGCCCTGGCTCTCAGGGCTCTGCTTTCCTGCCCTTTCCCAGCCACCAAGACGTGCCCACTGCGGGTCACCCAATGGCACCCAATTCCTGGTGCCCACCAGCACCCGCCGGCCCACGCCGGTGTCCAGGGGAGGTGGGCTGCTCTCAGGCCGGGTGCCATGACGGGGACAGCGGGATGCGGTCGTGGCTGGCACGGCAGGTCCCTCCCCCGGCCAGCCTGCATACGCTGCTCTCCGTACTGAAGAGCTTCTTTGTTTTCCTCCAGATGTTGGGCAGCCTGGGACAGAGATTTTCAATATGCCGGCGATTACCGGAGCAGGTAACTCTCCCACACACCTGTCCCGTACCTCATTCCCTGCAGGGCTTCCAGCCACGGAGAGCAGGAGACTCGGTAAATTTAAGCATCTCCTTTTTTCCTGGCGTAAGAGCTGCTGGGAGGCTGGAGCCTCGGGATGCACCGTAACTCCCTGCTGCCGAGTTGGAGACGGGGCGGTAATTCCTCGGGAAGCGTGGCAGGGTTTGAGGAGAGGGTGAAAGTCAAGAAGGGGTTGGCGCTCTGATGCCAGCAGAGGGTTAAACTGTGGCAAGGAGGACCTCACGCTGGGGAAGGAGCACCCCACTCTCTGGGGAGGGAGCACCCCACGCTCGGTCGGAGCCGGTGATTGGCCGTGGGTGGCTCGGGGGGCAGCGGCAAGGGGTGGGCAGACAGCAGGAGCTGGTTGCCAAAGCAAACTGGGATGAGAGCGGCACCCTACAGCCCGGCACTGTGGGTGCTGGGCAGGCTGGCGGGGGCTGAGCACCCAGAGGATGCGTTATCTGGGAGATGGAGGGGTGCTGAGCCCCAGGGGTGCTGGCAGCGCGCTCAGACCTCCAGGTGCTTCAAGCCTGGGTCAACTCGGGTTGCTGAGGAGCTGGGGGGAGCGCTGACCCGGTGGCTTGGCACGGTGCCACTGGTGCCCTATGGAAGGACTTCGCGGGCAGGACCGCTGCAGTGTGGAGCGGGGAGCTGCCGCGGGTAGGGGTGTCGGGGTGACAGCCCGCTTCTGGGGGAGCCCTCTGGGTTGGTGGTATCTGAGTGCTGCTGCCGGCAGCTGTGGTGGGCTTCAGCGAGTCCCCAGCCCTAACCAGCATTAACCTGCCAGCCTGCCTAACTGGGGGCTTGCTGGCTAACAGCCAGGGTTGGACCCCAGCCCCCAGATTGCCCCCCTGCTCTCAGGGTGAAAGGGCGCCGGGAAGGGCTCAGGATGGTCCCCAGGCACCCATGGGGATGTACGTGCCGTGCTGAGCCCAAGGACGACCACACAGGAGCTGAAATGCCAGTTTAGGAGCTTCCCCAGGGGCACTGCCCCCTCCCCAGCTCTGCTGGGCCCGTGGCTTTCAGCCCAGCTGGGAAATGAGGGGAGGGAGCAGCTTAGGGGAGGGATTTTGGCCAGGAGGGGTGGGAAGCAGCCCCAGGGGGCCGGTGGCTGCCGTGGGCTTCCCTGCACAGGACAGAGACCACAGAGACCAGCCCGAGGGAGAGAGGCCCCGTGAAGGCTGTGGGGCTGTTGCCACCGGCCGCAGCAATGCCCAGGTGGGCTCACGAACGAATGACATGAACCCCCATCGAGGAGTACTAATTGATACTTAAATGATTAAGCATTAATGCTCTCCGACAGCAGCAATGCCTTCAGGTTGTTAGTTTTCAGTAGGAGGAGCGGCAGTTTTCCTGCAGCCAGGGCAAGGCGGTGCTGTGGGCCAGGGCTGTGTGTGGCAGGAGGGCCCGGCACGGCCACCAGCGGTGAGACATGGCCACCAGTGGTGTGACACCACTTGTGACACTGCTTGTGACACTGCTCACCAGGGCGAACATGTTGGGAGAAGGAGCCGGCTCACGCCGGCAGCTGGGATGAGAGGGTGCAGCCAGCCAGGACGCGAGGGTCTGCGGCAGACGGAATTTGGGGGGGTGAGCATCCCCTGGTTGAAGCTGCTCCTGCTGTGCCAGGGGGAGGTGTAAAGGCGGAGTGTAGGGAGCCGGGGGCCGGGGTCTGGCCAGAGGCGACCAGGAGGGACCCTGCCCATTTGCAGGGAAGACGAAGGAAGCCGGGATCCGTCCCTTCGCAAGCAGAGGGGCAGCGATCCCAGTGTGAACACCTCCGGGATGGGGCGAGCGAAGGAGCCGGGGGGCTGCAGCTGGGCTCCCCTCGCCAGCCTGCTGTTTTTGTGTCTGTATTTTGCCCTTGCTTGTTCCCTGTAACCGCCACACTGGGAATGACGGTGGCGTGGCTGAGCCTAGTGCCCTCTGGTCCCTGTGCGGTGCTGCACCATAACTGCATGGCTTGAGACTCACACCCACGCGGGGACACCACTTCGCCTCTGCATCCTGTCACAGCCGCGGCTCAGCCCAGGGGGCTCCGGTCCGCAGCGGGCACCCGGCCTGCGGGAGGAGGGGAGTGGGCTGGGGTGATGGGCAGAGGGCTTACAAAGAGCACGAGGAGGGACGAAAGGCCTCTCCCCTCTCCCCAGCGTAGCCCGACCCCAGGCAGGCAGCTCCCCAGGCGGCTCCCTCGTCCCGGGGCTGCCTGCGTTTGCCACCCCTCTGCCAGGGCCAAATCAACCACCTCTTTCCCATCTTAATGGTTTTGCGGGGTGCTCCCTCTTCTTCCCTGACTTATCCTCCATGGGAAACTGCCCCCCCACCTCCAGGTCCCCAGCACACTGACTTTTGATCTGTGTGTGCATCCCTATGGACCCCACAGCCAGGTGACTCTCCTGCCCCCGTGCAGAGCCCGGCTGGGCTGGGAGCGCAGCCCACCCCACCACCCCCTTCTCGTAATTGCTCCCTGGGGCTCAGTAACAACCCTTCCTCCCTGCAGTCCTCCAAGCCCTCATCCCCAGGGAACCCTGCCTGCCTGTAGCACCCCAGAAACCCCAGTCCCAGAGTAAGTCCCATCCCATCCCACCACCAGCCCCTGCCAAGCCCTGGGGTGGGATGGAGTGGGGAGGAGGAGGACGGGTGCATCGCAGCGCTTTAAAGAACAAGATGACAAAGTTTGTTGCTTTGCGAGAATGTGCTGACTGTTTGTTTCTTCCCTTCTCCCTTGTCTCCTTTCTCCCCTTTTCCCCGTCCCCCCATCTTTCTTCTCATTTGGCTCCCCCCCATCTCCCGTCCCCTCTCTCCTCCCTCTCCCGTATCTCCCAGGGCTAATCAGTTGTAGGAGCCAGTCGGTCCAAGAGAATTCCAGTACCAACATGGGGTTGGAGGCAATAATTAGGAAAGCCCTAATGGGTAAATATGACGAGCAGTGGGAAGAGCGCTCACCTCTCAGTGCCAATGCTTTTAACTCTCTGAATGCCAGTGCAAGCCTGCCCGCTGCTATGCCCATAACTCCTGCTGATGGACGAAACGAGGACGTGCGCTCCTTGCCAGGTCTGCAGCCCTCTCCACCTTTGCTCTCTCTGTGTTATTAATTCTCAGCCTTTACATTTCCCCTTTTGTGGGTGGATTTATTCCCCCCACCCCCCACCCCCATTTTTGTTCATTTTGGTTTTCTCTTCTCCCCTCCCTCCCCCAGCTTCGAGCTTTGTGAATCTGCTGATTAATCCTGGTCTTGTTTGATGTTAATTTAATAGTCTCAGAAGGTGCTGTTGCTTTTTCTAAACCACTGACTGTGCTCCTTTCCCCCTTTGTTGGGTTTTAATATCTCCTTTTTTTTTTTTTTTCCTTTTTTTTGAACACCATGAAAAGATTTATTGGGGAAAAACCCCACACCCATAAAGCCATCATAGCCATGAACTTAAATAGCCACCCCAAACTGTGTAAACCCCGGGGGGGATCATTGCTTCCGAACTAGGGGAAGAGGCTGAGAAGGGCTGGTGTGGGGGGATGTGGCACAGGGCGGCGTTTCCCTTCCCACCCTGCTCTCAGAGGGGGTCGGGGCAGGCTCCAGCCTGGGGCTCAGAGGGCTGGTGGGGACCTGGGGGTGCCTGGAGCAAGAGCGTAAGGGAGCTAAAAGCGATGGAGAGGGGATGGCTTCAGAGAGCAGAGCTGGGGGGAGCAGCCTGACGGCCCCGGCGGGGCTCACGGAGCCATCTGGGCACTGCAGCGGGGTCTGCTCGGATTCAGGGGAGGCTTGAGCCCAGCTGGGAGGGTTGTTCTTGCGGATCCCCAGTTAAGGAAGAGAGGGGGGGGAACAGGGATGGATGGGGGAGAGCATCTTGTGCCCCGCATGCCTGCAAAGGGTGGGCTGCCTCTTGCAAGCGCCCTGTGCAGACCCCGGCAGCTGGCGCCGGGGGTTACCATTGGCAATGTGGGCGCAGAGCCCCTGAAGTCGAGGAGCAGGGTCCTGGGGACGCACTTGCACCTTCCTCCGGGTCAGCTCAGAGCAGGTGCTCTTCAGCTTGTTGCAGAAAAGCTTTTCTGGCTCCTGCATGAAACCAGCAGCTTGTTCCAGCCATGCTTCCCCATGCCCGGCAGAGGCTGCCTGGGCAGGCAGGGTGGGATGCAGAGCCCATCCATCCCTCCCGCTTTGGGAGCTCCCCCCGGTTTAGCCAGGCTAACCTCCCCAGCAGAGCCCCTTGGGGCTTCAAACCTTCTAAAAACTGGCTAAACTTCATCTGGAATTTTCCTGTAAGAACGGATTAAAGACTGTTTTGGCCACGTAGACCACGGGAATGGGGAATGCGTGCGGGGCTCCAGCACCCACGTAGCTCCTGGGGGTCCCTGTGCAGAATGATGCTCCCGTCCTGGGAGCCATGTTCATGGGCTGAGCTGCGAGCTGGCTCGGGAGCGGACCCAGCGGGGAAACAGCCTGGCCAAAGCCATGCGGCTGCTCCTGCCCCTGCTCCGCTCCGCGGGACGGATGGTAGCGTCAACCCACAACACGGAGAGCAGCACAGGGGGGGACAGAGCCTGGCCACCCGCGCCCCATCACCCTTCCCCGCTGCGGTGCCATCGGCCCCTGGGTGGGCTTTTCTCCTGCCACCAGCCATTTTTTTGCAAGCTGTTAAGAGTGAAGTGCTGGCTGCCCGCCCCCCTCCCCACCCCCCTGAGCCCTGCCGCGATGAGATGGGTGACAAGCGGGTGCTTCTCTTTGCAGGAGGAGGGGGCAAGCCAAAGATGGCGGCCAGACCCAACAGCCGCAAGGCCAAGTCGCCGGCGCCGGGTCTGTCCTCGGGCGAGCGGCCGCCCTCCGTCTCCTCGGTGCACTCGGAGGGGGACTGCAACCGGCGGACGCCCCTCACCAACCGTGTCTGGGAGGACAGGCCCTCGTCTGCAGGTAGGGCTGGGGGGCATGTGCCCCCCCGGCAGCCGTGCCACCCCCGCAGGGGGGCTCAGGGGGGCAGCCCCCTGCCACCGGCGCTGACCCTCTGCTTCCTCCGCCCCACGCAGGTTCGACGCCATTCCCCTACAACCCGCTCACCATGCGGCTCCCCAGCGGGGTGGTGACAGCAGCCCCCGCCGCCCCCGTGCCGCAGGGGACCCCCGGCAGCCAGCACCATGCCTGGGACGAGGAGCCCAAGCCCCTGCTCTGCTCCCAGTACGAAACCCTTTCGGACAGTGAATGAAGCGAGCCAGGGGCAGGGAGACGGCGACCAAACCCAGGGCGCAGGGAGCGAGTGGGATGCCCAGGGCGAGCGCCCACCGCCCCGGCCCCGCCGGCTCTCACGAGCGAAGATGCAGGAGCAGAGCTATTTTATTTTTCCCTTTTCTTTTTCTTTCTTTCCTTCCCCTCCCAACCAGACAGTTTGGGGGGACGGGTTCTGTATCTTTTTTTTGTTTGTTTTGTTTTTTTTGTTTTTGTTTGGCGTTTTTTTTTTCTTTCTCAACATCTGGAAACTTCTGCATCCTCTTCGGTCTGAAAAAAAGAAAAGAAAAAAGCCTTAACGAGACAAAACCCAAGGAACCCATCTTCGATCCTGGCAGCCTGGCTGGGCAGTGACCCCCGCGCTCGGGAGGGACCGTCAGCGGCCGCATGCCCGGAGCATGCACGTCCCAGGGCCGGCGTGGTCCCGCGGAGTCGGGTCAGGGGCTGTGGGATGCTCCTGCATCCCACCCGTGGGGCTGTGCCACAGAAATGTAAAACCTTGAGCGGGTTAAAGGAGAGAGGAAAAAAAAAAATACCTGTTTTAAGAAGTGACAGGATGGAACGCCCCGGTTTAGTTCCCCGCAGCTGGTCGCAGGGCTGGTTGCCTGGCGTACCCACGTCGCAAGCCGGATCAGCCCCATGGTGGTCTCAACACGCGTCGGACGTGGCTGGCATGAGCGGGCAGGGGAGGGAGTGAGGAGCTGTTTCTTAAAAAAAAAAACACAAAAATCCTGGTCTCTTCCAGTGGGAGTGATCCCGGGCTGAAGGAGGGGCGGGCAGGGATGTCCCCGGGCTGGCTCGCGTGCTGCCCACGGAGGGGCTCGGTTGCTTTAAGTGCATTGTTTTCTGAATGGTGAGAAAAGGCAATTGTAAATTGTATTGGTCTACAGGGTATATTTTTGATACCTTCAGTGAATTCTGTCAATATTTTACGCAAGGAAGGACTTAAACAAAACACAGTATTACATGCTGTAAAAGAGGTTCTGTTCTTACATGCAGGCTTTGATGCGTTTGTCCATTGTATGGAAGGGTTTTAAAAAAAAAAAAAGAAAAAAAAGAAGGTAACGATCCATCAAAGTTATCTGTAAGTCAGAATGTATGAACTTAGTTTAAAAAAAAAAAAACCCAAACAAAATCTTGCCATGGTTGCAGGGCCCCCCGTTCCACACACCTTTGCTGACTCAGCAGAAATTGTTGTTGCTGGTTGTAGACATTGATTCTCCAGAGCCCTTCGAGCTGGCCGGGTGCAGGGGCAGAGCGGGCAGAAGGCCGGCATGGCAGGGAGTTCACAGGAAACTTAAAAAAAAAAAAAAAAAAAAAGTTTTTATTGTATTTTTGTGATACACACGAATGCTCTACTTTACGTTATTTTTTTCATTCCATGATGTTGGCTCATATCTGCAGTTACATGGTTAAAGAACAAAATATTAGACTTTTTTTCATTCACTTCTGCTTTCTCGCTCTGGGGGGAAAAAAAAATGAAAAAAAAAAATGTATTAAATGCTTTGCATTCTATACGCTAGAGGAACCCAGAGCACGGCACAGACTTTCTGCCTCGGCGGTGGCGGGGGGGCAGCCAGCCCCCACAGCCCCCCGGCAGCCCTCGCATCCCACGCACGGCTCCAGCGGCAAGGCCGGTGCTGTCACCTTCCCGGTGGATCTTTCTTTTCCCCCTGCAACGTTCCCAGGTTGATTCTGATTTCAAAGCAAGAGAATGATGGTGTTTGTTTTTTGTTTGGGGTTTGGTTGTTTGTTTCTTTTTTTTTTTTTGGTTTTTTTTTTGTTTGTTTGTTTTTTTACAATGTACAGGTTTTTAATGAATGTTCATCAATGTTTGTGTCTTTTCTGTTGTGCTTTTTTTTTTTTTTTTTTTTTTAAAGAAAAAAAAATCCGAGACAATGCACAAGCTATGTGGAAGTCTTTCCGTTCCCAGGTTATTGCTGCTGGTGTCTCTGTGGCTCTGAGATGTAAAAACTAACAGAGCTGATGTCTGGGCGTAACGCTATTGAAGTGTTGCAGATTTTGCTGGGGAAAAAAAAAATAATCCAAATCCAACCCATCTTCAAAGCCGCCTCCTTAAACTACTGGGGAAAAAATAGGGGGGGAAAAAAAACAAACCACAAGAAAGAATAAAGTTCCCACTTGGCACAGTAGCAATACTGTGTGCTGCTTTGGTGTCTGCAGAGGCGCAGGAAGGTGCCGGGTGCTGGTGGAAGGTGCCGTGGAGCTCTGCCGGCGGGGACCCCGCTGGGCTGAGAGGGGCAAGAGAAGAGCCAGGACCCGGCTGCTGCCCCGGGGTGGCACACGGAGCTGTGGCCTGTGTCGGTGGTACCCGGCCCTGCCGCGTGCTGGGGATGCAGGTGTCGGGCTCCTCGCGGCGTGGGCATCCTGCGCTGACCCGCGGGCTGAGCGCGGCCAGGTGCTGGGGCGTCGGAAAGAGCCCCGGGATCCAGCCAGGAGCTGCGGAGCCGCCTTCTCGCCATCACCAGCGCGGGGTTGGGTTGTCCTCGTTCACCCACCATGTGGCCGGCGCCTGAAGCCAAGGGATGGAGGGTGAAGAGCTTGTCCCAGCCCTCGGTGCTAACCCCGGAGCCACGTTCCTCTTCTTTTCTTGTCTCTACCATGTCTGTGTGTGCAGGGCGAGGGGTCGGAGCTGGCCAGGACCCCCAGGGCGCAGCCGCTGCCAGGGGCTGTGCGTGAGGGCATCCAAAAGAGCTTTCAGATGTTTCTGAGGTTGGTTTAGTCCTTCTGGGGTCTGTGGCTCGGTGCTGGTGAGTGGGTGGGTGGGCAGATGTTACCCACCACCTTCTGGGCAGAGTGGTGTTTGCAGGATGGGGAGGTGCTGGTGACCCCCAGCCGCTGCGAGGCTCCGGCAGCCTCACAGCCCTGCTCGGTGGGATCCTTTGGGATCGTTTCTGGAGTGGGGAGCAGGACACCTTGCTGATGCTTCCAGAGCTTGGGCCCTGGCTGTGCTGTGTGTCCCTGTCACACCAGGACAGCCTGTCGGAGGCTGGGGGCTGGAGGGGAGCAGCCCAGGGGTGTCTGAGCTTGGCCGTGACTGGGACACACTTGGGTTTTGCTCCGGTGGGATCCTCCGCTTGGGAATCCCCCTTGCAGAGGGCTCAGCCCACAGATGGCCACGGCATGGCTCACTTTTGGTGCTTTCTGCCTTTCGTCTCCACCATCTAGTGTCCCCACGCACACCCTCCCCCACACAGACCCTCCTGCAGCCACCCATCCCCCAGCGCATCCCTGAGCAGTAGGGACAAGGGGACACAGGGCGGGGGGACACGGGTCAGCAGCAGCTCCTGTCGAGGAACCCTGAGCTGCTCTTGCCAGGGTGCTGGAGCAGGGAGCATCCTCCTGCTGCAGATTAATTAATTTGGGTCAAATCAATGAGTTAGCGGTGTGCCGGGCAGGGGGCTCGCAGCTGCTCAGTGGGGATGTGCCTGGCCCCAGGGTTCTTCTGTGGGGCAGCCCCCCCCATTTCCCTGCTCACAGGTGGCCTGGGGGTAGCGTGGTTTTGGGAAAGGGGGAGCTGCTGCTCCTGCACGTCATGATGCTCCTGTCCTGCCCCACTCTGGCCCTCATGCCCCTCCCCACCAGCCCCCCCGGCTGGGGACCAGAGCATCCCTGAGCACCCCAAAACTTCATGGCAGGGTCCCACCAGCCCTTCCTAGTGCTGCCGGCCGTGGTTGTGCAATCCAGCAGAAAGTCACATTAAACTATTAGAAAATAACCAACAAAACACCCAAGTTTAAAAGTTGATGTTGGCCAGCTTTGTAACTTGTACAAACAGGCAAACAAATTATTGGACAATTTATCGCTTGAACTGTACTGGGGGAAATATCTATCTTTTGTACAACAACGTGTGCATAGCTGTTTGGAAGTGAGCTGTGTGATAGCTGGGGCTGTACAGAGAAACCACCAGGTGTAAATATTTCCACAGCTTGCTCTGGAGGGGTGGGGGTCTTCTACTCAAGGTGAAGGGGTTTGTTCACTGTTATTTTGCTCGGCACGCCCACCGGCAAGCGGCGTGGGTGGCAGTGTCCTAACATTGCCTTACTGGTTAAATAATAAAAAAAAGCAAACAAACCAACCCAAACCAAAAAGCTTATTTGGGAGCAAAACGCATGAGTCCAGGTAGGGCTGGCTATGGCGAGGGGCTGAGGGGTGGGCTGGGGACCCCGGCACTGGTGGGGGTGTCCCAAGGTAAAATGGGCTCAGGTGGGGGGCAAAGGGTGGGCGGCAGCGGTGCTGTGCACCCTCAGAGCATGGCAAGCACCCTGAGGTGTGGGGCAGCCGGTGGAGGTGGTGGGGTGCTGGGATCCTCCTGCGGCGCCCGTGGGGATGGGGCTGCGGGGAGGACCCCGGCGAGGGGGCAGTGTGCTGGCTGAACCGCGACGGGACATCCCACCCCGCTGGAAGGCCTGGGGGATCGGTGCTCGGCCCGCAGCCCCCCGCCACCGCCCTGGCTTCCTCATCTGCAGACAGGGCTCCCACCCCCGCGCTGACAGGAGCTATTTAAGCACATTATTATTGCTGAGCTGGGAGGATCCTCCTTTGCAGGGACCTGAAAAGGTCTGGTAGGTTGTGGGGCAGCAGCCCCAACCCCAGAGGCGTGTGTCACCCCATCAGTGCCCTTTGCCTCCCTTTTGGGGTGCACATGCCTTCCCCCCACCAGCACCAGTGCATCCCTCTGGCATGAAATGCCTTGCGCAGCCGCTCTCGCAGGAGTGATTGCTCCTCTCCATTTATTTTCATGTTTATTTGATTTTTATAAACTTTGATTTGTATTGGGTTTATTTTTAATTTTTACAATATTCTTAGTATCATCATTATTACTATTTTCTTTTAACACGGTCAAGCTCCATCCTGCCCACAGCTCCCCAGAAATCAAACGCCCCCACCCCCACCCCATTCCTTCCTGGCAGTGCTGACGCCATCCAGCTGCATCCCACTGCCAAGGCTGCTGCTTCCCACCCCCTCACACCCAGACTGGTTTTGTTGCCTTTCTCGTAGCAGAAACACAACCCCCCTTTGAACTCTCCCGAAACGGCTTCTCAAAGCTCTTCAGGTGCTTTTACCTGGGCCTGGGGGGGCGAGGGCTGGGGTACCCTGGTCCCCAGGGATGGCAGACACTAGAGGAGGCTGGTGGCACCCAAGGATGGCTGTGGGACTGTGCACCCCTTAGCTAGACCCCCCCAAAGCAGATACCTGCATCCCTGCTAGCGTCGAGCAGGGGTGATGCTGGAGGCCACCTTGGCATCGTTGCTCTTCAACCAGCAGCCAAGGAAAACATTGTTCAACTGTGATTGAATTTAAAAATCGAATTTTAATGGAATTTTTAAAAAATAATTAAGAACTAGCTATTCTGGTAATGGATAATCCCTCACAAGCCCTGCAGGAAATTATCAGGGAGGCTAATTAGCCACTACCTAATTAAGACCTGAAACAGAAGCCCTGGTATCTATTTGCAGGTCTGAATTGCTTTACCTCTGACACCTGCCCCATGGGGCACAGTTGACTTTGGCAGGGCTGGGACCTGTCAGTCCCCAGGTGTCCCCCCCCGCCGCCTCTGCACCCACGGGGCTGCCCCCCCAAGGCTGAGGAGCTCTTACCACTGCCCTGGGGTGTGCATGGGGGGGCATTTCACAGGGCAAGTGATGAAAGAGGGATGGTGAGGTGAGGGGTATGGCTCTGGGTAAGGGCAAATTGGGTGACTATATCAAATTTAGTTCCTTGAAGGGCTCTGTCAGTTGGGTTTGCACTTGGGGGCCTTCTGCTGCCTTTCTTGGGGCTCAGAAATGGATTTTAAACAAACGGTGTGTTCCTGAGAGCAGCGATGAATGTTGCTGTTGGGGTGTATCCCTGCCTTCTGCTGGCTTGGCATTTCAGGTGGTCACCTTCATCCGAGTTACAGCAGCACCTGGAGGAAGGCTCCCCGGTGCCGTATGACTAGCGTGTCCATCCAGGGGATGCCCAAAAGGTTCCTGCCTCTGTGTTGCTGAAGGATCACCTTAGGTCCTCTGGATCACCCAGATGCCATCTGAACTCCCTCCAGGTATGTACCCACACTGACCAAACCTGTCTCCTCCTGCCTCTGCATGCTCCTCCAGCTCCCATGGCACTGCACTAGGTAGATCCCTGCTGGCTCTTAGACATCAATATAAAGATCTCTGAGGCCAGCGATTTTGTTGAAATCCTTCTTGGAAAGGCTTTTGCCGCTCTGAAGGCAATTAGAACAAGTTAATAAATAGTACAAACAGAAGCCAAGCTGTTCAGCTTCTTGCATCAGGATTTAAATGCTGACAAGGGCTGACGGCAGTAGCCCTGGTCAGTAATTCACACTGATGCTGAAGAAACAGAAGGTGGGAACACTCTAAATTCAAGGCCAACACTTAACGATTTAATGATGGAAAACTTTAGGTCTACTTAAAAGCTCTTACGTAAAGAGACGGAAATGAAACGGGACAAAAGCAGATGGCTTCAAAAACCAGCAATAAAAAAAAAAAAGTCAGAAGTCCAGATTTAGCCGTATCGTGACTAGAGTGGCAGACGGGGGGTTTGAAGGGGGAAGTGAAGATGGAAGATGGTCCCCGATGCTTTTGCCCTGGACAGAGGCAGCAAGAAGGTGCAGGAGCCTTGCCACCCTCTGGTGATGAACTGGTGTTTGGTTAGGCTTATAGGGAATTTCTTTTTTTCTCTTTTGGAAAGAATTAAAGCAAGAGGAAGGTTTTCTAGCTAGGCTAGTTGAGGAACACAAGCCTGGGGTTTTCCTTGCTGCGTGAGCGAGGACACTGTGCGTTGGGCTTCAGCATCCTCCTACAGGCTGCGTGTACCCTGTGGGTGACAGGGAGGGGAGAGGGATGTAGCTGTGGTACCCAGCGATGAGCAGGGTAAGATTAAAAACTGAAAAGGGTACCAAACACACACAGGATACAAAAGCCATGTGTGGCTAGCACCCAGCCCCAGAATGTCAGCTCGTGGTCCCTGCACAGAGACCCCAGCAGAGCAGCAGCTCTTCAGCTAAGCAGCTTGGTGGGTCAGATGTTCCTTTGGCCAGGAAAGCTGGTAACCGTTCCTGGGTTCCTGATGGCAGGAAGCATTTTATATTCTCCCAACAACTGCAATCCAACTGGTCATTTGACAGTTCTTGTGATTTGCCATGAAATTATATATCCTCTGATAATGATGCAGAGGGCTAAAGAGCTGATCTTGGCAGGAGATGAGACGTTCTAGGCTGGCGAGTAACTTGGAAGGAAAACGGAGCAGCTTTTGATGGAATGCCTGGCTCTTATCAGTGCTGGGACCCTGAAGGGCGCTGGGCAGAAGCAGGGGTGTTTTGCCTGGCTTGCATGCCCATCTGGGAAGCGTTGGGTCCGTAAGAAACTTGGGAACAATCATCACTGCATGTGTGTGTGGGGGGGTAACAGCTGAATTAATTGTCAGGTTTATTTATCCTCTCTTTTTTGGCATCCTGTAATTACCAAAATTAGTATTTGTGAGGACTTCAGGCAGCAGAGTGGTAATAAATCACTCGCCACCAACAGGAGGTGGGAGCAGTTGTGTCTGGAGTGAGCTGAGGTTGGTGCTGGCACTAGTGAAGCGCAAGGGCTCTCAGAGGAGCTCGTGGGCTGGTGCACAAACAAACAAACAAACAACAACCCAACACAGCTTTGCAGAAATGCTCCTGAAATAAAATCCCTGGACGCACAGTTCTCCAGCCTGGAGCTGCTGTTGTTTCAGCCGTTGTGAGGAGGAATCACCGAATGGGGATGCAGGGGGGCTTGGGGAGGTGAAAGCCTCGGCAGCCCCTGTATGGGGGATGCTGCAGGTCCCTTCCCATGGTGGCACCAGGGTGTCCAAAGCCACCACTGCAAAATGCATGGCAGGGAGGGTGTCTGCCTGTGGACCCTGGACAGAAAACCTATGGAAACTGGTCTGAAAGGTATAATCCTTGTGCTGCAAACACGCCACTTTCTGGGTCTTGCTTCACAGAGCGGAGCTCTGGTGCCAAGCAGGCTCCATCCAGCTCTGCCTGCCCAGCCTTGCTGGCCCCACGGGCTCGGTCCTGCTGGCGCAGCAGCGATGCTGTGCCAGGGGCATGGGAGGGTGTCTGGACACAGCAACCCTGGTGGAACCCCCGACAGGTGAGACTTTCTTCTTGTTGACCCTTGCAATGGCAGAAATGGCCCACGGTGCTCGGGAGGCCGCCCTGGAGATCAATTTTGCCACCTACGTTGTGGAGAGAGCATCGGTCACACATCGTTTGGAGTCCAAGAGGGCCAGCGTGTTTCCCTTCTTTGGGAATAATCTGAATGTCTCTCTCTGTAAATGCATGTAACCTGACGAAGCACAGGGTGTTAGCAATGATGGTAAACTCCATCTGGAGCGCGCTCTGCTTTGAAGTCGGATGCCGTTTTAAACTCTGCAGGGTACTTTCACTTAGAAAAAGCAGCAGTTGTCAGTAAAGATTGATCTTGGTCCAGAAATTTTTGCTGCCCCCCTGACTTTTTTACATATTTATTAGTCATTTGCAATCTCTTTGATGACTAGATGCATGTTCAGCCCAGAGAAAACTCTGTTGCAGTATTTACTGAAGCAATGCCAGGGGATAGGACAGACGGATCTCACTAGCTGCAAGGTCTGGCCATGCTAGCGATGGTGTACGTCGCGTTGTCATTAGTAATTGCCACAGCAGCCCCCAGTGCTCCTGAGCAGAGGCGAGGAACCCATGGAGGAAGCAGAAGCCCCAGGGAGCCGGGCTGAGGTCTCACCCATGGGTGTGCAGCCCCAGCCAAAATCAGTAACTCCACAGGCTGCAGGTCGGAATTTGCAGAAAACGCGGTGCCTGCAAGAGAGGGGCAGCTGGTGGGCTGCTGGGCAGCTCTCCTGCCTCCGGTGGCATGGGGGGAAGAGGAGGTTTCATGAAGAGCAAAAAGCAGAGCAACACCATCCAGAAGGTTGCTCTTGAAGACACTCCATCCTCATCCAACACATTCCTCAAACCCTGCTCAGAGCAGCTGCCAGCAGGTGCGGCGTGATGGGCTCCGAATCGGCTCCGGTGAGATGTGGGCTCTGAAGAGATTTGGGCTCCACTAATGGGTGTTTGTTTGCAAAAGGCCAGACTTCAGCTGTGCAATCCTGATCCAGCTCTGCCCGGGATCCAGGAGTATTTTCTGCTGCTGTTTCATCCTGAGCCCTTTCCAGAAAGCAAAGCAGCTGCCAGAGGTCAGACACGAGGAGCCTGGCCGGTGAGTGCCTGAAGATGGGTGCCAGCTCTGGATCTGCATTCCAGTTGGACCAAAGCAGAGCTTTTCCCCACGGGGATGTTAATCCTGGGCCTTGGCTTAGGGCCATCTCCAGCTTTCATGTTTTTGGAACCGAAAAAGAGTGCCATTCTGTTCAAGGGAAGAACAAATCTTTATACCTCAACTCTACACCCCGACGAGAAGTTGCAACCAGTTCAAGCATTGCTGGCTCCTTAGCTGCGAAACCCACATAACCTCACCTTGCTGGATCCACTTTCCAGCTACCAGTCCCCACAGGCTGCTGGAGCATCCTCTCCCTTTCAGACCAGCAACAACCCCTGAGCCGGAGCTGCCTCCTCCATCCACTGGTGAAGAAGAAACCAAATAGCAGAGGTGGGAAACCAAATAGCAGGGGTTGCTCTTGGGTCTCTTTGGGGGGAGGGCAGCCTTTTTATTAGGTCCAGATGTTGCTTTCTGCCCCGGGCCATGCTGGGAAGTAAAGCAAACTGTGTTAATGTTGGCTGGAAGAGCCTCTTTGGAAACAGGCTTGAAGGAAGCAGGGTCTCTCCTGTGCCCCTCTTTCCTGGGGGCCCAGTGGAGACAGGTCAGCATGGGAGGCACAGGCACAGGCAAACGGTCACCCTGCTGCTGAGCAGCCCTCTTCCCTTTGCTTGCCAAAAATCTCCCAACAGTGAGTATGGCTTTAGCCAGCCACCCGCTTCTCCAGGGCTTTCACGTACCTGCTGTCCCCTGGTGGGTGGCCGCTGTCCCCGAGCTGATGGCACCTGCGGGACAGTCGGCCCCATTGCTAAGCTGATGGGTTCCCTCTGCACCAATTCCCTGTTGGGTTTCATACCGATATGTGGCGATGTGGGACCCTGTGTGAGGGGCAGGGCTGCTCTCCAGATGTTATTTTTCATCATTAGGCAGTGTTTAAAAATATATGTGATTTTTTCCCCCCGCCTCCCCTTTCTGAGTGCATATAGAGGAGAGACTCTTGGAGGCGCGAGCGGCAGGGGAGGGGCTGGGGGGGGTGGCGGGGGGAGAATGGCAGGACCTTCCCCCAAACCATCCGCTCCTCTGCAAATGGAGCTTTTCCAGAAAGTGCTGAGCTGGGCACTTTGCAGCCAGCTCTGCTGGGCTGCAGCACAGCGTAGCGCAGCCGGCTAACGGAGCTGGGCTCCAACGGGTCCCCATCAGCCGGTGCCAAGCCTGGAGGCCTTCAGAACACGTGGCTCATTAACAGTGTGCTTCAGCTACAGCTGGGGCTCGTGCAGAGGGCTGGTGCTGCCAAAACATTTACAAGTCCCAGAGGACTCGGGAAGGGCCCAAGCTGCAAAGTTCAAGGGCAGAGTGGGAGGCAGAGCAGTGCTGTGCTTAGCAAAGTACCCTGAGCCTCAAGTGCTGCTCCACCATTCCTGGTTGCACTTCACCTTCGCTTTGATACCAGGCTCAGGCTAGGGCTGTAAGGATGCTCAGCTCCTCCCCCAGACACTAGTTAGGGATCTGTGTGGCTCTGGGTGCTATCTCCTCTGGTGCAATCTATGTTCCAGGGTAAAGCCTGTGCTCAACCAGCCAAGGATGCTCTAAGAGGCCCAAGAAGCTGCCCTCCCATATTGCCTCACTAGAAGCTGGACCTGAAGCTAAAACTCCAGCTCTGCAAATCCAATGCCATCCTACGTGGCCACAGCAGGTCGGTAGGTCTGTAGCACGATGTGCACCCTTGCCTGGCCAGGCACAGGTGCTAGGGATCCGTCCCCTGCGCTGGGCGGCCAAGCCACGCTCTTCAGCAGCTACAATGAATGTCCTGAAATACAGGTGCTAAAAAAACCCACCCTGTGGGAAGCACAGAAAAAAGTCCATCTGTGAGTGGAAGAGGTCAAAGAAGAATACAAAGGCTTTTATTTCCTCAGGCATTTTTCAGCCAGAAAAATGTGGTGTGGTTTTTTTTTTTATTATTTGCTGCATTTTCCTAGCTGGCCTCCAGCACATCATGCCAAATGGACTTTCACTAGCATAAAGCGGTGTATTGGTTTGTGTCCTTTGTAATCTAATGCTCGAGGACTCAGACGAGGAATCAGTTGGATCACTGTTTATTATCAGTAAGTGGGGCGTATTCAAAGGAAATGGGCAGATTTCAACACTACATCTATAACTAGTTTATTGCTGGCGTGTTCCTCTCTTGCCCTTATTATTTATGTTGAAAATGATAAATGAGGGATTGATAGTTCTAGCTAGTTTATGAATAATCAGGTTATTTCACTGTAAAGCCCCATGGGAAGGTAATGTTTCTACAATCCTCCATCAAAGAGAATACAGTTTGCACTCGTGTGTGTGTGTGTGTGTTGCTCATTCCTCCACCGCTTTGCACTTGGCGTCTTTTTTGCACCCTCCCTCTGCAAGCGCCCATATCCCCATGAAGGTTTCCCTGTCCATGCAGACGCGCGGCATCATCACCTGCAGCCACGCCAAGGGTGTTTGGAGCAGTTTGCTCTCCGGTGCAGGAGGTGCCGTGTGTCTTGGTGGCCGGTGATGGGAGGCTGCATGGCTGGGGTGCAAACCAGGTGCTCTGGGGAGATGCACAGAAGGCCCCAAGCACAGCAGTCAGCTTGGAAGAAGCCCTGATCTCATTTGTGTTTCAAGGAGCTGCAAATAGCCGCTGGTCTCAGAGTTTGCTTGTGAGACAGGAAGACCCCCAGGAGGTGATATGAATGTTTATGTATATAGAAATGTCTAATCACCGGGCTCAGAACAGGCTCAGGAAGGGAATCTGGAGGTGGTTAGCTGCAGAGGAGGATATTTTTATGCTAGAAATGTGCTGTCCGCCTGTTTGCAGGGTAGGAAGGATACGATAAGAATCAAAGGCTTGGCAAGATGAGCATTTTCATCCTCGTAGATGTGAACTCCCCATCTGTCTGGGACTCCAAAGCATGGAACTGTTTAGATCCAGTATCATTATTAGAAACATAAAATAGATCTCATAAAACTTCCTCCTTACACCCAAAAAAAGCAGTTCCAGGACTCTCTATCCTACTCGTGAACAATTCATTCCTGCATTAATTTCCCTGCTGTGGCTGGGCACATTGCCAGGGGAAGGGGACTCGGTGCTTCGGCACAAGCTGAGCTGCCCCAGGGCAGGTCCTTGCTCCTCTTCTGTGTACCCAGACCAGGGGATTTAGAAACAGGCAGGAGAGCTGGGGATGGTTAACGTGGTGGCAAACCTGTGTGGCCAAGCCACGTTTCTGTCGGGCCATGGGGTAACCGCAGAGGCTGCATCTGCAGTGGGAATCACTCCCCTGAGCAATGAGCTGAACATCAGCACTAGATACACTCCTTACCACAGCGGGGCAGACACTGCAGAGAGCAGTCAGGAGTGCCAGCCACCATCACCACCAGACCAAGCATCCAGAGGTCCATGCACCACCCTGGAGTCTCAGCTACTGAAGCTAAGGTGCCCCCTGAGGCACTGAACCTGCATCACAGGACAAGATGAAGTCGCAGAGCTGCATCTAGAGCATCTCAGGTGGGTTCAGTCATCCTGGGATGGCTGCTCTGGGAAGTAGCTGTGAAGCCACAGAATCAGCTGCTTGGGGGACAGAGGGACCTTGAGGCGTATCTGCTGGGACAGACTCCCATCCCATGTCTGCTCCCCACAGAGATGGCCTGAGTGACAATTCAGTGTCCTGTGCCAGAGGAGACACAGTTTGTGCAGGTGGCCATGATATAGCCATGCTGCTGGTGGCTCCTCCGCATGGGCACAGCATCACAACTTTTCTGAGGATAATACGACTTCCCTACTGCTTAGCATTGCCCAGATCTTCCAAAGACACTTCTTCAGGTCCAGGCTGTGACATTGCCATCTGCTGAGCACAAGGAACAGAGACCAAGCCCAAGTTCTTGCATGTGGTAGTTCCAAGCTGAAGGCTTGGCAGCAGCGGGAAGGTTTTACCACTCCAGCATCAGGTAAGGTTCTTCCCTGGCTAATTTCTCCACTGTTTGTTGATTGTACATAGCTATGGAATCAAATTTGATGAAGGCATCTATTGTTCCCTTACAGCTCTGCTTTCTTGAGTAGAATGGGGATCCCAGCATGTGGAGGTTTATCATTTAATTTGTAGCTGCCCATTATCAGCAACTTCTTTTAGGTGAGGCTTTTAGCATTTTACACTTAGTATACTTGCTGTCTGTAAAACCACCCTAAACCTTTCCTTCTGTTCATAAAGGCGTCTAGTCTAAATTCGAAGTCCATCCATTATAACTTCAGCACCTTGTAATCCCTCAGAGATATGTGCAATTACTCTCTGAAATATCCCAGGAGCAAAACTAATACCAAGCATCATCTGCTTAAATTTACAACATTCAAATAGCACAGTAAAAGCCACTAGCTTAGGGGTTAGCTCATCTAAGCACACTTGCCAAAACACATATCCTGCATCTAATACTGCTTTTGCTGCTGAGGATTTAGCTGCCACCTCAGGAATCTTCATTGGACGGCATTCACATTTTTTGGTTTTATTTAAATAACAGGAGTGGATGCACATGTCCTTCATCTGGCATTTGGGTTTCAACCATTGAACTCGCCCAGTCTTGTACATGCCCTGCCTTCTCCAAGCTGTGTTTCCTCAGGTGCTTGAGCATAAGCATGTCTTCCATTCTTCATTCTAGGAGCAGTTCAGCTGTGATTTGTGTCAAAAAGCCTGGGATGAGGACATGGGCACTTCCCGTGCACCTGAAGCAAGCCTCTTGCCTAACATGCCTTTCCTCCTTTCCATCCCTTAGAGTTTAACAGCCGTTTTCGTCCAAGCCTATTGACTTCATCCCTATAAATCCAATGTGATTTTTCCATAAGGATTAGTGTCAGATTCTCCCTGCAGACATCTTAGGTCTTGGAAGACAGCTGAGCGCCCTACTAATAGCTGGCTGGTGAGCCTGAGGCATTTACAGCAATGGCTTTAATACGCACTTCATGGCCAGACAGGGGTTTAGCTCTGATGCAACCCATCTGCCTTCATGATCTGGAAAGCCAGGACGTAGCAGGGGTCCTGATACTGTACTAGGACATGGATAGCTGGATATGAAATGAGTGTTATGGTGGTTCTTCCTCCTCTTGAAGGCCATAGAAAAGCTGTGAGAGGAATTATCTAGATTGAACACCAGGCTTCATAGCTGGGTAGAACAAGATCAAGCAGGAAAAGGGAAATTTCAAGTGAAGAAATGGTAAAACTGCTGACCAGTGACATTTTGAAAGGTAAAACTGCTTCTGCAAGAAGCATGAGTTTTGTGCCCTCTGCTTTTCAACTCTTCCTGGGCATATATGATAGAGCAGGTTTTACACATCACAGCACTGACTGCCTGAGACCACAGCCTCCCAACCATGGGGAGCTGGGGTGAAACCCACAGGTGAGAGGGACACGCCAAAAACATTCCCTCTGGATGGGAAAGGGGCATTAAGCACCAAGTACATGGATAAGGAAGGGGGAGGAAATTCTGGATACATCAGCATGATAGTTTGAGCATTTTATTATGATATATAAATTTTGTCTTCTTAAATTACTCTCTATGAGTTGAACAGAAAGGGATTATTGTGGAGGGGGGAATATATAAAAATAAAAGGATATTGTGAACTACTGCATCACCACATATACAACAGTAAAGTACTTTACAAGCACTTAGAGAATCAGACTTACAAAAATAAAAATATGACACATCCTTATGCATTTCCACCAGTTAAAAGTTCTCTTTTTCCTTCTCTAACCTTCAAACACCTTTCAACCCCATCTTCAGGTCACAATTCACATGGTAGGATACTTTGCTCATTTTGATGGCCATTACAGTACCTGAAAAAGAATTAGTGCCTCCCAAGACTTATAAAATACAATAGTTATAGGAGAGCTTTAGGGGAGATGTTCAGAACAGATCAATTTGTGAGTGATGAGGTGATCCTCAGGGAGCTGAGTTTATAAGGCCGTAGAAATGTGAGTATCCCACAAGATCCATCATTCCCTATAGTGTGTTCCCCCACCTCCACAGAGACACAGCTCTGTGCATGTGTGCTTGATACACACAGTTCCCGCAAGCCTGGGGAACACTGATGCTCACAGACTTCAGTGGGACTGAATGACTGTGACAGATGATGGATCCGATCTTGTTTCAGCTCTAAGGCAGGCAAGGATGCCATTCCCTACAGAAAAAAGGCAGGTTAAAACTAAAATGGCTAAATATCCTAGCTCACAATGATCACCCAGAGAACCATTTGCCTCTAAACCAGATTCACGCAGTCTTTAGTCTTCAGTTTGTTCTACAAAGTCCTTTGCTCATTAGCCTTCTAGTGACCTTTCCCATTTTTTTAAAGACACACTCAACATAAATAGTAAATAGCATTCATTTCTCTGACCAGCAGCTCACTCAAACACTGCTATCAACACCCAAACCTCGTTTCATCATTCCCAGAAAGTATGCACCTAGGGTGCGAATCTGTATTTCACATTGAGACAAGTAGAGCTGGCTTAGGAGAAAAAAAGAGAAAGAAAAAAAGAAAGAAAAAGGAAAAAAAAAAAAGATTAAAGACAAAAGAAGCAGTAAACTGTTTTGGTCAAAGTTGTTCTCTGTGGTTTGTGCAAAGTATTCTGCAGATTCTGAAAGTTCAGTATTTAGTTAGGGTTCCCTCCTTTTGGCCCCAAATGCAATGACAGCAACACAGGCAGACCAGACACAAGCATGCTCTGTTGCATTCAGGGGTGAAACAATCACAGGAATGAAGAGGATGAAGGGCAGACACCGCACCTTTGAGACAGTGATTTTCCATATTGAAAAAAACAACCTTCCCCCCCCCCCCCCATCCGAAAAACAGACACATTCTGGGAAAGTTTCTGATCTCAAAAATAACTATTGACGGAAAATAATTCTTAAAGGCAGTCTGACTTCACCCATCAGGCTTATAGGACTGTGGGCATCAGCCACATTAGATTCCTCGGGAGGAAGCATGTAGCTACGGTCCCAGCTGCTTGAGGAAACTCACCTTTGTACGCAGCATTTCCATACTATAAATTTATCATTTGTATCTTCGAGAAAATATACATGAACAAAGATCTGTTGGCTGAGATTAATAATGCTCCACTTAAAAGAAAAACACATCTCTAGTGGGACTAACTGTTCCTTTTAGATGTACAGACACAGCAACAGGTAAGACACGTCTTGGCTGCTTGGTGTGATTCTTAATTGGCAACACACACACAAAAGTCAGTTTCTGGTGTTTAAGCAAAAGAAAAAAAGTCATCACTTTTCCCAGTCATGAGCAACATGAACTTTTGCTCTTCTACCACCACCTAACCCAGCCACAGGGATAGGAGCAATAGGGGCAGAGGGTGGGTGGGGAAGGTGGGATCTGCAACCAGGCAAGGGTGAAGGCTTGACCCTCTGTGGTTTTCTTGTCCTCAGGAAAAACAAAGTCCCGTTCCAATTCCAGCTTTCTCTGAGAAGAAAAGCAGCCTGTGATGGGCCCATGGGAGACGCCATATAAGAAGGTATTTTTCAAAATGTTCTACAGGTCTCAGATACTTGGCAATGTCATAGTTTGGATGTGGTCCAGGGTGGTAGCCCACCATGGCCTGTCCATGGCTCCAGAGCTCAAAGCATGTTCAGCAGCCTAGAAACCCAAGCTACTCTGTGTCTTTTTTTCCTGACATGGTAAAACCAGAAAAACTGCTGAAGCTTAAAGGAGCAGGAGCATGTTAGGTCATTTCTTATCTATTTGCAAAGAAAAGAAAACAAAAAGCTTCAGAGAGGCCTGGCCTGGATGTGTGTAGACCCTGCTGCGCCAGGGATGCAGCCCTCCATTGCACCCTACCATCCACCTGTGAGACTTTGCCTTAGCAGCCCCTGTCCCTGCCTGGTGACAGACCAGGCTGTGCTTCAGGTCTCTCCACAAGATTTGTATTTGCCCACTAGTTTTTCATCTTTCTTTGAATTCTTTTTTTTCTGTCGCAGCCAATGTTTATGAAGTAGAACTAACAGCAGACTAAAGCAGGCAGAAGCCTGCAGCTGGCCATAATAAGGAGATTTCCTGGTGAAAACCTGTCCTGGTCAAGTACCAGCAAGATCAAAATTCGATTTTGTGCTTGGAGCAGGGGGATAATCCAACTGTTAACAGGAGAAAAGCCTGATGTATGGTCACAATATGGAGTCTCTGGCATCCCTTTGGCGTTGAGGTCAGCCTGCCTCCATGCTTGCTCAGTGGAGATGCCTGCAATCTGATCTGTCATCATGCAGGAATCTCCTGGGCATGAATATTGGCCCTGCTTTTGAACCTGGATTACACTGGTGCTCAGCTTGGAAACCTCCCCGCTTTGCTACAGGCTCTCACAGGTGCATGGAAAGAGCCCTCCAAGCCTTTAGGATGTACCCAGGAAGGCAGATGAGAATTTCCACTGGTCACAAGACTCGCTCACCAGCACTTGGCGAAACAGGATAGGCCCCAATATGTGCTAGCAAGTAAGTGCATCGCCAGCTCACGTTGCACTGGGATACATTTATCCTCACTTCAACTGCCCTGCTGCCTAAGCTAATTCTGCAACACTCATGCTTGCAGGAGCTCTGGGAAGAAGGGTTGCTTCAGGCATCATCGTCCCTTTGGAGGCAAATGCTACTTTTCCAGGCTTTGATGCTGACAGTCAGTGACAGCAAAATCTGACCGATAACAAATATAATCCTTGTATCTGTGTTGCTGAAAAGAATTCAACAGTAGGTGGAAGCCTTGGAAATCCTTTGAGAGATTTCTCCCTACCAAGTCCTAACTCCCAAATAGAGAGGCAGAGTTCATCGCTGCCATAGCCCACATCTTTCAATACTAATGATGCTTCAGCTGTCAGGATTTAAGTTTGTATAGAAAGACCTTATATTTACCTCTGGTGGAAAAAATGTGCTTCATTTTAAACAAGAGAACTCTGTTTCATAAAGGTCATGGTTCTGGTCACATTTACCAATTGCCTTTTGAAACTGATGGAAAAAGTATCTTTGTAAGTCATTATTTAATTTTTTAATTTTTTTTAAGTTTTTCAGATTATTTTTTTTAATCTCTGTGGGTTTGTGCGTCAACTGTTCTGGGCAATCAGCTCTGTCTTGTTGACATTGTTAATAGGTTTTCTGACTTGGCTGCTCAGTTGTGTTCTGAAATAACTCGATCAGACTCGCAGCAAGTCAGGAACAAAATGGAAAGTTTAGAAGAGGGAAAGCTGGAAACTGATTTCTGGAGCTGTGTGGTTATTTTCTAAGTCTGGACTCTTCCGAGCAGCATGCAAAAAATCTTGGTAAGATTTTTTGAGACAGTTCCATGCTATTTTCAAAGGTTATAGGTTTGTGGGAATCCAGGCTCTTGCAGATTTTCAGTGAGCTACCAGAGTCAAGAGATTCTGGGAGATGTGATTCACCAGTGGGGAATGGTTTATCTTAGGATGGCTGTAGTGACTCCTGCTCTCTCAGTGTTTCTTGATCCTTTTGCAGAGACAGCTCAGCTCTTTGTGAAGTGCCTGTTGACTTGCTACAGCCTGGCTGATTAAGGAAAACCTGGATGGATTTGGGCTCTTCAATCCTTCAAGCTCTACGCTGAGAAAGTTTGGCTGCTCCTCCACAGTCAGTGAAGCTGTGCACGCCACAGGTATGGAAACTATTGAGAGGGTGAGCATCCTTGCTCATGAGTTAACCCTGCTCTGGCTTCTTTGAAGATAGATATCATCTCCCTGTCTGCACTCCTCTCTGCAATACAGCCCTACCCTGAAACTCAAAAGGGCTGCAAGTGCGTAAAGATCCCTATAAATGGGGTGTTCGAGACAACGAACAGCATGGCGCACTTGGACTGACAGTACTTTTGAAAAAGAGCACTGGGCTCCTAAATCACTCGGGCACTTTTAGAAAATAGCCCTTCAGCTATTCAGGTTCCTCAGTCTCCCCTGCAGACTCTTGGCTGGGCTCACAGAACAGGTGGCCATGTGTCAGGGTCGGCCTTTCTCCCATCTCCTGGTTGTGCTGTGCCTTGCTATGGTAGATAAACATCTAGCTGCTAGCAAGAGCACCATGTGCTTGTGTTCCTCCTCTTTTTCTTGGTGGCAGTCCCCTCTCCTCCCAGTAAGGTTACTGCAGTGGTGTAATACTGCAGCTATCTCCCAGATGAGCAGTTGGAGCAAGCTGCGATGTATTGATACAAATAACTGCCTCCTCTGTACTTGAATTCTAAACCTGGCTTGGTGTGTGCTGGGCAGACTGGACGCTGACTCTGCAGTTGGTCTTCCCTTTGCAAAGATCAAAATAACTCTGAAGGTTACAGTGAGTCTCACCTATGTCCTAGGCGAGACCTATAGAGCTCACAAGGCAGCACTCTGGTATGGGTAGTAGGGTCCTTTGTCATCTTGATTTCATCTAAACACAAGTCAAAAATAGATATGCTTGGAAAAAACCCAAAAATAAAATCCAGATCATGAATGTCAGGAACGTCGCAAAATACAAGCCAGCCTCTCACTGATCAAAACCATCCCGTGCCCTGCAAGCCTCCTCCCAGCCAGTTCAGCCTCACCCAAGACAACGTGTTCTCCAGCCATTAATATTCAGTTGCCATCAATGAAGACCCAGCCAGAGACAGCAAAGGCCACAGCCTCCTTGAGGTCACAAGGTTGCCAGCGGCAGGGCGGATCAGAGGGTCTCACTGTAGATGACGCACGGGCTGGTTTCCTCGCAGAGTTCCAGCTGCACACTGGAAGCAAACCAACGCTTGGCACAACCCAAGCTGTAGTTGAGGGTGGTCCGGTAAATGTTCTTGGCACGCTTAGGAAAAATGATGGTCGTGCTCTGAAACCTCAGCGGCTTCTGGCGGGGCTCAAAGATCAGCTGGGACTTGTAGTTCCGCCAGGTGCAATTGGGAGCAGCAATGACTGTCTCACTGTAGGCAGTGACAGTAGGAATGGGGCCGTAGAAGATGTCATCCCGATAATGCTTCTCAGAGTCGTACTTCACCTCGGAATTGCACCTACAAAGGACAGCAAGGTATCAGGAACACAGCCCAGGGAGCAAAGGAGAGAAGACAGGCAGGACTCTTCTCTAACCCTTCGGAGCTGGCAACGTTTATGACCTCTCACCGCACAGAAATCGGCCAGGGCAGCTGCCAACCCTACAACCCAAAACAGAGGGCCAAGAGGACTCCTTCCTGCTGGTGAATATTGGTGGAACCCCACCTTGCTGTGAATCCATCTCAGCATTTCACCAGGGCATGTGCACAGAGGACCAGGCCTGCCTGCTCATGCCTGGGTAGAAAAAACCTTGTTGCAGAGGCTCCAAGCAACCCATTTCTTCCTCTGGTTTCTTCCGGGAGCATCACTGGGGCCTCAGCTCAACCTTGAGGGCTACACTGGAGGCAAACACCCTGCTAGCATAGCAAATCATCAAGAGATAGTGAAACCCTTCAGCTGGCATAGGTCAGAGGCTGAGGACTGGACATGCATCCATGGACTGTGCAGGAAAGGCTTGAAATCCCTGGAAAATTCCTGATCCACCATTTTCCTGAGCATTTTCAATAAGCGCAACTATGCAGCATCAACTTGAAATGCTGAGGGCTCCTGCGAAACGAAGGTCTCCTCATCACTGACTCATGGTCTCACCACACTCCCTACTGCTAGTGCTAGTCTTGGGGGGGTCACTGCCCCAGTAACTGGGCTGCACAGATGTGGCTGGTGGGCCACGGCCATGGGATGCCACACTGGGGTCAGGGGATGCCTACTTAACACAGCATGCCTGCTGCTGCTTTCACAGGCCCTGTCGTCCATGCAAGCTCTAGCCTGGCAGGAAAACAATGCCATAAATACAGTTTTCATAGATGACAGAAACATGGTGTAATTGTTACTTGTTGAGCTGTCAAAGCTACGTTTGTCTTTTTTTCTTTATATTGCCTTGCCATCAGAGCACAAAGCTCACCTAGCTAAAATCAGAGTGCTGGGAGACGAGGGGTGAAGGTTACTTGTTGGGGCCTACAGAAAACCCAAGCAATGGTTAAATAGCAGGTAAAGTGAAGGGATGCTGTGGGCTATGGCTGTCCAACATCCCAGCCACTGGTCTCAAAGGAATTGGTCATGTCAAAAGCTGCAGATGAAGAACCTACAAAATGTGGGATGTCACTGCCCTGCCCATTTCCTGTAGGCATCCAGAAGGGATATATGGACACCAGACCACGTAGAGGGCTTTTCCTAGAATCCCTGGCCATGGGGAGCAGCAGGACTTTCACTTGTTTTCCCCACTCCCCAAACGTTCATTCCTCCGGCAATCAGCAGCCAAGGAATGTGCAGCTCCCTATAAAAAAGATTAAAAGCTGGGTGTGTGCTTGTCATTACCTCCAGCCTGAGGGGGGTTGACTGATTGTGCACTGCATGTAATCTGAGCTGCCGTAATGTATTTTGCACAGCTAGGGTGTAAGCAAGTCATTCAGCACACATAAAACAAGACGCCGATGTAATCACCATAAAAACATGCCCGCTGGCAGTTCCTCAGCAAGCAGAGATTTACTGGGGTACATTTCCAGAGAGACGTTTGCATAGGTTGTGGGGGGTGGGAATTGGGTTTACAGTCCTCCCACCAACCCTGCCCCAAGCTGTGTGGAACTGCTCCATGCTGTTTGCACAGTGCATTCCACACCAGTAAAAAAGCAAAGAAGAGACAAGACCATTTATCCATCAGCAGCACCAGCCCCACAAGAGGCCAGAACACCTCCATCGCTGCTTTAAGGGACCATCTCCTGAGGACCTCATTCTGTCTCTGTGGTCTGGTCTCATGTTGGGTTTCTCTGCTGCAAGGGCTAACAAAAACAGGTGCCAATTACAAGGGTGTTGCTGCTTCTGAGGATATAAGTCAGTAGGGAACAGGATGAAGATCATCAGGTTACTTGGTGGAGGCCATCAAGCCTACAGGTGGTAATGGTTTTCTCTCATAGCCTTGGATTTGAGTTGGCCTTAGAAGGAGAAAGCCTTGGGACCTCTTAGGACCTCCCTCCATCTCTTGCCTCCACCCCTCCGTCTCTGCTGCTGTCAGTGTCTTTCATTCAGGTATTACTCTCCCACCTGTACCTCCCTTCCCATCAAAATAACCATGATCCCCATTTGTAACACATTTTAATTTTTTGCAGAAGGAAAAGCACCAGAAAAAAGACAGAAATCCCCACTCACCCACCCACCCAGTCCCATCTGTACCTGATTTCCTGCACAGGCTCAGGGCTGACCTCAATGCTTTCTCCAAAAAACACAGGATGCATTCGAGGCCTCATCTCTGGCATGGACGGGTTCAGGAGCAGGTAAGGCATCTGCAGGGAAGAAGAGCACAGCAAGTGTTGGGGCACAACAGCTGAGGCTGGCACAGTTCATAATGTGCTGTGGCTAGCAGATGAGCAGCCAGCAGCAACGTGTTCAGTGCTGGCAGGAGACACCAGTGCCTTCAACCCTGCTGAACTCCATCTCCCCGGAATCCTGTGGGTACACTGCAAGTGACAGGCTCTTTGGCAATGAGGACAGGTGACTGTGGCAGCAGCATCAGAACCAACTTTGTTTCATGCAAGCTAAGCTCGCCTTGCTTGCACTCTCAGCATCACTCAGCTCCTCCTTTGCAGTCCCTGTCTCTTCCAGGTTTGTAGCAGGGCCCCAGGCTAGCGGAGTGTTGATGGCACGGAGGAAGGCACTGTTCTCCACGCTGAAAGGGGAGCACCATTGTCAATTTGCCAAAAAACAGCCTTGAGGTGGCTGGCAAAGAACAGGGCCATTAACCCCCATCCTCACGCAGAGAAGCCTTGCTCAGGC
The DNA here is from genome assembly GCF_017639655.2 of Falco naumanni. Taxonomy (NCBI): domain Eukaryota; kingdom Metazoa; phylum Chordata; class Aves; order Falconiformes; family Falconidae; genus Falco; species Falco naumanni. The sequence goes on along the minus strand of NC_054054.1, from coordinate 96,777,418 downwards.
CTTGTAATTAAGATGCCCTGACTTTCTGATCTGCCACTCGTGGCTGTGTCAATATTCAGGCTGACTTCCAGCTCCCAGGGCTGATGCTGCCCTCCACCCACCACCACCACCACTGACTGCCCTCTGCGCAGCACATCTCCCAGGTAAGCAGCTCTGCCCACATCTCCGGTGTTCCATGCTGCAGGATCTGTCCGTTGAAATTCAGCCCTTCCTTTCCTTCTTCCTTTCTTGTATCTCATAAGAATTGTAATTGTTTGTCGGTTTTCTTTAGTCCTGATGTTGCCTTCACTGTTATGAATAAACAAGTCTTACAACAACGCCAAGTGCACCAGCATGGTGAAGTGCTCCAAGTCTGATGTAACACAGATAGGGCCTGTCTGCTGACTTAAAGGATGTTCATCTACTGAGGTGAGGTGTGTATGTATTTATATACATATATATATATGCTGAAAATAATGTATCCCTTGAAACGATCTAGCGTGGCAAGTGGTAGACTTGCTGAAGTCTCTGTGCCAAAAACGGTGTCATGCTCCAAGGGACACTGCAGTTAACCGTGCACGGCTGAGTGTGGGGTGAGACGCTGGGGCATCTTGCGGCCTCTGCAGTGCAGGAAACCAGCTTCAAGCCAGGACTTTTCAATGAATGGAACTGCTCCAATTCATGACACTGAAACCTGGACTTTTAAGACTAATTACACCCTGAAGTTACTCTGACAAATTGTCACAGTCCAGCCTAGGCTCCTCTGCCCACCACAAAAATGAGTAATCCTACTTGTCTATACTGGAGTGCTCTTAAATATCAGTTCCCAAATATAGGGATCCTGTGTTTGGTGTCTGGACCAAGCCCAGCAGCTAATTAAGCCTAATCCTGCCCTCCTGGAAAAATATCATTGCAGGTTTTGGTCCCTGCTACCACTTTTCTGTCAGCAGTATGACAGACGGGGACACAGGATCTCTTTAAAGGAGATGGCTAGCAGTCTCTGTGCAGGGTTGAGAGGTGTCCAGATGGCTGAAAAGTTCATGGAGTTTTTCTGCCTTCCACCATGAGTAGGCTGTATGTGCTAGAACCACAGCCATATTTCACCAGTGTAAATCGGTACGATCATCTCAGGACTCACAGAATCCACTGATGGTAGCTGAGGACACAGCTCTTGTATTGGCTTGCTCTTTGCATGCTACTCCTTTTTACCTTGCTGAGCATCTTCTGGTTGGGTGATAGAGGAGAGAACACTGGAGCTGTGACCTGGTTCCTATGGCAGTGCTGGGTAAGAGGTATTGCAGCTTGTGCCCTACCCTGTGCAACACACAGGTCCCCAAATGCTTGCCAGTTTATCCTTCATGCTGGTGTTAAATGGCAAAGCTCTGATGAGTCCACTCAACAGCATCAGATCCCACTAGCCGAGGTCTGACTTTCTCTAGTGGCTTGGGCTTTCTGCCTTAGGCTAAGGCAAAAAATGTCATTGCTTCATCTGAATTTGCCAAGCCCTTCAATTCTGTGTCCCAAAGCCACAAAGCTGTTTACCCTTTCCACACTGAAATATCCCTGCAGTTTACTACTGCGTTAAACTGTAAAGTAAAAGGGCCAACTCCTCTTTTTGATTTAATATTTCTGTTCCATTGTAAAAAAAAAAGACAGTATTTGCATAGGTATGGGGGGAAAAAAATATATACATATATATAGACACCCTCACCACCAAACACTAGCCAAAAGGCAAAGTTCATTCTTGGACTGCTTTCAACACTCTTCACAGGGGAGGGAAAGGGCAGGCTTTCTGGTCGTAAATAAAGCTCTTTGCTTCTGAAATGTGAAATTGTTTACATCAGACATGCCTTAGTTCACAAGGGTGCAGATTTCCAGCTTTTAACAGTCTGCACAAGGCCAGAGCTCTTCCTAAAGAGATCTTGTACATGAGGAGAGGTTCATTTGGGCGCAGGAGTCCAACACCACGTGCACATGCATTCATGGGCTCTGAAAACAGCAGGCAAGGTGGCCTTTTGGGGGTTCACCTGCAGGGAGATGCACATTGCTTTAACTGGTGAAGGAAGAAAGGCTGGGGATACACGTCCCTTCTTCAGGAGACTTCTCTTTGTCTTTATACTCCTGTGGCCATACTTGACATTGGCAAAACTCCAGCTGAAAACCTGCCCTCTTTTTACACTGGGCCCATTTAAGAGGAGGTCTTGTCCAAAAGGCCCCAAACTGGTCTCTGCTTGCAGGTGAGATGAGAAAATTATCACCTCTGACCCTCCCTTTGAAAAGCTCAGCTCAGCAGGTGTTTCCAGCTTCCTAGATGAAACACTGGATTTGCAGAGGGCAGGAGGGTGGGCCTTGTCCTGTAACATGAAGAGCAGACCTAAAGATATGATACCTCTTAACTGATAAATATTTGAATGTCCTATTTTTACCATGAACCATGACTCTCACAAAACAATGCTGACTTTTAAGTGGTTTGGGCTTTTATATTCCGAAGACAATGCTGCTGAACAGGGTGCAGGTTTGCAACAGGCTCTGAAAGGAAAGCCTTTAACTACCACTGCCTCTTCCAGGACCACACAGATTTTTTTCGGAGGGCATGCACCCACGTCCATGCCCAGCTCCATCTTCTTTTGTGTGACTGGCAGCCTAAGAAAGTGCATCTGGAGTGCTCCGTACACCCTGCTCTCTTCATGAACTGCCTTTGGGGAGCCTTTGCCGTGCTCACCTTGGCTGGGAAGGGGCAGTAGTTCTGAGTGTAACCAGCAAGCTGGTGGTTTGCTGTTTCCCCTATCGGGGAAAGCAGGTCACAGCCACCAAAGACAGTTTCACACTCTGTATCAACCATCCAAAAAGTGGAGAGGCAGAAGGGAATTGGGAAAGCTCTTCTGTCCCAGCTTCTAAACAACCAATGTTTTCAGGCTGTGCTGTCAAAACTGATTGCAAACTTAGATAACCAGAAAAAAGGCTGGGAGGCACTCGTCTGAGCTGCATAGGCACCCCAATGTTGTCTTACTGTGAGTTTAGGCTATGCGAGTACCTTCTTTACTTTACTGGCCAGGGACAAGTGAAGATTGGGTAATATGGAACAGCTGTGAATTAAGATGCTTTTCAGATCCAGACTAGCTTGCTAGAATGCAAGTGACAAACTTGGGTGGATGGTAGCCACGAGCTTCTTGCCTAGATTAATGCAGGAGAAATCCAGATTTCTTAACCATTTTGAAAGGGGATCTGTAAAGTGCAGTTTTAAAGAAGCAGTTTCAAAGAAGCTTTTTCAGTGCCTCCAGGCAAGCAGATCTTCACACTTCTTGCTAACATATGCTGACACTAAGCATGGTCTAAACATACCTAGAGATGAGGATGCAGGAGGCGAGGTCCTTCCTGTGGAATGTTCCAGCAGGAACATGGCCGGGGTATTTGGCCCCCAGCATTTGTATGGGGACAGGCTGCACAGTGCAGGGTGCCAGGGTGCTGCTCAGTCAGAGCATGGGCACAGAGGCAAACGGTGCCTGTTGAAATCACATGTCCCATGGCAGGGAAATCATGTGTCCTGTGGCAGGGCACAGGAAACAAGGATGTGCTGCAGAAACCCCACCAGTGTGCATGGAGAAACAAGGCTCTGTCATGCATGACAATCAATCAGAGTCAAGAAGTTGCCACCGAATTTGGTGACAGCCGGATTAAGTCTTCTCCAGGTTAGTTATGGATGGAGTGGTGGTGATGAGACTGTTTCCATTGTGGGTTATAGTTTACCTTGCTCAGGGCAAGGGAAGGGTGACAAAAGGCATTCATTTCCTAATGCATTTCATATGCAGTAAACAACTGCCAGCTTCAGACCTGCAGGCTTGGCTTGATTCATTTAGAAAGCTCCAACAATTATGGACTTGGCAAGCCAAAGCCATGAACTTCTACCACTCATAAGAGACCATTACAGATTCCCACTTATCTACCACGAGTAGTACCATGAGCTGCTGCAGGTCAGAAACCTTGAAGTCACCTGCAAGTCTGCACATGGAAGATGTAAATAACTTACAAAGCGCAGTCTGAAAACAGAAATCATCCTAAGACCCTGCAGTCTGCTCACCAAACAAGCAACTGAATCGTTTGCACAGAGTGAAAGGGTCATTAAGAGGTTTTACACTGCAGCAACTGGAAGGCACTTCAGATGACATTTTGTTTTACCTCCAGTGATGTTCTGAAATGTCTGCTCCTGCATCTCACCTGGAGTTGGGAAGTAAGGAACAGGGGATATGAGCTTTCCAAAAGATTTGTCTTTGGAGCTGAAATGTTATATGCTTGGCACATGTCAAAAGCTGGCTTTTTGGCAACAGTTTGACACCAGCTCCTTCCAATCTGTTTTAAGGTAAAAACAGAACAAAAATGTTCTGCCTGTCAAAAAAAATACTGACTCAATTCTTTTTCCTTCTGCACAGGAATGGTTGAAAGAAGAGGAACACTGGACTGCTGAGCTCCCTTGAGAAAATTATGATCCTTGGCTCATTTCTAGCAATCACTCAGCGATCTCCAGGCACTTCACAAATAAGGTGAGATTCATTATTGCCCTGCACCACAGATGGGCTGGCAGTGAACAGAGTTTGTTGCAACACTACTGGGGGTCACTGGTGGTGAGGAAGAGAAACCCACGTGTCCTTAGACCAGGCTGTCCATAAGTAATTCACAGACAAGGTCTGTCTGTCCAAAGAACAAACCCTAGGGTTACTGTGCTGGAAGGCTGCAGCTGGGACCTGATTAATCTGTCCCCAGTAACTGGAGCCGTGCTGCTATTTCTCAGTTGCAGCTCTGCAAAAGCCACCACAACCCTGTAATGTCTACACAGGGAAAGGAGTCTGGTAGTCCAGGAAGGCTGAGGAGGTAAAAGGGAAGATACTAGAAAGATTAAAAGGCAAGCCCCATATGTGCATGTTAGGACCTCAGAACAGAGCCAAGGTGAAAATTAAGCAGTAAATGTGCTATCATTTTCATTTCCTTTCCACCACATAATTTGTTTCAACCAGCAAAGAGTTACAGTATTATTAAAAAGTTGAAGTGCTTTCTTGCTTGGCTGCATTTTTCCCTCTGTCTTAACTCTGATGCCTTTCAGGCATGTAATGGCCTGGGCTGCTAAACTCTGCTTTTTTCAAGTAGCACATAGATAAACACAGATAAAATTGGTTGCTGAAGAGAATTCAGTCTACAGCTAACCAACAGCACTTCCTTTGCGGTGGCATATTGTGGGGGGCTCTCACTTTAGGACACACAACCTTCAGCTCCATGTCATTGCTTCGTACCTGATATGAGTGCCATCTCAGTGACTGGTTCCCAGGGGTATTTAGATTGCAGAATTCCAAACAACACCAAAAATAATACAGTGGGCAGAATAATGTTATTTTACCCCTAACAGTTATTTAGAGTCAGTGGGCTCTGTTAAGATACTTTGTAATTGGGATACTTTGCAAGAATGGAAGCAGAGTTATCAAATAGTGAACAACGATAAGGAAAAAAATGCCATGAAACTAGCCTGAAATGCACCAACTGTTCTTTAGCTTCCAAATTCCAGGCAGCAAAGCAACAAAAAGGAAAGGAAATTGATGTCACTTGAAATAAATAACCCCCCAAAAAAACCTTCTCCAGAAAGCACAAAGAGCAGAACTGACCGACCCCTTTTGCTACGGTCATTATGTGGAAGGCACTAAGATGTGGCATTATATCCCTAGGGACTGTAAGGGGAAAGAGTTTTCCAAGCATCAGGGCTGCAAACATGATGGTTTCCCTAATTCCCAGCTCCTAACTTAGCTAGGGCATAAGCAAATCTCTCACCACTTTTTCCCACTATGGTAACATGTCAGGTCCATGAAAATGTCACTTTACTCAGCTGTTATTTACAGCTGTAATGAAAGATCTGGCTGAGTTATTTGACACACATCTACATTCTCCGCTCTAGCTGATAAGCAGTATTTGTTTAACAGACCATTTATTTTCCCAATATCTTCACGTATTGCACATTACGAGCAATTTATACTGGAGCTGGATGGGATTATATTTGGAGGTGATAACAGTAAATGCAGACTGCAGGTAGAAAGCAGGGCTTTATTATTTCAAAGAATTATATCCTTCCTGCCTATCTCCCTTTTCTCTTCCAAGTGGGAAATGGGTGCTCCTTTGCTTATCGTCCACAGCATCGCTCAGGGACACAACGGAAATTAAACACCTAGAAGACACCACCCTAGATACAGCCACAGTTTTCGGAGCAGATTATGAGACCCCGACGACTGTTCCTCAGATCTGCCCAGAAGTGACCCACTCCCCCTCCTTTGCCGCTGGCGTTGAACCATGGAGGAAAAGGAGCGGGTGCATGTTCAGAACTGGACAGGGCTGAGGGACAGGGGACAGCCAGGTGAGGTTTGTGTGTGCCAGGAGCAGATGCAGCGTTAAACTGAAACCACGGCCCACCCCTGCCAGGGGATTCCTGCAGGATTCCACCCTATGGGAGCAGTTCAGAAGTGGGTCAGGATGCTGGGCTGCAAATGCCAGCCCCTGAGGTAAGCCCTGCTGCTGTGCCAGATGGGTGCCTCACTTCCCACAAGCCTGGGGCTTTCCCCAGAGCTGCTGGGACCCACACGGGCTTGGAGAGTCATGTCACCCACTTAGTGTGTGGGCTGCAGGCTGGCTCAGGTTGGGGTGCTGGGCCTTTCTCTCACATGTGCTTTTACTGTACATCTTGGCAGGTCTGAAAGTTATATATTGCCTGGAAACCCTTTGATGGCCATGTTCCCCACCCTGTCCTCCTCACAAGACGGTCCTCCTTCCTGGAGCACTTTCAGTGTAGGATGAGATGCTGGCTCTGTGACCCAAGAGCTCTTCAAAATGTAGCATATCAGGAAAGTGTTTGGTTGGTTTTTTAATATCAGCCATAAATTCAATAGGGTTGGCACACATGCCAACCTGGACCCCATTGTTGGGACTACGCCTGTGAAGGCTGTGCCAAGGTATCCTCTGCACTTGAGATGAAGCTGGAATCTCCTTCCACCACACAAGACTGATTCTGGCACAGCACTTGTCCAACACAACTCCTGAACATAAGTAGAAATTCCCTATGTAGGGGCATTCATCTGACAGCTGATCCACTGGGATATAGTCCTACAGAAGTCAGTGTTCAGTGAGGAAGGTTGAATGCACAAATACTTGAGTCCTTCAGGTAAAAAGGAACTTGCTGCAGTGGCGGAATTCATTGCAGTGGCAACAGTGTTGGGAAGGGATAAGAAGTCTGCTGCTTCAAGAAGGCATGACTGATAGTTCTGCAGACAAACATGATCCCAATCTCCCCAATATCCATTAGGAGTTACGCTATTGAATGCAAAGCGCTTACTTCAGCACAGCTCAAAAGCAGTTCTTGTAGCCTAAAACTATATTTCAGGGCAACAATAACAGGGAAAACTAAGCAGATTTGGCTACTTTGAGGTACCCTTCCAGCAACTGTTTCTTTGTACATATTATCAGAGATCTATTTCACTGCATTTATGTTCCTTTTGGCCCAGCATTACACACAAAGCCTAGAGGATTCAGTAAACCAGGTTCTAAGAATCAATTTACCTAGTTCTGCCTTTTTAATCTGAAATGTGATTAAAAGTCACCTTCTATTTTCATTAGGATATTTGCATTTAAGCACAAAACAATTGACAAATTCCCTACATGGATTTTATTTGAAGACGTAAAAGCCAGTTTCTCCTGCACTGCAAGTAAAATGCAAAGAAAAAGAGTCCCTAAATGGTGTTGAACTTGTGGTATTTATGACTCTGGCCCTAAATTGCCTTTCCTATTTTCTTGGATCCCAAAGCTGTAGCCAAATTGGCTGGTTAAATGTGAATAAATGGTGCATTGTCTTTGAAACAAAGTTGTGCTTATTAAAGAGAAGAGAGTTTGCTTTTTCAGAGTCACAGTTAATAACACAAAGCAGAGAGAGAACAGATTTTACACACAAGGAAGTCTTCAATAAGGGCACGCAATCACATTTTAGTCTGTATAAGAGCTGTCCTAGAGCAGAAAAATTCTTCAACATATTTGTTAAGTTAGAGCAAAATAGCTGACTGCAAAAGAACACAACTAGGTTCAGACTGGTGGTTTTGATAGGTCTGCAGCAAGGAATAGCATGAAATACTTCCCACAGATCTGGAATGTTGTTTTCTTCACCTGACAGCAATTTATTGTAACTGTACATACTAGAATTTTGGCCGTTAGTGACTTAGCATGTATATGGTTTTATAGTATTACAACACAAAGAGTGCAGGCTGCATTCCTGGCTCTGTCACGTTCATAAGCAAAACAAACACCAATGTAACAGGCGATTAAAAAAAAGCATGCCTTGGTGTGCAAATAGCTGCAATTATTGATTTGCCAATTCTGCATGCTCTGATGAACAGCAGAGTAGTAGAGTTAAACAGAAGCACATTCATGGATTGCATAATTGCTCATAGATCTGCAAGTCCTTGTTAAATGGCAAGATTAAAGCTAATTAGACACTGAAATTTAGAAGTATGAAACAAGCAATGCTCTCCTTATTTTTCCTGCTTTCTTAGTAACAGCTGCAAGTACAGTATTTGCAGGGTGGAAATGAGAAGTGAAACTCTCTGCGCAGTCCAATAGAGTGAAAGTTCCAATTTACTTCATTACTTTGCAGCATTCCAAACAGAGTTAAAGAGCACAGTCCTGCACCACTCCAAATAATACAGTCAAATTGGTTTCAGTGTCAGGATCTCTGCAACCTGCTGTACCTACTAAGGGCAAGGAAACATCCACAATATATGAAACCCATACTCTAACAACAGCAGCCCAGGGCTACCCATGCAATTACAACATTTGGAAACATCTACAGTGTTAATTCCTCAGAAATGCATAACACGTTCATGTATGATCAAAATGTTTTAAAAAAAAACCAAACAACAAACCTGGAAAACTTAATTTTGCCTTACACAAGTCACAGGAATAACTCCCCCCACCCCCCTTCCATCGGGCACTAAAACTCTCAGTCCTCTAACAGCCCAAGAGCTGAAATAGGATTTTTTTCCTCATGCTCTTTCATCTTCAGTATCTAAGGGCTTCCTTGGGAGGAGTGGTGGCCAACTGTCATATTACTGGAACAGAGGCTGTCATATCCCCTCTAGAGAGCTTTGCAGACACCTCCATCCCAGCTGTTTTCTGGTGCAGTAAGCCTTCATTCATCTTCCTCCCATATTTTATTTTACAAATACATAGCAACAGCTTGATTCTGCCAAAGCGGAGGCATGTGGGTAACTCTTTGTACACAAACAGTCCCACCAAGGTGGCACACACTCCCAGTCATCTGCAGGTAAAGCTCCATATTTGGAACCACAGCATTTGAGGGTTTGAGATTTGATTTTCATAATTAACACCTCACCCTACCCACCATAGTCTGGTGAGAAGGAGTCATTGTTCATGGGGAAGGTTTTGGCATGTTCAGGAGTAAGAGGCAGTTTTCAATAATATGCTAAAATAGCCTTAGAACATGATAAAGTAAATGAGGGTGTGAAAAATCACTGCAGAAGGTCTCTACTGGGAAGAAGTGTTTGAATTGTCACTGATCCATAGGTAGATAATTTTTTTCCATGGAAAGATTTGTGCTGCAGTTTTTATCCTGTATAGGAGCCAATTAACTGTGTGGAATACACCTACAAATGTCTTTTATATACGTTAAAAAGTTTTTTGAAAGATCCCTGGGGAAGAACTTTCATCATCCTTTAAAAACCTCCACCACCACTGCTTATGCTCTGAACTTCATGTTTTAAAAACAGTTTTTATAGCTCAGGGATAGAAATAAACAAAATAAAGCAGAATAATAGTCGTAATAAATCTACCCCAATCCTACTCTGCACTCAACTGCTCCACTGGCACTGCATCAGGCTAACCAAAATCTACAGCACTTACTGCCAGCTGTCTGAGTTTACAAACTACTAACCCTGCTCCGCTCAGCCATGTGGCACACAAGCCTTTCATGCAGGCTCATGCCACAAAACGCTCCTCCAGCAAAGGGCAGCAGCACACAGCCTTCCTCAGAGCATGTCTCCCTACCAGCTCCCCAGGCAGCTGGCTGTACCCTGCCCCAGGTTAACCCACAGTTTTGTCTTGCTTTCAGCCAGGGCTCCAGCAAATGTGGCTCCACGCTCCTGACAAAACACACGAGGGATGCCGGAGTGTTAAGGATGGCTGGCAGCTGGACTCCCCGACCTTGGTCCAGACGGATGCAGCTCCAACCTGTATCTACCTGGCAGGACAGCGTCACCGCGAAGCAATTAACAGTTCTTCAGGTAGGCAGTGGTGGCTGGGTCAGACCTGGGCTTCACTCCCGTGCCATTATTAAGAGTTTATCCAGCCAAACTGCCAACGTTTCTGTGAGTTTATCAGAAAAGCCCTGGCCAGCACTGGGCCAGCCCCCTGCCTGGGCACACCAGCAGCAGTGCCAACGCCGGATGGCAGACATGACAGGGTACTGGCCACCACAATCGGGTACTGGCAGCCATGACAGGATACCGGCCACCACGACGGGGTAACCAAACGCCCGGGACACCCTCATCCACCAGCGCAGGCAGGTGCGCACCCAGGGGGACGCAGCCGTTGTGCCCCAGCCCAGCGGGCACAGGCCCCTTCCTTGCTGCCCCCTGCTCCGGGGCTGGGCCAGCCACTCTCCCCCCCGGGGCCCGGTGAGGATGGAGCCCAGCGCCCATGGTTTGGTTCTTACCACTTTGCCGTCCTTGGCCTCTCGCCGGTGCCCCGGGGCCGGGGGGTCCGCACCACCGCTGCCCCCAGCTCGGCTCTCACCGGGCGAGAGGGAGTAGAAAGGGGGGCTGGGGCTGGGGGGCAGCCCCGAGTCCGGGCTGTCCAGCAAGCCTTCCCGGCTCTTCTCCTTCAGGCTCTCGTCCATCCCTTGCAGCTGTAGGTGACCTACCATGTCTGGGGGGCAGCGAGGGGGCCGCAGCGGGAGAAAATCCTCCAGCGTCGCCCGCCGCGGAGGGAGGGGAGGGGAAAGGAGCCCGGGGGGGCCCCACTGAGCCCCGATGGCGGCCACCAGCCCGCCGGAGCCCGGGCCGAGCCTGCTGTGGGGGCAGAGCCAGCACCAGCCGGACCGGGCTGCCCCCGCCGCTGTCCCTCCACCCGGCCCCCGCGCCCTGCCCGCCCCTCAGGGGGTCCCCAGGGAAGGGAGGAAAAGCCCGATCCCCCCGCGCCAGCCCTGACACAGCCCCGCGGGGGATGCGGCCAGTTTACGGGCGGCGGAGCCCGGGGCGGCCCCGCCGGCAGGGAGCGCTGGGCGGGACGGGGCCGGGCGGGCCTCGCTCCTCCACAGGCTGCCGCCGCCCGCCCGCCCGCCGCCTCCCGGCGGCCCATTTATCCGGAGAGGGTGGGAGGGGAGCCGGGGAGCGCCCTCCCCTTCCCCCGGCCCCCCAGCTCTGCCCCGGCCGCACATTTTCAGGCACTTCCCAGGCAAGGAGCGCATTTGGCGCCGCCCGCCCGCCCCGCTCCCCCGCTCCGGGCGGCGCCCCCCGAGGAGACCTGAGGCAACCCCCGCGCACGGCGGGACCCCCGGCCTCGGGAGGGCGGCTGCTCGCGTTCCGGCCGCCGCCACACAGCTGCGGCTGCCCTCTGCTCGTTTCCCTCGGTTCTGTCCCTTTTTTTTCCCCTCAGTTCTGCCTGACTTTTCCCTCAGTTCTGCCTTTCATCCCTCTTTCACTCCCACGCCCCCCCCCCCCCCCCCCCCCCCCCCCCCCCCGCCCCGGCAGCTTTTCCCCTCAGTGCCAAGGTGTGTAGGTATGAAGGAACAGCTCTTCTCAGGAGCCGTGGTCTTTCTGCTTTGAGGTGGCTGAGGGTGGCTTCACTAAGACAGCAAGTCACCACGGCAGTGCTGTCTACCTGGGCGTACAGCCCGCCATGTTCCCTGTGCTGGTTGTACCCTCAGGGCGGCCCTTTCCCCTCAGGCTTAGCGCAGCCCAAAACACAGTTTTCCTTTGGCTCAACAGCTGCTGGTCCATGACCGCCAAGGAGCTGGAGGCCACTCTGTGTTTGAGGCCACCATAAATGCAATGGGAGGACATCCCAGCACAGCCACTAGCCAGGAGGAGCAGCCTATGTCAGAGGCGCTACCAGCCCTCGGTGTTCAGAGAAGCAAGCAGCAGTTAAACAGGTCAGGATTGCTGAAGCTGATATGGACATTTATTGCACAATAACTGGCTGACATTAATGTTACCTTGTCCACAGCCCTGGTTATGTTTTTCTCATCATGTTTTCTACATAGAGTCTAGACTGTGAGAAATCTGGGGCAGGCCCACTCATAAGGCTCAGCCCGGTGGAGCTTTATTTGCGGCAAATAGGTTTCCATGGGAAACTGTTGGAATCCAACTGGCCGCCGCCTCTGGGTCTGAGTTGTTGGCCCAGCACCCCACAGAATGGGACTGTGGCTGTTTGTGCCACAAAACCACCAAACACAATGTTTGTCGTGGTGGTTGATGGAACATCAGGGTCTGTTATTGCACCTAGTGATGGAGGCTTTCACGCCCAAGCCCTGAAGTGCTGAGGTACTAACAGACTGACTCTTGTTCTTACCTCTGCCGTCAAGAGTGGTTCCAAAGAGTATTTATCAATATGGTGATAAGTGTTTTATGTATATAAATGTATATATATAAAAGTCCTCAGAGGTAAGGTTGGCCTGAAAAGGACCTGCACTCCATCCTCCTGAGGGAGCGGGTCACACTGTATGGTGGTAGGTGAACTCACCAGCTCATAAAGCTGGATTTGTTTAGACGTATTCTTGCTCAAGTCAAAAGGAAAGGCCAAGGATGCCCAAATCCAGCCCTGACAGAAATGAGGGGCCCTCCTCAGAGTGACTGAAGTGATCTGTATGCACTGAGCTGTGCAGAGGAATGTCACTGATTTATAAATGTCAAACAGGCACTGAGCAGCCCACACACGAACCTCAGTGAATTCTTACCTCTGACCCGTTTGTCTGCTTCAGCAGCCGAACAGGCTGATTTAGAGCCCCTTACTGTAAGGGCTCTAAAGTCTCACACAGGCTACGGCTGATCTGAAAATGTCAAAGGGGACCAAAGGTCAAAATTTCCATAAATTAGGCCCTGGCTTGCTACCTATCATGTAATAGGATTCTCCAGCCAGTTAACACTGTGAACTCAGGCATTCAGCCCAGCAGTTCCCCTGCAGCCCTGTTCCCCTGCCCCTCTTCTGAAATGGCAAGACTGTATGTGCAAGGGGAAGGACTGCCTTCAGAGTTGCCTTCCTCCAAGGAGAAAAAAGGAGCAGGACAAAGAGACACTGGACAGGGGTGAGTGCACTATTCTTTACTCCTAGAGAGGTGTATCTTAGCTTGGGGAGCAGTTGGGGGAAGACTGTTTTTTTCTTGTTTTGAAAAATTACAATTTTTCCTGGAGCTAAATAACATGTATTTTTAAAGGTAAATTTCAGTACAATACAAATATTCAGTACAGAGGTGGGTGTTCATGGTTTAGGGTTTGCTGAGCTCTGAAGACTTGAAGTGCCAGGCACTGCTGAGCATCCCCAAGCATTTGTAGGTGCATTGACTGAACTTACAACTGGCAAAACTGCTGCTGGGTTCTGCAGGGTATGTGTGTGCACATAATTATGTTGGTATTGTTACTATTGTTGTTGTTCTAATTATTATTATTAATTGTTATTATTATGTTTAGAGTTAGTAGTAGGTTGTTCACCCACTCAAGCTCAAGATGTAGCTCTCTTGCATAAAGCACAGGGTGGGCAGGTGGTAAGAAATGCTCTTGTCCTGATGGCTGTGATGGAAATGACTCATTCTTCGGTCAAAAGTCCTCCTGGAGCCACAGTATCAAGCTCATGGCCAGTGAAAATTTGCCTGAATGGAAACTCAGTGAAGGATACAGTGCGCAGACACAGATGTATATATGGGATAGTAGAATTAGACCTGTCGAAACAGGACATAAATATTGCACAGTGCCCTACCAAAGAAGAAAAACAAGTGCGGGAGTTTTAGTTGAGGCCATATTGCTCTACTGAAACTGTCCTTAGTTCAGCAATCCTTAATTTGCTGGAAGGAATCACTAGGGACTGGTACATTCCTGTGTCTTGGCTTGGGAACAGGGAAACTGTGCCCTTGTGTGTATGGTGGGACAAGGAGGAAGGAAAAGTCTGGAGGGAAGTTTTCTGAAGCAGCTGAGTATAGACAAACAGGTGCAAACACAGTGGTACAAGGGCAGCAGTGTGTGAAGGCATAGGCTGTGGGACAGTGGCCTCTACTACCAGCAATTACTCTAAAGGAATACCCTGCCTAGCTGGGAATTTGAGTGTAAAACAACAATAAATAAGGAGTGGGGACTCAAGTAGCAGAAAACTAGGGAAAATTCCAGCAGAAGTGCATCTGTTAAGATTCATTCTCAGGCAGAGGTGTTATTCTGACAACATCAATTAAAGAGGGCTTTATGAAGCACGCATTTCTCAGAACTTCCCCAACTTTTTTTCATTGGTCTATTTTGTTATAAAACGTAATCCCCAGGCCCAGTCCTGAAACGGGTAAAGAAACACTTGTGAAGAAACCCCTGTGCTTTGCCAGGAGCTGCAGGGTCTACCAGAGACCTGCTGTTTGCCAGGCTGGTGATACCACATGTGGCATTGACAGCTTTTCTCATGTAATGAGCAGAGCACCAGGGATGCAACGTGATCTGCAACCTGGCTGATGGAGCTCCATTCAGCTGTGTCTGAGGTTTCCAGGTGAGGCTTTACAAACCAAAATCTGCCTAGGGCTATGTGGTCTTCAGAGATCCCTCAGTTAAATGCTGTGACTTTGTGCACATGCTTGAACATTTGTTCCTCTTGGCTATTGTTTGCCTTGCCAAGTAGCATGGGACTCACATCTGGCACTCCTCGCACTGGTGGTATTCCTGGGATCCCCTTGCAGCCTCTCTGCAGCCCCATACTTTTCTCTGCCTTCCTTCCATATGTCCAGGTTCTGGCTGGGCTCCTGTATCCAACACAACTGTGCTATAACATCCAGCAGCCCTTTATGACTGAATAACCCTCTAGTAAGATGTGTCATGAACAGTCAGGTCAAAACGCACAAAATGATGCAGTGCAGGTGGGAAGTCATGAGAGAGGGATTCTGTGGGCAGTGGGGGCAGGAGCCCAGACAGCCTTCCTGGTGTGAGCAGCCCTGCTTCTGGATAAAAGCTGGTATCCCTCCTTGAATCCACTGGGATTCAAGCCTCTCCATGCTTTGATGAGTCCTCTGCCTCCTGTTTGCCTGGCTATTCTCTTAGCTAGATTTGAGTACTTCAGGAATCTGCCATCCCACAGGCATGGCAGAATGTCAGCATCACGTGCTAAGTTTCCTTCCACTGCTGCCAGGCTTGAAAGACAAATACAGTGAGGGAAGAAAGAGACAGGATACAAACACCTACATCAGGACTTTTTCTGAAGCAGGCTGGGTGGCAAAATGGGAAGAATGCTAGGAATGTCCATTCTGGTTCACTGTCAAACCTGATCCTTCAGAACACCCACAGCATAACTAGTCCCAGTAAGAATGGTTTCGAATACAGTTGGATGTAACTATGCTCTTTGGTTCCCTCCAAAGAGGTGCAGCCTCTCCTCTCTGCAGTGTGTTCCTGATAATAGTGCTGAAAGGCACCAAAAGAGCAGCACCACTGAGGGGAATATCAACACAGAGCAGGACCTGGGTACCTCAGGCCCAGACCCTTGCCTGGCACCTCATGGAGTTGTTCACCTTAGCCTAAAATGATCCGAAGCATGAAGGTGGCACACCACTGCTCACTGCACTATGGATGTGCTTTCTGCTCTTTGTATCATCATCTAGACCTGGAAACCACATGCCAATAATGATTAATTTTGCAGGGCAGCATGGCATAATTCAAATCAAAGGAATTTTTCTGCCTGAAAAGAAGAGTCCATTTATCAAGAGATAAAATCACTTCCTGAGAGGTCTACTCATTTTTTTTTCAGTCAGCCCCCACCTCAGAAATTTTTTCGACCTGGACTCTTGAGTCTTGGCTGGCTGGTTCAATGAAAGGCACAGTCCAGAAGGAAGGAAACACAAGGCAGTTGCTTCTGAGAGCTTCTCTCAGGAGATACCTGGTCTCCTTGCAGCATCCTTAGAGATGGCTTTGCCAAGTTACTACAAGGGCTTGTAGCTTGCTCCTGTCTCCTGTCAGCTGTGTCAGTCCTGCACTGTTGGAGCAACCAGAATGCTGTGCAGCTCCCTCTAGTCATGGCTGCACCTGCTCTGGCCCCGTTATCCTTGCCAGATAAACAGTCCCTCTTAGCAGTGACTTGGAACAAACTGTCTAGCAGGAAATGAGAATGAAAGACACAAAATCCTCTTTTCTGGGGTCAGGAGTGCCTGTTCTTGGCAATAAATCAAATGAAGCAAATTTCCTTTGAATATCCTGGGCTTGACATAAAGACAGTGCATATCCCAGACAAGACAGTAGACTTTACAACTGCAGTAAAGGAGGATGATCTCTGAAGAACATGCATAGTGTTACATGAAAAGGTTGCCTTCTCACATTTGACTGCAGTTTGTACAGTTTGTGTCACAATCAAAGTAAAAAAAAAACCCAAAACAACAAAAACCCACCAAAAAAACCCTAAACCCTGAATGCTGTATTACAGAACAAGCAAAGGATCTGAAGCACAGAGAAATCAACATAAAGACTTCTGCTGACTCTGCTTGCCTTTGAGTAGGGCGCTACATGCAGAGTATTTGATTACCTGTGGAGTCCAGTCAGCATTTTTGATATTGTTACATACTTGAGTCAAAACACACCTCCCTGCCTCGCTGCCCTGGAGAAGGACCTGCCTGTTACCCTGTGAAATTTCCTCTGCTTGTCTGTCAGGGCTGCTGTGCTGTAATCTTGGAGGATAATCAACAGCGAAACCATTCATAAATCACGGCTAACAGAAGAGATGCCGATAGGGTCTTAAATTTCAAGCCTGCGAAGCCATCATTTCAACAATGACAGTCAAAGGGGAGATTAAGAATTCTTTTACATGGAAAAGTTTTTCTTGGAAGAGCAACCCTCTCTTTGGTTGCCTGTAAATACAGTCATGTGGATTTGATTTTTACACGGCCCTTCTGCCCGCTTGCAGGGAACGCTCTGCAACCCCAATGGGCCTGTTTTCACACTGAACTGGCGTGTGGGGGGACTGCAGCAGGATTTGAATAAGGCATCAAAAACGAAGAACTAAAGCTTTGCCCAGTGCTGGCAGAGGCCAAATGGGCTGCCTGTTTGGGAGGCAGTGGCGGGACGTTCCAGAGAACCAGACCCCTCTTGGCTCAAGCCCACCATGCCTCTGGGTCCAACTGCAGAGTGGGAATAAGACTGGTGCCTTGTTTTATGGTGCAAGTAAAACATTTGGAGATTATCTGTACTTTCACCTCATGGTGTTTAAGGCTGTAAGGGTATTGTGAAGTCTGTTGCCAAAAAGGGAATGCAGATCTGGATTAACACCCCACCTGGAGGTAGGTGATCTCTCTCTGATCCAAACGGAGTCTTGTCTTGCTTTGTTCATTTGGAGTAAGCACTATACTAGGAAGAAAGGACGAGAGTGTCTCTGTGTAGTTCTTGCCCTCCCTGCTGTGGGTGACAACCAGCAGCACCCACAGCATCTGTCTTCAGGTTAAGAAGAGCGAGTCCCCGACAGGCTCCAGACTCATGCTCATGGCTGTCCCCAGACAGCCCAGCTGGAAATGGACTTTGCCTATTCAGTGCAGCTCTGGGACAACAAATGTTTACAGCATGGTTTCCTGCTAACACTAATGAGTTCTATTTGAATAATTACTCAGAGTAAGGTCTGACTGTAGCTGCCTGAATTTCTATGCACAGGGCAGAGTAGAAGAGCTAGTAATGCCATTATTGGTCAAAGATAAATTCACTTGCTCAGATCTATGTTCAGAATCACTAGTGGACAGCTACAGCTTGCTTAGCACTACAAGCCTAGTAGTTAGGCTTCCAAGGGCGCATAGCACTGATGCCATGTGGCAACAGGTAACTTGAATGACGAAGAGCTTGAAAACTGGAGGGATGTAACTTCTGATCTGTAGAGGATTTAGTGCCAACCTTGCCTGAGGCATTATCACTTTCTGGTAACTGCATGTATTTAGAACTGGTTTATTAAATTAAAAACAGCAGATTAGTTAGCTCATTTAAGCTGCCTGAGGTTGTGGAGCCTGAAGGAACCACTTTTTTAATTGAAGAAAAAAATATCAAAATCAAATCCTGCTTCATGGAAGGATTTGGGGTTTTGTTTGCAAAAGAAGCATCACACTCATAAACTCATAAAGCCTGGTGATGAAACCCTGCAAAGGAGCAGAGCTGGAGGAATGAAAGCCTGCTGAAGAAGAAGCAATGGGAGCACGAGAAACACCATGTAGAGGAATAAATCTGCTATGTCAGCTAATGTGCTTTCCTTCAATTACTTTTCCATTGAGAGTGGGAACTAGGTGGCTTTCTGCTGGTATGTTTAATCTCCCTGATTTCTAGACATACACTGTGTTTCCTACTTCTGTTTTTCTAGCCTGCTTACTTTTGTGACAAGCAAGTGAAAATACTGCAGGGGGAAGGACACTTCTGTTCTAAGCATGGTTAAAGAAAACCACTCTGAAGAATTAAAAAAATCTTTCAAAAACCCCAAATGTTTCACAGCCTAAGATTTTCTGGAGTTTTTTTAAAAAATTGAAGAAGCATGTATAACAGTGAGGGTAACTCTCTCCAAGAAAAAAATTGAACACTGTTTTCAGATGTATTTTTTTAAGTGATCATTTAGAACGCAGGACCAGAGGAGAGATGTAAAGCCTCACTGAACAGTTTACATATTAAATTCTTGACTCAGCAAATACATGTCATTATAAGGACTCTTATAGTCCATAGTCTTGGCTAGCCTGCTGTAGTAGTGTTGTGTCTCTGATTTATGACACATTAT
Source organism: Falco naumanni (assembly GCF_017639655.2). Taxonomy (NCBI): domain Eukaryota; kingdom Metazoa; phylum Chordata; class Aves; order Falconiformes; family Falconidae; genus Falco; species Falco naumanni. The sequence goes on along the minus strand of NC_054054.1, from coordinate 96,758,449 downwards.
TCCCTCCCGTAATGTCCAACAGTCAATGGCACATTTCTTCTCCAGGTATCCACCCCATTTAACACATTTATAAAGCCTGGAAGGACAACAGCTCTCAAATTGCCTGTTGAGATGTGGCATGTTGAAATCAGGTCATGACACAGTGACATGTGATGGACAATGGGAGAGATGGCTTCACTGTTCTCTTACACTATTTCCTATAGCTTCAAATCAGATATGAGAAGAAAGAAATTGTTTGTGCACTATGTGGTGACCTGAGGATTGGAAGGCCATCTTCTTCCAAGAGTAGTAGCTGTCAGCCTGTCACTTGTGGAAGGAAACCAAGAGAAGCAGTTCTAGTCAGCTTAAATTCACTGCACAGGAGCTGCATCACTGCTGAGAGTTCCCAAATGGAAATAAAAGAACAGTCAGAACTCACAGTCCTAGGGATCTTTTCAGGTTAAAAGTCTTCGGTTTCCATGTCTAAATTTAAATCCTACTGAAAACGGGTTCCTTCTTGATCTCAGCATCTCTCCTAATGAAACAATGGGAGCTGAGAATTGAGCCTTCTTGAAGGATATCAGCTTGTAGATGCTGAAACTCAGTAAATTCGTTCTTAGAGGTCATTCTGCTGAAAACTTTTCTCTCTGTTTATCCTCATCAGCAGGCCCTTAGCAGATCCCTCATACACAGCCCTCCCCTGTGGCTATCCAGGAATAACCCTGTATCACTGGGAATCTACTCAGCCTTTTCTGATTTCTGTAATCATCAGAGACAGAGAGACACTGACCTCTCTGTATGTGGTGCTCAGAGGGACTGACCTAGGTACCTCCTGTCAGTGTCTGACTGTGCTGTATCCAGCTGCTTAACAGATGAGTCTGAAACAATACCCCCAGGCACAGGACTCTGGCTTGGGCTAGGCTGGTCAGTCAAAGCCAAAGCTCTCTGCTTTTACTGAAGTGCCATCAAGGTTTTAGCACTGGTGGATGGCCAGATGTGGTCACTTGTCCCCTGACAGCTGGGCTGAGACCACTGGAGTCATCAGCTAAATTACCTTGAACTGATGACCTGCAGACTTAAAAGCACTACAACCAGTCCCCATTATGCACACAGCTCCCATTTCCTTTTGTATTTCTTTAATGCAAAAGTAACAGGAAAAGCAATTACTGGCCGTATGAAATGTAAGTTCATACGATCTTTCCTATAAGACTTCAAGCAACTCCTTGTTAAAGCAGATAAGTTAATCTATCTTTTGGTTCAGGTCACAGTAGGTTTTCAGCTTTAAATCACCATGGCACAGTAGCTAATGGCATTTGCCATAGAAATGATGTTGAAAAAACAAGGAATCTGGGCAATTATTAGGAGTATATTTCCGGTGAAAACAACCTATCTAAAGACAGTGTCAGTGGAAAGGGTGATTGATCATCTGGACTTTGCTCCCTTGTGTTTTGTTGCCCACTTTCTCTACAATGTAGTATTAACTGTCACACAATTATTGTAATGAAAACTGCTAGCGGACTTTTCAGTGTGAGGAACTCTGGCACTGTCAGGAGGGGCTCAGCAGGGCTTTTTACCCGTGGAGGCTGAACCTGCACAGCAAGAGGAGTGTGGCCCCTTCAGGCATTCAACTTTCAGAAAGAACAAGGTAAGAGCTTTACCAGAGTTCATTTTTTTCCACTTTGAACTCTCGGTATAGTGCTGTAGATTCCATTCTTGGCTCAGAGCTCGTTAAAGTCAATGCAAAGACTCTTGTTGACTTTAATGAGCAGTGGTTTGAACCCTAAAGCTATTACATGATCAAGACTCCCACCAAACTGTAAACATGTAGGTGTTTTGTTTGCATCACAGGTATAATATTTGGCTATGAGGCAGGGATGCTTGGGATTGTTTCCTGTATGGTCTCTGGGCCTCTTTCAGATGCCCAGTAGATTTACTGGATTGTTTATAATTGTAATTTTGTTTATTATGTTAGAAAAATTGTCCAGATTCTATTTCAATGTAAACCAGAAGCAACCAAAAGCTACTGAAGTCCGTGAGTGAAATTTGGCTTCTCTTACGATATGTATAGTTTTGTTCAGCTGTTGGCTGCTGGTGTGAGAGGGCTTGTTCTCATGGTACATCTGGTCCACCCACATGCCACAGCACCATGAGAAAAGTTCTAACACTGAACCTGCAAGACAGATTTTGCAGTGGGCAGGGAAAGTCCATGAAGCAATGGGAAGCAAAGAAAATTGATGTGGAATAGAAAAAAATGTGCAATACACAGAGAGATACTTTATTGCAAGCCTACTCAGGAAAAAAAAAATCCGGGACAAAACCAAAGCTTGGAGGTCAGAGCTTCTCACTGAGTGGTATCATTCTGAACAGCCTTTGGAAAGGTGTGTCACTTGTTCTCTAGACTGCCACAACACCCTGGGATGCTGTAAAAATAGCTGGCAGTGCCTGACTGACAGGCAGGAGACGTGTGACCCTAAATTATGATGTTTTCCTTTTCATGATGAAATGAATGCTGCCTTAGACAGAGGCTGAAATACATCTGTTTGCGGTGGGAGTGCCATTTTAGGCCCATTTCTTTTGAAACTGGGGTTGGAATTGCCAGGGATCAGCAGAGCTATGGGCTCACAAAGAGGGCACTGTCTTTGAGGAATCTTTACATAAGCCCTGCACAACCAAGGCAACAGGAGTTTGCACAGCTGCTGCTGGAAGCAAACATGTACTTTTAGCTGACCTGGGCTGATGACTTCGGGCGTTAAATCTGACGCTTTCCAGATGTACAGACCTCTCCTGCCACAGTCCCCAAACATTCAGTCCCCAGGTAAAAAGGAAAATAATAACAATAATAATAGCAATAATAAAAGGGCACTGTAAATAGCACACTGTAGTGTGTATTCCAGAGCTGATATTTACAGATCATGTGGTCCAGTTCGAAGGCGAGTGGCATTATCCTTTCCTAAGAGCTGTGTTTTGAACCACATTTGATCCAGAGCTAATTAGTGCTGCATCTACCTTCCATCTCATCTCTGGTTGAGCACCTTCTTCAGAAAAGTTGGCTAAATATCTAAAGCTCTTACTACCTGCTGGGAATTGGCAAATATCTGTGAGCATAAGACCCCCAGCGAATAGCCCTTGATCTGTGCTGGTGCCCAGGAGCATTCACAGGACAAAGGCATGTTGCCAAATAGCAAATTAGGTTTTGTGCTCCACAGCAAAACAGAACCTTGCACATCAAGGGACAGACTTACTGGTGATGATGGGGTGGGATGCTTGTGAAGCATTGTCACTAGATGAACAACCGGGAAGGGGCTGGCTGCTCACCCATACCATGTCCTGGCTCCATCTGTGCTGCTGCAGGTTACAAGCTGTGCTGCAGCAGTCACTGATGATTGCACAGCAGGCTCTGGGATGACATTGTTCACTTGATTCTCAGAAGGAAATGGAACTTCATCCTTGCTTCAGACCCAACGTAAATTGTTTTCCTCCCTAGACTAGTTATTTTTAATACCAATTCCCTCCCCCGTGCACCCCTGCAACTCTTGGATGTTGAGATGTTCTTAGGGAGGGTGATGGAAGGGTGTGGGGAGCCCAAAGAGGATCGTTTATTTTATTCCATTTTATTTAGGTGTGGTATTTATAAAGGCTCCAAAATTGGCAGCGAGAGAAAGGCAAATATTCTTCTGAACTTGAGACCGCCCCAACACAGACAGCTGCAGCCCAGCCTTTCCTCATTCTCACTGCCAGTTCTCTCAAGCATGACCTGGTTTGAGGACCACCTTCAATGAGATCAAAAGGTGATATTCCCAGTGCTTGCTCCACATGCCACTTTACTTTCATACTGCCTGTCAACCGGGTGGCGAGTATGTGAGACAGGAATGAATTCTGGCCTCCCTTAGTTGAACCATGAATAACTCCAGGGAAGACAATGGTGCAATGAAGGTCAAATTAGATCTGAGAGAGCCTACAAATCTCCCTAGAGATGTGTTCTTGCCATGGTGAGCTGGGGCATCCAGGCAAGTAGTTACTCAAAACTATCTCTCATCAGCTAGCAATTCTTTCTGTCCAGCCTGGAGAAGTGCCTGTTATCCTAGGAAAGGATCCCGGAAATATGAGGCAGACAGCTGCTGAGAGTGGCTGGATGTTTGGTGTTCATTTCTGCAGGGCTTTTCAGCTACAGAGCAGTAAGCTGCTCACACCTCATTTCTTCCTCACCTTTCTTGCTTTCTTACTAATTGCAGTGCTGTGAAAGTGAGGCTTGCTCCCTTGAAACTTTTGTTTCTCTCTGCTGTGAAGAAACACTGATGTTTCCTAGTTTTTCATGGAATAAAATTTCAAAACATCTTGGTTTGCAGAATGAAGGAAGTTTTACTCTGACGTTTTTGGATCAAAAATAAATGTTTTGGCATGCTCCAAATTGGCATGTTTCACTTCAGTTTGTTCAATTAACCCAAAAAGTTTTGCTTTAACTGTTCAATCCTGAACATCAACCTTTAATTGTATTTCTTCCTGGCACCTCTCATCCAGGAACTGAATACCCACATTTTTCAGGGGACAGTGCATAACTGCTATCACGTCTCACAGACTTTAGAGATGTAGTCCTCTAGGAAACAGCCTGCAGGAAAGATGAGATGAGACATCTAAACCACAGCCCCAGTGAGGCAGTGTACTTATAGGGAAATGAGGTTTTAATGGTTTATTGAACACATTCAAACCAAAACATAAGTTTTCTGATTTTGTTCCAACTGGCCCTGAAGAAAATACTATTTCTTGACTTTTCTTAATTGAATAAAAGTGTATTTTTATTTCTTTCTTCTGTAAGGAAAAAGGGTTCAAAATCGGGATGTTTTTCTCCCTGAAAATTTCAATTTTGTGAAAACCACCTCTTTACTGGGCAACCTTCCCAAAGGGAATCCCCAGCCAGCCCCAGTGCTAATATCAGTGCACAGTCTTTGGAACCGATCCAAAGGTCATTCGCGCCATTAGACATTTTTATCATGGACTTGAATAAACTTTGGACCAGGCTCTTTTGGCAGGAGTATACAGAGTCTGGAAACCTAAAAATAAGTCTGATTTGGAGCTATCCACAGCTTTTCCGCAGCCACGATGGTAAATAGGTATGAGCTTGTCAGAGAGAAGGTGATGAGGTGATTTGGCCACTTCTGTGGCCAGAGTATCTTTAGCTGTTTGTTGAAATAAACAAGGAGGAAGATAGGATTCTACAAGCTCAATGCTAAGAGCTCTTGATGAAGAATTACCCTGTGAAGCATCAACCCCAGAAGGTTCACATGGAATGCGTTGTCTCAAGAGGTAATCTGGTTTTCTCTTCAAGAAGTTTTGCAGCAGTAATAGCTCCTGGAATATGTAACACTGTCATCATCAGTCCTAGGAAATGGAGAGGTCCCACCATGATGCAGTTTGTCTGCAACAGTAGTTTTGGGGGCCAGCAAAAGGTGCTGTCCCAGAAGTAGAACTGGTCAAAGCACAGAATTTGCAGTTTTCCTTATTTGTGTCCTGTCCATGTTCTGAGAGTTTCACAGAAAGAAAGTGAGTGAGTTTCACAGAGAGTGAGAGGAAAGCCCTTGGTCACAATGAATCGTTATCCTCTCATCCGCCCTGCCCTTTGCTATGCACCGCAAAGGGACTACTCTGCAAAATTGACGGCAAATCTCATGCTGTAATTACCACACCTAAACCCTTTCATGTGGTTCCTGCTCCAGCTCTCTGCAATGACCTGAGTCACATCTGTGTGTGGAAAATGCAAAGCATTTCTAGCATCTCAAATTTATTTCTACTGCCACAAGAGTTCAGTTGTGTCTGTTACTGCTTGCTGGCTGATGAATCGTTGGCTGACCACAAGTAACTGGTCACTTGCTGTTGCTGAGGTTGTATGAGTGGCCACATTTTCTGCAACATTGTTTAGATTCAAAACAAACAATAAATCTCATTTGCACAATGTATATCTAGTAGTCTACATGTAGTGGATGTAGTCAAATTCATGCTAATTTTCATGGTCAAATGCATCTTTGACTCAACTGGGAAAATGGGTGTGCAGAAAATTCCAGGGATTTTGGCTTTATGAACCCTTCCCAGGGTCGGTAAGTCTCTGTGGGGTTGCTCTTCTGAAAAAAGCAATTGCAATGGAGGAGGAGCATGCTTGGCATATGAGATCTGGGAGGATACAGTGAAGAATAGGTGGTTGTACCATGTCAGGATATGAAGGCAGAGAGAGAGAGAGAGAGAAAGGTGATGAAGAGAGATGGAGAAAGTTAGAGGCTCTTGGTTAGGTGCCAGTGGGCTTGCTTATGCCAACAGATTGTGGTGGATGCCAGTCCTAATTCCCACAGTGCTAGTGACAGCATCCTGCTGGAGCAATGATGTTGGCTGTGGTCAAGCCTCCAGACAGTCCATCCAAAGGGCTCCATCTTCAGATGATGGGTCTATTTCCTTCCTACACATCTTTTTCCATCCATCTAGGTCCCAGATATTTTGTTTTCTACCTGCAACAGGAAGGAGTTGGCCTTATCCATGAGGTTTATAGCAGCCACTCTTTTCTGTGACTCCTTCATCAACTGGTTGCTGCAATTGTCTTGATTCCCAAGACAGCTCTCACAGCAGCAGCAGTCTCTGTTTAAGGGTGTTAAGTTGTGGCAGTAATAATGCTGGCCCTGGTGAGAATACAAATGTGTAGTTTGTTGATCCTGGACTGCAAAGCAGTACTACTGCCTGGCAACTACACCACAAGAGCTGGCAGGCAGACCTATTTCCAGAACACTTCTCTGAAAGGGGAAAGGGTGTTTTCAAATTTCTTCTTTCCCTCCCTCTCCTCCAAGTCAGAGCCTGCCAGAAAGTTTTGGAGAGAAGCTCTGGTGCTCATCTGTGCCTCCCAAGATAAGTATGATGGCTGCACTATTTTTCCCCAAGGACCTGGACACCGAGCAAACTTTGCTGGGTCTTAGCAGTAGGTGGTGGTCACTGTAGGTTGAAGGTGAGCCAACCCCTCAGCATCTGGGGTGAAGAAGGGGAGGAAATGGGGTATTGTCAGAAGTGAGGGTCACTCCTAATCATCCATTGGACAAACAGGCTAATTTTAAAGTAGGAGCCAGGGCGTCATATGCTCATGTTGTCATGTATTGCGGGGAACATCACGCACTGGTACTGCATCACTGAAGAACTGAAGCATGTGCCAAATGTGCTTGGCTGAATCAGAGCCTCCGCTCAGTTATCCTTGTAGCTTCCTGTGAATTACCACTGTTGAAGGGCAGCAGGGACACATTCAGAGCTGGCAGCATGTCACACCTCAACTCTGTGTTGTGATGTCACAGGGTTGTGAAGTAACTTATACAGTTACCTCAAGAGGCAAAGCTGCAGATTTCTGCCCTTTACCACCGATATTTCCTGAACCTGCAGTGTTCAACCCAGGTCCTCTAAATCAGGGGTGGGACACATGCAATTATTCTAAGGCTGTATTTTGCATCTGCCTTAGTGGGACTGTCCTACCTGACAGACGAAGGCAGAAGCTGTGGAGAAACTGGGCTTATGAGCCGTGTCTATCACTGGCACTTTGCCACCATGCCCTCTACAAGGAAACCTGCACACTTTTTTCGGGAGCAGCATATTGTCCTAAGCACAATCATGTGTTCAGTGCATAGAGCAATTAAATGTGTGGGTTAGGGGCCAACTTTTCATTGAAGCCTGATCCCATTTCAGTCTCTTTTCCTGAATGTTGAGTGTTCAGAGGCTCAAGCTAAATATGAGTGAAAATATGCCAGGGGGCTTCACTGGGGTTAGTCACCAGCAGAACAACTATGCCAGCAAATTAGGGAGAAAACAAGCGCCACCTGATCTGTTCTTGCCTAAGGGCAACATTAATTTATGCATCCTGTTTGCTCTGTATAGCATGGGTATACATATGTTACCCTGTCCAACCAGCTACAGAAATGCTGCAGACCCTTTGTGGCCCCTGGGAGGCCTGGCACTATCTTTTCTTGGGACGTATGGGAAATGTTTATCTCCATGGGACTCAGTGTGAATTAGACATTGCTCTGTGGTAGAGCTTTCTGATCTAGGTCTTTTCAGGATGGGGCAAATGCAGAGCACAGAACGGCCATCATGCAGGTGTTCCTGTGTTTCTTTGCAATGTTTAAATTATCTGGGTAAATGTGCGGAGCAGCTGCACCATTCATATGGGGGGAATAATGGGGAAAGGGTGCTCCCATGGCTACCTGTCATGTAATCTATGGCACACCTGTCACAACAGACAGTACAAACGAAGGGAGATCATTCACCCCTTCCCTTCTTCCTCCCCTCCACCATGGCAGATCTCTTTCTGCCTTTGGGGCAGGGAAACCTCTGTAACTGTTTCCCTGTCTAGATTGTCATCATGGGGAAAAATATACAATATTCTTTGCCTAATGAAACTGCACACTTCTCTCACATCCTAAACCAAGCCTTCTGTGGACTTGCTCTCTTTTTTTTCCCCACTGTAGATCCAAGCCAGGAAGGCAGCTAAAACTACAGTGCAGACCTCCCCATGGTTTTTCTGAGCCAACAGTGATCATCTACGCAGCGGTCTCACTTTGGTCAGAGCATCTACAGTGTCTGTTGTGACCATTTTTGCCTGGATGCCTCGGGGTATGTTTCCTCTGTAGAAGACAAGCATGCTGGTTGTAGGGGATTTAGCTAGCCCAGGGGACAGTAGCTGTGGAGGCCTGGCAGCCCAGCAGCTAACATGAAGAGGTAACAAGGCCTGGAGGGCTGAGCTGGTGACCTGGACTAGTAACTTGGTATCTTTGCATAAAGCAGTCCTACAATTGTTTAACCCTGCAGATCTCCATAAGGGAACAAAGCACCTATCCAATGTAGTTAAGGTGACACTGCTTCCTATCTGCTCAGGGGTCATTTTTCAAGTGCACCCACATGGTCTATGAATTTTAGGCATTTTCTTCTTTAATTTACCCTTTACAGCAGTAACATCTCCGACCTGGTTCTAGAGTGTCTTTCACAGCTTACAGGATCAGATTTTCTGGTGAGTGCTCTTGCACAAAGGATGCCCAGGAGCCTGACCCCAAGGTACAGCCACCTCAGGGTAAAAGACAGCTGCTGTTTCATCATTCACATAAACAGTGATAGAAGAATATAACATATAGCTGAAACTTCAGAGGGGGATCTGTGTTGGCAAAAATTAATTGCCCTGTTTGAAAACAGTCTAGGGAGATAGATTAATGCCCAGGGATTGTACAGGCACAACCTTGATTTTCCATCTGCTTTGATGTCTCAATTAGCAGAACTCAGAGCAAGGGCAAGGGGGAGCAACCTCTCGGCTGTTTCCAGCTTTTTTGGGGGGAGGAAAAAAAGGTTTATTTATTAGAATAGGCAGGTCACAATTTAACTGGGAGATTGTTAAAGGAATTCAGAGCCTGTGGGATTTATGACAAGGTGATGAAAGAGGAACTCTGATAGTTACCCAATAAGCTTCTTTTTCCAAGAACATAAAGTTAAAAAAAATAAATTTAAAAATGAGGATTTTTTTTCTTTTTATGAATGGGTTCTTGTGGTGTGCAGGCTGCTAACACTATCAACATTGTTTCTGGGGAACTCCAGGCATCTAATCAATCTTCATTCTGTAAGAAAACGTTCCAAATTATACGCAAACCACATGGCTTCTCCTGTTTGTAGGGAAAAACCCGACCTGACCCCAGCTGTGCTCCAGAATGGCTGAGCCCCCATCTTAGGACTAATTCCAGCAAGACCTGTGATCCGTTTTCATTGTCCTATCACTCAGAAGGTGGCACTTTGTGCAAGGATGCAGCTTGCCTTTGGAAAAGAGGGAGTTGTTCCAGGGAACATGTGGAGGGAAGGATGGGGCTGGGATCATCGCAATGTACATCCAGCCCATTCCCAGGCTGTTTGTGTCCTTTAGCATGGAGAGGTCAGGGAAGATGCATTCCTGATCTTCACCTGGTGTAGCAAAAGCAATACACATTGACTACATCCATTTACTCCATCCTCTGAAAACTGAGTCCTGTTATTTGGTAAGGGCAGGGTTTAGAATTTGTTGGGTAGGGGCAGTATCAGCCACTGTTTATGAGACACCTCTTGGCTGCCTCCAGTGCCAGGTTCGTTGCTCATGGGGGCTGTGAACCAGAAGCACAGCTGTGGGACAGCTGGAGGCTACCCTCCAGTGTACTGCAATGCCCAAGCAAGCCCACAGCACACAGCGTTAGCAGGCTCTACTGTACATCCTCTGGCCCACTCAGGCAGGCAGTTTGCTGCCTGGAAAGCCTTGCTATGGGAAGGTGGCAGACTATCCAAGGCCATTTCTCCACCCTCTGTTTAGCAGCAGGGGACAGCACTGAAGATTTTCTGGGGGACAACTTAGGGTCATTCTAGTATTTCCCAGGTAGCTCCTGATGCAAAAGGGGGCCAGTGAAATGAGTTGTCCAGCATCAGCCATCAGGGCAGAGCTACAACTTCTGCAGGCCAGCACTACAGTCCTGCCTTTCTAATTATCTGCTTGAGCTTGTTTTCCCTGGAGACTTCTTGCTGCCAGAGTCATCCCCATAGATTCCATTTGTCTGTCAGATGCTGGCATGCTGTCTGCTCCTGCTGGAATGCTGGCCTGTGGGATGCAAGCCCTTGCTGGTTACTTCCATAGAGCATGTTACAATCCTTCTTTAAATTGCAGAGGGATTGGGAGCAGTCATCTTCAGACAACATCTCTTCCAACACTGAGGGCACTTGCTTTCCTTTGGCATTTACACACATACACATCATGCCACAGACATGGTGGGTGTAAAATAAATATTTGTTATATGTGTATATATATATAAAAAAATACAAGTTTACAAGGCAAAGGCAATTTTTCCTTTTAAGAGAAGTGACTTCTGCTGAAGAGATGTTATCCTTTGAAGACTGGTAGCTTGTCTCATAAATTACCCTGCTGTTTCCTCAAGATCTTGTGCAGAAGTGTGGCGCGCCCTGGTCACTAGTTTCAAAGCCCAGTTCAAACCAAAGCAAACTGCAACAAGTCATCTCTGGAAAGCAATTGAACTGTGAATAGCTCTGGAGATCAAAAGAAAATAGCTACACACAAGACAAATGAGTAGGCTATTTAGAAATAGGCTGCAGTGACAGGCCTTGCATCCAGCTTTCAAACTCCAGCACACATGGAGGAGGATTTTAGGTCCCAGATCTTGACTTAGGAGAATGGAGAGCAGCGTGTAAGTAAAATTTAAGGCAATATGATGTAGCAGAGCACCAGACTGGGATCCTCAGGTGGCTGGACTAGCTGGGTCACTGGAACTTCTCTATGCCTCATTATCCCAGTTATATAATAGAGGACATACTACTCTCTTGCAGCACAGTTTAGCAGTGAGCAGGGTTAATTCACTTTCTCTCTTTAGTGAATGGGTGCAGCTTGCCAGAGTTGAAACTAGGTAAGCTGGTCTTTAGATCTGTGGTGACTTATCTAAATGCAGTAAAGCACCTGCATCCTAATTTTCCCTGTCCTTCCTCTTCATACGAGAGGGTGTGCCAGGATACACAAGTAGGACCACTTCAGCCAAGCTGGAGATCTGGGTGGTAACACCGTTTGACTTCTACACTTCCTGTGTTACAGCAGAGCAATGAAGTGTTCAATGAGTCAGTAAAAATACATGTAAGAGTAGCAAGACCAGAGCCAACCACTTTTGACTATTGAAGCAGTTCCATGTAGATCCAGAATGCAATTTTTTATATAAACAGTAATGTCAGTACAGATCAATGAATATCTCACTTGCAACATTATCATCAACAGCATTAAATCAATCCTGGACACTCTGTAATAAACTTTAAAATAATTTATTTTTTCAAAGCAAGGACAGGTTACACGGAGTTTGATTTTGCACCTGTTGCTCAGTAATTTGCAGGGACATATACAGGAAGTTATAGGCTGTTGCATGGCATAATAGAGCAAAAGCACACGAGCTGAAATGATAGGCACAGACAAAACTTACCAAGAAAATAGCTGCAAAACTGTAGGCTAGGCCAGTAACATCCTTCAGCAAGGGAAAGCCTTGTTTTGAGCCCACGTGTATTCAAACAGTGGCTGTTCACTCTGTAATTGTCTGGCTCGATCACAACACCTGGTTTTCTCGCATAAACAGTGCAAAGCCTCATGTGCTTCTGTAGCTGTGGAAGAAAGTCCTTCCTGACCACTTCTAAAGGCACATTCCTATTCTGCCAGATCAAACTCGTCTGGATAGAGGTTCACTTCTCTTTGCATAAATACATAATGTGTTAATTTCTGAAGCATCTGTTAAACAATCCATAGATTTTTAAGGTCAGAAAAAACAATCAGTCATCCAGTCTAAACCCCTGCTGACATTGGTCAAAGAAAATCATCCACATGGAAAATCATCCACGTGCACAACAGTACACTGCAGTGCTATCTGTAATATGTGGCAGTATGTGTTGGTAGTGAACAACAAAATCCAAGTTCACTTGCAAATGATGCTTTGATGAGAAAGTTCATGATATCTTTGTATCCTGGATGAGAAAGTTCATGGCATCTTTCTATCACTGCTGTCACTTGGGGTTTGGGGTCAGTAAAGGCTACACCTGCAGGGTGGCCTGTATTTTGGAAGGAAAGATAAGCACTTTTTCATGGAGCTTTCTAACACACCAGCTGGTAACCATGGAACAGATTGCCTGTTGAATTGAAGGCACTCTGGATCATCACTAACAGATCATCTTGAAACTGGCAAATGAGGAATTACGTCTAGTGAAAGGAAAGGCTGCAGGCAGTAGAAACCAGGTTTTGCTCAGGAGCTCACATTAAATGGAAGTAAATAAACTCTTACTAGTCAAGGTATCTCAAATTGTTGATTAGCCTGGAGTTTAAGTGTCCAAGGACAGTGATGTGACTAAGGGCTAGGACTAGATTCAGAAAGATTTAGGATCTCTATCTACGTTTTAGGGACAGGAACAACACAGTATCTGACAGAAGCAATATTGCTAACAGCAATACCTTTTATTGAGAAATTATGGCAAAACCAGTTACTGAGTTTCAGCCTACTGAGGTCCTTACATAAGAAAGTCCTCTTCAGTTTTTTATAGTATAAACTGCAATCATGAGGGCTGAAATCTGTCCTTGTAGTTGTTCTCTTGTACAGCTGCTGTCTCTGCTTCTACCCAACACAGCCCTGCTTTAGGCAGTCATTTGGCCCTGAGTGTGTTAATAGGCCTTAATGGCCTTGACCAGCCTCACTCGGAGCCTCCATTTCACACTCCCTACCTACAGGCCCCATGACTGCATTTAAGTTCAGACCCGAGATTTTACTCTCTTCTTGAGGAATGCTTGTAAGAATGCATACCAGTACCTCCACAAGCCATGCCAGTGCCTGGTTAGGGACCTAACTAATGTGGTCTCCGACTGTCTCCATTCTTGTCTTGACCTTGGATGTGCCTTGTCACTATGGACTTACCTGTGTGATGACTGAACTGTGTCTGATCCTGACCTGAATTTCTAGCTTGACCTCAAACCTCTCCTGTCAGTGTGGACTTGCCTGATGATGCGGATTCAGCTCATCAGCTGAAGTTGGCTGCTATCTCCAGATCTGCCCTGCTTGCTTCACTCAGATATTGTGGGGCAGGGCGCTGGCTGGCAAGGGCCTTGCACTGCTGGCCTTGTTACCATTACTCAATATTTGGCTTCCTGTCCTGGAGGGAGCAGCTGGCCTTTGATGCTCCCTGGCAAATCTTTATGCAGAAGATTCCCCATTAACAAGGGAAATAACTTGAATAATTGCAGCCTTTTAGATCATAGCACCCTCATGCTTTACTTACTTTCCTGGCTAGATCTGCTTAAGGCTCTGCCTGTTTCAGGAGTGGCCCTTTCTTGCTGCTGTCTGAATGGAGCATCAGGTGTCTGGAGGAATCTGGCAGAGCTGGTGCTTCATGGGACTTTTAGTGATACACCGCTGAGTTTGTTAGACTGCTGCATTTGACCTGGATTTAACTGCCCTCCCCAGCCCATTAGGAGGCCAGAGGGCTGAGAAGCTACCTTTCAGCTTTAAAAAAACCCCAACAAAATCATACAAACAGCTACAACAGTATGGCACTGCTTCTTGTGTGCATATCCAAGTCACATCTGGATTGTTAGGCAAGCTATCCATAATCTCACGCTCCTGCCTCAGCCTACCAGTGCCAAGTGCACCAGCACGCTGCCTCCCTGGAACTGGCTACACAGCTGTCCTGCATCAGCACCTTGGCTCTAAAGCCCAGGTCTCACCCCACGTGGATTCACATGTAGACAGCATTAGCTAGTGAGTAGCTCCAGGGTCTGGTGCATGGCTTTTTGTTCCTACAAAAGAGGGAGAAAGAAAATAAGTTCTTTGAGGTGAACCTGCCTGTACAAATGTTTTCCTACTTGGTGAATGTTTTTCTAAATATAAAACACCTGCCATCTGGCTAAATACACCTCAAGGAGAAAGAGGTAGTGTCTGGGACAGGTAAGCCTGCCTGGACCTTCTCAAACATGTTTGGAAAAAGTCGACTGGAATATCCTAACTGTTGGTGCCTCGGCACTGCTGCACTGGCCTTTGCTGCCCAGAAAGCTTGGTTACCAGCATTCATATGACCAAACTGAGTGTCTGATGTATTTAGTGGTGCGTAGAGGCTCCAGTGTCTCTCAAGGGACCAGTCTGTCTCATCAGCTACAAAAAGAGCTTCTGCCAAGGCAGTTATCTGAATGTTGTGCTGAAAGTAACACAGTCTAGATGAAGGATAGAGGAATACTTTACTATATCCTGACACCCCTCTGGCCTTGGACCACATTTACCCTTCTCTTGACAATCAGCTTTTATTTTTTTCTGGAGTGCCAGGATCAGGTATCGTTAAAGGCCCTGGCATTCAATGGCACAGCAATCCTCAAAACTTACAGGGCAAAGATAGTCCAGGGAGATGTTAAAGGTATTCTGGTCTGGGTGACACAAAAAAAGTGGCATATGTCCCCTCAGAGTGTCACTGAGCCATGCGAGCAAGTGACTTGTCCTAGGTCAAAATTGGGGCAGGGTAAGGCCTGGATTGCCTGACTGCTGGTTCTTTCCTTCCCACCCTGCAAGCTATGAGAAAACAGTACAATTTTATTTATCCAGGAAACCAAGGCTGCTCTGACAGCCAAACTGGTTCGCTGAATGGAGGGGGGGAAGCATATTTTGAACCCTTTCTGTGGAACACACATGTGCTTGCTCTCTCTCATGCGCTTGCTCTCTCTCCTTTAATAATGTCAAGGAAAACTGAGAAAATTCAGCAAGAAATCTGTCCTGCACCTTCCTTGTCTACTTTCATTGTGGTTTTGTTTCTTTCCAAAACAGTTAGATTTCCGGACAAAGAGAATTGGGATTTTGCTTTGAATTTCTTGGCTTTTCTCAGTTCAAGTCTCCCTGGCTGTTCCTTTATTCGAACAGAGGCTTTTGTACGCAGTATATGAGGTTGAACCGAGGGCAAATATTATTACAGTCTCATGTTCTGAATTGACACCAGCCAAGCCTCCCTCTGCACTGCTCTAGCAGGATTTCATGTCAAGTTGTTCCCCTTCTCCAGAGGTCTGACCGTGCCCTTCTTCAGTGCAGTCATCCAAGTCCTCTGACTCTGCAGGGCAGAACCATGAACAGTGCTGTCAAGAGAGTAACACTGACTTGCAGTCACTACCTGCCTGACTAGGACTGGGTTGCACAACTGAAATCCAGGTGCTTTGTCTGGGGAAAGAGTGCTGAGACTTTCAGTGGCCTCCTCAGTCAGAAAAGAGAAAGCAGCTGTTAGATCTGGGCCCTGTCTGCGGACAGAGAGCAGCACAGAGTTCAGAAATTAAACAAGTTTGAAGGAAAGCCACTCCTCCAGGGACAGGGTGGGAAGAAATTACTGGAGGATAACATCCAAGACCAACCTTGAAGCTGCTAATAGACTGTTTGTGATCTCTCCCTACTTCTTTCATCTGGCTTTTTTACCATTTTGTGTTTTCTTGATGCCTTCCTCTTTCAGCTGTTTCACTAATTACTTCCTTGCTGAACTTTGAAGCCCTTAGTGGCTGTTATTTATTTTCCCTTTCAGCTAGTTAATTGTTTTCATCCTTGCTCTCCTCTTTGGCAGGAGCTAAGAGAAGGAGATGATAAGCAGGAGAAGAGGTGTGGATGGAGGAGGCTAGGCCAGTAAGGAAACTGGTCCCATCCCTTTGTGAAGACATCCTGAAGAGACTCTTGCTCTAGTCAAACATTGCTGCAATGGCAAGTGCTGTATATCTGAGGAAACTACGGCCTGTGACATGCTGTCGCTGTGGTGAGTACTTTACTGGAAGAAACTTCTGGTGAGTGGCGGTTTTGTTGGGGTTTTCGTTTGTTTGATTGTTTTCCCAGGGGTATTATCCCACTGTAATCTTTGGTAGCAGATGAACTGGGACTTGACAAGTTATAGGTACTGGTAAAGTCACAGTTCAGTGGACTATGAAGCATTATGGAACAGTAATTCCAAATCCATCTAACTGTTTAGCCTGCCCTGTCCTTTTGTGTCCCTTTCAGGCTCCATAGCTGTTCCTGTTGAACCATCTCTTCCCCTGCTTTGCAGTTTATGGTTCAAGTGCAGCCTTCACACTACCTCTCTGATGGAGGCTTGCATGCAGATGTAGCTAGGTGTGGGTCTGGCTTCCCTGGGAGCTGGTTCTTCTTTGGTGTGACTGCTGTCTCCTGTGAGCTATTTGGCAGGGCTTCTTTAATCTTACACACTTTGGAATGTTTCCAGATTCTTTTTCTGCCCCTTGCAGACTCAGAGGCTAATATGCACATTGCTTTAATTTGTTCTTCAAATGAAACCCAATTATACCTGTAGGTGCTTGGCTGTTAAGTCAGTAATTTACTTCACGGTAGCTTAGCATGTTTTTTAAATGCCTGTTTTGCTATGGGGTTTCTGTTCATGGCAAGGCTGTGCAAACCTGTAAAACAGCACTGGAAAGAATTTCTTTGGAAAAAAGAGGCCCAAGGTGAACCATACTTCTTTTTCTGTTCACCCATAGGGCCATAAAAGAACTAAAGGGTTGCTGCTGCTTTACAAGCTTTCTGAATTTGTAGACTCTGCCATAGTTGGTTTGTGTATCGGCTAAGGATCTGTGGAGAAAGGGACAGAAAGTGTGACATGGGCCTTCTGCCTGCATTCTCAAAATGGTACCAGTGTAGTTTGTGTGAGGTGGCATGAGCTTCAAGTGTCAAAGCATCTCTAACCTCAAAATATCTCCCCAGCTTTGATTGAGGACCTAAAATCTCTCCCCTTGTGAGAACCATCTTGTCTTTTCTAGTCTCTAGTGACACTGCATTTTTCCATGTCCTGTGCCCTGTCCTGCACCTGATTTGGGCTGTCCCTGTCCTCATAAAGCAAGTTCTCTGGTAGAAACTGGACATGCTTCCTCAGAATTTCCTGAATGACCTAAAGAAAAACAGAAGCCAGTGCTTCAGGGGTGTATATGTTGGTTACTGACCTGATCTGTGTGGTATCGAGAAGGGGTGATATTCAGATGCCCTGTGGCTCTCCTTTGCACGGGTTTATTGTCCCTTCTCTGCTCCTCCAGAGATGAAGGCAGCAAAGATGGACGCTACAGGTGGAGGCCTGCTTTGCCAGGTTGGTAGAGACTCGCTGCACAGACTGGATGCGTGTTTCCATACTGGGGGAAACTGAGAGCTTTGTCACTGAAATAGGTAAGGGTAGTGCTAGCTAATGCATTGGGGAAAAAAATGAGATGGGGAAAGACAGAGAGCAGTGGGACAGAGAAGGGAGGGACTTGGGCTTAGAGGAGGCAGGGGGACTGTATTTCATTCTGCTCCACACCAGTGGTGCTGTAGGGCCATCAGCAGAGCTGCAGAGAGTAAAAGCACTTGGAGGAATTGGAGCAGCAGCTGCTGGCAGCCACACCACCAGTTGTGCTGAAGTGGGGGAAGGAGCCCTGCACAGCCCATGAGGATTACATGAGCAGTAGTAGGTTTATGCTGCAGCAGCCAAAACTTTAGTTTAAACAAACCAAATCTGCCTAACCTCAAAGCTGCAGGCATTCATCATCCTTCACAGAGGCAATGTGTCATGGTGCCAACTGGGACCTTTGCCTGAGGATTTATTCCTGCAGGAGCCCTTGGTTCCCAACTGGGTTCAAAATCTAGGCAGTCTTCTGCACAAAGGCTCACTGATCTGAGGCGATCTGCTTCTGAGGCTGCTTGAAGCAGGACCAAGGATCTTTGTGGAACAGTTCTCCATACCCAGCACGGACACAGTAGCACCAGTCCTTTTATAGTGGCTAAACTGGAGTCCTTTCCAACCCATATGCTTTTACTTGTTCCTCAGATTTGCAGTCCCCAAATGTAACAACCCTCCTTCTTTCAGCTCTGTTTTTGCATATGTCTTTAAAACAGAAAAGCAAAATACTTCAAAGCTTTCTCAGTGTTAGGACTGTCTTTCTGGTGGTGTGGCTTAGTCCGCATTGCTGTATTCCGTATAACCCTGTTCAGTAATAAATGGTGTTTGCTTCATTAGCAATATTCCTCTCTCTGCTGGCTACTCACAAAGTAATCAGCTACACTTAACCTTTATTAGGAGGCTCAAGCAATCTGATGAGTACTGACTTTTCTCAGACAGGGTGCTTTGAAATGAGAAGAGAATCAAAGGATGCTGCTGCCCTGCTGGGAACAGGACAGGGTCACCTCTCTTGATAACATGATGTTCTTTAGAACTTTCTAAGAAACAGGCAAGGCTACACTTTCAGCTCTGAAATATAGGTAGCCTCAGGGTTTTTCAAAGCTCCATTTCATTTAGATTCTGGCATTTACTTTTGTTTGCTTGGACTGTAAAGAACTTTTCTTTTTTTTTTTTTTTTTTTTCCTGATCCTTAAGAGCTGTTTACCATTCAGCACATGTGGTCTGTGTCCCTCACACTAAAATCTTTTGAGGACTTGGCAACCCTTTTTAGTTCTCTGATCAATGTTGGCTAACGAACAATAGTAAAAGTCCATGGAAATGTGTTGCCCAAAATGTAGTGGCCCTTTCTGATTAGCTAGCAGCCTCAGGTGAGGTAGGGGTTGCTAGCTTGATTTTTTTTTTTTTTTTAAGTAGTGCTGGTGCAAATCTGGAGTCACTATGCTGAGCTAAAAACAAGTATGTCAATGTAAAACCAGAGGACAACTTTGCTAGCCACTTATGTGTCTGCACAGAAAGTTAAGATCTGAGTTTTGCTTTCTACCCTGATTTACAGCTGTTGCAGTGCTTCTGTGCACTGTTGGCACTTTCCTTTGGTCAGTTACTTGGTCAGTCTGGGCAGCTGCCCTCTAAAGATGCATAAAGCTGGCACCAGGGCCTGTATCCTGCTGGACATACTCTGCATTGAGCTTAACTGGAATCTTCCATGCATAGAAACCAAAGTTTGGGCCTTGAAATAACTTTTCTCTGGGCTCTGAATACTCGGGGTATACAAGAATCAAGACTTAGCTCCAGCCCCTCTGTGCACAGTTGAGTGGAAGAGTGTTAACTCAGCGGGAGAAAATGTCACCTTCCTGCAGCAATTCCCATTTAGCAGTTCAGAAACTTGTCAGTCAGAGAAGCAACTTCCTATTGTTAAATACTGCACTTTAAATGGCTATGAGAGGTATTTGTGAAGGCAGGGGGATAATTTGCCACACTGTTTTTTGAAGAGCAAGAAGACAAGGAGGGGGGAAGACAACAAAAGCCTTACAGTCGCTGCTGAGAATATCATAGCATCAAAGTCTTAAAGGGGGGCATTTTGCTTGTGCCCTGTATCATCCTGTGCTCCTAAGGAAGCTATCATTGGCTGAACATGTAAGATGCAGTGGAACGTCTGAACTGACATCCTCTGCTGAGGAGGTGCTGTACTGTGGAGCTGAGTCCATGTATGCAAGGAGAAGTCAAGTAACTTCTTTTATGTGTGATTAAATCCCAATAGCTGTATCAACACAGCTACACAAGGCTTCTCCTTTTTTTACATCTCTACCAGCACCATCCTAGGTGTTAATTTTAGAGGATAATCTACGTATCTGTACATGTGAGTTAGAGCTCACTGCTGATTGGAACCTGCCTTTCTCTAAAGCTTTTGACATACCTGAAGCTCTGCCTTTAAGCTGCTCCTCTCCATAAAAGAGGTAAAGCAACAGTATGAATCCAGTTCCCTCCACCCTGAACTGGGGGATTTGTGGGTCAGGTACAGAATTTGTCACCTTCTTCTATTAAGGGTGATGTGAAGTTGTTGGGATCCCCAGCTTGGGGTGGAGGAAGCAAGAATCAAGTATATTGCTGGCCATAGGCAGTGTTCAGCTCATAAAGAGTTACCCTTAGCTACCCTTTATACATGCTTGAGGGACCACGTTTCACCTCAGGCGCAGAGGTCTTCTCACCACAGGACTGGCATGTTGGTTGTTCATGGCAATGAAGGACTGAAACCAGGCCCTCAGCACTGCCCTGGTAGGATCATGCTGCTGGAGCAGCTCCTATGAAGAAGGACCAGAGGTCCTAGGAGTCCTCATTGGAGCAGGCCCTGACCCTGCTGGGCAGGGAGCTGTGAAAATGAAACCATCCCCAACACAATGGCTTCCAGTTGCAAGAGCGCTGCATTGAAGCACAGTCATAAAACAACTAGACGGCATTTAACTTCACTGATGGTTTTGTGTGGCTTGTAGGGGCCACAGTTTAGCAAGGCACCTGCCTAAAATTAAGCACACTACTACCTCTATGCCCTGCTTTGCTTTACTGGAGTAAAAAAAAGTCTGGTTCTCTTCCTATCAGTTTATTCAGCAGCAAAGTGAAATAACTGTCCACTCTGCTGGTTTGCTTGCACCTCTTGGGCTCTGTGCTTAAAGAAAAAAATAAAATAAAAACTAGAAAGTGAGAGTAATGGGGGGTGGGGAGGCAGAGGGAAGTCCGTCACTTCCTCAGGAAACACCTATAACAACAGCGCTTGGAAAAAATATTCAAGAAAACCTCTCCTGTTTTGATTTTAAAAAAAAAAAAACAACTTTTCTGCTCTAGCTCCACAGCATTCTCCTTTTATTTATTTTTCTTGAGACATGGTCCAATTTTTATTTTTTGCTGAGTTAAATGAGCAATAAGTAGTAATCAGATGTTGACATAAAGTTATGTGTACACCTGCTGACTGCCTCATAAAGAACAAGAATGCTTTTAGTTAAGAAATGGCAAGTAAACTAAAATACAGCGATTAAGTTCACTAATAAGAAACCCAAGTATTTAAATTATATATATATATTTATTAAATCACACAATACTTCTGAATGACCTTTTTCATTTGATGATGTCTGATGAAAGCATTTCTGATGTCAGTTCTGACTCAAAAATCTGGTATTCTTCAAAGTTTTGCCAGCCAAACTGTGTATTTAAAGGTGCTTGCAGATGAAAGGGAGAGGAACTATGTTGCTCATCAGTGTAAATTCTTATGTCCCCAAAGTCTGGGTATGTGCCAGTTGGGCCTGTGACTGTTGGATTATTGTTACCTCGCTAAATTCTTAAAAGATGTAAAATGAGCACTTGGTGCCCCAGTCAGAAACACTGGAGGTCCATGGAAGAGTGAGCTGTAGATATACATGTGCTCCTGTGTCTCCATTGGTGCTCAAAGCATTGAACCGATGCCCTGCAGCGCAAAAACGTGCGAGTTGCTGTGATTTCAAAAGCCAGCAGACTGGCTGGCTGAGAGCTAGGGTAGGTCTAGATCTGAGTGCGTTAGGACACATGGGGATTTCTCACAATTTCTATGGGCCTGAGACATCTGGGGAAGCAACAATGACAAGCTTCACACTGTGTGTCTGTGCTTCTGAAGGGACTCTAGCTGAAAAAATTTGTCACTTCTTTTTTTTTCATCTGAGGAAGCAGAACGGGTATGCAAAGCAGCTAAAGTGTGAAATGGAGAAGGTTAAGGTTCTTAAAGTAAACATTAATACCAACCTAGTTGTAGAGCAGTTTTGAAGGGTTCTTTAGATAGCTTTCAAGACAATGGTGTTTTAGAGAAAAGAAGCTATCAAAAAGGACTGGAGTGATGCTGCTGGAATTTGACTGAGTTTCCTTGAAGGCTACAGGCCAAACAAAGCTGAATTTTGGGATGGTAAACCCAGAGTACTTAGTGTAAAGAGGGAGAAGAGAGAGGAGAGGTGAGTAAGAAAGGAGGCATATGCAGTGCAAACATAAGTTGCTTATCTGAATGCTATTGGAGACTTGGCTGAAGCTGGGGAATTGTGAAGGCATCAGAGTCCTCCTTTGGGTACAGTTCATGGTTGGGTAACAACAGCCTGATGGACACTCATCCACAGCTCTCATAATATCAGGGTCAAACTGAGGGCCCTCTCAGATGAGTAGGTCACTCTCCCATTTGCTGTGTCCAGATATTAAGCCCTATAACTGACTGAGCAGATTCTGCTTCAGGTATGTGCTCTGCTTTCATACTAAATGTGATCTTTGAGTGCTCTCGGAAGACAATTTTACTTGGAGTCTAATAATAGTCTTCCTGGTTTTAATATTGTCTGACTTACTATAATCCATTTTCTCAGGCAGACTACTTTGGACTTGTGTTGGCCAGTGTAAAGTGTTAGACCTCTTTGCACCAAGACCAGACTGAGTTCAGAGCTGTGACATGTCTGTGAACAGCACGTCAGTCTTTCATGGTTTTCCAATCAAAAAAAAGTCACAGCGAAGGGTGAATTTCAGCCCCTCGCCATGGGGTGGAGGGAAAACAGAGAGGTGGTCTTGAATTTCAAGCATCAGACTTGAGTGTGTTTGAACTGAACCTCTGGGCCAAGAACAATATCTCAGTAACAGGATATGTGATTGAATTTTACAGCCTATAACTGCTTCCTAGTTAAGACAGACACTGATAAGCTATACTCATGAGGTGTGCTGTGAACTCCAAAGGTATTCTTGGTAACGTCTCCATAGTCCCTTGCAATGAGTGAATACCACCTGGCTCATTTACAAGCTGTATTAGTGCCTGGGGACCCTGGGAATTCATGACTGTTGGTTAACATGTATTAATCCAGAAAAACCACATGACTCTTTTGGTCATGAGTGTAACATGGACCATCAAGGTGCAGAATTAGGCTTGTGACATGCAAGTATCTCCCTGGTGGTGAATGATGATATGATCTTGCAGGCTCTGTATACATGAAATGCTGCAAAACTGCAAGACTGGACTGTGAAGGGCCAGGGTCTGGTCTGCTGTCATGTTGAGCAGTCCTCACAAAGAAGACTTCAGGATGAGGGCAGACTAGAGCAGTCTGAGCTCATAGTTGGAACTCTGACTCCAACAGCATTTCTGAGCTGAGCAAGTGTGGTCTATCAAAAGGCTATTTGACCAGCCTGCATTCCTGCTGCTCCTCTTTCCACCAGGCATTTTGCTTGTACAACAGTTAATGGGGGTGCTGGGACAGAGCTTTGCTTGTTCAAATTTCAAAGAGCATTGCAAGGAATGCAAGGAAGTTGTTGGACATGTTAATCAAAGAAAACTCATATTCAGGAGTTTGATTTATACCTGTGCACTAGACACGGATCATGTAGGTTGGTAGACTGACACTCAGGCTACAGGTTGTAAAACTTCTCACACGGATTCTGCCCTCTGCCCCTTCCAGCCACATCAGACTGGAAGCAGATCGTATCTGTGTCCCAGATGCCTCACATGAAAAAGGGACGTAAAGAGAGGCTCTTGCAACTTTGGAGCTGCTCTATATCTTCTCCTTTCTCCTCTTCTCTAGCCCAAACCTGTTCACTTAATAAGGGCTAGGACGCCAAACTGCCCTTGTCCAGGTTCTGGCCCTGTAACAGAAGAGTACAGTCCTTAAACCTAAATGAGTCACGCTCATGAAAAAAGCAGGGGGTATTTATCCCCGTCTGCCACATCTGCAAGCTCCAGCTGGGATCTAAAAGCTGAACTAACATTTTTGTTGTCATTAGTGCCTCTTTGTTGAAGGTCTGGATTTCACATAGGAAATCCTGCGCTAGAATTGCTTTCAGAATATATCCTTCATGCTAGAAAATAGAGATAAGTAACACAATGTGTCACACTGCTATAGCGTGCCCTCCATCTGCAGATTGCAGTCTATTAAGCGGACAAGGAAAGGCCACCAGATTGCCCACAGAATGTGTGCTCATGCTTATGACACTGTTAGGGAGATTAGGAGCCAATCCTGAATTCTGAGCTCCTATTACCAATCCAGCTCATTCATGAGGCCTCAAAAAATGCTGGCAGCTTTGATCCTTTCAAGTCCCAGCATATAACTGGGGATGCCAAGCTCTGACTTCAAGGTCTGTCAGTCCCCAGATCCATAAACTGATCAACAAGCACTTGCATGTCATCATGCAGAAGGCCTGATGAGGGGGTGGGGTGGGAGCACATTCCTTCTTTCCCCAAAACTCCTGGGCCATGCCTGGAGAGGGCTGGATGCTTTGGTGTGATTGCTTCTGGTCTTTTCTTTCCTTCTTCACATTGTAAATTATTTAGGTGACAGCATCAAAGATCAGAGAGAAGCACAGGAAAAAAATCTCAAGTAAATGCTTTATACTCTTTGGGATCATCAGTCCAAAGAGCTCTGCTCGCTTTGTGAGTATGGGGCTGTATTCAGCCACAAAACATCCTTATAATAGTTTACAGCTGGGGAAACTGAGGCATGGGGCTGTTAAAACGTGACTTGGCTAGAGCATCTGTAAAGTCTCTGCCAGAACTGGGAGGAGCATTCTGTCCCCCAACAGCTCCTCTGCATCTGCAGTAACATGCTTCCTCCCTCCAGCAGCTTGCCAAAGGCTACACGAGGGAGACCCTGCCCCTACATATCTCGCCTGTGCTTTATAACATGGCAATTCTGCTGCCATGGCAACTCATGGAACAGCACAGCAGACCTGCTCCCCGTCTACACCCAGCCTGCTGGCCAGTTACGCTGACCCCGTATCTCCAGTGTATTACGCACCCCCCCTACCTCTCTGCATTCCTATCCCAAAACATCATCAACCTTTTCTGCAAAACCTTGGCCCACATGCAGACGTTTTGGGCAAGTACTGATCCATCTAAGACTCTCAAATGGCTTCTCTTTCACTTGTTTTTCCTCATTGGAATGGGAAAGGGCAAATGCTTAGAGATGCTCTTAGGGGAGACTTTCTCCAAGCTCTGCTGGGCTTCATGCTGTACTGTCCCTTTCCTGGGTCAACATACAGGAGTATCAGGCTACCTGTGGATGCATTCTGCTCTGCTTGATTTGTCCAGCCACCTGAAGATGAGGTGTGCCTTGTTTTGTTTCTCTTCATCTGCAGAGTAAGGCTTAGCCAGCAGTGGAGTTCAAGGTTGCTATAAATAGTTTTCTGCCTTGTCATGGCACTCACCCATTTATTATAGTTCTCTTCCTTGCCAACAGCTTTTCTCAAAGTTGGCTGTAGCAAAAGCTTTGGGAGACTCTCACTGCACAGCTCCCTGTGAAAATGCCCAGAGCACCTGATCTAGCATGACTGCAGTTCCCTGACTGGGGCAGGGATGTCTGATGTCCTGAAGCGACATGCCTGCTCCAGCCACTTACTTTTATAATTTAGCAACATGGCCTGCAGCCTGTTCAGTGGGTCCCTTCTCCTGGAATGGGTTTTCTGATATCCTTGTTAGTTCTGCAGTCTCCTGCTTCCCCTAGGAAAGATGAGTCAAAGATCTCACAATAAGGGTGTGTGTGTGTGTGTGTGTGTGTGTATTTTTTAATTGTGGGAGAAAAAGACCCTCCAGTGTGAGTCTTCACAACACCCCTTCAGAAAATACATCATAAAAGCAACACTTCCATCCCTAGTCTCTGTCCCTGCATCTCATTTTAAACAAGTGAAACCCAGCCACTTCTGGGATGGAGCACTGCCTCCACCAAACAGCATGTGGTAAAACCGCCTGCCTGGGTTAAACATGGAGCAGAGGATGATTTTGTCCCTCTTGGAAGGTTACAGAGAGTACAGGGAAGCTTTGTAGCTGGCCCAGAGGGAAGGGCCAGGCCATGGCTCTTAGCTCGGACAAAGATTGTTTGTGCGGAGAAGGGTGGTTAAAGGTGAACTGAGGTTTCTCGCAGCTCTGAGCCAGTGGGTAGCCCCTGTCTGGAGTGTGGTTGTTGGCTCTGGGCAGGGTTTTGGGTGCTGGAGGAAGCTGGTGTCCAGTGTGCGGTGATAAAGTTTGTCCTTTTGGCAGATCCTACATTTTTGCTGGGTGCTAGCCCTGTCTTCAGCATGTGCATCTGCCAGAAGGGTTTCTGTATTGCTAAGTGGGGTATAAAGCTTTCATCAGGAGCAAAGAAAGGCTTGCCTGCAGAGACAGCCTCATCCAGCACTGAAAGGGCAGAGATCTCAAAGGCACCCCTATCATTAGTAAAGTGGGATAGGTAATTATTGCTTCAGTACCAAAATGAGGCTTTTGGAACCTGCCATTGGCTATTTTCTGATGTTGGCCAAATCACCTATTTGTCCTCACATCATGCCTCAGGTTCCCCGCCTCTAAAATGAAGACAAAGTTTTCCTCAGCCCTTCCGTACCACACCATACAGATGTGGATACTGGTATGGCTTTAATTCAGCACAGTAGAAAAAATAAACTTATAGGAAAGCTTTAAGAATGTACCATTTGTAACCTCACCAAAAGGATGAAACAAAAATATCTGGTCTCTGAAAGAACACATTAAGGAAATCCTCTCTTAAAAAAAAAAAAAAAAAAAAAAAAAAACAAAAAAAACAACACCAAATCACACTATCAAAATCTCCCTCCTGGGAGTTTATACACCTTGGGAAGGTGAAGCCAGCACTCATCAGGTAAACTTGTTATCTTTCAAGGGAATGTAGAACAGAAGACACTGGAGATGGAAACTTCCAGTTCAGCATGCTTCAGGGAATGGTGCAATCCAGGCCTAGGACAAAATGCTTCAGTCAGGCTGCTCCAGAATCCTCTGACATTCAAACTTCTGACTTTTCTTCCTTTCACTCTTGTCTCATCCCCATGTTCCAGAATGTCTAGTCCTTCTCAACGCCATTCTCCGCTTGGTTCCTGCAGACTTCACATGCATGCAGACAGAGAAAATCAGCATTTATAAATTGGACTGATAAAGACAATTCAGACTGAATGGAGGTTCCTAATGTCCTGCTGGTAATTTGAGAAACTTGCTTAGAAAGGCTTTTGGATGCATGCAAGAGCTGAATGAATCCAAAGGAAAACAGTGGGCTGCCAGAGAGAGAATGGAAACACCATGTTCCCCAGCTGATGGGTTTAGTACTTGCTGGAACACGCCAATGACTGGCACCCCATCTGCCCTGGGGCTTCAGCCTCTCACTGTGTCCCTTTAGTGCCTTAACCTTTAGATTGTTAAAGCTGGCGGGTGCCTGGATCTGCTGACCACGTTATGGCCCCAGTGCTATTTTTATCTACTTATTTAAGAAACAATCTGAAGAGTTGTAGCAGACAGGAAATAAAGTCCCTCCAAAAATACAGAAGGGTAACTTTTAAGAGGTAGATTTTTAATTGTAGCTTGAAAAAAAACAAAAAACCACCAAAACCATTTTTAATTTCCATAACTCTGCTCCTTCCTGTTTCCTCTGCAATCTGGAGTTTTCACCAAAGATGAACTTGTCACGGTTGCAGCCTTATGGACCCGTGAGTCGTTGACCCTGCTTTCCATGAGCTTCTGGCATTGCTGCTAAGATCATGCAAGAGCAGCCACAGAGAGTGCCTCTTCAAATATGTATATCTGCAGTCGGGCTGAGAGGAATCCAGAAAGAGAAAAACTGAGGAAATTGCTTTCCTCCCTCTTCGGGGTATAAAATGTTCTTTTCTTTCAAGTTAATTTGTTCTGTGAAAGTTCCCTTTGAAATAATTTTCCAACTACTTTGAAAGATCAAATAGATTATATTGAAAGCTACTGTAAGATGAAGTGCCCATTTGGATTTAATAAATGCTGGTTTATAGAGCTAGCCTCATTATTTCTTTGGGATAAACCTATAGAGAATGGAGGGAAGGAAAGATTTTAATGTTTCTGAAAAATTTATCCCACGAACAGTAAAAACATACCATAGAAATATACCAGCCACAAAAATGACATCTGAAACACAGTATTTATGACTTTCTATATTTGTTTTGCATAAACTTTTCTGGTTTCTATTACACAGATTGATTTATGGAGTTTATTTGAAATAAATGTACTGCATATTTAAAACAAACAGAGCCCCAATCTGCTAAGCACCCAGGAGCTATAAAACCTCTGTATGGTTCAACCTGGGACCCTTCAAGTGCTTTTTATCAGAGTATCTTTTTCCATTAAAAAAAAGCAGCAAAATAATAAGAAATTAGTTAAAGAAAAGCGATCTGTAAAAATATATATCTAGCCAGTGTTTCAACTAGAATTGATCTGAACTTTTTATTCAGTGTCTTGTTCTGTTCCTTAATGAAATGTTCTTTATCCAAATGGAAATTTTACCACGAATATCCTTTTTCACAGATTTG
Organism: Falco naumanni; assembly: GCF_017639655.2. Lineage (NCBI taxonomy): Eukaryota > Metazoa > Chordata > Aves > Falconiformes > Falconidae > Falco > Falco naumanni. The sequence continues at coordinate 96,729,967 of NC_054054.1, read as the reverse complement.
TTTGGGAGGAGTGGGGAGCTGACAGGGGCTGGAGGGGATTGAAAATTTCTCAGAAAACATTTTGGTTTTACTGAAATTCACGTAACTTTGGAAGACACACCAAACTAGAAACTTCTTAGTAATTTTTCCATTAAATTCAACCTTCAGAAGTGAAGGGAAGCAAACAAAGAGCAATTTGCCTGTAAGTCATCAGTGCTTGATTTGTAAATGGGCTAATTACATATTTTAGCAGGTTGTGAGGATAAACAGTAAAACAAGGATTGCATTTATTGATTTATTTTTAAAACACATAAGTTGCATTTATCTCTGCTTTCCTCCTGCTCCCCTGACAGGCTTGGCATATGCTCTGTTCCTTCCTGTAACTGGATTACTCGTGTACTTTTAGTGCATTTCTGTATTGGCTAAAATAATACCTTTTCTGTATATTTTAGAGTGGGTTTGCAAGTCATCACAGCACAAAGATTCTCTCACAAACCTAACTGATGTCCTTTACATGCCCACAGCAAACACCTGGGACTTGAACACCCAAACCCAAAGCAATTGCTTGTAAGTGATCTGCAGGCTGATAATTACTGGGTGAATACAATATAGGATTATCCTAAATTTGTTATTCAAAAATTGCTGGCAGATAAAAACTGAGGCTTGTCAGCTTTTAAATAACTTTAAATTATACTTTAAGATGCATTTTCCTGCTGCCACAGGGACTGAGTGTCTGCAGACAGGAGTGTGTAATTGTATTCTGTTCATACCTAATCAGTGGGGCGTTTTCCCAAGCGTGTCTTTTCCAAAGACCATCTGATATTTACTGTCAAGAGTCTATTTTTCACAAGCTATCTCGAGTTCTCTCTATAAGAAGATCCAAGGCCATGGTCAGGCTGTCATCATCTATGCTAAATGAAGTGAGGAGCTTCACAGCTATCTCCCACCTACTAGCCTGATCAGTATGACCTGCATGGTCATTCGCTAACCCAGTCTGATCTAGGGCAGGGGATCTGTCAACTAACTGCAGGTGTGAGTTGGACTGTCCAGGTGAAGTCCTACCTTCTGAACCAGCAATAAATGGCAGAAAAGAGGGGTGTTTTTTATTTGATCCAACATAGCACGCAGGACTGCAGCATTGCCATGGACATTTGATTCAGATTAAACTAGGTTTCTTTGAAAGCCAGGGTACACTGAAGGGTGTGCTTACACATGCTGTTGGTCTCACCATTGACCGTGTTTGGTGGACTCTGTGGTTGTGTGCTGGGCTCCTGCCTGTTAACTTGTACTATCCCCTTGTGAGTCCAGTGTAACCTCTTGTCTGTGACCCTTCCAGCACCTCCACATTGCTTGGGCATAGAAAGCACTGAGGCAAGGTATGCCTCCTACCTTGCCAAGCAGGAAGCCTTGTGCACTAAATAAGTGACTGCCCATAATTAGGCACCACTTGCCAACGAAATAATTGGCTGTGGCACGTGAGTGCTGATGTAACTGGGTTTAGGAAACATCTTTTTCAAGTTGGCTTAGTGTAGAGAGCCATGGGGAACGGAGTCATGGAGAACAGCACTAAGAAACAAATCCTCTGCTACAGCCTATGTGCACAAAGAGCTTTGATCCCCAACTGTTAATTGCTGAAAGGATGCACAGACCCCTCTAGCAAGGCCTTCCTTATGTATCTGACACTGCAGTCTAGCAGGGGAAGAGCTTCTGAGATGACTGTCCTTAACCACTCTGCCCCAGGACAGCTTTAGTTGTTGTAATAGTCTTCTGTCTCTTGAAGGTTGCAAGTGTGGGCTCTGGTGGAATTTTTTTTATATATTTTGAACTGCCTAGTCTTCAGAAGTTATCTTGAGCTTCAAGGAGCAGAGTTGATTAACTTTTCTTTGCTGTGCCTTACTGGAGGGAAACCTGCATTGCCTGCTTTCTGATGTGCTGCTTGTTGTAGTTCACAGCCTTATTCAGAATAGTGTAGTGTTAAGGAGTAAAATGCTACAGGTGGTAGGATATCTGCAAACGGGTAAGAGAAATGGGAGCCCTGTTGCCCTATGCACCACTTAAAAATCTCCAGGCGTATTGGCAGAACCCTAAATGTGCCCAAGAGGCCAGGATTTAACTGGATAGGAAAGATGGGACCTTCCTTGGCTAATATGGCTCCAGCAAAGCACACACCCATATAGAAAGAAGGGATACTTTGAGGTGGGGACAGACACAGTTGTTTGTGTGGGCAGCTGACCTGCAAGAAAACAGAGCTGTTTTGAATTTGGGAAGGAATAAACAACAAACAGATGACCACACACACAGAGGTTCACCCCACAGTGTAGTGTGTATTATTCCTCTTATTTTCTCCCTGGTGCTTTACTTCTTCAAAGGTCATCTTTTTCTTCTTGCCATGTTTAGAGGCTCTGCACCTCCACACACTGCCCTGACATCTTTCTGACAAGCACAGAAAACGGAGCTATAGGAAGAAAACCCCAAAAAGCAAACAAAAAGCCTTCTTGGATTATTCAGACAGCACCAAAATTCACCTGTCTGCTGGTGAGTGCATATAGAGCAGATGTGCCCTCCGGCATCAGTGGTTTATTTAGGAAACTGTGAACTCTCAGGTATCAAATGGTTTCCTTGGGGCTTCGCAGCAAAGTCGTGTCTGCCAGGGACAGAGCAGTTCTGACGAGTAGAGATGATCATGTGTATTTGGTCTGAATAGCAGTGCTTCACTGTGTCCTGATAGCACAGTCCATGTGAAGCTTTACTAGTAAAACTAATTGTTTTAAGGATCCCTTAGCCAGCAGAATGGGCAGGGTTCCCCAGGAAAGCTCTCACTGGGGCACAAGCTATTGCCAGGGGTAAAACCCAGGGGACCAGGCATCCACTTCCTTCTCTGGCTGCTAGTTTTCCCTCAGAAACCTGTTTTGCTCTCCTGGATAGAAATAACTGTGATGTACTCTAGCATGTGTCTTGTTTGTGATGGCCCCCATCCAAAGTCTACTGATATTGGAGGAATGTTTTGCAGGGACTCAGAGGGATTTTAGATCAGATCCCAACCTTTGCAGCTAGTTTTGTATTGCTTTCCTGCGAGGACTTGTTGACCAGTCACCAAACGCCTGAGAAAATCAGCATGAAGTGTCAGTCAGGGTTCAGTTCAAGTGACACCTAAATATGCCTCTCTGGAGATGAGTGAGAGCTGGTGGGCCTGAAATGTAAACGACATCAAACAAAGCCAGCCAGTGTCCACACCAGCTAGCTTTTAAATCATACAGTAGCCTTCAGCCATTAACACTTCAAACACCATCCAGCCCTTTGAAAAGTCAGTTCATTTATTAATGTTCCTGTTAATGTGCCTTCCACACTCTGTTCACAGGATTGCCTCCTGGATTGATCAGACCTTGGCTCCTCAACCCTACATAAGCAAGGATGAAGAACAATCCTGAACTGCTTTAGGAGAGACAGCAGGATCTCATGGTGCCATGCAGAGGTGTGGAGTCTCTCACCCGCTCTGCTAGGTACGTGCTCTCAAGTTTGGGGTGAGTCATGGCTCCTTCCTCTCTGTCAAGGCTGGGAGACTGCTCAGACACACATGCCTGCCCTTGTTGGCTGTAGATACAACTGGCACGGTGTGGTTCTGGGACTGGCAGTTTCAAAATTCACTGCTAGTTCCTAGTCCCTGGCAAGTCCCTGAGAGCCAGTAAAGGTCTAGGATCTGTCATGCTCTGGGGTGATACCCTGTCTGAGAAGAAACATTCAGGGCTGTGAGCTGGAGGTACAGAGCTGCACTGAGATCTTTTAAAAAGGCTGTCTCTGGGTTCTCTGAACATAAGAGTATGCAGGGCCTGTGCCTTCAACTCACATTCCCCACACAGCAAATGACCTGCACATTCCCCTTTCTGGGTTTGGAGATCTCCTTTGCAATCGTTATTTAAATATGCTCTTTAGAGCAAAAGAACCCAACTACGTTGTCTTTTTTCCTGTTCCATGGGACAGACACAGTGCAAGTAGAGTAAGCATGAATTGCACCACACTTGCTGCTCACCAGCTGGCCAGGGGAGAACAGTGCTTGCTTCTGTCTGGGCTGTGGGGCTGGAAAGGTGAGGCTAGCAGCAAGAGTCAAGACAAATAGGAGCCTGTTTCTGATTTGCCATCTGACCCCTGCCAGCTCAGAGCACCCTGTCTGTAATCGTGACCTAAATTAAGCCCAAATGTCATCAGCAAGAGGGTTGCTTTCCCTCACAATGCAAGTGTTTCCAGGTACTTAGCCAGAGATTTATAATCCACTGCTAATTACGTTCTTGTTTGTGTCTGCTGTCACGCTGGCTTGGTCTTTCTGTGGTTTTTAAGTCCAAGAGTGTGCCTGGCCCTTTGTGCTGCCAGCCTGTGTGCACAGACAGCAAGAGGCATCCATGGCTGACAGCTTCGCTGCTGGAGGAACCCTGCTGTGCTGGGCCATGTGTCTTTAGTAGTCCAAACACCATGGGAGACATTTTGCCTTGTTAAATTCTTGACTGCACAGATCTGCTGTCCACGGTAGGTTCACTTGATAGAAATAGCTCTGGCAGTAGCCCAACAGCAAGATCGGTGCTTTTCTCTTAAACGTGAAAGGAGACAAAGGCTTGGTGTTCCCTGCCCAGCCAACTCTTGCCTTTTAGAAGGCAGATGACCAGCATCTTTCTCTAGCTGGGCTTAGGTGCAGTGTTTTTGCTATGAAGCTGAAGATTAGATCCTGAAATGAAGTCTGGAATTCGTTACCAGTTATTAGCATAGGGAGTGTGCTGGGCAAACTCTTTGTGAGAAGTCACTGTCTTGTCCCACAGGGCTTACACACAGAAAGTAAGCTTTTATTCTGACTTACAAAGCCTCTCCCCAGAAATACAGGAACAGTTTCTGCAGAAACCTGGCTGAGTATATGCAAAACCATTGGCTTCTCTAAGGAGCAAAACTGAGTCTTCACTTGTATGCCCTGTGCTGATTCCCTTCTGCCACTCCATGCCAGGTGACACCACCATAGCAAGGGACTTAGGCTCCCCAGAATTGCTACAAAGGAGAACCCTAGTCTGTATGACTGGAAAATCAGTTCCAAACAATCTATGCTCTATCCTGCCCTTTGTCTGCTGGTTTCTTCCTGTGTAAGGAGTTCTTGAAGTCTGTGCTATGATTGTGACACTGGGGCAGATGAGCCAGGCAAATACTTTACACACACACACACACTCTGAGCAAACCAGACATCCGGTATTTAGAAATAAACAGTGTAAAGAGATTTGGGAAATTTTTTGTTCATGCCAAGACATTTAAGAGGCATCTTGGTTCAAGTAAAAGCCTCAACTCATTTCCATTTTAATTTTTTTTTCACTTTGTTTTTTAGCTATTGAGTTAAAGTTAGCTTCAAACCAGAATGGATCATTTCAGTTTCCAGTTGATCAAAATGAAGGTAATTTGTCTTCCACTTAAATTTCAAGGTGCTAATTTTTACCTATTTTTTTCTGTCAGTGAGCAAGCATTTTACTAATGGCCAAATGTTTTGTTAAAGTTTCTACACATCCCTAGTAATTCACAGAAATTAAAGCTGCCAACTCTTCATCTTAAACCATTGGGTTCAATTGCTGGGGAAGAAAGACCCTCCCTCCTCTACCCAATGCCTGAGTTAGCAATGGTTGGAGGGAGACAGTGGCCATTCAAAAGAGGTGTCAGACTCCACTGCTGTCTCATGTCTGCAACACCACGTGGCATTCAGTGGGCTAAAATCTACAGACTATGGTCTGTAGACCGGACAGTATTTGCCTGCAGTCCAATAAATCTGGATCCAATCCAGTCTTTGTTTGCTGGTTTGCTTTAGGGACAGCAGTCATTAAAGGCAATGAGAATCGTGGGGTGAGACCTTGTTAGCCATCACTAAACACTGGAGCACAAAACTGGTGAAATTATTTTTTTAGCAGTAAAGTATAATTGTATAGTGCATATGTACTGAAATGTATGCTTAATTGTGGGGTGGTTTGTCTTTGGTCATGCTGTATATTTTTGAAGATGGATTGAGGACAATGGTGTATAATTTTTCTTGTGTATATTCTAGATACACGTGAGAAAATACAACAAATGGGAAATAGATGGGGGTGGGGGGGGTGGGGGTTCCACGCAGGTTGGCAGTTCTTTTACCTGCTAGCAGCTTAAATAATGCTGGGTGATGACTAGGCCTTACCACTTTCTGCTGCTCTGAGTGCTTTTCACGAAGGGAGCAATTACTTCAAAATCTGCTTTCCTAGTAGTCAGGCTAGTATTCAGAATCTAACTCCTAGTTCAGATTAGTTTTGGTCACCCATTTTCACCCTGAAGACCATTTGCAAACATGCTTATTGCTTATTATTCAAGACCCAGTTGCTGCCACATTTGTACATACAAGCTCTCCTGTTCTGCTTGTAAATAGGGTTGGGTTTTGACTTTGGTCAACAACGTGAGAATTGTCTGGGAAGTTCAGGTTCTGAGTGTGTCTGGTGTTTGTCAGGGAGAATTTGGGCAAGTAGTTCAAGTTCCTGATGTTCAGCAACGTGTGTTACTGGCAAAGCTGAACATCAGGAACTTGAACTACTTACTCTTGTAGCCCTTAAGAGAATGTGTCTAGCTCTATTGGGGAATGAGAACAACCTCCACTGCCCCAGCAGAGAGATGGGCCATTTCAGCTGGGGCTAAAAGAAAAGAGACTTCTGTCCATCCCAAATAGCCATAGGTCATTGAATGCTTTGAGAGGATATGACTCACTGAGAGCAGAGAAGTGCAGAATAACACAGATTTTGTACAGTTTTTCTGTTGCTATCCCCTGCCTTCTTCAGCTTCCTTCCAGGCCCCTGTCATGTGGATGGGATTCTGTTCTGGAAGGCAGAGAAGACAGAAGCTGAAGGGTAAGAGTAGAACCCTCCAGTGCCCTAGCATGAGGTTTTCATTGCAATCAAGGTAGGTCTTAGAGTCACTGCACCTGCGGGAGGTTGGGGGAACACCGTGGCAGCATCCTTTTGTTTGCATTTTATCTTGGCACCTCTTCCCAAAGATTCAGGCACCTCACTGCCCTGGAAATCTCCTACAATGTCAATGGAGGCAGCAGTACTCTAGTATACTGTGTTTCATGGCACTGTTTGCACAGCTGCAACTGGCACATGCAGGGCAGACAGCTTACTGCTTATTGAGTGATATTAACTTTATTGATTAGGCACATGATATACTGGGAAATGTCTCCAACAAAATAGTAGTATAGGAGAGAAGTACGAAGTGGAGGGTGTATGAATCCTGGATTGATGTATTTGTTGCATGCAAGATGTACTGTTGAAGGAGGTGATGCTGACAGAGGTGTCTGCAGTTCCCTGCATGTTTCCAGGATATTTGAGTTGAAATCTGCCAAGGAGGACTTTTCATCCTGCAAGCTTGGGCTCTTCTGTGAGTCTGTTGGCAGTTATTAAAACACAAAACCCTTCTTGCCTACAAATCCGTGTGCTTGATCTTTCCAGCCCAAATCCTACAAGTAACATGCACTTGTCCCCAGGGCAGCTTGCTCAAATAACCACACTCTGCCGGAAAAAAGGGCCGTTTGAGCCTCAGGGAATTGGGAGGAGAGGTTGAATTATTCCCGGCATCCAAAGACCAAGAGGTTCCTTCTTCTTCAGCAAATGTTTTCAGTTCCCACTTGGTGAATTATTGCTAGGGATTTTTTTCCCTTCAGTGTTTCCATGAATGTGGTTGAGGCTCTGATCCAGGAAATGGGGGGGAAAAACCTCTGAAAAATGTATCGCACCATTTCAAAACTCAAGTGGAATTAATTAAATCCAAATTTCAACAGTGTGTCCAAAGCTGAGCTGGGCTCAAGACACACTTCAGAAGGTTTGATTTCAAAACAATCCCTTTGCGCACATGCACATAATTTAGGGAGGTTTCTGTGTATCCAGTACAAGGCAGGAACAGGGAACTGCTGGGTACCTGAGCTTAGAAAGAAAAGGTAGTATTTGCAGGCCAGCCTGGAGAAAACCTTTTTTCTGCCTGATTCAGTTTATCCTAATCCTCTGCTCAGCAAGCTGCAGACTGGAAAAAGAGTCAGGAAATAGTGTTGTGGAAAGTAGAGCCAAACCATTTGAAATGGAGATGCTGTGGCTGGTACACTCACAGTTCTGCTTGCTGGAGAAGTAAAAAGTGCTAAGGGACAAAAGTAAAGAAAGCATTTAGGACACCAGACTTGCACTGAAGCAAAATAGTTTGGCAGTGAAAACTTTTCTGAATGATGGGGGATGCGGGTCTTTTCCCATCTCCACCACTGAAGTGGGGTTACCCTGGGCTCTGAGTGCTCTCGTCCCTCCATCTGTTAAGATAATGTAATTTACTGCCCCAGGGAAAACACGATGGATTTTTTAAAAAAAGTAATGCTAGTAGGGTGGAGCTTTCTCAGATGTTTTTCAAAGCCCAAATGCCAAATTCTTTCTTCATTTTCATGCATGTGTCCCAGCTAGCTTTAAGAGAGTTACGTGTGGGTCAGCAAGGAGCAGAACTGGCTCTTTAATGTAGTATTTAACAAATTCTTTCTGTCATGCCTATTCCCTGGGTTTCACTCCTTGGGGAGGAAGCCAGCATCTTGCATTTGCTTTTGTCTTTTAGTGGTGACCTGGGAGAAAGTTGAGGGGGAGGTCTCCTCCCTACATGAAAGATCAGTTGTGACTATTTAGTCTTTGCAAATGGGAGATTTTGCATTTAGAGTCTGGGCATGGGGAGGGGGGTTCTACCTCGTTTCTGCCAAATGGCAATACACATTGCCAATATTTTTCTTGTGGATCTTCTGCCTGCACAGAAATGCTGTGGATGAAGGTTCTAATGTGGTTACAGAGACTAAAATGTCTCTTTTTCTATGGAAGTTCAAGGTGCACTGTGAGTTGAGAAAACCTGTTGCAGGAGATGAGACCTGAAGCATTTTTACCAGCCACTGTTTGAGAGAAGGGATACAGCAGATCTGTGTTGTACAACAAGTTTTACAGACTAACTTCATCACTACAAGAACAGTTTTATTTGTAATTGTAAGTCATTGCAGCACTTACTGCATAGCAGCAGCTGTACCTTGAAATACTGTGGGGTTTATTGGATGGGGATTACATATTGCCCAAGCAGGCTCAGAATCCCAGTCATGCTTGAACCCTGGAATTAAAGGAACTAAGTTCAGGGCTCTGACAGGTCTGGGAATCTATCTTGTTGAACTCAATAGCAGCTAGACCTGCCAGTACAACACGGGTATTGAAGGATGAGATGGATGCATTTGCTCCAAAGCCCTCCCAGCCAGATGTTACCCCTGCTGTATTGCATATGGCTTTCTTCAGGCACAGTTAACACCGAAACCTGAGCCAACTGATAACAAGGGCAGGCAAGCACCAGCTGGGTCTGTCTGGCATTACCCATCCACCTTTCCCTGACAGCTCCAACATTGGAAACACATTAACAGTGTGGTTCAGTAGAAGTTCAGAAGCTCAACCAATACAAGGGCCCTGCAAATACTTCTCTCTGTGAAATGGCTACTGACAGCCTGTTCGATGCTCCAAGCCTTTGGTGGGTAATTGGCATATTAGAAATTAATTTCCTCCTGCTTCCTTCTGCATTACATCAGCAGTGTTGCAAGTCATGTTGCCTGATACCGCATGGCAGTAGCATGACCTGAAACAGCATGATGAACTTGCCTAGACACTTTGTTTTCAAACTGAAGAAATTCCCTTTCTTCCAACTTTTTTCTCTTATCAATAGCTCAGTAAGATTTGGCTTTGTTTTCATACTGTGGACTTGTCTGCTGGAGCTGAACCCTCCGGCAGCCTGGTACAGTAAGCTGACAGCATCTGGACCCAAGCCCTGCCCAGGCTGCAAGTCTCCCCATTCAGCCAGTGCTGTCAGCCAGGTAAGAGGGAGCAGAGAGCTTTTGCCATGGTGGAGGAGCAGGGAAGACTTACAGATTGCTGCAGGGGCCAATGGAGTGGAGTAATTTTCTTGGCTTTTATCTCCCTTTTCTGTGCATCTCAGCAGTACTGAAAATGCTCAACATTTCCTAGAAAAGCCTGAGCCTCTTGTCCATAGCCCCTCCACAGCTGTGTTTGCTGAGGGCATGGTTCAGCCCCTCATCCTTTCAAACCACCTTCTTCCATTCTCCTCTTTTTTGCTTCTTCTCATGAGTGTTGCTTCCTTCCTCATCCCCAGAGGAGAGCATTTACCTCAGGAGCAGATGCAGTATCAGCTATTGCTTTCCACACCAAGTCACTCTGGAGGCTGCCGTGTCCCCTGGCACCCTGCTGTCCCCACTTGCTGCTGGTACCTGCTGGGATCTACTACTTTCCTGTTTGCTGAGGTCTCTCCTGTTGGTTGGCCCATGTGTGTCCTCTGTCACTTTGCCCACCTACCCTGCACCCTGTTTCCTTTTTAATGTCTTTCAGAGCTAAAAAGGAAAGGGAGGAAATTATATCCATCTAAAAATACAATAGTTTCATCTTCCTGTTTGACTGCTCCTGGGATACTTTCACATGTGGCAAACATACCCAGACAATTAATCTTGTGCACCCACAGGGTGTAACTCTAAAACAGTGCATGACAGATAGAGATGTATCTTCCTTCTCTGTTGTGCCGTGTTTGGGGGATTTTTTTGAACTCCTGCTTTTGCTGTGTCAGGGCCAGTTTCCCCATCTGGACCCCCAGGCATATTCTAGTGGATATGATAAAAGCAGATGATCGATGTCTTAGAAATATTACATACTAGGATCTTCTTTTTCCCTACTGTTCCTCTTTGGAGCAGGGAGGTAGCCAAAGTAGATAGAAACTCATGAACATGGAGGAAGGGTGGGAGAGAAATGGCTCACAGAACACAGCAGGGCCTTAGCTGAAGTGGTTCAGGCCATGTGTCGCAGGGTGCAGGCGGTGTGAGCAAGCAGGCAGCCACCAGCCATCTGAGACTGCTGTCTACAGCAAGAAAGCTGAGCAGTTCCCGCTTCCCATGAGCGTCCTTGTGCTGGGGTGGAGCACTCTGGGAAACTCGAAGCAGCAGCGTTTGCTCTTGTTATACAAGAGCTGGGGGCAGGAAACCTCTAAGCACAGGAGCAGTGACTTCTCCTTTATGTGTCTCTTCTGCCTGAGCTGATGACTTCAGACTTCTACTCCCCTGCAGTTCTGGAATCACATTACCCAGCCCAGATACTCCTCGTCCTCTTTGCCATTCTTCACGCATCTCACATCTTTCTGCATTCTTCCCAGCATTGTGTATTCCTCTGTGTTACCAGCACTTACTCTTCCATCCAGACTTACTGTTTGCATGGGTGGGATTCAGCCTCTATGCAAAAGGCCCTATGGACACTAATCCTTAGGGAACTTCAAGGGGACATACTAGACTCCAACATGAAACTGAGGCTGCTGGGCACAGCAGCCCACCTTGGGTGAAGCTGACTTATGCCAATGATATATTTTTGTTTCATAGGGTATACGAGTGGTGCACGGGCTTTGGGCAAACAGAGGGAAAAACATAACGGACTGGGGGTTGTTTAACGTGTCTGTCCTTATTTGTTGTAATTAAGCTTGTGCCCAATGCAATCCAAGTATGTGCCCTGCCGCCCACCATCTGTGTCTTGCCCACGTATGTGCACACTGATCTGGGGTCTTCCAGACCTACCTCCTTAGTACACAGCCAGCCTGAGAGAACCTCAGCAGGCAGTGAGGATCTAGGCAACAGGCACTTCTGCTTATGCAATAGGCAAACATTGCAGCAAATAACATGTGTAGCTTTGTTATTAAGCTTGATCTTGTTAGGGGGGCAATAAATGTTCTCTGTGATCATTTTTCTTGTAGAATATCAACACAGGATAAAATTGTGGCTCTGGCTTTGCTCTTCCTGCTCATTAGAGCTCCATGCTGCTTCATGCCATGGCCTCAATCTGTTGCTGTTTGCCATGACAGCTGCATGTCCCCCATTTCCTTCAGACTCATTTTGCACATGATAGATGCTGGCAGTTCTTGGGTTTTTCTTGTCCCTTCCCCCCAGCTCCTCCTCACTTTTACAAAACTAACTTTGCAGCGAATTGTGTTTAATTTAAAAGGGATGGTTTGGGCAAGATACCTGTTCGCTGGAAAGCAAAATTAGGGACATCTGGCATTCATTGACTTTTAAAGGCAGAGAAACGACAAAACTAAAATGCAGATACAGAGGATTTCCAGCTACTTTTGGGGGGATGTTATTTTACTAAATTGAACTCAGATAGATTTGTTCTACTTGCTCCTTGCCATAGCTCTGGATATAGTCTGGACTGGGCCACTTGGTTAATTATATACCACTAACAAATTAGCTTGCTTCATAAAATACAAATTTTTTTGTCTCTGTTCATCTGCTGTTGTTTTCTCTGCCCAGGATGACTGTTTTAAGGCCTGAAGACACTTCTAGAGCCATCCCCTGAGCCACCAGCCTCCATGTTTCTGCCAGAAAAAGCTGTTGTATCACATCCAGAGCCAGGTATGTACACTGCACCTGGGTGAACTTGAGCTGGGGACAGAAAAAGCACTTATCTCACCCCCAGTTTCTAGGCTGATTTACAACAGGGGTGCCACAGAATCACTTGGTCTGATTATCTAGGCATACAGGTGGGAGTGAAAGAGATGCTTTCCCCAGACTGGCCTGGCCTTGTGGTACAGAGGAGCTGAGTGCTGCCCTGATAGCCTGGAGCTGTGAGGCAGTTCAAGCAATCCCATCTAATCAGTAGTTATAGAGCAAAGCCAGCCCTTTCTAACACTTCAAAACAGTAAAGATTTATTTGAACTTGAAGAGAATAAATGAGTCTTTGGCATTGTATGGGGAGCAATACTCTGCTTCTAGCTGCCAGTAGTACATACTTTCTAATTCAAGAAGGAACAGCAAGGCAGATCCCATAGACAGCATCAGGCGCAAACCCAAAAAAAATCCTGGCTTTGCCCATGGAGAGACTGAGAAGTTGGATCCTCTAAAACAGAGGCTACTTTATGAGTAGTCAGAAAATGGGCCACACACAAACTGGGTATGTGAGGGTAGCAGGGCAATGCTCTATTTCTTTTCCTAAGGGATGCTGAGTGATCTCCAGACAATCAGTCTGGGCCATACAAGCCTCTATCTCAGCAAGCAATAGATCAGTACAATGACCCCCTCAGCTGTACACAACAGGTTTCATGTCAGCTGCCTCAGACTCCCCACATCCCCCCACTGCTGGCAGTGGTGGGGTCCGGGTGAGTGTGAAACCAGAATTTTATGCAGGGCAGAAGTACAACCCTCCCCATGTTTCGCTCACTCCCCTATTTGCCGTTTCTGGCTGAATCCTCTGCTCCTGCTGGATCTTCCCCTGGGAACTGATTGAAAGAGCCTTAATAGTTTAATCCAAATTGCCCTTCAGTTCCCTGGTGATGCAATTAATTGAAAGCAGGACTTTTACCTCTCTGGTCTGCTTAAAAGTACCCTCTGGCCATCAGGCTCTCCTGCTATGAGATCTAAAAGTCACTGTGCAGGCAGCCAGTGGGCTGTATTACCTTGAATTTACAAAGGGATAATTCAACAAGACATCAGGTACCCACCCCAGTGTGGCAGTCCCAGCCTCAATCAGTCTCCCTCACAGTTGTGGGCTGTAGCAGTTTAGTGTCAGGACTTGTTTCCTCCAGCACTGAAACTTGCAGCAGCAGACTTAAACTTTTTTTCCCCACAGTAATCTGCAGTGGGAGAGGCCCCTAGTGCCTCTCCATGACAGAGTTTCTGTTGGGAATTTCTATGAATCTGCTCTCCTGGCCAGAGAATCAATCAAAGTTAGAGATAGAAGACAGTCAGGTCTTTTCTAGAGAATGTGCTGAAATGCAGTGAATTCCATGTGAAAATATTATGCCTGATACAGGGAAAATAACTCTAAGGAGACAAAATTAGAGCTGACAAAATTCTGAGAGCTGGGTGAACTGGGCAGAACAGTGTGAGCCTGGAATGAAGAGAGTGAGAGAGACCATGGCACAGCGTACCTCAATTTACCCATCTGACAGATGAGCAAGGGGAGGATTAAAAATGGAGAGCTTAGGGCTCTGATTCCTATTACCTGTCAGAATTAGTTGTGAACAGGGTAGGGAGAGGTTTTAAGAATCTGGTCCTGTTGCCATAAGCTCTGACCAACAGTGCCCTCCTGCCCACACAAGCATGATGGTGAGAGCAGACTGTGGCAGACACTTTGCAGGTGGACTCTGAGCCAAGGCTGAGTCCCGGTTTGGCTACTCTTCCTTACAAAAGGGGAGGCGTGTTTTAGTTTTCCTGGGCTGTCTGCAGCTCCTCTCTCTCCAGTCTGGGAGAGGTGCCAGCCCCTTCCAATGCCTTTCCCCAGTGAGCTGAATAACTCTACTTCCCTCAAGCTGTCTTGAGCTCCCAAAATAGCATCCTCAGGTATGAGATGACATATTCTGTTACCCTGCTGTATGCTTCAGACAGTCTCCTCTTTCTTTCTGCTTATCCCTGCTCCAGCTTATATGTAGCCCTTGGGTCTGCCACCCTTAGTCATATTAGAGACGCCGCAGGGACCTGGGGATAAGAGAAGGCAACTCTTGCTGAGAGCACTGGAGTCTACTGTAGGATGCTAATTCCCATAGCACTATTGATGCATCTTGGAGAGCTCCTAGGCATATCATGAGCTAGCTTAATTTCATTTAGCCACCAGACTTTTCTTGGCATTGGAGCACAGCACATCCCATAGCTGGGTTTTACCTGAGGTGGAAGATGCCATCCTTTTAGGCACCCTGAAAACGGTGAATTTGTGCAGACTATGAAGCAGATGTGATCACAAACCTTCTTTCTCTGTTTAAGCACTGACTCTTAGCAAAGCCAACCTCCTGAGCATCTGTGCATTAGCCCATTGGAACGGTGCTTCCTCGGCTCCTGACTCCCCTCCAAGGCTCTGGCAGCCAGACACCACCTCTGTTGCCAAAGCTAAACCTTGCCATGCTGTATGATGGGACAGGCTGCTCAGCACACAGCCAGAGATGGGCCTGTTCTCACTCAGCTATTGAGCATCCCTGCAGACACACTGGTGGTGCCAACCTCCACCCTACACAGCCTTCTACACAGGCTCATATTTCCCATCTAGAACAACCTCATCCTTTCACCCACATCCTCTCCCTATAAGAAGACACAAACCCATGTTTGCCCCATCCTTCCCTTCCAAAAAGCTGTGTCTGGACTGCTGATGCCCTAGAGAAAGTTGAATAACCCCTTGAAGAGACTGGCTGCTAGGTAAACAACCTGGCCCGGCCCACTGTAGAGCTCATTTGGCTGGTTTGGCCTCTTGCAGACTCTCTAGAAGACATCTCCCCCTCCCTCCTTGGTGTTCCTGCCAAGTGAGCTCTGCTGCACTGCGTCTCTGATCTTTTCTGACATTAATTACCCTTTCCTGGCTCAGATTGCCCTGTTTGTGGCCAGGAAACCCAACTCACTTGCGCCTGGAATCAAAGCAAGCTCTGGAGTTAGGAGGGAAGAGAGGGCGCCTGCTTCCTTGGATGGCTGACTGGAATAAGCAGGTGTCTCTGAGCCCTTCCTACCCCAGGGAGAGCTCCTAGGAGGCTTTGCCCATTGCAGCTTCGGCTGGATCTGGCCAACTGCTGAGCACCTGCTATGCCTGCTGGAGTGGCTGAGAGTCAGGGTAATCAGCCAGCTTTGAATCTGTGCCCAGCATCTTCAGATAGGCACCAGACCCAGCACAAGAGCAATCAAAAACAGGAGTAGGCGTAAACCCTGGATGCAGCCCATCTCCTTTCACACGTGAGTTTTTAGGCCACTAATTTCAAAGGTTTCTGCTTTCACTTCACCTGAGTGCCCATGACCTCCCACACCCCCCTGTCAGTTTTGAACAGCCCTACCCCAGCAAGTGATAACTGCTTCCAGCAGGGAGGTACGGGGTCCCAGCACCTCACATCACACAGTCTGTGGCAATGTAACAATCCAAGGACGCGTGCTGCTCTTAAAACGCCACTGAAGACTTTCCTGGCACCAGTCACATGCCCAGTGCCACCCATTTTCACAATGACAGTGTTCCTATGCAGGCCAGAGCTTTGAACACTCTGAGGCTCTGAGCTTCTGTTGAGGAAGTACAGTTTTGCTGCTGGGCTTTTGGAGACTGCCACCAGCCTAAATCAGGAGGAAGGGGGTAAGTCAGAGAAGGGTAAACATGGACATGGCATTGTTCCTGACACTCTTCCTACAGTGCTCTGAAGTTCCCATCACACACCCAAAGGAAACCAGCAGCACTTGAAGAGTTTAACTGGCAACTTGCCAGTTACAAAGTCATAATCTGTATTAACTCCTATGCTATAAACAGTCAGAAAGGAAAATCCATACTTCCCTCGGAGAAAGCAGCAACGTTTCTTCAAAGGAGCATCTGTGTGTGTTTGCCACATCTTTGAGCCCGCATCCAATATTAAGGGACCCACAAGGCAAAGTTATTTGTAAAATACAGCACCATCTAGTGCTGCACTGCAGCACCTCACAGCAGGCAGCATGTCCCCACCTCGGCACCCCACAGCACTGGGGGGTCCGCTGCTCACTTTCCCTCCCCAGTGTAAGACTATCCGCCTTTCGGAGTGGGCTTTGATTTGGTTGTGTATCAGATGACAGTGTGTTTTCTGAGGGGTACTTGAACAAGTCTCTTTGTGCCTCTGTGTACTTGCAGCGTTCCAGCAGCCTCTTGCATAATTCATGGAGAAATTCTGTCAAAACTTCATCCAAACCCCAAATCATATGTGAAATGCAGCTGGAAACCATCTTTGCAGATTAGAGCCATTGCAAACATCCCTTCCCCCTGCTCCACCACACCTTCTATTCCTGTATGGTAAAGGCAGGCAAAATTTCTAGTTGTGCAGAAATCCTGGTGCTGAGTGACACAAGCATACCCAGTTATCTGAGCAGTGGCTGTATCCCTGTGCTCTGTGGAAGCTACTGCTGAGAGTCCATGAGAGATAAGAAAGGTAGTATCAGCAGGTTTAATTTCACAATGTAAAGCCTTGTGTTTGCACTGGAAAATAAATTTTGGGAGGGTTGAATTTTGCTGATCTGAAGTATCTGTGAGACAGGGATTAAAAGTGCTGCAAACACCATTTACTAGGTGTGGAAATTGTTTGGCCAGGAGCAGACCTGTCTGATTATTATGAAATTAATTTCACCAACCTTCCCGCCATCCTAACATTAAAAAACAATGTGAGAATGCTTGACTTTTTCCTATACACAAACTTCAAGGTTTCAGGTTAAAACCAAATTCTCTTCAAGTTATATCCAGGATTCATGTACTTGGTTTGGTCATGTAACGTGGCACTAAGAGAGCGATCTTTAAATCAAAGCAACCTTACACTTCTCTCCCCTTCCAAACCCAGGCACTACAAGGTGAAACCCTTGAGTTGTAGGAGGATGGAAGGAGAAACTCGTAGGCCAGGAAATGGCTGGCAGTGGTGCTGTGTGGTTGACTCTTGCTGTATAGGCACGTTTCCTCCTGCTTTTCCAGGGAGAAGGAGTGTTGTATGAAGACAACATAGTCTGGTGGTAGCTTTGTCTGATGTAATTATGGGTAGTGCGTGGGATGGAGAATGTTTGTTCTGTGGTAACAAATACCACAATGGGGGATGATGCCTGAGAAAACAGGTTTTTTCACAAGCAAGTGCATGATACCTTTTCCCACATCTAGTCGATCATTTAACCCAAAGGAAAACATGTTGTTTCTTTGCACCAGGCTTTGTTATATCCCCTTTCCAAGAGAATGAGACCAACATCAGCATGAAGGTGTAAGAATTTGGAAGCAAAACTGCTTGCTGTGTGCAAAAGGGGACAGTTTCCTTGTGACACCAACAAAATCAGAACTACAAAGTTTGTCTTTTGGAGCTAGACCCAGTGGCAGTAAAAATTAAATTGTCCATTTAGAATCTTTTGTTTATTGAAGCACAAAAGCCAGCAGTGTAGGAACTAGCTTTCCATGGCTCGCAGCAAAGGCAGAGTTGAAGGATTGGTATGCACTAGTTCTCAGACACAGCTGCGCCTGAGATCCCAGGAGGTTCTCCTCTCAGAGACCCGGGCCACAGTCACAAATGGTGCAGCCTTGTAAATCCAGCTGGCCAAAGCCTTTTGCTTCTCAGCCATCAGGAAACACATTTTGTAAGTGCTGTGGCACGTGCATATCTCTTTGGTCTTATGTCCGCATGTCAAATGGGCCTCACTTGCTGATTTTTTGCACAAACAGGAGCTGTTGCCTCGCACTGGGGCAGACTGGACTCTAGTCCCTCATAAACGCAGTGTCTGCCCAGCAATATCCTGCCAGGAAGGAGAGAAGTTCCTAGGCACTGCCAAGTATCAAACATCGAGAGCGTGTCCCATCGAGACAAGGCCACACGGCAGCATCCATGTGTGGGCACAGCCACCAAGTCCTTCCTACAGGCAGTCTGAATTCAGCTGATCACACACTGAGAGCCGTGGTAAGCTAGTATTCTAATAAAAAGCATTGGTAAGGCATACCTCTGTGTGCCTTCCCTTAGCACTGTCTTGGCCTTTCCTGGGTCAGCGTGTGATTGTTTCCTATGTTTGCTCCTACAGCTTTTATTTCTACCTCTACCAGCCTAATTATGAATGTCCTAGCTGAGAAGGCTTTCCATTTCCTTCATTTGCTAGGCAACCAAATGTCCGTACATTTCCACAGGGGTCTGTAAACATCCCATGGTACATTCTCCTAATTAGAAAACAATGTCTGTAGTTGTGTTTACATTGCTATGCTTATTAGGAAGTAAAATGCTGGGTTGGTTTTGTGTTATGTGCAACCTGAGATTGTACATCTGTGTGCTGTTTGGAGGAGGTTTTAATTGGTTTTTAAGAAATGTATCTTGGGGGTTTCTTGGTTTCTGAATCAACACAGACAGAGGGTTTACGGCTAGCTATTGTATGAAATTACAGATCATATGTTCCCTGTGAACTTTCCCTAAGTTTATTCAACTAGAAAAATGCAAGTTGAGTTAAAGAGGAAAAAATTGCATGGGTTCAGCAATGTGTCACCTCCTTGGGAGGCATTACTTGTGGTCAGGCAGTAAGTTTAAGGTCAGTTGGTCAGAGCTAGTAATGAGTATCTTAAAGTCAATGAATATCTCTAAAAAGGGGGATCAGAGGTTTCCCACATTTCTAGGAAGATTCATGGTATTCTAGAAGCATAAAGAGGGAATCTATAATTTCATCAGTTCTATATCAGATATATATTCATCAGTTCTGATCTTCCATATAATACAGACTGTAGTAATCAAAATCAATTCCAGATCAATGTCTTTTGAACTGAATATGTGTTTGGGAAAGGAGTCCAACCTTGCTTCAGAGGTTGCCAGTAGTGAAGAGTTGATTGCTAACTTAGTAAATTGTTACAGTTGTTAGAAATTTTCACTTTACTGCTACTCTAAATTCTCAGTTCAACCCCCAGCCAGCAAATCTCATTATATGTTTTGTCTGCCAGAATGAAAAGCCTATGGTCAGTTTTGTTCCCCCTATTGCAGCTTCAACAGAATGCAAGATCTGTAACAAGAATACTTTGCGGCATTTAATGCTTCTGCTTGAAACCTATTTTGCAACCTTTTAATTCAACTCATGGCTCTCGTCTGAACCTTTTCCAGTCTATCAACATACTGTGAATGGTGGACCCAGGCCCAAGCACTGTATACTGCCAAACGCATCAGTACCAAACGCAAGGGTGGTGGAATTGCTCTTTGTTACTGCTGATGTTACACCACAGAATAACAGAAGTGTTGATTGGAAGGACCAGCTTTGGAGACATGTTGCCTTAAAGGGTAAGGCAGATCTTAACTTCCTTTGACAACCTGGACCTGGTTCCTTTCTTTATTAGCCACCCTTACAAACAGCTGAAGGCTGTAGCACGGAGGATCAGCAGTACTACAAGGTCTCTAGGAGTCCCTGTTGTGTCAGTCACTAAGGATGCAGACATACAGTGGCATGCCTCTCTGCCCAGCTGCAACAGAAAGAGCCCAATTCAATGCTAACCCTTAAGCAAATAGTGTGCTGACCTCCCAGTTAATAGAGTGGCCCTTCTTGCTTATTTTACTCCCAGCATTTGAACCACAGCACATTCCAGTTGGGTAAAAAGACTTTGCTGTTTGGAGCATGCTGGAGTCAGGTGGTGAGCATACCAATCGCCAGACAGGATGCTGTGCTTCCTGTGAGAGTAAATACTGAAAGTCATGCAGAGCATCTTTCATTCTGGCTTGGCCGCAACAGCCAGTACAGCCGCTGGAAAGGAAGGGACTTCACAGAGACAGAGAGATTATTCTCTTCTGGCTTAGAGACTACCTGGCCTTTTAATAATCTTTGAAAGCCTGTCTTTTAAAGGCTGCTCACTTTGTTGACACAATGTGCACCCGCAAACCCCCATCTGCTGGGAGCTTGCAGTCTCACTCAGGGATCTGCCATGCAGGAATACAACCAGCGTGTGGATGCTCTGCACCTCTTAAGTCTGCATCTAAGACTACAGCATGGGCTGACTGAAGGAGCTCTTGGACTTATCCCAAGCCTGTGTTCAAACACAAACTAAGAGAGAAATGTGCAACTGAGAAACAGTTCAGATTTGCCTTGAGTAACTGCACCTCTGGACAGTCTCTCTTAAGGTCTCTAAGCACTATTACCACCAGGACAGTGACACTGGGTTTGTCTTGGATTTGTTTTTTTTTTTTAAAAAGGCAGTTCAGAAAGTCATCAAGGGAACATCTAAAAGTTTCCGCAAGCTTCATACAGAGCATAGGTAGAGCTCCTTTGGAAGAAACTCCCTGATCTATTAAGTCATCTTCAGAGAGCACAGGGACTAACCTGAAAAGCTAGATTCCTTCCCAAAACTACACAGAAACCATTTTCTAGGCATTCAAGACATCTTCCCATGTGGTGTGGTTGTTGACATATGAATGGACTGGAACAGATGTCAAAGGCATCCTTATTGTTGCATTTCACAAGCTGCATTATTCAGAGTCTCCAGGGCAGAGTGAATTGCAGCCATTCCATGCAGTTTGCTGATGACTCCAGTCAGTCATAGTGAGGATGAGCACAGGAAAACCATTGGGACCACAGTAGCCAGCAGATTCTGCAACAAATCGTTCTAACCTTTCATCATAACATTCAGGTGTTGTATTTTATGTTGTTTGGGAGCCTCCCATTGGAGCGGGCTGGAAGGAAATCAAGCCCTGTCTAGGCCTGTTTAAGCTGTGTTTCAACAAATCCTTTAATTTCCATAAACAAGTGCAGTTAGAACTCTGACTCTTTACTCTTGTCTGCATTTGTCCCCATCTGTAAAATAGAAATGGCAACACAATCTGGCTCACAGGGGTATCTGAAGAGAGAAATATCACTACTATGCAGGAACAGCTCGGTTAAAACAAGTCACAAGAGCAAATCAATCCCAGTATCCACAGCCAGGTCCCAACAGAATTTTTCTATCACCTTGTGGAAGGAACTTTTCAGGTTTCTGACAATCAATGAAAATGAGATTATGTTCTTAAAACAGCTTGCCTTTCATACTGATGTCCACAAAGTTCATAGTATTCAAACAGATTTTCCCAAGCTGGTCTATTATATGTGTTTTTCTAATGGAGAACTCAGTATTTTAATTTTTACTTGCAAAACTGTATTTACATCAAACTTTGTTTTGATTTTATAGACTCTAACACTATTTTTAGGGTTATGCTATTCACTGAGGCTGAAAGCCAGTGGAGTCATCTTGATAAGTCAGACTTTATGGCTATTTTCATGAGATCAGATGTAACATCAGTCTAGGCTTTTGGAAGGAAATGGCTTTCAGGGCTGCCAGTTAATTTGTGAAAAGATACTGAAAGGATATTCTCTCTCCATTGTGCATTTCTTCCCTAATAAAACTACAGCATGTTTTAATACTTTAATGTCTCAAAGGGTTTTAATGCCTCTTCCCTCTTGTCTAGCAACATCTTAGGTAAAGAACCAGATGTGATACCTTTTTAACAGAAAAGACAATAGCTTAAAAGCACTGTGATTTTTTTTGGAGTGTTTCCAGCTGATCTGTTGTCTGTACTTTGACAATTGGCTTTATTTATTGTCCATGCAACATTTTTAAAGTGTTTTGTTGCTTCTACAGCATAACCAGAGATCTTCAGAGAAAAGGAGACTTGATGGGGATGTTTTGAGGGTTGTGTCCTGCAATGTGCTCTGCCTACTGAGGTTTTCATCATAAATCCTGATGGTATAATTCCATTGCCTAGAAATGTTCTTCTGCAGGTTCCAAAGTTTTTTTACCAATGTCAGTTGTCTTCAGTATTCCAGTGAGAAGCGTATTAATGTGGCAGTTTCAGCAGGGGAAAATGAGGTGCTGGAGGGAGGCTGACTTGCACACAGTCTGTAAGGCACCAGTAACGAACACAGATTTCCCTGAAGTGATTCCTCCAGGAAGAAAAAATCACAGATGGGTTGGTTCTAGCATCTTAGATGCTGTTTCTTTCTTTTGCAGCATAGAATGTTTTCCAGACTCTTCCACCTTTTTTCCCCAGGCAGTAGACTTGCAGTGATTGTCCCAACCTCCTCTACAATACACTTGTAGGTTAGGAGATCTGGTGTGCACCTCTATGAAACACCAACAGCTGTAGCACACCTCTGCTCCCCACCACCCTGATCTCTTATCTTGGCAAGTGCCTCACTTTACAGATCTGCCATTCCTTGCAGGTGGTTTCATTCTCCAACTTTGCCCTAATGTTCTTTCTATGGTGTCTAAACTGAGCTGAAGACCTGGAGAAATTCATAGTCCTATGTGATTAGCTGTGCTAGTAACAGTTGTTACTGCCTGCACTGGTTTTTTACATCTATTCCAAAAAGCAAAGCTGTTTTTCCTTCAGAATCTATCACATTACTCCAAATAACCACATCCTTTCAAAACATGCTCCTGTGCTGTTCATACCCTCCTCTGGAAACCACTGTCTTCAAGTGCTGTTTTTCATGGTCATATGCAATTATCCACTTCCTGATTTCTACTTCTTGCTCACATCTGCTGTCCTCTTCCACAGCAGGAAAACGACCAGCAGCTTCATACTTCATATACATCACCTGCAAGACAGCCATGGAACCATACAGAGGTAGGGTAGCCACTGTCCTGTCAGGAACATCTGCAGAGAACAGTCCTCCTCCAAGGAGACCCATCTATATCATTTTTGTGCAAGAGATGACATGTTTAAGGATGTGGATCAAGGCTGAAGGGATTCCAAGGTTATATTCCATCCTTCGCAAAAGGTACCCGCAGGATCTTGGATAAACCTCCCTGTCACACTTCATCTTGTGAAATGCAAGGAGTGCTTCTGCCTTTAGTCCTTTTGTCTGGAAGGACAGTAAACACTTCAGTGCAAGCACTCTGTGGAGAGGCATAGACAAACCCCAGTTGTGTTCAGGATTGGTATTACACTAGCATTTATTGAAAACATAATTAGAAATATGAGTCTTAAAAAGTCTTAAAATGCACCTTTGAACTCCATTCTCCTGCTGAGGGACAAACCAAAGAGTGTAATCAAGTGTTTGGTAGAAACAGTAATAAATGCACGCTCAGCAACTTCTGAATCTTGTTCACTTGATACCATATTGAAAAAACCTTTTAAATATTGCAAAAGCTTATGGACTGGAAGCTTTAAAACTTTCTTATAATTTACAGCACTATTATAACACAGATTTATATTAATGTTTCTTTAGTGCTCCAAAAAACTACCTGTCCTGAAATGAAACATGTGAAATTAATATATTCCAATTCCTTTTGCATTATTCTCTTTACAAGCTGGAAACCTAACTTATCTGTATCTGATCAAGTGCCAATAATGATAGTCTTTAAGCAAAAACTTACCCAAATTCCTGGCGTGGTTTAGTTTCAAGATAACCAAGTACAGATTTCCAGGGTGTTTCTGTAACTGATTCTGTATTTGGTGTATATTTATAAGAGATTTCTGTTATATGAAAGAAGACAGGGTCATTCAGAGTTTGGCTTTGCACCTGAGTTGCTGGTGTTGCTATTTACTTCCTAGTCATTGTCTTTCAGCTATGGGAAGATTGTTGTCAGTCTGTTGGCAAGGGCTGGGACAATATACCTGGACACAAGGATGTTCCCATGTCTTGGTTCTGGTAGAGGGGGAAGGTCTGGAATTAAACTGCATGTAGTGTACATTAGGGTGTGCCTGAGTGTGTGACAGTGTCATCTACCTCTGTGTTTGGGCTCTTGCCCCTTTACAGTTAAAGGATTTCCAGGCTCAGCATCCCAGAAAGACCCTGACATCAGCCCTGCCAGGCAGGTGTGTGTTTCCTCTCCACAAGGCACAGAGGTGACATGCCTATGCCAAGGCCAAAAACACAAGTCCAGATCAAAGACTGAAGTGATATGATTTCTGTCTGTATTATTGCATTGAAGCAGCTTCCAGCAACGTGAATCACAGTTCAGAACTATCTTCTACAAATGCAGATCAAAAAGATTATTATTGCCCAAAAAAACTCCCACTCCATGTGCAGCTTGAGAGAGATTGGTGCATACCAGGTAGCATGGGAGAGAGAAAGATCATGTCCAGTGGGAAAATTTTATGGCCCAGCACCTTTGCGATACCACAGCTGTATAAGGATTTGGCTGTGTCATTCAGCCCTTCTCTCAGTGGCCTGAATTCAGCAGTTTGGCTGGGTGCTGTATACTACATGTCTTTCAGTGATTCACAAACTCCTTAAGTCTCCAGCTAAGCCAGCAGGAGCACAGCTGTTTATACTTTTATCTTGCTGGTTTCTTTTTCTTTGGGATCAATCTTAAAATGAAACTTGCCTTGAGAAGCAAAGGGTAATGTGGGAGCCTTTCTGGTTCTGCACTTACTGGAATGGGTACAATCATTCATGTTTTTTCCCAAAACTCAGTGAAATAGCTGAATATTTTCTAGACAGCTGCCATGTCTAATCACACTTATTTGTGTTTAAATTTTGACGTATGGTTCCCATTTCTGGGAAGCCTTCATGCCATCAAATGGACACAACGTTATTTTAAAATTGTGGACACAGGCAGAAACACTGCTTGACATTAGACTGATTCTGAAACAAGGTAACCCTCTTTAGAGTTAATTATGACCGCTTGAGGGGAGCTGGCGTAAGAAGTCCTGAGAATATTTACAAAATTGGGATGCTAGCCCAAGGAACATTGATTGGGCTTGAAATAAGCCCACATCTTTTCTCTTTTCCCTTCCTGCTACCCACCCCCACCCCACCCCCCACCCCCCGTTTGAGAGGAACAAGTATAATTGAATTGGCAAAGCGTTCCCTCTGACATTGATTTTTACAATAACTTTACCTTTTAGACAAGGTCTCACATGTTATTGATTTAAAAATTCATTGTGAATGTTTTAAGATCTGGTTTCTCTCTGCTCTGGGGAACAGAAAGAACAACAAGCGAAATAGTACAGTGTAAAGTACAGGTCAGGAGCAGAAGAGTACATGTGATATTTTCTTGCTTTTAAATCCAACATTGGGCTATATGTGTTTCGAGAGTTTGTTTTTCCTGTTGACTTTATTTCTCTCAGCAGCGGTGACAGTTATGACAGAGGCACAAGCTACCTCCAGACTAATGTATGTTTGTGCCCATGCCCACGCAGAGCTCCCCTCTTCAGATGCCAGCCAACTCTCTTGGGGGGGAGAATAGCAAGTAACCTTTGGAAAATATTCTCTACGTTTGGTTTTAATTAGTGGTGCTCAATAACACAAAGGCATTATCATTGTATCAACAGAAAGACTCCCACTGACTGTTTTGAGGTCTGGAGTATCACCTTGCATCAGGAGAAACCACATCTATATGGCAACGATCTTTCCGTAGAGACTGAGAGCACTCAGCTGTTAGAGGTGGGTTTACACTTTGTCTCTCTTGAGTATTTGTTATCTGTGATGCCTTATTTCCCCCCTATATACTACTTCCAGGCAATGTTAAAATGGCACAGGACTGCCCACAGCGCTGATGTGTACATTGGGCAGATACTGTTCAGGTAGGCATTAGGATATGGCTTGCCCACGTGCTAGTCACTAGTTACTGAGTTTGGATCATTCATTTTCTAAAACAAGACTTCCCTATGCAGTGAATCACTTGTGACTCTAGCCTTGCAATTGGGACCTCATGATGGACTAAAACCCAGAGACCTGCAGCCTGCCCAGGCCTTACTAAATAACACAGACTAGTCTCACGTTCTCACTGCCTCCCTGTTCATGGTATTTGTGGTATTTCACAGCTGGGTTATCTTGTGGTGGCAATCAAGGGACAATGCAATCAGAAATGAGCCTTTGTGCATTGGAGAGCTATGAAATTATGAGGTAATTTCTCCAATATAGAACAAGAATTGATACGTGTGGATACTGGAATCGAAGGGGACACCAGGGCTTGGAGAAAGCTATACGTGTACAAAGGCAGTGACATGCAATCTCCAGGCCTTTCAAGGCCCACATTGTATGGTGTTTTATACATACATCCCAAGTTTATTTACATTCTGGAAATCTGCCCCAGGAATGTCTACAATCTGGCATGCAGCATATTACAGCTGCATTGCTTAAAGCACCCTTCAGCCAGCAAATCCCACCCCATTCCTGTACAACAACTCCTCTCTAGCTGCAGGCCCAGGTGGGGCATAGTTTCCTGCAGCGCAGATGTTTCCTCACCCTACATCTTCATCCCAGCAAGAGCAGCATATGGGCAGGCACTGCCGGTTGTTAGACTGGGGGGGGGGGGGGGGTGGACCCCACCTGCATCACCTGCAGCATCCTTTGTGGTGGAGGAGACACAGCAGATGGAGGACTCCTCACAGTCCTCCATGGGAATCCTTCCTCTCCTCTGTTCCTTAGGCTCACTTGGGAAATAGGTGACCTGGAGACTTGGTAGCTGGTACTCAAAGCTGAGGTGAAGCCAGGCCACATTTCCAAGGTGACTCTGCAAAGACAAGCTGGTGCACTGACCTGCCTCAGGTGGCAGTGTCCATCAGAAGTATGGTGGAAAACAACAGAACATGGTCTGAGAAGAAACAGGAAAACTGAGCAATACAGCCTCTCTGATTCACACATCTACCCAGATGCCCAGAAGCTAACCTAAATCTAAAGGGCTGCAGTGGTTTTTTTAAGCTGAATAGTTCTTCTTGTTAGGGACCAAGGTAATTAATTGCCTCAGCAGAGAATGACATGTACTGCACCACATTGCTTGCAGAAGTTGCTGATGCCCAGAAGCAAAGATAATACTACATTCCCTCTGTTCTCCAGCCTCTCCCCTGAGAATTCACATCAGTAACAACCCATTAGATCTCAACACTGTTTCCAAGAAATGTGGTTAAAACAGCATTTCTTTGGAGGTAACAAAAATAAATGGGATTCAAAAGAAAAGCAATTTACCTAGGAAACTCTGAAAGCTCCAAACATCAACATATCTCAGCTTTCTTGGGATTTTTTATTTTTATTCTGCATTTTCTAAATGGCATGGATTCAGTCCCTGCAGATGGGCCATGACGGCGCACATCTGGTTTTATGGTTAGGGAAATAGCTGATTGAATCTATACACTCAGCACAGCTGACTGGAGTAAATAGAAGAGGATTTGAAGGAAGCCTTGTTTTTCCCTAGATGGATGGAGTCCACCTTCAGTGCTGTTGCAATTGCCCTGGAGTCAGTGGAGTGACATGAGTCGGGAAGAGCAGCCAGTGTATTTCTTCATGAACTGAGCTTGCTTGTTCTCTGTCCATCGTAGCTTTGGGTTTGTGAGAACATAGCTCTTAAAAAGCAGCAACTGTTTTCTGCCTGACTCACCACAGTCAGTAAAAGCTGGCAGGCTGAGCCCTCTGCAGAAAAGTGGGACTGACCCATTGGGTAAATCATTTCCATCGCTGGACTCCACAATCACACCTAATGATTCTGCACGGAGCAATTGTCAAACATGAGCTGCTTTGTTCTTACAAGCCCACTGGAAAGAATGGGGGAAATGGTAGGAGAAAGCTGTGTGTGTCCAAAAGGGTAGCAGTGGGAGGTGTTTGGGGTTCAAACCTGGCAGCAACTCCTGTCTCAGTGTAAATGAACTGCAAAACTCCTGTGGAGCCCCAGGGTTTTGGAAGTTGCAGGCTCATGTTTCTCTGCTCCAACTTTTTGAGCACAATACAACTGTAAAAATTCTTGAGGGGGGCGCTTAAAAAAAAAAAGTCCCAATCACTTTTTGCAGTGATGGGGCAGCCAGAGAGTGGCACCTGAAGAATTTGTGGGAATGCACAATGGACTCGACCTGTCAGAATGATCCCCTGGGTGGCCAAAAGGCTGCAAACACCAGTTTACAGCTCCCTGTGTTTACCAGGTGTGCATGAGGTTCTCACAGAGCAACTGGCTGGCTGTAACCATTGCAGCAACTTATTTTTAAGCTGATAATTGAAGGTAAGATGCAGCCCTTGAAAACATACCTCAGTTTTATCTGTTGTCTTTGTTCTCCTTGTTCAGAACATACACAGAGTCTTTCAAGCCCCTGTTTCCTTTCAAAGCCTGTATTGATCACAGCTGTGATGTTACCGAGGAGTGTTTTTTCCCAGGCAGTAGGAAAGTTATTTTCTTAGGCACCTCATTGTCACTTCATATTCTTGGCAACTACTCAAGAGCAGGATCTGTTAGCTTTATGACAAATCCCTTTATTTACATGGAGGGATGGCAGGTTTTGGTTTATCCCCCTAAAGCATTGCGAGGAACAGGCCTGCAAGCATAAATGCTGGTGCAAGGTTTTCTCCGAGCCATCCCTAGGGCTATTTAACTCACTGCTGCAGCCTGGATCACTTCCAACAGATGCAGCTTGCACCTTGGCTTTTATCTTCTGTCCTTTCTGCAGCCAGGTCACTGTCTCACTATAAAACCCAAGCAAAGACAAGGTAGGTGGTTTTATCCTAATGCCTAGGAGCTGATGGTGCTCTGTGGCCCTAAACCAGCACAGCTGCACCTCATTTACCTGAATTTGACCTCTCCAGAGAGATCTTTTGAACAGTCTCTCACAGGTAATTCTAGTGCAAAGCTATAGATGCTCTCCACCCCCAGGGAGGGCAGGGGCTTCCTCATGTGTATCATTACACTCCACTTACAAAGAGCACATGAAGAAATACAGATACAACCTGGTTTGGACACACAGCGATATCTCTAGTTTCTGCCACAAAGAATTTTGGCTTGCCCTTCATTTAAAGTCTGTGTCACTTGAAGCCCCTGACAGCAGCCTAGCAGCCAGAGCATTGCCTGCCTGCCCAAGGCAGCTGTGCTCCGTCCTGGGGCTCATGTCCTGCAGATGTGAAGCAAAGGTGTCAGTGGGAGGGAGTTGGGTTCCTGCATGGAAGGTACTTGGCTGTGTGTTGCTTCTTTAAAAACCTGGGTTTGAAGGGAAGACTCTTCTTCAGTTGCTTTTAAGACCTGTGTCTAATAGCTGAAGTGCTTCTGAGTGTTTAAGGGGTGATAGAGACTGTCTGGAGGCCCAGCAGAAAAGGAGTTAGTGCCCTACAGCTGGCTCTGGTAAGGGTCCTACTGGAACCTGTGCTTCTTGGTACTCATCAGGCTGGGCTGCTTTCTCTCGGCTCCACTAGCCCTGAAGACTGGGTTTAACCACACCTCGTCTCTGTGAGAGGTGAGCCCCTCAGTGAAAGAGGGGCAAATCATGTTATTAAATGGCATTAAAATCACCTGAAATAATGAGCCTAACAATTTAAAAAAGAAAAGATGAGCCTGAACAATGGGTTGTCAGTCCTAAAGAAGTCAGGATTGTATGGAAGTGTGCAGTTTGTTGTATGATGTCTGAGAAAACATAAGACTGACTCATTTAATAACTGATGTCATTCAGTAATACTTTTTTCTCCTCTCGAAGATGCTTGGCTCTGGGAAGAGGCGTGGAGGAAATGTCTGACAGATTTGCACCACAGAGAGCAGTGCTTGCTTGGTAAGTGACCTTGGTAAAGAGCAACGGGTGCCCTCATTGTGGCTGGTTCTGGGGTGCTTCTGGTCTGATTCTTCTTAGTCTCTATTTTCTTCCTATGGCCTGCTTGCTTCTGAGTTTGCCCTCTGCACTTCTGCTTGGAGCATTTGGACCAGCATTAAAAGAATGTATCTGCTGTCAATAGAAATTATGTTTCTGAGTGACTACCAAGGAAGGACAAGGAAGGAGTTTTCTAAACTCTGCTAGTATTTCAGTGTGTGATCTGGAGCAAAACAGGCTGCTTCTCCACACTTCGATTGATTACTCTTGAATAAAGTGGACCTTTAATGCCTGCCCACAGGGGCATTAAAAAATGTTAAAAGTATTTGTAAATTAAAATGCTTGAATGAAAGGCTCTGGTATGTGTAATCGCAGAGTATCACGTTAAGTAGGAAGGCAAACTGTCAGGGGAGTTCCTGGTGTTACATGGAGCCTAGCTTGTCTCACTTAAATAGATTTAATAAGCTCTGCTAGAATTGAAGAAAGGTTGCATTTAAACATATTTATTTGAATTTACATAAGCATACATCAAAAAGAAAATAATCCAGGTACTTGGTTATTTCAGTCCAGTTTTTTATAGTTAATACTTCAACCCTTCCAGTGTACCATAAAGTTCCTTTTCGTAGTTTCAGAAGAACGTTAAGGGATTGAGTGAAAGGAGCTGAGCGTGTTACTCTGTGTGACTGTCTGAAGGCTCAAGGTAGAGCTCTGTCTGTGTTTCGTTGGTTTTTCCATGTTCATGTTATGTCTTGACCCTCCAGTACCCTTAGAAAGACAAATGACAGAGCCCAACAGAACAGCGATATGTTACTTGGCCTTCCCCTTCAGGACTCAGCAGTGATCTTGATGAACATAAAGGAAACTGCCACGCTGGGAATAGGTGATCAGTGCAGGGCTAACCAACAATCTTGCTTCTTTGAGTTGCATTTTATGCTCATGGTATGCGTGAGAGCAGAAGACGCATGCCATGTACTCAAGTAGCTGGGAGTTACCAGTGAGCAGGTGGTGATGTGGGCTTCCGAGTGTCCCAGGGAAGCTGGGTGCCAAATTGACCCTGGAGCACAGGTATCTGTGCAATCATCATTCCCAACAGCAGGAGGTTCAGTCCCGCAACCCTGTCCCAGTTGGATTTACGCTGCTGTTGAGAGGTATGTAGATAAGATTTGCATATTGGCCTGCCTTAGTTAGGGCGTTTCCCTCGGAAAGGAATATATGGGTCTCTTTCACTAGGAAATGACCGGAGGCCAATAATTTAATATTCCTGGTCTCAATTTCCCAGCTAATAAAATGAGGCTGCTCATCCTGTTCCCCTCTACTTACACAAAGCTTTATCCCTCCTGACAGCAAGCATTATGCTCCAAGAACCAACCCTTAACGCAGTGAACTTGTACATCTTGGGTGACGTGGTCTCATCCAAAAAGCCAAGAAGAGCCCTCGGCAATCACAGTCAGAACTTAAAGGCCAGTCTGTGGTCAGAAACAAGAGCATGTTTTGTTAATACAAGCTACAGCCAACTCTGCCAGCTGTTTCCACACTTTAGCAAGTGTTTCCTACTCAAATACAGAAAATGGTTGATGGGAAGTAAACCAGATACAGCCATTCTAGCTAACGCTGAAGAGTTACACCCACGGAGAAGTTGAAAAAGACGCTAGATGTCTCCAATGCAGTATGTACCAAACTGCCAGATGTTTAGGATCCTTTAAGTCATCTAACAGGCCTTTTCAAGGCGATGTTACTCTTAAGTCATGGCTCTCCTGAAAAAGCATTAAAAGGAGCTAATTTTAGCTTTGATTTATGAGATATTTTTTTTCTCCAACAGAAGGTGCCCCTGAGGACATTAGGGCAGATTTTTATTTCCAAAATGTTGCCTTTGTATATTTTTAACGGATCATCTGGATGAAGTTCTAATGGCTGGTTCAGGCTGTCTGATTTATAGCAACAGCTGTTCACCTTTGTAGATGAGGAGATTCTTGGAGATACAAAACACATTTATGAACTTGATATTCCACACCAAGAGTCGGGTTTTCTTGCCTCCTTTTTACACAGGTGTAAATCCAGATAGGCTCCTGTGAAGTCAATGAAATTGTTCCATGAAAGGCATGGAAATCAGAGTGCAGGAAATTGCAGATCAGTTATTTCTCTCTCCAGTTAGCTGAATTTTAGAACTCAATTGGACGCCATTAGGATTGAGAAATGTACCTAAGTAGTGATAGGGTGTTCCTGCTGAGTGAAGGAGGAAAATGTGAATTCTCGCATGATGCCTGGGGAGCAATTTCTTCATGGGCTATAAAAGATGGCCATTGGAGAACCCAAAATTAGGAAGAAGAAAAATGAAAGAATAATGAGAGGCAAGATACCTTGGGTGTCCTACTGTAGCTCTTTAATATTTTATTCCCTGAATTTCAAAAGGTAGGACTCCTACTGCTGAAATTTCCTGCAAAAATTTATTTAGTTTTCAGTCTTGAAGTCTGGAAGAGTGGTTGACCACTCTAGATTTAAAATAAATTAATTAATTAAGAATTGCTTTCAGACTGTTGTATAAGCATATTCTTTCATCTTCAGACCTTTTTAGTATTTTATTTACATTTTGCCAAAAAAACCCAAGCAAACTTCAGAATTCTCCATGACATCTTCTTGTTTTGGTTAAGCAGGTACTTTTTCTTTTTGCTTTAAAAATAATAAATGTTTTACAAAAAGAAAAGAAATTAAGTGCCTCCAGATCCTATACAAGCTCCAACCCAAGCTTACCTTTGAGGACTTGCTTGTTCTTTCTTAAGACAAAGTGTTGCTGGACTATTAATATCCAAATGAACAATTAAAGCCATATAACTTTATTATTACCAAACCTGCTATATTTCACACATTCACACTCTCTTCACTTCCAACTATTCAATCCACCTCTATGTTTTCCATAAAATACTCTTAGAGCTGAGATGCTGATGTCAGCTCTGATCTACAATGCTGTGATGATTAAGTGTTCTCCATACTCTACTAAATGGAATAAATAACATTATTAATTCAGTATGCAATTCTCTGGCTTATTACACTGAGCTTAATATTTAATACAATGTAATGGAGCTTTATTTCCAGCTACTGGATGCCTTCCCTTAACTGGCCACTTCGGTCATCAGGCTACAATAACTTTGCTTAAAATATTCTTCCACCTGAACTGCAGGGAGGCAATTTCCCACTAAAACTGAGGCAGTGACTGGACATGAGCAACTGTTTTGGGTTCCCAGGGAAGGCTCACAGGGCTCCAGACCATGTTAGGAGTACAGGTGTGGACCATGTTGATGTTGTGTCATAGCTGTGATAATTCAAGCTTGCTCCTGAGTGCATGTAAAGTGTTGTTGCTCATTTGGCTTATAGTGGCCACGTGGTCCTGGAGGAGAAACAAGGACAGAAGGTGCCTGAACTACCCTGACAATAATGTAAGCTCCCAAAGGATGTGCTAGAGGGGATGCTGTTGCTTTGGATGGTTATCTGTCTGGCACAGCTATAATGTGCAATCAAAAAATAGAGTTAAATCAGAGACCTGGGATTCTTCCCAAACAAAAATCAATGGGATGGATTCACCCTGGTATCTTTTAAGCAGTCTGGATACAAAGCAAATTGTTCAGAGCTGGCTACTGCCTGCCAAAACCCGCAGCTTTATTCATCTGAAATATTCCAGCATAAGAAAAGGCAATTCAGGACTATTCTCTGCTCTCTTTGGTTTAGATCTTAAACTCCTGGGGACAGGGGCTGCTTTGCAGTGCCTTAATGTTGATCCAATACGTTCAGTGCAGTGATAACGAAGTGAGCTCCTTGCAGTAATTTTGTCTTTTTCTGTAGGCCTGGGAAATAGGCAGTCATCTTGTGTAACGTTTCAGAGATTTGGCTCATAAAGCAGCTGATGATGGAGTTTTATAGCTGATTTTACTGCTGGTGAGCTGCTGTTAGCAGAGAACTAATCTGAATGCATGTATATGTGGAAAACACAGTTTAAATCACCTGGCAAATTAATGCTTGAAGTTCTCACCCAATCCAGGGATAGAAACAGGATGATAGTTGGAACTAGCTCATCTGATTTGTGTGATCTCCTTGGCCAATCGCAAGCATTGGAAAGGATCAAAATTCCATCTAAAATCATGGAGTAAAAGGTTTTTTAAAAATGCCAGGAAGTTATTTTCAGAGTTGACCTGGTTTTTCACAGAACTAGTAGTGCAAAGGCAAAAGACAGCTGGAAGTGTAAGTGGGAAGAGAACAGAGAAGGCTTCTCAAGGGGATTTTATTCTTGAAAACAGGAGAGGAATGAGATACTGTTGCTTTGAATATCTGATGAACAAAGAAGGAAAGCATGAACTTTGGAGCTGGAAGGACAGCCAGGTCCAGTGTCTGCTGGCATTAGTACGATCCACACCACTGGCCCTATGGCAAAATGTTTTGCCACTAGTTATCCTGGGGCCAGGCTGTGACACATGAATTCTCATGTGTCAAAACATGACTGAGCTGCTTCTCTCTACTGGACACCCATATATTTCCTCTCTATGCAAATCCATTCTTAACATAGTTCCACTGGATTTTTATTCTTTGCTAAGGGTATTTAAAATGTTCTAGATAAGGCTCTTTATGCAGAGACAAAAAAAATAGAGATGTGTAGTTCTTCCATATTGGCTTTATATATGTCACAGAAGCTGGTAGTTTGGTAGCAAGAGTCTGATCAGATCTGGACTCCTAGAAAAATCCATAGCATCAGTAGGATTGTCTGTGGAGGATCCCTGACCAGAATACATAAACTACTTCAGACTAGCCGTTGTTTGTAATTCAGATACACAAAGAAATTGCAAGGAAAACAAGTACCACTTCCTTAAAGACCTTTTGCCTTTCTGCCTCAGGATTTCTAAACATGCAACATCTTGCCCTGGGCTTGCAAACTATTGTGTTACACAAATGCTTGCACTGGATGTGTTAGGAGATGGTGTTGGCTTCCCCCCACCCCCTGCTCCCCGTAACAAAATGTATGTTCACAGCCACATCCTTTCCACAAAGTGAAATAGTTCTTGGAAAGCTGTTTGTTTCTAGTTGTGCCAGAGACTCTGTTTTCCACTGCTGTATTGCAATATATCTGAACAGCATCATTCTCTCAGAAGTAGCTTTGTGTTGCTGGTCTCTAAAACTCCAAGTAAACCTGCTCTGCAGCCTGCACTAAGTACAGAAATCCGTCAGGATTTCAATCCAGGCATGCCTGGGAAGTGTGAGCATGGTGCAGAGTTCCATGTGCATGGTTTGTTCCTTGTAGCTTGTATACTGGACTCTGGAAAAAACAGCATCCATCATTACTGCTAGCTTTTCACTACTCTACTTGTGTGCCCCGCTCCACTGCTGTCTGCATCTATAGCCCCAAAGTGCAGCCAGGGCCAGAATTGTTCCAGAAGTACAATGTGTTCGTATATTGCTTTGGATGAGAGATGGTAGAATGGTGCCACTATTTTCCCAAGCACTGAGAGCTTTCCAGCAAGTTCTGGCTGGTCGCTGTGGCGAGGTCAAAGCATTGGCAGAGACAAACTCAAAGATAGCTTGTGCCATTTCTCAGTGACTGTGGTTGGTTGTTGTCTTCAAAGTGTCAGCACTTCCTGAGGAACAGAAACAACAAGTTTTTTTGTCGAGGAAACATCCAAATGCCTTTTCATTTCAGCCTTTGTGAAACCTTTTGAAGTCTTCCATCTGAAAACCAGAAAGCTCCCCAGGCTTGAGTGTGTGTGTGTTTGCTGGTACTTTATAACTGCTGAGGGCTGAAAAGTACAAGAAAGTCCTGAGGTCTGTGCTAGGACGGTGCAAGAGTAGATGAACATGCAGCAGCATCTTGCTTTGAACCCTCCCTTACTGTTCTCCAAAAGAAGCTTGATGGCAAATTTGTCTTCCCAGCCACAAATGAGAAAACACACTGCTTCCTGGTGCCTGTACTTTATAGTAATTGTACTGTAGATGGTCAGGTTAGTACTTCTTGGTCCTGGCTATTTTTTTTCTTTTAATGCTCCCTGAAACATCTTCTCAGAGGAAAAAACACCTGTTTTTCTGATCTGCTGCTATGTCTACATTTAAGAGAGGGCAACATTCTCTGAAGTCTTGCTCCTGTTTCGAATTGCCTCCCTGTGTCGGGATGCCAGTTTTGCCATGTCTCAACCAGCTCATGTCTTTTATAGGTGCAGAAACTATAGGGAAGTCTCTGGAGTGGCAAATTGGTGAGACCTCCTCTGCCGTTAGGGTTGTTATAAGGCATTTGTACACTGCTTTTGTCAGCAGCCATGGTAATCTCCACTGAAAGCTGAGCAAGGGAAAATCCCAGGCCAGCTGGGCTGAAGGAGCTTTTTGTACCTGCAAGGCTAGACAGGAGGGAAGGAAGCACTGGATGAACTGGAACTGAGGTTGTGTTTTAAAGACTTTCTCACATAATAAAAGCTTTCAGGCCCACTTGGAGGGCAGGACATTGCACCACTGTTTGCTCCTAGTACATTCTGGCTTGGTCCTTTTGAAGGACAGCAAGTCACTTTGTCTCTCTCAGAGCATCTCTGGGACATGTGGGGCTCTTTAAGTCTGTGGAAGCAGCTTTTTTGAAGTTTGCTGCTTAACAGTCTGTGCATGTGACAAGGCAATTACGTTGGCCTATGGCACTACTGGATTCCTAGGCCACCTCATGAGCCACAGGAACAAAAAGCTCTGTGCCACACAGGTCAGTGGAATCTAGTTGGTTGTGTCAGCTACCTATCCCAAATAACAGCAAGAACAGATGACATTCCAGTGGAAACTTCTTTGCAAGGAAATACTTCGGGTTTCAAATGTTTGGGATTTTTCTGCATGTTTATAAAGTTAAAATGTTCCTTTAGGACTTGGTCAGCATTATTATCAGTACTAGTTTTTTTGTTTTCAAGTCTATTTGAATTTTTGTGAATGCTGTGTGACTCGTGTGCTAGTTGGTCATTCTCTACATTAGAGCCCAGAAGCCCCTGCCAGTGACAGGAGAAACTGAACTTGTAATGAGCCAGTCTTGCAACACGTTGGTAGCAGTTTGATTTGTGTACTACTATTAACCAAGTGACAGAGCCAGTATTTCCCTTCCCCTTGCCCTCCTTTTGAGTCATAGCTTATAAGAGTGAAAAACTTGACTGTTTTGTCCCTGAGCTGGCTGGAAAAAAGGGTTTGTGTATCTACTTGCTAATTGGGAAAAGGTGTTTTATGTGGCTCCCTGCACTTGTTGTCCTTATTACAAGCGTTATTCCTCTCTGGATTTAAGAACATCCTCTGAGCAATGACTCATAATACACATGAGACTTCCCTGAGGAGTCAGATGCAGACAGCCTTATCCAGAGCATCAGCTGTGCCTTTCTTCTCTTTCCACAGACAAAGCAAAGGCCCAAGGGGGCATCCTGCCTCTGCAAGGAATGAGCTTTGCCTTCTGATACCAGCTACCTACAGACACAATTTTTGATCTATTCCAAGGAGAAGAGCTAATTTTTTTCTGCAGACCCTGCCCATTTTTGCCTTAAAACAATAACTGGTACTCCACTGCATGACCTAAAGCTTTACTGTCCATTTCAGGAGATACTGCTCCCTCTCCTTTGCCTGTCTGAGGTACCAACATCCAGCTTCTATGTTTGCTTGCTTTGGTACATGCTGTGAATCTGGCCTGGGGTCTTTCAAGTGGTCCAGAGTCTGAGAGGCTGGAGAAATTTGAGCAGCATCAGAACTCAGATGTCCTTTCTCTTGGTTTAGTACATTTGCCAGCGTACAGCAGCCAGACACGATTTCTCCCTGCACACAGACCCAGGGGATTAGCACAGACATGTCAGTAGGTATCATTCCTTGTGCAGCATTTCAAAAGTGACCTTAACGCTATGGGAAATTGGCCCTGCATATGTCCAGAAGAGGATGGTTCAGGCTTGATCACACATTCAGCCCTTGGCTTTGCTTGCTTGTGCTGGCTTCTGCATGTACTGATAGGGTAGCTGAGCTGCCCAGTTCCCACTCCACTGATGCCCTTCTTTTAGTTTGGGTGGACAGTAGGATCAGGAGAGACCAGCTTCTGGGGGGGAGGGGGTGGGGGGGGCATGTGGACCTGAGTGCAAAATGAACAGCCCACAACCCCCTGACCAGCATGTATTCAGGAAGACTTCTCCCTCTGCAGGATCTGCTCTGCTGTCTTTATCCACCCCCTGACATGATCCTATATCCAGGCACTTCAGAAGAAAAAAGAAACAAAACTGAAAGCTGCTATTTTTAAACTCTGCCTTTGGCTCTCTTTGCAGCACTCTGCTTTCCTCCCTGTGATTCAGTGTTCTTTTGAGAACTAGGCACCAGGGCCCTGCGGTTTCCTGGTACTTGGAACATAAAATCTCCTAATTCTTCTCTCACAGCAAGCTTCAGAGGCTAGAGAGTGATTGATATTTTCTATTGCTTCATTAATAGTCACGGCACAGTAGTTTCCTAATCTGTTTTTGCACTGCTTTTTATTTTGAATCATTTATCTTCTAAATTTTCTCAGCCCTCCATGTCACACAAAGCAAATGCTGTTTTCTCCCCTCCTGCCTTTTAACTGGCGGGTTGAGACCTTCAGAAGCTGGTGAAGCAAAGCTGTCTGTGAGCTGGGAAGCTGGGGGGGACCTGCCTCAAGGAGCTTCCTCATCCTTGTTTTAACAAGCTTGGCAAATATACCAAGGGTATATCCCAGAGTGATCTATTACTGGGATAAATTGGGAGTAACTACTGCAAGGGAAAGTCTCCCTTGTTGCTCTGCTGGCTGATACTGGCACCCATGGTGTACGTGTTGCAATGCTGTCTGCAACTGCAGAAGATAGAAGATAAGCCGTGCCCCAGAGAGCCTGCAGCCTGTGCAGGCAAAGGGGAAGAGAAGGCAGAAGGTACTTGAGTCCCAGACACCACTACAGCAGGAGTCGATCACTGGTGGAGACCACCTCTACCTACACCTTGTATGGTGCTGCCCCAGCCCACTCCCACCACTAAATCAAGGATGCTGGCAGTGCGTGGAGGTGATGGGTGGGTCTGGAAGATGCCCTAGATCCTGAGGGAAGAGTGGAGCATTACAGTCTAGTTCACTTCTCTGCGAGGAAGGTCTGTTGAGAGAACGAATGACAGCCGTGCTCAGAGCTCCTTGGCAGTTTGGAGCACATAAGAGACCACTGCTTCAAGCCCTGCTGTTTGTTCTTTTTGGTTCATGTAGTCTTTAAGCAGCATTTTCCACTCTCGCATGTAAAATGAATCTGTCTCAGCTGGTAACTCACAATGGTAATTCCCTTGCAGGCGGAGGGGCTGTGTCTTACTTGCTTAGGTACCAAGTGGCTAGTGCCCAGTATGTATATGTGTGCATTTCATACGGATAAATAGTGTTTCCCAATAACTTTAGCCCTCTGTGTGAAGGGTATGTGGGGCTGTGGGTTGGTGGTCTGCAATGGCCCAGCTCAAGTGAAATCAAAATGCAGGGGCCTTCCTGGGAAAGGAGAACTCCAGCCTTTTTCCCTGCGAGCCTCTGCTCACTGCCAGCGCTGTGCACAGTGAGAAAGCTTGTGCCACAGTCCGTTTTCCCAGCTCCGTGTCCACCCTTGGTTTTCCTCGTCTCCAAATCAGACCTGCTTTGGGGTCCTGTGTGACTGACAACCCACCTCTCCCATGGAGGACAACAGGTTTAATCTACTTGCCAACCAGCATGGAGAATCTATAGTGTCTCAGCTGTTTCTCCATGCCCCTTACACACCTCCATCTATACATTCTAGTCCAAGGAATTATGAGTTTGAAACCTGGATATATATTACATCTATTTCTGGTGGTGCTCAGAGCACAGGAGAAAGAGGGAAAACCTGGGATGTCTCCTGCTGACCATGCTCTTCCCCACCACGTCTTCAGGGATAAAGGTATCCTGGATAAAGGCAGAAAATGCAGTGGGACCCATTTGTCAAGAGGCTTGGGCATCAGCACATGGGATGTGGGGGGGAACAGGGAGTTGGCTGTTGGGAGCCAGCTCCTCCCTGCTGCGCTGTTTGAACTATGTCTCCTCATTGCCTTGTAAACACCTGGAACCTTTACCTGTGAATGAGCTGGCTTTCCCAGGTTAAACAACTTGCTGTGCAGCTGGGACTCTCTGGCATGTCTGCAGTAATCCTGAACTCACTGTGAATTGCTTTTTCATTCAACCAAACTTGGAAAAAGGCAGACAGGCTGTAGTCTAAACACCCCAAGAGCCTGTATTTGCTTTGTTCCTTATGTGTTCCAGCACATTTCTGCTCCCCTATGACTTAAAACAGTGTGTCTTTGTGCTTATCTTCTGGGTTTGGCAAGGCAGTTTTTACCTCTTAGTTTTTGTCTCAACAGGAGAAATTGCTGTCTAACTGATCCTTTGTGGACTTCCGACCAAAACCATCCAGTGCAACATATGGTAAGTCATTCAACGTTTTATAAACTCAGACCCTCAACTATAGCTATTTATGGGTGGAAACTGGCATATCAATAGTTTCTTTCTGGTTACAAGGGTAATGAATTCTGGCTTATGTTATTATGACATCTCAGTCTGGGTTTCTCCAGCCCTTCCTTAGATTATAATGCCTTTGACTTTACATTTGTTGCCTCTGGTGCCTGCCGCAGTAGCTTAGCGCTATGGTATGTCAGCAAGGGAAACATCTCAGCTACACTCCCCTTGCTGCAAAGAACACAGGCCCTTATTATGTTAAAGGAGGTTTGCCCTGATGTTGCACGTGGCAACAGTGTGTGAGGACTTGGCTTTGGATGATCTTATCTGTTACAGCACTGATGCACATTCTTAGTCATGTCATTCTCTGAAGAAAAAAAAGGGTGCAACAATAGATAAATAAGTATGACTTGTGGGATGGCTTTGTTTAAGTTCTCTTGACTCTAGCCATCAGCAGCTGACTGATGCCTGCAGCAGAGTAGTTGGGACTTGCTGCAACCTCAGTGAGTGTGAGAGAGACACTGTATGGTGTAGTAGAGAGAAATTGTGCTGGCAACCTCCGTGCTAGTGCAGAGAGCAGGGCTGGTTTTGCTACACCAGCACATTTCTACCACAGCAGCTATGCAGCTTCCAGCCCGAGATGTTTCTCCATGTCAGGTTGTTGTACCACTGCTTAGCAGACTTGCGTGCCCTAATTCCAGCACAGGTTTAGGAAGTAAAACTTCTTATAGTTGTTTGGATCATATGAATTTCCTCTGTGTAGATGCTTCTGATATCTCAAAAATGGTTGGCAGGGGTCAGCTGGAAACTGGGTTGACTCTCTGAAAGGTGAACCAGTACTTGTGCTTGGGAGACTGACCCACCTTCTTCCCTGAGAAAGTGCTTCCAGGCCACTTTTAAAAGAGGGTTTCTGGGTTTTCACTCCCATTGGAAAAGGAGGTCCTCAGCCTGTTGGACTCTTCATCCAGCACCTCCTGCTAGCACTGAATGCACCATGCATGTTATGCAAATGTTTTTTATTACTTCCAGACATGAGCTCTTCTTGAGTTTCCTTTGTGGATAACTCAGCCCATCTGTAGTTTTAAAAAAGCAGTGTTCAACACTCTGCCTTTTGGCATTTTGTGTAGTGCTACACTCAGGTGACCATTATAAATGTGTTGCTCTTGCTTTGCACCTGATTTTTCAAAAGTCTGGAGCTTTGGAGTCTCTTAGCTGTTCCAAGATGTGCCTACTTTCTCAAGGATCTTTATTTTGGCTGCAGGGAGAAAGAGGGAGTATAAGAGGTTCAAGGGGAATGAGTAAGATGGAACAGAACAGTCTATACAAACAGTAGTATGGCTTGGAGCTCTCCTGACTTAAAGGGTCACCTGCTGCAGGGAGACACAAGGAACTCTGGATGAGGTGAAGCAAGCAGGGCTCACTTCCAAGGAGGCCTGATGTATTATGCTGCACTAAAATGCATCTGAATGTCAGTCGAACAGCCATCTCTCCAAACTCTTCCTTGCCATGGCTGAGAACGTATGTAGAGGGAGGTGTTCAAATGCAGCTATTCTGCCTGATCATTCTCCTTGTTTTGACACAGCTTCTTGCAGGAATAACACTAAGGAATGGATTGCTCTTCACCCCACTTTCTCACACAGTGAAGAGCTATAAGGAACTAGTATAGTTCCTACCTTTAGACCTTGCAATGGGCTGGAGAAGTCTGAGCAAGGCCAGCAGCCCCAAGAAGGGGCTGCTGCTGGGGTGTGTGTGTGTGTTTTTTTAAGGGTCAGAATATGTCAGGATAGCATTTAGCCTTATATATTGACACACTAACATCAAACATGAACTGTCTCTTAAAAGAGAATGTGGAATTATCAGAGACAAAACAAGACTCTGACATTGGCAAGGAAGCGCTCTCCATGCCTGACTGAGCTAACGTTTCCTAATTGCAACCAGAGAGCTCACTCTGTGTATGAGTTTAAAAACATTACCTTTTTTCCAAATCATAGTGGTTTGCCCCTGTGAAAGCTATTTTCCTCATTGTGCATTCTTCAGAATAATTACCAACTATCAGCATTTAAAATTTCTCTTCACTTCCTTTTGTCTTTTTGTCTTTTCTCTCTCTTTTTTTTTTCTTTTTTTTCTTTTTTTTTTTTTCTTTTTTTTTTTTCTTTTTTTGTGTGTGTCTTTTTTTATGTGTGTCCCCATTTCAGCTCTGTAGCCATCCAGCGCTGGGGTTAACCAATCAGAGATGGCTAGAACTCTGCAATGCTCAGCACTGGGCCAGGGAAAGGGGGTTACCCTGGAATGGAGTTGCCTTTAATCCATCGCCTTCATCTTTTCTGTTGGTCTCTGGGCTTTGACTCCCCCAGCCAAGGAAATGTGTACTGGAGTCCAGGTTTAGTGTTTTGCACTTGGGACAAACCCTTCTAACTTTCACATTCCTGCATTTCTGAGTTCTGCCTAGTAGCAGAAATAGAATGAACAAAGTACCACAGGAAAGATGATGCTGAAAGAATTATTTATTAACTGTCTTACTGGATTCAGAAGGGTGGAAAGCATATCCAGCCCAGATCCATCTAGCCAAATTCAACTGAAGGTCATGAATCTGCAGAGGTCCAGCAGAGCTTTTCTGACTGTATGCCCAGCAGATATGCTCTTGCTTGACCATATCCTATCTCTAATGTAGGTGTTGCCTGATTGAACTCAGCATTTTTCCCTTCCAGTCACTCTAATTGAAATTCAGCAAGGTGCTAAGAACTTGTTTTCAAAGAGGGTTAATAGTTTTGAAAGTTTCAGTTTGGGAAAGCCTAAATCTTGAGAGACCAAACTTTTCAGCAGGTACCTTCCACTTGCAAGTTTGGTGCCTCTTGCAGTGTCTGGGGATGGTTCTGCCAAGTCACTGGTCACTGTGGGACGTACAGTAGTAAGGTCTTTAGTCCGAAGTCAGGCTCTCCTGGAAGCATGTGGCAGTTTGCCCAAGAACAGGGATCTCAGGCCTTGATTTCAAAAGGAAAGCAAAACCAACATGACCCATCTAAGAATATGTCACATCCTACTGGTCTGTGTACGTGCTTATCTTTAATGATGTTCTTTCAAAGGATCTTGGATAAGAACCAAAAGGAGAGCTTTGAAAATTCACTCATACAGAATAATTGTATTTAACCTATGCTGTCAGTTCACACCGTATCATCTTAAAGAATAAATAAGCAGTCAACATTCTTACAGTAACTTTTCACTATTCAGTACCAGGAGGTGAGGGGACATGTGCTTTCCCAGATATCAGGTACATCTTGGTGGTGGTGGGAGTGTTTAGTTTTGGTTTTAAACTTGACAGTAGCAGTGGGGGGATAAATTTAAAATGCAATAATTCAGAGTCAAATGGTAAGGCCTAGGAAAACAGATGTGGGGTGTGTGCCATGAGCCAAGATCAACTTCACAAAACTCAAAAGATTAGTTCTATGAGAACTGGAGGAGGGGGGGGAAATTGTCCAGTCAGTGTTGTGATGGATGGGAACAAGGAAATAGCTCAGAAAAGTCAAACAGCAACACAAAAATTTTAACTTTCTGGTGCCATTATTTTGTCATAGGTAGGAAATTGTTTCAATGGTATCTGAAGGGTATTAACTACTAGCTTCCTCTGACATAAAATGAGGGTACAGAGGCTTTTATTCCTCTGAACTGCTTCTACACTCATCTCCAGAGCAAAATTGCCTCCTGTTTAAAATCCTGAACAAAAAATCCTAATCTTTGTCTGCCCTTTCCCTGGGACATTTTGTTGTTATAGCAACTTTTTTATTGTTCTGTCAAGAAAACACAAATTAAATGTTTCACTTCAGTCATTATTGCCAAGGTATAACACTTTGGGACCATTGAGCGAACCCCCAGTAGTGCAAACCAATTCAGCACTAGCTTGTATTCACCTGTTTTGGTTCTAGCCTAGCTGCTGCATCCAGGTTGTGTTTCTTATGGTGCTGCTCTGCATCATGTGTGTCATTGTATTGGGGGCACCTCATTAAAAAAAATAATAATAATCAGGGCTAGTCAAGGAGCTAAGAGCTTTTTCCCCAAAGTGGCTATTGATTTTGAGGTGTTTAAGCACACACCAAATACTGTCTCCGCAAAATGGACAGTGCACCCATTTTGAGTCTCTTGATGACTGGTTTCATCACAGCCAGTCTTTTTCTGCTGACTTCAGATGAATGATCAGGAATACAGTTTTCATGGCAGCTGTTCAAAGGACCCAGTATTCTCCATCCTATGCCTCTGCTATCGCTGAGAGTCAGACCATGTTCAGCTAGGCCAGCATAATTGTAAAAGTCTCTCTTATGCAGGTATTGATTTCTGCCTCCCAGCCTGCCAGAAGCCATGGTGGGATCAGTGAAAGAAGCTTCTCATGTTCAGTACACCCCATGAGCTGTCTCTTTCAGCTTGAGTGCCTCAGACATGCTCTGTCGGAGCAGGAGACCTGTTTGTCTCCCCAGTGTCTCATCTGGTTCTTGCCATATGTCTATGGGGCA
This sequence comes from Falco naumanni, assembly GCF_017639655.2. Taxonomy (NCBI): domain Eukaryota; kingdom Metazoa; phylum Chordata; class Aves; order Falconiformes; family Falconidae; genus Falco; species Falco naumanni. Next base: position 96,685,033 of record NC_054054.1, on the reverse strand, counting down.
CGTGGAGACCTGGTTGAAAACACAATGCGTGTCAGTTATTGCCTGCATGCTGCACTGTATTTTGAAGGCTTTGCTCTTTGGCTGTGGATCAGCAGTGTCCCTGTGCCACAGGCCTCTTCTCAGCACAGAAAAGGTTGCTAGCTCCACCCTTTGCTCTGGCTTTTCTTTTGAGTTTCCTCCTGTGAGTGCTCTGGAGAAGTGCATCAGCTTCAAACCCTATCCAGCCAGGCTGCCAGTATCCAAGCAAGCACTTGTGCTGGCACTTTCCTGTTAGCATCAGTATATTACCAGAACCACCTGCCACAGCAAATCATCCCTCACTGGCCATCTCCATCCTTGGATTAGTCAGGTCTGTTTTTTGAAAACCCCACGCCACAACACAGGCTTGTTCCAGAGGACTCTTTCAACTGTTGCTGAACAGTATCCAGAAATATCACGCAGTCCCTCACAGAAGAGAATGCAAGATCTCTGTAAAAGTGACCCATGGCAACTTCAGCTTCTCCATTAAAAGTTCTTCTGTGTTTTGTATCCAGACCCTTGGTTGTCACTGTTGACACGTGGGGGAAAAAAAGCCTCCACTGCTATTCATGGGGAGAAGCCCCCAGTTTGAGCACCACGTTTTCCTGGAATCTACACAAGGCTTGCAAATATTATTCTGTTTATTTCTCTAACACATCCACTGAAAGAGCAGTTTTTCAAGGCTTCCTACAAGCTAAACCAAGCCAAAGGTTCCCTGGCTGGCAATCATCAATAACAGTGAGCTGCTACTTAAACTCTGCTGTCCTTAGATGAATTGACAGCTCTTCCCTTCCAGGGGAAGATAATGTCTTCTCTCCAAAGAGATGAGGTGCCAGTTGTCTGGTCTCCCTGCCTTTCTTGAAGCTTTTCAGAGAAGCAATGGAAGGTGTTGATATATTGCCCTGAGTCATTAATAGAGCATGTGCTTTGGAGCTTCTTTTTTTTTTTTTTTTTCATCATTTGTATTTTTTTCCTTTCAATCTTCTTGTATTTAGATGTCATTATCCTACAAACGTTGTGTTTGCTGGGGTGCAGAACCTGAGAGACAGCTTTATTTGGGTCAAAACTAGAATTTAGATCGAACTTGATCTTTGCAGCTGGCCACTAGCACTAAGAGCAGTGTGAAGTGTTTTTTTGGTTCGGGGGTGGGGAGGGAGATTGATGGTTTTGGGGGAGTTGCAGGTTGGTTGGTTGTTTTGTGTTTTTTAAAAAAACAAAAGGTACCAGCAAAACTGAAACAGAACCACAGTCAGGGGAAGTGAATCTCTGAGTCTGGGTCTGGAGTTCTCTGCTTGTGGACATTGGTGCCTTTCTGGGAAGGGCCTGGCTGCAGCAAGCTTGTAACCTTTGTGTAAGGACTCTGAAGGACCACTGAGGTCTGAGCTTGTTCCAATTTCCACACAGGATAGAGATGCTACAAGAACCTTATTTACCTGTCATCTGAGGAAAAGTAGGTCCTGCCTCCCTTTGTCTTCCTACTGGCACCGGCTCTGCTCAGCTGGACCAGTGCTTCTACAGTTGTTATACGGAGCAAGTACCACCATGGTAGAACTTGTCCTTACAGCTCTGAGGAGGAACTTTCCCAGAGGCCATGGAGGCAAAGCACTTCCCAACCTCAGTCATAAACGCAATCCTGATTGCTGTATCTTCTTGTTCCGGGTGACAGGAGGAGAGATCCCTGTGCATCTCTAAGCCTTGTGCTCCCAGGGCTCCAGGCAAGAGGTTCAGTATGAGTCTTGCTTCTTCTCTGTAAGCTTTTATCTCATAGCGAGTAATAGTTAAACCTACAACCAAGAAATCCTTTGGGCTAGACTGTAGACTGTAAAACAGGCTGGGGAGACACTGGCTTCTAGTTGTCTCCAGAGGTAAACCACTGTCCATACAGTCCTAGCCTCTAGTTCATAGAATGAAATTCCTTTCCTGTGCCAGAAAAGCAGCAGCTCCAATCTATGGAAAGCTCATTTGCCATGCTTGTGCTGTGGGCTTATTTTCCTCCACAGTAGCACCCAGAATCTGGCTGAAAAGTATGGTAGACGAGGCCCAACGAGCTCAGTAAAAGCCCTCTATCCCTCACCAGAATGCAAGGCACAAGAGCTGCATCTCTAACAGACAGCTCGGACTCATATCTCCCTCTGAGGAGCACCGGTACAGAAATATTTCCCAGATATTTGGCTGGGCATCATACAAAGCTATCCAGTTTCATGATGCTAATTTTCCCATTGTCTAGACAGTTGCAAATCCAGACAGCATTATCAGTGTGAACCTACTGCACACATGCATACACACAAAAGCCCATTTTTTTTGCCCGTGGTACTTACAGGTATGTTCTTACCCATGAGCTGCCGAGTGGCAAATTTCTGAATTGCTCCGAAGTGCCTGCAAAAATCTCCTGGGGTCCCCATTCCCTCAGCAGGGCTGACATTTGGGGTCCCCATTCCCTCAGCAGGCTGGTGTTTGGTTCAAACAACACTGAACTGTATAGATGCTCTGAAGGTTGAACTGGAGGATCTAGCCCCTTGCTGCCTACCTTCTCCTGCACCCAGAAGAAAAACAACCTGTGCTCAGGGTTCGACAGTGATGCGAGCCAAGCCTGGATGTCCCTCTTCAGGACAGTGTCTCCTGCCACGGTGGTGTTCCAAGGATGAAAATGTTCTTTTGTGGTTTGCATGCTGGAAATGTTCATGGAAAGACATTCTGGGGCTGTAGGCATGTAGTTGAGGTCCTGCTAGTCTCTCTTGATGATAAAATGATCTGTAGGCATTTGTTCCTTCTGTCTGGCTTGAAATGTTAAGACCTGTGTAGAGGAACAACATATTCTTGTTCAGCACATCAGGGGTGCCAGCCCACATTTTAAGGCAGGCTGTAGCACCTTCCTCAAACTTTGGCATGATCTGTAGCTGTATTTATAGCTCCTCTGTGATTCCAAGGGGCAAAAATATAGTAGGAGCAGGAGCTGTATTTACAATGTAATAACTTCTGAATGAAGATACTTAGCCAACAGCAGCATTTCCCCTCCCTTTCTCTTCTCTAATTTGCAGAGTTCTCCACTTTCTTCCCAGGGCCTCTTTCCCCATGTGCATGGCTTTTGTGGCCCACTGCAGTGGGGTAGCCCCTGGCTTGCTGGGCTGTACCAGCAGTCTGGGCTCTGCGCCCATTTCTTTGGAAAGCAGAGCAAAGATTAACCCAAGAGAAGTACAAAGGGCTTGGCTGCAGCTCCTTTTCAGCTTTCTTGGACAGCACACGGACTGGGGCAGGAACTGTCCCTATGTTTGTGGGATGTGAATCTTGCCAAGCGGCTCTTAATTTTGCATGGAATTACCAGAGTGAATCCCTGTGATTGAGACAGCAATAGTGTTCTACTAATGAGAGTCCAGGGCTTGTAGTGTCTGAACAGCAATGACTTTGGTCTTTCCCTGGTGAGGACCCCAAGCTGGCTGGGTGATCTGTTTCCACGAGCCCCTGCTGGCTCCTGAAGGTGAACAAAAGGGAAGGAACTGAAATGGCAAACCCACCACGCTGCAGTTTTCTGCCTTGGAGATGCCTATTACCAGAGCCTGGGAGCTGCGGGCAGAGAACCTAGTGGGACCTGAGTAGAGCTGAGATAATGTCCCAGACAGCCAGTCCACATGGGAGTGGAGGAGGAGGAAGAGGGCAGTTCTAGTTCAAAATCTGTGAGGCTTTGCAGTGAAAGTGCTGGGAAGGGAGGGCTGGAAAAGTTCTCTCTTCCTCCAAGATAGCTGTGGTCTGTTCCCCAGCTGGACTCTCGCTCTGTGTCTGCTCTAATGCACATCTTCTCCGTACCAGATGGGTTTGTTTTGCAAACTCGAATCTGATCTCCTTGGTTTGTCCTGTGTATCTTGCTCGGTTTTCAGGACTCAGACTCTTAAAGTTTCCACCATATCAACTTCACAGAAAAGCATTCTATTTGCCCTCCTGTAGCTGAAAAGGGCAAGTACTGTGGCTCTGATAATAGCAGACAGTCCCAAGAAGTCTTCCAGTCCAAAGTATTTCACAGAAGCCTGGCCACATTGGCAACTTTACTGCTGCAGCTCTCATTGTGAGATTTGACTGAATGAAAACAGGAAGATTCAGCCCCATTCAGGTTTGATGTCCATGAAGCATACTCGGCTCTAGGGAGGTGGCCATGTCTTCCAGCACAATGCATAACATGAGAGGGGGGGTTCTGAAGCTCTACCCAGAGCAAAAACCAAGAACTTGCTTAGATTTGATATGCCCTTTCATAGTTTGCTTAAATGTTAACTCTGAGTCCATCCTCACTGACTCACACAGTCAGAAGGTAGTGGGAACGGAGGTAAAAAAATAAAGGCTCCCTTAAACTAAAGGTATGCGATTTCTTTACACTTTACATGTTGAACATTTTTACATATTACATTCCTTTACATGTTGAAATGTAGGACCTTTCTAGGGTAAGCCGATGTAAAAGAATACAGACACAAGCAAAGTGAATTCATACTTTAAATTGCGTATGTGCTCAAGTATTCAGTCTTTCTAAACACATAATGTGAATGCAGATGTGCAGAAAGTTATCTGAGGTCGGTTACTATAAATTTACCTAACTTAATCCTTAAATCTGTGATGCCTAGGAAATGCATGTACTTAGTTGCTCTGTGCTTTTCTAATAGAAGTAAAGAGAGCAGGTATCTACTTAACTTTTGTTGAAACAAGTGTCTGCATATGATTCTCTGATGGACCTTGCTGTTGTGTGTTTATCAATTAGCACTTGCTTCAGTCTGTATATTCGATAGCACTACCACCTGCTGATGGACACATTTGGGCACGGATGTGCTTTGATCTGTGCAAAGTCACTCCCAGTAGGTCTCCCTGCCTTTAAGCACCCTTACTAGGCAGGGAACTCTTTGTGCCTGGAGCTGCTAAGAAAGAGCTGTTGCACTTCAACCCCATGCTTGAATCTACTTGAAACCATGCTGCCACCACTCTGTTGGCCCTGACATTTAAGGGGGTTGTCCTGCTCCCTACTCCTACCCTAGAAGAGCTGTGCCTTTGGCCTCAGTGGTGTGGGAAGGAGTTATTTACCCAAGACTGGTTGCCCTGGAAGGATGTGAACCTGAAAAGTGTTTGATTAACAGGTGCCCAACAAAGATCATCAGACAGGTCCCAGGAAAGCAAAGGCAAGGCTTTTTTAACAGGTGTGTAGAACTGCTGTTGAAAGACATTGTAATAACCATTTTGAAGACTATAAATATCCCTGAAGAAAACCTCTTTTGGCAGAAGCCTGGCCTTCTGTTTCCCATCAATTGTAGCTTTGTCTCTTTTGAAGCCCCCCCGCTGCAAATGAGCAAACACCTGGCTAAGAAAAGATGAATGGAAAACATTGCCTATGCTGGAGAGGTAATGGCAAATCCCATGCCAGGAGGAATAATAAACAGGAGATTATTGATATAACTGTGCTAGTCTCCGATAGGTTTTCCACCAGGCATGTAGAAGCACCTACAAAGGGGGCATTGTCTCTGCTGTCACTGAAAGGGAAATGGGAGAAAGGAGCCCAGCACGGGAAGGACCCGTTTGTGTCTGGTGAACAAAAATGATTGGTATCAGCAGAATAGGGAAGGAAGGCGTGAGAAATCACTGGTCTGTGAATTCTGAGGATCAAAAGGTAGTGTGTTGCAGTCAAGTGTCCAACAGGCTATTGCTGGTTAGCCAGACCTCTGCTCTAAATCCCGGATGATGCGCTGGGAATTGAACTGCAGCGTTGAGTCTGATGGCTTAATGATGCCCCTTGCCCAGAGCCCCAGTGCATGGCTGCTGACTGTCTGCTTTGCAACAAGGTGCAAATTTATTGATGTACAGGAATCTGTGTCATGATGTTAGCGCTGCCTGGGCATGTGGAGATCTTAAGAGCATTGCACTGATTGAATGTGTTCGTTTCTAACAGGAGGGCAAAGTTAGGCCTGTATTTGAGTGCTCTTACGAATGTGCAGCTCTGCAAGTGGCATAATGCAGAAGAGATTCCTTAAGGGCAGGTCATTTTGCTTCCTCCCCAAGCTCCTTCTGTGACATGGCTGTACTAGGGAAGGCAGGGCAGCTTCTGTGGATATGAATATTCTGTCTTTAGGGGCTTCACAGAAACGTCTTCTGAGGCTCAAGTTACAATCTCAGTCTGATCAAAAGGGATGGGGAAGGGTGTATCTCACCAATACCTACACCCTAAAGTTTAAAGCATTAGCAGACAGGAGCACCGCTTCTCCAGCCTCTCTCTCCATTTGCTTCCCTGGCTGCAGATAACAAGCGCTCTGATTCCAGTTTGACAGCCTGATTCCTGGAAACCTGAGGCAGACAGCAAACTGCTCTTCCAATGTGCTGTAGAAAAAAGAAAGGTGGGTGGGAGGGAGGAGGAGAGCTATTTCCTGCAGTGAAAGTCGATCTTTTTCAACTTAAAAATAGGAGGAAAACAAATTCCTGTGGGACCTGCTATAAAAGGGTTTGACAGTTGCCTACTCTCTGCTCCACCTCCCAGAGCTCCCCATTTCTCTGATGCCTTGGTAAGAGCGCTCTTGAACACAAATGCAGATCTGTCGACTACAGCCCGGGTCAGCTGCAGGGGAGTGTAATGCACTGTGACAGGTAGCAAAGCCCAGGATTAACTGTTCTTTGTGTGAAGCTACCATGCAACCAGGTTTTCCTGGGCCTTTTTTCCATGCTGGAAATTTTGTCCAGAGCGTTATAAAGGTGCTCATGATTTCTGAGCAGTTTTGCAGGCTGTGTCAAGCCAGGAGCCCCACAGGAGAGATCACACAAATAGTGGCCAGGGTCCCCATCTGTGCTGGCGTCTCCCCGTGGTGGTCCTCTAAGCTGTAAGCCACAGCCTGTGTGCATGACACTAGGAGGAGGGGCAGCTGTGGGCACAGCTTGATCAGGCTTGATTGCCTCATAGCCACAGCCTTCTCCCTGCTCATCCCTGCTGCTGGGCTTCTGCTCTCCTCTCTCTTCCCACCCACCCTCCCTTTTCTGCATCACCCCCTGATTCCAGTGCTGAGTGACAGTGCTGCAGACCCCAACAGAGCAGCCTGCCTCTCTGCCAGATTGCTCTCTCCCTTGTAAGTCCCGCTCCCTCCCTTGGTTCACTTTCTCACTTCCCTGCTCCGCTCTCCCTTCCACGTGCTCCCTCTTCCAATGCTCTGCATTGACAGGGTACGGCTGAAGGCAGCTGGAGAGGCAGGTTTTTTTGAAGCTCCTGTTTCTCTCTAGGGAAGAGAAAATAAAGCTTCAGGAGGCAGAAGAGATAGCCAGAAAGACTGTTTAAGCAATGAGCCAACAACACTGGCAATGGCAGCCCCAGCAAGAACGTTGCTGCCTGCATTTCTGCCCTGGAGGTGCTGTAGGACCTGATGTGGCCTGGCCCCATGACAGACACTGATCAAGGCTGTGCCACCCTCTGACTATCTCCCACCATCAGCTGATGTTGCTATCCTGAGTCACTTCAGCTCTTGGCTACAGTCACTGCTGAGAAAGGGAAGGGCTCCGACAGGAGTGATTCACCATGCCTCGCCAGCCTTCTTTAATCTGCTTCCAGTCGGATCACCTCGGGGCTGGAGTGCTTGCTGGAGCAGAGCAGCTCCAGTGCTTTCCCATGGCCTCGCTGCAGAGCTGCTGTCCTCCTCACTGACCTCCTTTAGACCTCCCAGGTTTGCGCTGTTAACGATTCACTGCATTCTTATGATTCTTCCCTCCTGAGCCAGTAATAAACCACTTCTGGTGCGGATCTAGGGGCTGTGCTGTCGATAGGGGTTCAGAGCTTGGCTGGAGCAGAACCACACATCTCTAAGTTAGGAACCATGCTCAGTCCTCATGTCAGCTTGGGGATCACTGTGCTCTGGAGCCAGATAAGCCATTAAAGCCACCCCACCAGGGCCAATCAACAAGACTAGGTACTTTTCCAAAAGCAAAGGGGTTTTAGCCTAAGGGTGCAGGCCAGCTTCGGCTCTGAGTAACCACATTATGCCTCACTGTGCTTGAAATGAGCCTTGAGGTAATGAATGCATTGTACTTTGTGTGTCCAACAGGCAGAGTCAGTTACCACAGCTCAGCTGACAAGCAGTAATTCATTAAGCCTCTGTAACTCAACCACTGCAATCATCTTTCCAGTCTTAACAGGGCCAAATATATTCCCACTGTGATGTCACAAGAGTACAAAATTCCTCTTAAAAAAAAATTGTCTATTGTTGCTTAGCCCTGATAAAGGTTCAGCTCTTTGTCATCTATCCAGGCCAGCAACCTGTTTTTCCAAAGGCTGGTTCCACCTGCATAGCCCAGAGTTGTACCTACTTAAAGAAAACAGGTGACTTAAATGAACGCAAACCTCTCTCCTGTACAGACATGTGATCAAATGCAAGTAAATTAACGTTGCTCAACAAGTAATTGCCCTTCAGCTGAAGCAATATCACCATTGTGTACATGCTTGTAACTTGCCCAGCTCCTTCACTTCACTTACACAATGTGATAGATAGCCTTAGTAAGAAACTGATGCCTGCTGAACTAATCTAAACCAGCAAAGGCTCCTGAGCCTCTGCTTGGACAGTCACTGCTGGACAGTTTGATGTTTATTTGTACGGCAGCTTCTTTCCTCCTCTGTATCCAAAAAAGTCAGTTTAATTCTCCTCTTGCAGACTGGGTAAATATAATCATCTGGCTTTGCCCTGGCATGGCCAAGAGCATGCACTTTAACCAGCTCTTTCTCATCCCAAAAAACAGCCCTTTCTGTGTGTACACACACACACATATATATACACACACCCCTTAGCCTCAGCTTTGTATACCAGTTGAATTAACCAACCAGTGGCTTTCAAACTAACTGTAATTAAAGCTGCTGTGAATTTACATGTAGAATGACCTATGTGGATGTGTTGCAAGAAACCCTGCAAAAGGCAAGCAATCCATATCTTTGATGGAGGAAGCATGCATGCTTTATGGTAGGCTGTGATCCAACTGCATGGAAGGCTTTATAGAGAAATGTGGTGGTTTCGTTGGATTTTTTTTTTCTTTTTTCTTTTCTTTTTTAGCTGGCGTGGAAGAAAAGAGAGGATAGTTTCCAACAAGGAGGATAAAACAGTACAAATTAAATCCATTCTCTGGCTAGTGTAACAATTGCAATTTCCTGCTATTCCTTGGATGCTGTACAGCCCAAGAGGGAGATATTTCAAGACCGGTGTGTCAGGGATAGAAACACATGCATCTGGTTATTTTTAATGGCAGCTCTGTCCCTAATTTTCCGTGCTGGCCTTGATGAAATGCCAGCTCTGTTTCATTAACCTTTTGTCAGTATGGCAAAGAATAAAAGGTGGCTCACAACATTAGCACCTGAGATAAAGCTCCTTTTCCCAACAAGCTATTGGAGGTCCTTAGCTATACCAGGCAGAGTTTTGGGTAGAGAAGGGAAAGAAGAAGGAAAAAAAAAAACTCTGTGGAGGTTTCTGTAACAGACCCTATACAAATCTCATATCTGCAGTCTTCATTACTGTCTGAAATGTGTGTTAGAACCAAGTTTCAATCAAGGTAACCATTTTCCTCTACAAGCCAAGACAAATATTTGGTTTATTTTCAGACCATTAGGAATAGTCTCTCAGAACAGCCCTGCTTCCCTTGCTTCATATGGGCTGCTTAGAAAAGAAAAGAAAAAGCACAATTTCACAACCATGGCAGCTGTGAGCTGCACATGGGTTAGACCCCGACAAACAAAATTTTCACTGTGCCTTAGAAGAGCTTTCTCAGGGCCCAAGACTTAATCCACCACCACAGCCGGAGGATTACTGTGCCAGTGGTAGAGCTGGGCAAAAGACAGGATTTTTGTTCTGTAAGAAATGTGGTGGGTTGAGGATGGGGAGGGGGAGAGAACACAAAGTCGAATTTCTTCCAAAGCTCTGGTTTTCAGGGATGTGAGCCCTAATGAAGCCGCACAATGAGCTCCAGCCCCCCCCTCCCTCCATCTCCTGCTTTGCAGCTATGACCAGTTCCTACCAACCACAGTCACTGTCACGGTTGCTACCTCCTCCCTCAGCTTTTTACAGAAACATAATCCATCACTGTGAACCCTGCTTGTGAGACAGCAGCCTGAACAATGCATTCAGTCTGGCTGGTGGCTGCTAGTTATGGGAAGACTCTTGGTTATGCTGTGGCTGTTCCGAAGCTCGGCACAACTCTTGTGCAGCCAGAAGGCTGATTCCAGAGCCCCGGGTTCCAAGTGGTGAAAGGCAGAGCTGTTTGCTCTCTGGACTGCAGCCTCAGGAGATTTGGATTTAGCTTATCATATGAGATCAAGATCACTGCTCCTAAAATGCCAGCGGTGAGCTGTGCAGCAAGAAGTAACGAGGAGGGGGACACCTTGCCTAAAATTCAGGCTATGCTAGTAAATGTCAGATATTTGCACAGAAGAAAGTCTTGGGGCTGGGAGGTTTGCTGAGGGGTGGCCTTTCTCTGAAAGCATCTCAGTTCTCTGCCAGGTCCCTGTCATCTTGTACCATGGACTCCAAGGCCTCCTGCCGAGGGATGGCTCACCCAAGGCAGTGCTAGGCTGGCCAGGGGGCTGCCACAGCATCGCCTGACTGGGAGCACTGGCTTCTGCTGCAGGCTGGTCCCAGTGAAGCAGGAGGGACACGGGCAGAGCCATGCCAGATACAGCATCTTCCCTGAAGGCCTGTAGTCGCCAGTAGCTCTGGGGAGAACCACCACCTTGCTGGTGTGGTTGAGGAAGATGAGGGATGGATGTTGCTGGTGCTGCCATACAGGGGGACCTTAATCTGGGGGAAGAGTTTACCCTATGTAACCACAGGAGAGAGAAAAGGAGGCGGACAAGTGAGTGAGGGCAGAGATGTCCAAAGCCTTTGCTGGTCAGGGTGAGCAGGGCTGCAAGCTTGGCACAGTCCCAAGCCAGACTCGCTGCATGAAGCAGAGCTCTGCCAGGCTTCTCATTGCTGAGCGCCTGCTCATTAGGACAGGCATCCAGCTGGCCAGAAGAAGGGCTTTTCTTTTCAGGTCTAGCGCTTGCAACTCTGCCATCGCAGGCAATGGAGCCCCGTCTGCTCCGGGCACTTACAGCACAGCTCAGGACAGCACAGCCCCTTTGGCGCAGGGCTCTGCTTTGGTACTTCGCCGGTGCTGCCAGGGCTGTGACACTGCAGCACACGTGTCTGCCAGGCCACCAGCTCTAAGCCACTTGCAGAGAGCATCCCAGGGATGAGTGCAGCAGTGAGCAGCCGTAGGCTGCTTTCACAGCTAGACAGAGAGCTTGTTAGAAATAAGCCAAGCATTCTTGCAAAGGAGGCAATCCAAGGCAGGGGAAAGTGAATTACATTAAGAACTAAGACCAGAGATGCTGGAAATACTGATTCTGCCCTAGCTTTGGCTTCTGGCATGCTTCACATCTAAACACTCCCACCCTAACAGCAAAAAGCAGCGGGGCTCTGCTGCATGCCCAGGTCAGGGTAGACCCAAGTGCAGTCACCTCCAGAAGGGGCCCTGGGCTGCCCAGTATTTTGCATAGAAATAAGTAACCAGCCTGGTATCTGGTATGCCAGGGCTGGGAGAGAACCTGGTGAAATCCTTGGACTCCCACCTGCTTGCACCTTAGCTCAGTGCATCCAGTTCTTGTGATTTATCTTGTTACAGTGAAATGGGGACAAGTGCAGAGATGGGTACTGATGTATTAGAAAATCCACCAAGTAAAAGCAATTGGCTGAAAGCCTGCTTTCTTGCAAACCATAACTTTTCTTTTCCGCAGCATTTAGCATATTCAAAGCAATGCCAGCATGCAAAAGCCAGGAACTAGAGGCCTGTAATTTGCCTTTGCCGTCTCTGGGTTACTGGCGTTGAGTGAACGTTTCATAAGTTTCATTATGGTCTCAAACTGCAAGCCAGGTTCTCCAAGACATCCGCTGCGAGCAGGGCTTTGGGCAAAGAGAAAAAGAGAGAAGCTCTTGTTCATACAGCCTGGGCCGGGTCTTGGGTTGAGGTTTAAGTGAACCTGGGCCGTTTGGGTGGGACCCACTGAAGCTGACAGGCTGTGTGTGGTTTGGATTCAAATCTTGGCAAAACTGAGCTCTGGCCTTGAAGAGCATGCCTTGCTCCATGAGCCTGGAGGACCCTTCCTGCAGCAGCACCAAGCAGTACAGGGAAGGGACAGGTGCTAAAAGCAGCAGCTCCGAGGCTTAGTCAGTGAGGAAAAGCCATGGCTGTTGTTCCGAGCTCTTCTTTCCTTGTGCTGCTGCGCTGGTTGCAGGTCTCAGCTCAGGTAGTCATCCACAGAGATGTGGCGTTCCTTCCCAGCCCCTAGAGAGGGAATAATTTCCTTCTACTCATTGTACACCAAGGCAGCAGCTTGGGCTTCTGCATGGGATGGGATTTAGTCGCAAGGATGGACCATGGCCTTACCTTGCAGCAAAATCCCAAAGCTGCAGCAACAGGGTCTCATCAGTACTGGCATGTTAGGGCAGACAGAAACTTAGCGGTAAATGTAGGATTATACAAACCATGGCAAGTTCCCACCAGAGCATTCTTCAAGGCTGAAATGACCAGCTGCAAAAAGCATCCATCTAGTAAGGGATGCACATGTGAAGATGTGCGCATCGTTTTGGCTTTGGATAGGCTGGAGGGATGTTTTTCTCGTAGCCTGAGAGTAACAAAGAGGATTAATCTCTCAAAAAAAGCCTGGGGCACTATGTTGAAGTGGGTTTTCATCAGTTTTGTGCTATTGTGTGCGTATCTCGGGTTTACTAATGATTCAAATGAAAAGTAATCAGGAGAAGTGCTTGGAGAAGGAGATTTTCCTGTATTTATTTTGGATGTATGTCCAGTGGAAAAATATCTTCCTAAGCATTTTGCTTGGCGATGTGGCCTGTTTCATTTGGAGAACAATTGATGGCGATGATGAGTGGTGTTAGATGTGATCACTGTTCGACAGCTTTTTGACTTGCCTGCAAGTCAAAGCAGCAAATTCCACGCGACTGCACATGTGTGCTGAGGAGAGGGTGGGGAGGCAGGGGCCACAGACAAGCTGCTTGACATGTTCGATCAGGTCTTCGCCAAACTCTTTACCAGGCAGAATGCAGCTTGTTAATGCATCGCCCTTTTTTGCAGCAGTGTCTTGCTGTGCTAACCCTGAGCTGGTGCTTGACTGTGCGCTCTGCAGTTTGGTGAGATACTAGTGGACTAACACTGCCCTCATGTTGTGGGTATAATGCAGAGGTGGGTTGAACCTGTTAGTGGAGAATTTGCCAGTAGCTCTGGGCATGGTGTATTACATGTTTACAGGAGCAAACTGCTCCCGCTGACTTTCTGTGTCCCAAATACAATGTGACTTATCCTCAGCTGATGCTGTCCTCCCACCATATTCACCCCTTCCCAGGAGAGCTGCACCAGCTGTAGCCCATCCCTCCCCTCCCCCAGGTCCCGAATGGATGAAGGGAGTGATATGCACAAAGCCATCCTGTCCCTTAGTTCCCTCACTGGCCATTGGCAACTCAGCAGAGGGGCCGTGAGGGAGGTTAAATCAGTGAACACCATTTGCCTGCCTTAATTTCTGAAAAAGGAACAGCCATCTGCCACGTTCGTGCCCTCCCTTGCTGAGGGCTTCTCCAAGCGGTGGCCTCTGGTCTCAGTGGCACAAGGGCTAAATCCAAAGCAACTTTGCTGAAGTCTTCAGAATTGCTCCCAGGGTAACTGAGAGCAGAGCAGGGGCCCCGAGAGAGTTTCCTAAGCTTCACAGCCATAGCCGCAAGACAAATAAAATGAGATTAACCAATTACAATTAAAATGAGAGAGAACTGCTTTTGACAGTAATTTTGAATTTCCCCTAAAACCGCTTCCAGCTGTGACCTCTGACTTGTGCAGCGTTTGCCTGAGATCTGCCTCTGGTTGTTTGTTAGAACTGGTGCTTGCAAGGATATTCAGTCCTGTCTAACGAGAGGTTTCCCAGGAAAAAAAAAAAAAAAGAAAAAAAGCAGCAAATAATGGAAGAGGAACTAACACGGGGTATCCCTGCAGTGAGGCCCAGACATGAGAGCCCTTCTAGCAAGCAGACAAGAACAGCCAGGCAATTTCCAGTGAATTAAGCAGAGCAGTGCTTGCACCAAATTCCCCCAGCCCCGTACTGGTGTGTTGTATTCTGCAACAGTGAATCCCATCCTGGGAATACCCTAATTCATGTTGGGGTAGAACAGATCTCTAGTCCCACAAAGAAGTTCGCTGTGGGCAGATCTTGCCCTTGCTTCAAAAAGAGAGCAAGACTGTCTACAAGATTGGAATTATTATCATTATTATCTGGAGATTTCAGAAGGTTTGTTATGCAGGCAGTGCCACACAACCAGCTCTCATCTTAAAAGCATCCAATCCTTTCAGACAACTTAATTCCTTAAAATGAGTAGGTGGGTTTGACTCATTCTTTAGCCTGTGCTACTATCCACTAGCAGAATTTCTCCAGGTGCTGTTCAAAAATCAAGCCTTGAGGACAAGAATTTGGAGGACTACTGAGGAAGGAATAATATAACTGGGTGTGGGTTTTCACCCAAGTATTACCAGCAGCCTGCAGTCTCCTCTTAGCCAATATGCTGCTGCTGCTTCCCATCAGGAGACTGGAACTTCCCTTTGGACAGCATCAGAGAAGAGCAGCACTTCCAGCAAAACCTCTTCTCATTTCAAAACAACTGCACCAACAGCACTCACAGCATTCAAGGCTGAGCTTTTTGGGCAAAGGTGTCTTCCATTTAATAAGAGATCAGGTGTTGCAAAAGGAGGAGTTGAGAGTAGGGTGTTAGGTGCCTGCAGATTTCTGCATGGGCTGATAAGTGAGTAGTCTCCATTGCCTGCATCGTCTGTGTGTCTGCAGACACGTTCGGTGGCCACAAGCCATCTATATGCTGCATCTCTGCCATCCCAGCATTTCCACATTCAGTCTGGGAGGAGGCTGTGCCTTGCACAGGAGTACATGGGGACATGAGGTGACACACTTGAACTTTCTCCATCTCCACACAGTGCAGCAGGATTGATTTCCCATGCTGCAAGGAGACGCGGCTGTGAGAACAGTGACTTGAGCCCATGATTAGGAGTGTAAAAAATGTATATATAAAGTTGCTATTTTTATTCTTCAGGCACAGAAGGTGAGAGGAAGAATAGACAGATAAAGGTGCATCCTCTCAAGGCTGCATTACTTGAGTCAGACAGTGTATTAAATTATTTCTACTGTGATCTGCCAGCTTTGAAAGCCTTCCAGGTGCTCTAGCACTCTATTGCTGAGGTCAGTACTCTAGTCACCTTTCTTTGTAATTTCTTTTGACATTAGTGCTTTTTAAGAAATGTGTTATTCTTTAGAGACAAGATCTGAAAGTAATTTTGAAGACAGAAATGCTGTTTGTTACCTGCACACCAGTTATATTCATTTAATTTAGAATGAAGCAACTGGTATTCAGTGCTGTCACACCTGGGTGACTTTCAAAACAGTTTTGTGTAAACAACTGTCTGCCCACACTCAACACGGGTCTAGTATCTTTGCATCTCATTATCTTAAAGGTCTTTTCCAGCCTAAATGATTCTATGATCTGCCAACACCATTGTTTGTTTTGTAAAGTACCTGAGTTTGCATCTGAATTGCTAGTCTGTTCTTAAAAACTTCCCATGATGGGCATTTCGCATTTCCCTAGGTAGCCCCTCCCTGAGTTTTCCATTTATTTGGCTTTTCCTACAGTCCTGTCTAAAACTTCCTTGCTATAAACTAAGCTGCTTTCTTCTTGCCCTTCCCAAGGTTCTGGAGGACAGTTGCAAATATCAGAAAATCATTATCGTGTTCCCCTCATTCTTCTGTCTTCTAGACTAAACAAATTCACTTCCTTCCACCTCGCCTTACAGGTCATGTTTTCAAAACCTCTTTATCATTCATTTTATTCTCTTTGCACATATTCCTGTTAGTCTGTTATCTTCCTTAAAATGTACTAACCCAAACTGAGTGGATGGAGTCTCTCACTACAGGGCAAAACTTTTCTGAACCTTTATCAACTTCACGACATCCTGTTTGGAGTTGTAGCCTATGCAGCCAGTCAAAGCATTCCCGAAGTTATTTACATTTTCAGCTATGTCATCTTTGGTGATATTCAGGCCAAATCTTAGGGCACCAGTAGACGTGCTCTTTGTCTTCGATTCAGAGTCCCTCCACTGAATTGCAGTACGGGGTAGTGCAGGTGCTCCTGGTTTAGTTTTCACAAAGCAGATCAGCAGGGTTGAAACCAAAAACAAACACACATGTGTCTTAGTCCCTCTCTCTGCCCAAGTTCTCCCATTTGCGGAAAAAAATAAAAGAGGGGAGAAAAACATGTCCTGGATATACTAAACAGACCCATACCTGCCTCATAAGGTCTTACAGCCCTTCAAAATATTTGCTTAATCTCCCAGTATCTTGGCACGGTACATAGGTATTAGCGCTCCCAGGTGTTTTTATCCATTGATCTCAAAATATTCTCCTCCTTGTTTTAAACACGGGGAGACCGAAGTGTTTGGAGTCTCGGTTTTCATAGGCAACAATGATCCCCTGCTCCATTTAAAGTCAGTGGAAAATGTAGGTTGCAAGCCAGCTGGAGGACTGGGCTTTAAGTGACATGCTGAGGTCCCCTCAAAAGCAAATGCCACAGCCAGGAGTTAGAGCCCAGGTTTCCTGAGTCTGTCTAGAGTTCAATGAGCAGAACCAGGCTGTCTTGCACTCAGTCATATAAACACACCTAGCACAGTCGTATGGTCAAACCCGTGCTGTAACTTCCCAAGTAAAAACTCCTCAGTCATGGCAGGCATCATGGCATTCTGGAGAAGAGCTGGGTTCATCACAACTGCTCACTAACTAGAAATCTCATTGCAAGTTGCATAGCTGAAAAGCCTGTTAAAGAAAACAAATAGCACCTGCACTGAGCCCTGCCATACTCCAGCAGTAAAAGATATTAATAGTTTCCAGCTCTGTGTTTTGCATGTTGGCTTGCCAAAGCTCACCTGCTCTGGGTGAAATGGGAGGCTGCTCAGTGTTGGTCACTGAACAAAAGGCTGGTCTGTAAAAGACAAATCTGGGGGAATTTTTTAAATTCCAAAAATAGACAAGGGGGAAAAATGTGCCAGCAAGATGGATCTCATTTCATTTCCCAAATCCCTCTGGTCTCCAGAGTTCATTCTTTGCTCTTAATGTTTCATGCTATGGCTTATTTTAGTCTCCTTAGTGGAAACTTTAAAACATTTACTTAAAGGCAAAGCTTCAGCTGGCATAAGCTGTCACAGCTCCCTTGGCTTCAGTTGCCTTCAGCAGAAGAGCTGCCCTTTAGCATTTAAATTGCTTATTAGAAAGTGGAAAACTGTGTTGCTTGAAATCATCTGCAAAGACTAAGGAGAAAGGAATATAAAGGAAGGGGCCACGGTATGTATTTCAGCTGAGAAACAGTCTTTCCACAGGGACAGGTGCAAATACGGAGCACTCCAGGCACGCACTACTCTTCAAGTCTCTCCTCAGATCCCCCTCCAAAGCAGCTGCTGGTGTCCCCCCAGCAGCCCTGAGGGGCTGGTGGTGCCCTGTCTGGCTGGGCAGAAGGAATGGAGGCTGAAAGCATCTCTTGAGGGACAGTACAGGCTGCTGGGCACCAGTAGTCTGGAGCCATGTTAAGTGGCCATGCCCAAATGGTGTTTCTTTGTGCCAGGGAGATGTGTCCAGAAGCACCAAGGGGGTTCTAATAAATGTTTTCCAAACTGTTGATTAATTGGTGGGAGCTCTGCCTTGGAACTCATGAACCCATTTGCTACAGCCCTTGCACCAGCCTGGAAAGCTGCTGTTCTAGCCGAATGGCCAGGAGAGTCTTCCTCTTACACCTGGCAAGTGCCAGTGCCCCATCCTGGAGCCATTCCAGGCTCCATCCTCACTGGCCTGTTTTGCAGCAACACAGTACTGCCATCACGCTGTAGCTCCCTCCTCATATCCATGCCCTGTCTCCTGCCTTGCTTGTGTGAGAAACATCACGTTAGGCCATGGCAGAGCTGTTCAGGCATAGAAGCCTCTTCCAAAAGCATCAGTGGTCCCTCATGAGTGAGTCCCTCCTGCTCTTGGCTTCCACATCAGACCCAGCCCACTCAGGCTGCGGACCTCCTGCTCCAGCACAGCTCAGCTCCCCGATCCTGCATTGTCCCTCGCTGCTCTAGCACAGCCCTGGTGATTGTGCAGAGGTAAAACAATACTGACTCAGCTGCCGTTCAACTCAGTGCTTTTACAGGGAGCATCTGCAAGCTCTTCTTTTTGTTCAGCACATCCTAAAAGAAAAACAAAAAATCTGCAGAGGTGCAATATGCTTTCCTTTACTGTCAAGTTTAACAAACAGCCATGTGAGCTTCCACCACTTCATGATGCAGGGTTCCTGCACTGGTCCCTCTGTCTTGTGTGTCCTGACTTAAATTGAACCAGCCTCACTGATTCTCCAGTAAATCACGTCAGCAGGGCATTTCCAGATCAACTCCAGCCTGACTAAGACCAGAAGAGATTGCCAAAGCCCAAAGGATGGGAACAGTCATTTTGCCAGCACCCTGGCTGGACTTGTGTCTCCGTAAGAATGTGTACACTTCCCTTTGCTTTTGCAATGGCACCAGCATGTTGACGAACTGCTATTTATCCCTTAATTACTCCCATGACTCACATTAAAGTAACAATTTTCCATAGAAACAAACACAAGCAGAGCTGACAGCACTCAGACTGCTTTTATTCTGAAATGCTTTCTGTACTTTGGGTTCTGAGGGTGGCAACTCTGGAGGCTGCTCCATGTTCCTGGTGCTGAGGTTTGCCCAAGTTAAGAGGAATGAGACTCACTGGGCACTCGCTTGCTCTGGGATGGGGAGGAAGGGTTACAGCCACTGGGCTACAACCTGAGTGGGGCTGAGGACCCCACAGCATGCTGTAATTTCAGGGGAGATGGACGCTAAGCATAGCTCAGGACAGGGTAGTTTCTGTCCACGGTGGTTCCTGGGTGTTCTTAGGACATGCTTATCTGCTAATGTTCTTGCCAGGACACTCCCTCTGTTTGATTTACCCACGGACACCTCAACCTGGGCTGCTGCTCTGTGTTTTTACTTGTCTTAAGAGGCTCGATCAGGGAGAGCAGCATGAGTGCCATCCCTGGATCTTATCTGGGAATATTCATCCTGTTCTGTTTGTCGGATCAATTACAGGTGCTGCAGTTGGGTGGAATCATCCTTGGCTGAGTCAGTTGTTTAAAATAACTAACAAAATAATTAGCTGGCAGATCTCATCTACATCCTTTGGGCCAACCTGGCATCAGTTCTTATGTGGGGTCCTCATGGACTTCAAATCCTCTGAAGCTCTTTCAGTGTTCTTGACCCTTGGATGCTCAAGAAGGGTCTTTTTCTTTTACAAACCTGACTGCCTCGCCTTGGCACTAGATTTGTCAAAAATCAATCAAGTTTTGTTCATCTGTAGAGCCAAGAGAAACAGGGCAGAGCCAAAGCTGTTTGTCTGATTGCTCTACTTGCAGCTGCCATTATTTATAGCAATTAGATGTCCCTGGTAATGGTGTCCCAGTGCCTCCCCATCCAGGGCAGGAGCCCACCCCAGGGCAGGAGCAGGGGTTTCTCGTTCCTCAGAGCTGTATGTCTACCCTAAAATGACCCAACCAAGGGAGCTCTTCCCAGGGCTTTGCCACAGACAGTGCACCCACGGCAAAGTGTGTGTATCCACGTAGGAGGCTATGGGCCAGCCCCCCCATAGCCTAAGAGGAGGGAAAACAGCCACGCACTCTTCCCGAGGCAGAGAGTTGTAACGTCCAACGCAGATGTAGATACAGGCGTGCTCAGAGCCTTCTGCCAGGAAACGGGGCCCCTTTACAAAACCTGCTGCACAGTCATGTAGAACAGACCGTTCCTGCTCCAAGCTGAGTCCTAGCGTCACCGAAACAGCAGAAGCAAGCAGGTGGGTGGGAGAGAGGAGGGCTGTGGATGCACTGGGTGATGAGAGCAGTGGCACTGTAGCAGCACCCAGGGCCAGGAGGTCGCCAGAGGCTCCTGCTTTGCTTTGCTCTGGATTTTGCTTCACGGCGTGCTGGAGCTGAGGGAGCAGAACCCTGGGAAGCTTGAGTGAGGCTGCCTTCACGCAGGCAGCGTGATGCTTTTGCCACTACCTGTTTTAGGAGATTGTACGATTTGATGTAGAGTCTGTTAGAGTTGGCTGGTAACTTGCTTACACTTTGTCTGTGCAGATGAAGTTGCCTCCATGTTACACTTCTGGGCTCCCCACACACACCCCCTTTAACTTCACAAAGTGCAAGTTTTAAAAAATAATAATTTAAAAATGCAACGTTGGCTGTTCAGGCTTCCCAGGAAATGCCTACAGGTACTGGCTGTGCAGGAAACATCTAAAAAAGGGGGGTGGGGGGGGGTGGGGGGGGGGGTGGGGGGGCAGGCAAAGCCCAGCAGACCTGGATTCTTCAAGACCATGGGCAGCTTCTTCCTCTCTACCTCTTCACTAGCTCTTCAGGGCTGCTGGCTGTCTCTTCATTTTGCTTGCCAGGCCCCACACATTACAAATGTGTTTCATGAGGGCTTGTGAGCCTCCCACCATGCCAGAGCCCCACCAAGTCTCTTCTCCTCTGAAGAAGAGACTTGTAAGGGCTCAGTAGCCATGACTGAAGCCAGATCTTCAAATGGGGCCAGCACTCAATGAACCACTGGGCTTTTCTGAAAGTCTGGCTCTGAGGAGAACCGTTCTTTTCTTTTTTGGTTTTTTTTTGTTCCCCTGCACATTGGAGTTGAACTAGGACTAAATCTGTAATATAAACATTAGACTGAACAGGCTGAACATCTCTTCCCTAGAGGACTTCTTTCTTTGTCTGCTGCCTTCATCTGTGCTGAGGTTCTGATAACAAATGTGTGCCTCATGGAACCATCTCCCACAGGACTGATGGAGCCCTGTTCCATGGGGATTTTCAACCCAGGCTGCAGAAAGGTCTGGGAAGGAGAGAGCTGGAAACAAGCCTTTCCTGGCAGAGAAAGAGATTAGAGCAATTAAACAGTTCTTCCAGCAAGCAGGGCTGTATTTAGGCAGTGCAAGCCCCTACTTTGTGCCTAAACACCTGAAATGACCAGGCAGGAGGCCAAGATTTTCAACTTTCCCTTAAACAAGCGTGTTTTTGACTCAGTCAGGGAGACAGAATAAAGTGTATCAGCTCACCAAATGCCAGGAGAGCTACCTGCATGAGCAGGGAGCGGGACTTGTCCCTGTCCTCTTCCTACAGTCCCTTTTGAAACACCTTTGAATGATGGCAACTGAGAGGCACCCACCGGGGAGGGACCAGGGCAGGAGCAGGAAAGGTGCCAGGTAGGGCCATGGTGTCCATCACCTCCTCTCTGTCCCACACAGGACTCCTGTTAGCCATGGGGCAGCCCCTGTGTGACTGACCACAGCAGTGTCATGAAGGCTGTTCCCATGGGTGCAGGGATCCATGCAGGTACAGCAGGATCAGCGCAGCGAGAAAGAACAGAGAGAAACAAAGGAACTAAAAAATGTCTCCCCACGGTGTCCCCTGTGAAAACGCTCCCAATTCCTGTGTCCTGCCACAGGGTTATTGCCTGGACTTGCCTCACACATTTGCCAGCAGCAGATTCTGCTTTCAACGGTGACTTTAAAATATTTAGTGGGTTTTGAAGCGAGAAGGCAAAGAGAGAGACAGCTCCCTTGTTCCTTCTCCAGGTTTAACAGAGGGCTTAATTTGAGATGTGAAGCACAAATCAGGGCACCTTCACGCTTCCACTTGAACTGGACTGCTTGGCCTCAGCAGTCAGACTGCAGCCTCCCTTCTACCAGGAGGTGGCTCTGCCCAAAACCCTTCTCCTCTCAGGATGCAGAAACATCGCCTAACATCTACCTGAGTTTTCTTTTCCTTAGAGGTTGGTGTAGGGTGACACCAGTGAGTGGCTTGTGTTTTCACAGGTAGGGGCTCCAATCTTGTTCCAGAAAAAGCGCTTAATTGCTTCTTGCTTCTCCTGAATCAGGGACATCTCTTGAGACCAGCAGCTTCAAAGACACATCCCCCTCACTCTATCAAAACAACATTTAGAACTAGTTTGAATTTCTTCCAGCTGGCCTCATGTTCCAGAGATCACTATCAGCACCCGGGAGGAAAGAATTAGCAAGAAAAACAAGCATCTCTTTAAACTTCAGAAAGAAAAAGAAAATGCAAAGGAAAAGGCCATGTAAAAAGCATAGATGTAGCCCAGTGATGTCCAAACAACGTGCTCTTTTCCTAGGGTTGTTTGAGGTAGAAAGGAGCCTCATGGTTGGATTTTCTTGTGTCAGCTGGAGACTTTGAACACTAATGGCAGGGTTTTACCAAAGCCAGATGCATTTGCACAGGTACTGCCTCTATGAGCTCCCTCCCGATCACTGGAAATGAGCACCTAACGCGAGGATCAGCGCAGGCTGGAGCATGTGCCTGTGGAAGCAGGGAGGCACCGGAGCAGACACGCCGATGCACATCAAGTTTTCAAACGTATGTGCTTGGCTCTTCATGACAAAATCCTTTCGTGCCCCCACAAGGGACTTCTTGTGACTCTCTCTTCCCTCAGAAAAGCATCACAGTTGCCGACTTTTCCCTTTTACCAGGAGATCAAGCGGTTGGGCTCAGGGTAAGCAGTGGGAAAGCCTGGAAGAGGCAGCTCCCTTAGCAGCAGAGAGCTTCCCACAGCCAAGGCTCTCCCCAGAGCTCAGCCAGGCAGTTTTGTTGTGGTTATGGCTGAGCCGCCTCCTCTTGTGTAGCTGTCCTGCACCCCAGCCCAAGCCCTGCAGCCATCCTCAGCATCTTTCCTTTGGTGCACAGACTGACTTGCTGACATGTGAACAACTGCTTTTAAAGAACAGATACCCTCCATTTCAAAGAGCAAAGTCCCTCAGGCAGCTGGGGGAAACTGGCAAAGGACACCGACTGAATTTGTTTTTGCTTTGCACTCCCTGTGGTTCTTCACACGAAGAAGCCAGTGGCATGAGATGGGGCTTGGGGACCAGAAGTTGGTGCCTTTGCATGTTAGAAACCATTTCCGTTAGCAAGCCTTACCAGCACTCTTTCTGTATTTGTGACCCCCACGATGCTATTTTTCTGCCTTTCCCAATACTTTCTCTTCTTCCCTATTCAGTCTGCTGATGGGCCCAGCCTCTTAGCTGGCTCTCTTCAAAGGAGGGCAGTAAGTTATGCCATCATTTCTCCTACTGCTCTTTTCTCCAGCAAATTTCCATTATGATCAGAAAAAAGCCTAGCAACCATCACCTCTGCTCTTTGATGACCTTTGGTTTGTTATCAAGCTATCATTCATAATTTGTCTTCACTTGCTCTATCTAAGTAAGGAGATGGATAGATACATAGATATAAGGATGAAGGAGGGGGGAAGAAATTTGTGGTGATTACTGGCCCAAGTGGAATTGGAAGGGGTGGGAAATTCCATCGAGTTGCACCAGTTGACACCTTCCAAGGTACTGACTTTCTCTGACAGTGAAACATTTCCCACTACCAGAACTCAATTTATTGTCTGCTTGGGTTTAGTGTGCAGTTAAAGGAAAATTCACAAGACACAATTAAAGCAAAAGTTACAGATTGATGTTTCAGCTTCCAAGAGTCAAAAAAGTGAACTTGAGCATATGTAACTTCAGAGACTAACCTAATCTTCCCCTCTTGCTGAGAAGATTCACATAGCAACAGTGAATAGGGCTTTCTTCAATTTGTTCTATCCTGTGTGTATTTTAGATAACCCTTTTTTTCCCAGAATTTCATTTAGCTACTCATACTACAAACACAAGGACAGATGGTCACCAGATCAAACTTAATCAGCATTCTGTATGCTGGATTTTGAGCTTAGAAATTCATCTGGTTCTAGTAAAGCATAGTCTGAAACCTGCCTGATGTTTAACTCAACCACAGAATTGTATTAAATTTCTAAGCCTCCCCATCCTCACAAGAGATTGAGAAGGAAACTATTGGGCATTTGTAGAAAAGGGTTGATTAGGAGTTTAATTACCAGAGATCAAAATCCGCTCTCTTACTGGTGTCTCACTGGAGAACAGCATTTTTAATGGGGGACTGCAGCCCAGTCTCACCCATTTGTTTCTTCTTGAAATTCACTACAGGGTTAAATCCAGCCCTGGAGTAAGAGGAGGCAGTTTTGTTTACACCCCCTTACACCACACGGAATTCAAGGTCTGGGCCTTGGCGGTGCACCCTCAGTCAAGGCAATCTGAACTGCTTTCCCATGGCTTCTTCTCATTCTGATCCTCGTCAGGCTCCCCCCCTTTTCTGCCTCTCGTTGCTGTTCGTTATCAGCCCAGCAGCGCTGCACTCCACGTGAGCGTCCCCATCCCAAGGCCTCGACGTTACAAAGACAGGACAAGCAACCAGCTCCCCCAGGGCTGTCTCAGAGGAGAGCTCTCAGGCTTCACCAGCCTTTTGGGCTTCTACATGCCCGTGAGCACACAGGTACATGTGCATCAGAAGCCATAGCAAAGCCTCCTTTGCCTTAAGTGAAGGAAAAGTTGATCCCCTGTCCTTAAATCCTCTGTCCTTCAAGCTGGTGCGGTGATCTTTTCACTGTCTTCAAAAACACTCAGCTATTTTATCCCTTGTGCCACAGTCTGTTAGAGATGTGTATACCACTGCATTTTTTTACTTTGCTGCCTTTATTTGCATAACTGTGGCATGGGGCTGACTGGCTAGAAACCAAAAACCACTCCAAATGGCACAGAGGCGACAGCCATCTGTGTCTTTTTCACATTTGGTTTCATTGTTTTAGGATCAAATCCAACCGCTGCAACCTACAGTAACTCTAGACTTTTCAAGGCTCAGAGCTTTCCATATAGCACGGTCTGTGGTTTCACTGTGGAGAAGCAAACCTGGAAAAAAAACTTGTTGGACTGGATCAGAAGTATTTTAGTTAGTGCAGCAGGAGCTGCCAGTGGTGAAAATAGCACTTCTGGAGCATGAATGAACGGAGTGGTGTTTCATTCTGTGCACGTTAGACAATTTAATCCTAACTCGGCATTATGGTCGCGCTGGGCAGTTTGCTCTTGAGATGTATTTCCACTGCCACGTCATAAATATAAATGCTCTTTATGAGGCAGCCATGGATGGAAGGCATCTAGTGGTTGCTAAAGGTTATTCTGATGATGTATATCCAAAGCCCTCCTGTTTGGCATTAATTAGCACAATGTACTATTTTGCAATTTCCCAGCACAGACACGTCCAGATTCCTGCTAGGAATTGGAAGTGGCATCACCCGCCACCCACTCCTCCACCCAGACCAGACAGCATTGATACAATCACTCCCTCACATGAAGCTGTGTAACCCCCACAACCCCCTGGCAGGGGGCATGCAGGGGCTTGGAGGATGCAGGATTTTTTTGCATTACAAAAGCAAGCCATTTCAAACAGGCCTGAGGCTGGGACTTTCATCGGGGTCTCTCCCATGGGTCCCAAAATCCCAGTGCCATTAGCTGGGGGCAATCAGAAGCTCTTGGTTTGGCATGTGGCTGGTGTATTCTGATGTCCATGCTGAGGGTTGCTGGTTGTGGGAAGCAGATGCCCACAAGAACTCAGATCCCTAAGGGACTGATGGGAGCTTGTGACCCACACACTGATTTGAACTCTTCATGTCACAGAACTGGGAGGAACTGGTGGAAAACATTCCCTTTTGTGTTTCCCGTTTCTCTGGGCTTGGTTGCTTCAAGCCTACTACTGCTCTTCCTACTGCAATGCTAAGGAAAATGCATAGGAGGTACTATGGGGGCTGGATTCTGCCCTTGCTAAAGGCCAAGAGAGAAGGGGAGACTTCCACTTTTTCTACCTTTTTTATCCCTGTTAGGTGTCTGAAAAGGATTTGCTACCAGCCCCAAGCTGCAGAGATAAATTCTGTACCAATCAAAGTGCCAAAAGGTGAAAATTTGTGTGTTGCAATGATATTGCATGGAACATAACACAGCTAAGCAGACCCTGTAATTAGGGAAGTACAGGCTTAGCACTCATATCCTCCTCCTGCTCAGGCATCCCACTGGGGGGGGCGGGGGGGTGGGGGGGTGGAGGGTAGGTTGCCCTGCTGTTCGTAGCTTCTGAGTTCCCTGCACTGGGCTGAGTGTGCTTTTTCCACTGACTTTGGTGCACCACTATTTTATGTCCTCAATGCAAAGGCTCTTTTTTGTTTCTTTCTTATTAGTGGTTATATCTTGCTTCATGTAAGGACTGCTGGCCTCTGAGCTCTAATGCTGGGGCTGGTTTCTTCTACATTAGTCTCTTACACAAAAGCCACCCTCTCGAGCAGGCTGTACGGTGTGAGGTAGGTCCTTTCCCGTGACTGATGAAGAGCTGGGACAGTGGGAAGCACTGATGGGGCACAGTTCCAGTCCTGCAGCTGTAACCCATTGCACCCACCGTGGGGGACAGCCACCCGCCTCCTGCAGCATCGAAGCTCCACTGCAGCTCAGCCTTTCCCAGCACCATGGTTTCTGCACGCCCTTCCCAGTGCTAAAATAGGCAGGCTTAGATGCACCAGTTAATTTTCCTTTTTACACCTCCAGCCTTCCTCCAGATAAATTTATTTTCTTAACTCAGAAATACATTTGTTGCGAGTCAGATGCCAACAGCTCCCGGTGCCAAAAAGATGTGCTCCTTCTGCTTGCTCTGTTTTCCTGTGAACTTTATCAGTTTTTGCTTGCTTCTCTATGACCTTTGGAGCCTGTTCAAAGTCATCTGCCTTTTGCTTTGATTTAATTTCAGTCCAGTGCATGTTGCCAGCTGATTTGTTGCCTGTTTTTACACATCACCAGCAAATCACCACCTCTTCATATTGTTTAGACAATCATCAAATCTAGGCTTGCCAGCTCTTTTTGTTAATGGGCTAGGAGGGATTGTTACATCTAGCTGATGTGACCAGAAAGGGACCAGAAAGCCGCTTAATTCCAGCTAACAAATCTTTAAAGCCAAATGTGGGACTTTTATGACCGGAGCAGGGTCTGGCCCATGTTATGGACTCAAGGTCCGCCTGCATGTCTGCTGTACCTCATCTCTCTGCTGATTAGCAGGGCGCTTCAGCTACCACAAGCACTGGCTCCGCTGGGCTGGAAATGAATCCCTCAAGTTGTGCCAGAGATTTGGTTTGTGCCGGTTCTGGGATGGAGACAGTTTTTTATTGTAGAGCCAGGTGGGAACTCCTGGGTCCTCTCCTACAGCTGGTCCCAGTTACAGGCAGCCTGGGATCAATGGGAGGTGAAGGAGCCTGGTGGCTTGTAGCTATGGTTGTTCCTGCAATGTCAGCAAGAGCTGTGGTAGACATGGGAGCCCCAGGTGAGGTGCAGAGTCCACAGGTCATGCTCAGGCTCAGCTCCAGCACCACGTAGCCCACAGAGTGATGCTTCCATGTGGGGAAGGCTCCACATTTTTCAGGTATTCCTCAGGAGAGCTACACTGAGGGCCATTTGTGGTGAAAGGCAGAAGTGCTTTCTCCACAACTTCAGTATGTTCTTCTGTGCACTTGTCTGTGTTGCCTTTACAGCTCCACGTATTGCGCTCGATGGCTCATTTAAGACCAAGATTTCCTTTGTGGTCCAGGAGTAAAATCTGCATTTCCCTCAAATACAGAGAACAGTCAGAAGGGGAAGGCATAGTACAGTGGACAACTCCTGCTGCATCATTCAGGACCCGAGGTGTGTAACTATTTCTCGAGGCACAGACTTGCTATACATAGCTTTTAACTATTCTGACCTCATTTTCTCTGTATGGGTCCCCAAGTCCCTAAAGAAGATGATTTAAAGAGATAAGTGCTTAGTGGTCAGACATAACTGTGACGATTTTACATAGCGCAGTGGGTGTAGCGTTTGCAGAGGTGGCCTGCACATGTCATGGCTTCCCCACAGAGGTTTAATTTTTATTCTTTCTCCTTCTGTTGGTTCTCTTCCCATAAATTACCAGAAGGAAAACATGCCAATGTTCCACATGAGCCAGGGAAAGCCAGTAGCAGACCTTAAATGAAAAGTAACCTACGATTAAAAAATGTTAGTGTAAACAAACCCAGCCTTTTCAAGTGCCCTTCTCCCCCGAGGCACGAGGGGTAACTAACGGGGCTGGCCTGAAAAAGTGGGAGCAGCATATTTACAGGTAGATGCTCAGGTCAGTGCAAAACCTCGTACAGTCAGATCTTGCCCTGCAAACCCCTGTGCCCTTGATTACGATTCCAGCCCCGAAGGAAGCGGGGCAGTTTAGGGCCATAGCCATTCGCGGGATGAGAGCCGCATTCTGCTGTTCTGCATTCAAGGCTTGCAGTAAAGACTGGCACAGGGTTGCGGGTCACATTTGGCAGAGAGGTTCCCTCGAAGAGGGCTAAGCTGGGCACCCAGGAGCCCGGAGTGCCTCTCATCCTGCCGATCCACTGCCACAAAAAGGCTCGCGGGCTGTGTGAGCCCCAGCGGGGCTGTGGGCTCCAGCCATGGCTGGTTCTGCACTGCTCAGCCACCCCAGGGCCGCGCAGCCAAGTACCGGGGCAACTTTAATGTTCCTCCAGGCCATCGGAGCAGCCAAACAGGCTGCGGAGGTCAGGGATTAGTCCTGGCTTGGCTTCAGTATGCTCTCTTGAGCACCATCTGAATCTCAAATGCGCCAGGTCTGCAGTTACATATCTGATCCAGATTAAAGCTCATTTGCTTGCACAGCCTTGCAACAGAGAGCTCGGTTCAAGCTCAGTCACTTAATGTTTGCCAAGTTTTTGCATTTTGCGCTGAGATCTAGGCTGCTACCATCACTCACGATGCCAAGTCTGCCCACACGTCCTCCTGCCACCCACGGAGTCACGTGCTCCCAAGCAAAGCCCGGTAATGCCACATCTGGGGGTTGCAAAGCGCAGACGGGACAGCCGCTCGCACACCCCAGGGACCCGGGCGCAGCCAGCCTGCAGGGTTTACAGCGTGTTGCAGGCACATCTCAAACTTCTCATGAAAGGCCAAGGAAAAAGGCATCACCAGAGAGCCCTGGGGCTGGAAAGCAGCCTGGGACAGCCCATCCCTTGCTGTTCCAGTGCCCACGTGTGGCCAAGCCCTGAATCTTTCCCTCTTTTGCTTTGGTGCATCCAAGCGCAGAGCGAGCTCTTTGCAAAGAAAGCAAGTGTCCTCTGCTGGCTGCGAGCAAAAAGCGCATGTGGTGGTACCCCGGCCAGGGCCAGCATCGGAGCAGGGAAGAGTTCTGTGGAGTCTGTGACCTCGGTTTGTTTCAAAGTTGGACGATAAACGAAGCGTGAAATGCAGTTACAAGCCGGCTGCTTGCAGCAAGGGGGGGGGTCAGGGTCTCTGCCTTCTGGCTGTGGGGGCAGGGCAGTGTGTAGCCCTTCTCCCTCACAGCCCCATTGCTGGGGGGACCCCAAGTGGGTCCCCCGCTACAGCCCAGGTAAGGCCTGAGGTGGAGGAGGCTGCAAGGTGGGCAGCTGCACAAGGGGGGCAGCTGCACAAGGGGGGCAGGAGATCAGAGGTGCCCAAGGCACAGGAGCAGAGGAACTCTTCACCAGCACGACGCACATTTTGGGCAGTGCCTGCAGAAAGGACGTAAGAGCAGGGGCCAGAATCCAGCATGCGTTTCTTCTCTGTGTTTCTGAAACAATCCCTTGGAGATCAACGGGGTTTCACATCTTTCCCCATCTGTTCTTAATCTGTTCTCTTGGCAGATGCCAAACCACCATACCCCATATGGAAAAACACAAAACAAAATACAAAGCCTTGTATCTCCTCTGGTTTTATTCAGAAATGTTCCCCGGAGCCTGGCTCTGTTCATGCCCCAGGCATGTGTGGAGGCCCAGGGACAACCTGCACCGGGGACAGGGATGGACCTGCTGTCACAGGGGTGTCACAGCAAGGCCCAGGGAAGGGGTGGCAGGGTCGCAGGCTGTATCTGATGGAGCAGCTTTGTGTTTGTGCAAAGCCAGGGACTCAGGTGGGTCATTATCTGCTGCTGCTGGCATCCCCCTGCTGCCAAGAAGCCTGTACCCACAGCTGGGTCCTGCCATTCCAGGCACCACAGACCCTACAGCCAGAGCCAGTCCCGGCCAGGCAGGAGGTGGGCAGGGAGAAGGGAACCGCCTCACTGAAGATAGGGCCAGAAGGAAAACCAGTACCCTGAACCCCCAAAGGCTCCAGACAACTTGTCAAGCAACCTCTCATCCTGGTGTTTTCTCAGCATTAATCCCTGCAAAATCTGTTGAGGACATGAGCAACAGCATTTTAATGGTACCCATGAATACATTATTCAAGGCTCAGTGACTACAGCACTGTCATTATCAGTGCCTGCACTGAACCATCTCTGACAATCAATAACACAGGATAACTCCCAACATCTAAAATTATTCTATCCTAAACTGTTCTTATCCTCACCCTATCGATCAGAAGGTCTGAGTGTTTGCAACAGCTTGTAAAGTAAATTGACTTTAACTTCCTTCTTTCCAAACACTGAAACTAGCTCTTCTCAGGACGCTGCCATGCAATTTACAGCTCTGTCACCAACTCCTTAATAGTTGCCAGGTTCTTTGAAGTCCTTTGAAAGTGAACACAATAAAAAGATATGAGCCGAGACTGACCACAAGTTTCTTGTCTACAGGTTCCTACGTGCCTTTTTCGGTGTTTTCAGCAAGCTAACGGAAACACATTCTGTATCTTCAAGGCAAGACGGTGAGGTTTTAGAGTTCCCTTGACTAGTAACAACAGAGAATTTTAGAGTTCTACAGCAGCCAAATGCCAGCGCATCTTCACATCTCAACTTCACCATCAGCCTCAGGTAAGAGAGGGAAGGGAGAGATTTCCTCTTTGCATATCATTTGCTTAACCAACCTGAAACACAATCCTGCCAGTCTGAAAACAGGTTTGAAACAGCGACACTTAAACACCCGTGCAATTTGTCTGTTACCCCAAGAGTGAGGTAGTTATGTGAGGTTTGGATGAGGGCTGGGAAAAGATTCAGCAGCTCTGATAGGAGAAGGAAAATGGTGCTGTCTTGGGCTGTTAGCATCACAGCATGCCCTGCTCTGTTCAGACACTGCTTCACACCAGCCCAAGCCTGTGTTAATTTAATAAAGGAAAACATCCTGTGCCTCCCCACTTTGCAAAGGTAGGGTCTGGGGTGAAGGAGATCCCCTTTGCTTACTCTGTATGTTTTGCCAGTATCCCCCAACTCCCTGAAATGCCAAGAGAAAGATCAGCAGAGTGAAACACAACCTCAAAGAGAAACCCAGCCTTTTTTAAAATGTCCTCACAGCGGCAATCATAATAAAAATACAAACCCGAGGTTTGTAAAAATCTAGCAATAAAACCACAGACATCTTTACAATTCCCAGATACACAGCACTCCCCGGCAGCAAGCACAAAATCCCTCCCAGATGCAACGAGCAAAACTATACCTGGCCAACAGGCCTAATTATTTTACAGTCTGAAAAAAAAAAAAAAAAAAAAAAAGCCACACATGACACCAATTCGCAGGTCATTACCAGTCACCATCAGGGAAGATAAAATAAAATCCCTACATTTTTCCTCACCTTGAGACCGTGGAGCAGCTGACAGAGGTGGAATGCTACACTTACAGGCCAGTACTGGTTGAGGTTCATAAAGCAAGCTCAGATCTTTGTGTTGTTTCCCAGTCATTTAAAGCCCTTTTCTTTGCAAGTCAGAGGGTAAGCATGGTCTGTTCCAAAGGAATAGAGATCATCTCTCTGAAAATGTGAGGCAGGCCCTCAGGCAATGTAGCTTAGCTTCCCAGTGCGCTCCAGCAGGTTATTTAGTATTTCCACACCTTGAATCTCCTATCAGCAAAAGCAATCCTGTATTTCTCCCACTCTTTCTCCAGCCAGGTTTAAAGCTCTTCATGTGGGCGCTGCTTACTATCAGGAGGCAATGGAGTGTCACAGAAATCGGTAATCAAACCTCTGAACACCACTGCAGCATTAAGAAGCAGGCGCTCCTTTACTGCAGTGCTGGGTGCTCGGTGGCATCTCCACACACCAAGCCCACCTGTGTAGATTTCACCGTTACATTTATACATGAAATTACAAGGTCATACACTCCCAATTACAATGATTGGTTAGAAATTTGCATAGAATTGTAATATGTGCTGTGTCACCCTTCTCTGTTACTATGCTTGTGCAGGGGAAGGGTCTTCACCTGGGCAAGGGTTGTCTTGACCTGTGGGCATGAGTTTTAGTATTATAATGAAGGTAGTTCACTTCAGGACACCTTAAAAGTTAGTTTTGTTGCCAAGTTGGATGGCTTAAAATTGGCCTTGCCAAGCTGTCCAATAACTCATCCTATACGCAATAGAACCTGGGTGCTTTGGTTATGGTCTGGAGAGTAAAGACTAAGGCTATTATGGTCTATAGCATAAGGACTTCAAGGAACAGTCTCTGATAATAAGCAGTACAGCGATTCATACATCATTGGTTAATAAGTGTTAACATAATTCCACCATGGAGGTTAACTCCTTAGAATCAAAATGTTCTTCTAACTAACTGTTACATAAATACAAAATATAGAAAGACTCAGTAAGATCCTAAACCAAACAGGAGGACTGTGGCAGCAAGGGCTGGTTGTGTGCAAGGTGATCAGGCTCACCTGAGTGTAGAGCAGGAGTATAAAGCACGGAGTGGATGACTTCCTGGGATGATGCGCTGGACACCCTGCAGTCGTTTAGCCTAGTACTGTCTTATGTGCTTAGCTTTACTCTCAGGTGCAGAGAGGATTCTGCATTCCCCCCCATTTGCCTGTACTGCTGGCGGAGGCAGGTATCAGCCTGCTGAGATGATGGTACGGATTCAGCTATTGACAACTGCAGTGATTTGTCTTTTCCTCTGTCTGCCATGGAAATGAACTCATGTGGCAGCAATGATGGGATATTATTCAGAGGGGAAAAAAAAATCAGTGTAGGCCAGGTTTAAAAAGTCTAGAGTAAACACAGCCTCAGACTAGTACCATACAACTGTCAAGTCACATTGCAGTAGGTTTCTTGATGCTGGTAATTTAATGATTCTTTGGCCCCAGGGCACATCTCCCACTGTGAATCTGCTTCTCCAAAGCTGCTTTATCACTGACCTGAAAGGAAGCAATCATGGCTTGTGTGTAAATGTGTGTGACGAGAGCTAATGCATGGTAATAGTTACAGCACATCCAGTGGGTTTGACAAAACGGACAGGGTTCTGTATGTGTATTTTCCTCTCTGAACATAGAGGTCACTGGCCTTTTTCCTAATGCTTTTATAGACTATAGTAGGCAGAGCCTGGGCATGCATATAGAAACCTGGCAGCGATTACTTATATACACAAGACTAGATTTGTGTGTGTGTGTGTAAAAGCCTTAAAAACAAAACAAAATGCAGATGTCACAGGTCTTTTTTTTGCCCTAGAAAAAAAGTTTGCTTTTCTCTTATTTCTAGGCTGTTCTTTTTCCTTTGTGTACTGATTGTCTAAGTTTAGCTGCCTAGTTGAAGAACTGTTTCAAAGCTGTTCTGGGCCTTAATCACACCCTTCCTGACTGCAATGAGAACCCTTACTCCCTAGGTTCCTGGGAAAAGCCCATGATCTAATTGCAAGGCGGGAATTGCTTTTGCCCTTGTTTGTACAATCACAGAATACTGGCTAACATCCATCTCACAAATTAATGCTGAAAAATAATGGATTTTCTAAGAGTCTGGTTGGTGAAGTGGAGATAAGGGAGCTGAGTAAGGGGCTGGTGCCTTCTCCCAGCCAGCAATTGTAGTGGTGTTTTATGTTCAGGGAGTAGGTCAATTCACTTGCACATTTAATGGATGAGGTAAGGGCAGCTTGCACTAAATTAGCTTTCTGGGCAATGTATGATGATATCAGGGATGCAAAACCCTTCTGGCTGCCCGCTGCTGCAGGGAGCTACCAGTACGTACTTTCAGAGCAAGGCCTGGCAGATCTATTTGCAGATGATGCTCTCTGGTACCAAAAACAAACGCTGATGCTCCTGAGCATCCTGCTCTAAAGCAAATGACCACTAAGGCAATACCAGCCAATGTGCCACCCCGGGGACACGGCTGGCCACACTCTGCTCAGCACCATTTCATTAGTGGTAAGGCACGCTGCAGCAGAGTTGCAAGAAGGATCTCTGTGTTGTGCCCCCCTCCATGAACAGAGATGTGTGTGCAGCTCATGGCAGGCTGCTCCCACCTTCTGCTCCTCCAGCCCTGGGGGTCAAGCTGGATTAGGTGTCTCACCCGCTTCCCCCAGTTCCGCTGCTCAATAGATGTCTCAGCCTCAGTTTCGACACTTGTCATCAGATGTTACTTGTTCTGCAGCAGGAGGCTTCCTCTTGTACCAGGAATCCCACTGGCCTAAGTGTTGTGCAAACAAAGGAAAAACAATAACTAAAACCAGTCTCTGCCTTAAGGAGCTGACAGCATCTCCCTTATTTCTCCCAGCTTCTGTAAATAAATCCTTGGTAATGTCGCTGTTTTTCAGAGGATGATAAAAGGACCTGTCGTCACCCCCTGACACTGACTTTTCCTGCCATCCCCACTAAGCTTTCCCCTCCCTCTCCCACGCAGGGAGAAGTTTGTTAAAAATTAGACCTCATCTGATGACTGCTAATTATCTCAGAGGCTGTTGGTAAGATGCAGCAAAGGGACCAAAGACAGCCCTGAAGAACAGCCCTGCGGGGGGAATGCTGGCTTGGCCAGCATCACCGAGCGGAATGAGGCCTTGAGTATTTTAACTGATGCTTCTCCAATAGGATGCCTGATAGCAAAGGTATTAAATAAGGATTAGCACAGCACTCTCTCTATATACACACTCACTTAGGTCCATTTGGTTCTGATTTTTAAAATCTTGCCTTTTGGAATAGGGAGGGATCACATCACCCTTCAGATTTTAACATTTTGGTTGAATTTCATCCTGGCTGTTGTTCCCCACTCGGCGCCAAGCTCTGGGAAAGGCTGTGCGCAATAAACTTTCCCCTTGTCCTCCCCCCCAGCACGCTGCTGTCGAGAGCAGAGGACCTGCAACAACCTGCAGGCTGCCTGCTTGCAAGGAGAGACACGGTCTCCTCCCGACAGGGTGAATGTGAAGCTAATCCCAGATTCCCATCTCAGCCACACTGATCTAATTAATAGTAACTGTTTTGGCTTTATAGGGACAGAGGTCTTTGAACTGAAGTGCAGGCAGGACTCGGAGGTCCTCAGGTCTGGAGTCCACTTGCTGAATTTTCTGCCTGATCCTGTCAGATCATGGGAATCAGGAAGTCTGGATTTGATCTCAGGTTCCCCGGGGATTTTCTGGCTGACCCTGGGGTGCTTAGTGCCAGTCCTTGGAAGGACGCCTGCAGTCTTCACAGAAAGTTGTACCTGCAGGAAGCACTGACAGTCAGGCTGGAGGTCCAACCCACAGGCGACACAGGGCTGCTGCACATCCTATCATAGCTTTTTGTGATCTCTGATTTCGGTGGAACATAAATAATGTGAGATTTTACTGTAAAACATTCCTCTCTCAGAGCCCTGCATTTGCACTTTGATGGACAGGGGATTTGAATCTCTGGGGACGAGCCCTTGGCCATCTCCAAGGTGCAGGAGTTGTGATCGGGGCCAGGGCTTCCTCCAGCCCAACTCCCTGCAAAGAGAAGTTGCTGTGCTATAATTAACTATATTACACAGCACTTTCCTTTTCAAGGTTTTTAAAGAGCTTTGCAGATATTAATGATGCATAATTACCATGCTCGCAGCACCCTGCAAGACAAAGATATTCCCATTTTGAACGTGAAGAAACTGGGGCAGCTCAGTGGGTTGCTTACCTGACGAGGGGCAGCGGGTGCTGCCACGGCAACAGCAGCCTGGAGGGTGACAAATCAGGGTGACAAATCGAGGTGACATTTGCAGGCTGAAGCTTCGCAGAAGTGAGAAGTTCAGAGAAACCACGGGGACATGGCAAAAAAAAAAAAAATCCTTAGGGACTATTTCAGCTTTATTCCTGAATGGGTGTTATTTTCACCCCTTTGTTTCCAAGACATTTTCCTCATGTGGGGTACAGGGGTGTATTTCTGCTGTACAAATGTCACATTGTAAAGCCCCATTATTAAAAGCACTTTCTTTCCACCAGCACCAGGGTTTTTTCCTTCATCTGTGTTAGGTTACTAGGGATCCATACTGGATTTAACATCCTTCAGGCCTTCCTGCCAGAATGATCTGAAGAGCAAATGCGTTTCCCTTTTGGCACAAGCCCTAACTGAATCAGCTTCTCAGACTTGTTCGTCACCTAATGGGATCCTAAATTAAGAGTCCACATTTTATAGAAAAAGCTGGATGGATCTGAGCTAAAACAGTCGGAAAACCACGAACAGGAGAGGGCTTGTTCCTTGTGTCTGTGCCCGCCTGACATGCCCAGCCAGCGCTTGGGTTCAGCATCACTCTGTGCAGCTGCAGCACAGAGGTGCCCTAAGGAGGGATCCACTGGGATCCACTGGGATTCACCAGGAGCCATGGTGCTGGGTCCAGGGCTGGGGAGGTGCCCTGGGGACAGGGCTCACGGCCACCCACATTGGTGGGACACAGCCGCCTGCTCCCCCCTGCTGCAGGGCCTTTCCGCAGCGCCACTCGTGCACCCAGCTCTCTCCAGCACCCGCCTTCATTCTGAACGCCCGTTTAAAACTTGTCGCCTTTGGTTTCAGCCTTGGCTACGAACAAACAAACTTTGCTTAAAAGTATTTCCCTCCAGGCTACGTCGCGCCCCATTTTCCCCAGCTTGAGCAGCTGCAAGGTGCAAAGCACATGTAGGTCCATCCTCCAGTTCTTCACAGGTAAAGTGGAAGGTACCGAGAGCCACCAGGTTGCAACTTAACCCCGACTTTGCTTTCGGTGAAGGTGTGAAACAGCGACATGCCGCGTACAGGGCTTCTTTTTTCCTCCGGGAGTTATCCTAACTGTAATCGGCCTTTTCTGCTGGCTGCCTTGAAAAATCAAGTTTCTGCCTCTTAATTTTGCAGTGATTTGCTTGAAGTCTTTCCTTTGCATTGCAAACAGAAAACACACCTGCGGGGCTGATAAACACGAGCAGGCTGCTTCTGTGCGTGTGGACGGAGGGGGGTGAGGGGGGTGGGGGGGGGGACAATCCCGATCTGTCCGTGCCCGCAATCCCCGCCCCAACGTGGGCGCATCCGACAGAAACCTGCCCGCGTGCCGCACGCAGCCCCTTCCCCAGGGACTGATGGGGGACCGGGCAGGGGCACAAGGACCCTGCGGGCAGGCACGGCGGGGGAGGGGGGCGGGCGGGGGGGGCGGCTTGGGGTCACACGGCGGGCGGCACGGCCCGGGGGGGGGGGCGGGCAGAGCGCGGGGGGGGGCGGGAACGCACCAGCGCGGGCGCGAGCTGCTGGGGCGCGGGAACGGCCCCGGTCCCGCGCGCCCCTCGCGCGCCCCCTCGCGCGCCCCTTCGCGCGCCCCTCGCGCGCCCGCTCTCCCCGCAGGCCCCCGCGGGCACGCGCACACCCTGCACGCGCCGTTTCCCGCGCCCCCGCGCCGCCAGGTGAGCGCACGCGCTGTCCGCTCCCCGGCGCGCGGGGCAGCGCCCCCCCCCCCCCCCCCCCCCCCGTGGGCGGGGATAAGGCCGCGGCCGATGACAGCGTTGACCCCTCCGTTGCCATAGCGACGGGCCCGGGTGCCGCAGCCGCACCTGCGCCTGCGCCGCCGCCCCCGGTGTGTCCCGGCCCCCCCCCACCCCCGGCCGGTAAGTGCCGGCCCCGCGGGGCGCCCCGCGGCTGCTCCAGGCTGGCGGCGAGCGCGGGGGGGCGTGGGCAGCGCCGGGCCCGGCGGGGGGCGGCTGGCGGCGGGGGGCGGCGCGGCGGGCTGAGCAGGTGAGGGGCGGGGAGGGGGAGCACCGTGTCCCCTCCGCCCGCTGAGGGGGAGCTAACGGCATCGCCCCCGCCGCGCCGGGTGTGGGGCGGGGCGGGCGGCACCGCCGCTCCGGGAGGGGCGGGGGCCTCCCCCTCGCACCCCGGGCCCCGGGCTCGGGCTCGCCGGCCCCCTCCCCGCGGCGGGTTGGCGGGCCTGGCCGCTCTGCGGCAGCGGCGGGAGGCGGCCCCGGCCCCTGTGCCGGCTGGGGGGGGCTCCGCCGCGGGGGGGTGCGGGGCCGCTGGGCCAAGGCGCCCCCTTTCCCGCAGCAGCGAAGGCCGTTTCCGAGCGGGGCTCCGGCCGGGGGCAGGGCAGGGCCGCTCCTCCCCGCCCGGCCCGGGGCACGGCGCCCCCGCACTGCCCGGCCCGGCCGCAGCCGAGCTGCGGGTTCCCCCCCCCGGGCGGGCCGTGCACCCCGGCCCCCTCGGCAGCCTCCCGGGGCTCTAGCGAGCGACAGCAGCGTCGTCTGCGTGAGTACCGCGGGGGGGGCACCCTGCGGGGGGTGGCGGTCGCTTGCGGGAATGGCAGCAGGGGAGTGCGGGGCGGCCTGAGACACCCAGAGCTTCCAGCCGCAGCGATGCTCTGTGTCCCCACGCAGGACACGGGTGAGACGGCGCGGGGGGGCGGGTGCTGCCGACCCCGGGCAGCCTGCGGGGCTCCCTTCGCCCTCGGAATCGTGTGCGGCCCGGCCAGGGGCGGGAACAGGAGCCCCGAGGCCCGGACTGTCCATCTTGATCTGCATTGCAGGTGCGTAAGCAGCATCCAGGGTACTTGTTGACTCTGCCTGGATGGTCAGATGTTTAAGCTTGAAAAGCTTGATTCATGCTTTGGCAATGTAATTTATGCTCCTTAATTAAAAAAATTGAAGACAGATGGATGTGACTGCAAGTACAGTGCCTTTTTCCATATTCTTGCTTCTTAGTGATCCTAATTCTGTAGTGCGTTATTATGACTGAACCTCTGGGAGACAGATGTTTATGCCCTTAAACTGCACATCACTTTTTGATTTGACTATTTAAAGCAAGTTCTTCATAAAGAGATAATGGCAGACTTGTGACATTGTTAATTTTTCAAGCTTTTGGTTGTACTGAGGTTCCAGTAGTCATTTTTGGTGAAACAACAAAGGTCAGGAAGACTCAAGAGGCAAGTGTCAGTGGCTTAAGTAGAGGAGAAAGAATATTGGCTAACTGATGCAGAACTACTTATGCTTAGTACATCTGTAAAGTTGCCTCCCCCATCCCCTTAGGAAAGACTATCTCAACCAGTTCAAATGCTGTACGTAGTTTTCAATCCACTAGTTGTTGCAAACTCTAGAATAGCAATCTTATTTTGTTCCTTAAGGTTGTTTTCTTTGCTTCAGGCTTCAGATACTATTGCATACTTTCAGGGCTTTTAAATGATTTTTTTAAAATATGCATTTCGTCATTTGAGTTACAAAAATGTTCTCTCTGTGCCCCAATTCAAGAGGCTGTAGGTATTAAGGACAATATATTTGTACATCCAGATCTACATTAGGCAATCTTTTAACAGCAGCAGGCAGAAGAAAAACTCCCTGGTGCTGGTATTCCAGAACATGGACCACAACATGAACTAAAATATTTCTTGAACATTATAAACCATATAATGGAGGGAATAGAGTTGTAACAAACTAGTTTGCATTTTTACTTCAGCTGTGTTAGACTTGTTTCTAGGAGTCTGGTTACTTTTCTGGGCC
Organism: Falco naumanni; assembly: GCF_017639655.2. Taxonomy (NCBI): domain Eukaryota; kingdom Metazoa; phylum Chordata; class Aves; order Falconiformes; family Falconidae; genus Falco; species Falco naumanni. The sequence goes on along the minus strand of NC_054054.1, from coordinate 96,645,373 downwards.
TTAAAAGTGGTGTAACAAAAAGTAGCAAGTACTTGAAGGATCGCTTTTATGTCCTCAGGATTCACAATGCATTGCAATAGTTATTTGTGTAAACAGAATACTATTGTCTAATATGTCTTTTTACTTACATTCATGTTATTAACTAACAGTGGTGGCTTTTGATGAGCGGTGATTTACTGGAAATTCAGCATGTCGGATAACTTGATGTTTTGGGGAAAATAGTTAAGTGTGTTCTGACTAGACAAGGGCATAGATTTTCCTGCTGCTGGTTAAAAAGCAAAGCCACAGATGAAGAAAGGAAAGATATAAGTATTTTGATGTTGAAAGAAGACAGTTGCGTGAAAGGTCTCTGATTTGGCTTTCTGCAGCCTCTTTCCTGTCTGCTGCAGCACAACAATAAAACATTGTGAATAGTTGTGGAACATTGGAAAGCACAGATGTAAGTCTGTGTGCCTTATTGCAGCTTCCACGCCGTTGTTATTGATACGAGTATGCTGCAATAAGCTAATATTGTGTAACCATAACAGTATTGTCAGGGCAGTCTCTGGCAGAGCTTGTGTGTCCCTGGGAACAATGGTGCCCAGAGCCTGGGTGGGGTGGAGCGGGCAGCGTGCCCTTTGTTCAGACTGAGCTTATCGCTAGCGCTCTGCTTTCGTTTGCATCTGCAGCACACCAAAACAAACTTTCAGCTCCTTTCTTGCAGCGCTAATCAAACGCAATATCTGAAAAAGCAAATGAAGATAAAGAATAGTGCATTTAGTTAGGGCCACGTTGGAATGTTAGCCCCCGCCTGCATTGCTACCTGCTGTACCTCTCCTCTGATCCCTTCGCTTGCTTGACAAGACGTGGCATCCTTCATGTATCTGGCTGTAGCATCTTTGTGAATGTGTGCCTTCTTTAGTGCTCATTTTTAAGTGATAGAGAGTGATAGAAAAATATTTTCCGCTAAATGAGAACGTCCAGCAGTGTGATAATGGGCATTAGTTTGTTATCGCTGTGTGATCAGTGAATAATTTTGTCTAATAATGTTTTACGGTTATCTGCCAGCATCTCTCTTATGAGGAAAGGCTGGGAGAGCTGGGCCTGCGCAGCTGGCGGAGAGAAGGCTGGAGAGGATCCGTCAGTGCATGCACACAGCTTAAGGGCCGGGGCCAGGTTCTTCTCAGGATGACAGGACAAGGGACAATGGGCACAAACTGCAACACAAGATGTACTATCGGAATCTGAGCAAGAACATCTTTCTCTTGAGGGTGACAGAGCACTGGCACAGGCTGCCCAGAGAGGCTGTGGGGTCTCCTTCTCTGGAGATGTTCAAAACCCGCCTGGATGCGACTGCAACCTGCTCTGGGAGAGCCTGCTTTGGTAGGGGGGTGACTAAGTGGTCCCCAGAGCTCCCTTCCCACCCTGACATTCCCTGAGTCTGATTTTTCCTGGTGATGTTAAAGAACATGGTACTATAAATGGAAGCGACACAGTTATTTACTACTGAAGTCAGAGGCATGACAAAATATCACTGAAAACAATGTCCTCCGAGTGTATCAGAACTTCTACAAGCTGAATTTTTAAATCCTTGGAAAAAAGCCTTTGATTTGGATTGCTCTTTCTTTCCTGCTATTGAGGAGCATGTTTGCTCTCGTTTCACTCCTAGAAAACCTTTGGTATTTAGTTAATGTGTTAAAATATGTTGCTGCTTGTTGGTCTTAATTATTTGGGTGAGCGACAGAATTTAAGATTTTTATTTAATAAAAATATTTAAATATTTAGAAATGTTGCTTGACTGAAAACTGTAGGATTTCATGACTTCTCCCTGAACGGAACGATGACTGCCTCTAGAAAGGCTGAAGATCCGCCAGGGAACAGTAGCTCCCAGTAACCGGAGTCAGTGCCCAGCGGGAGGGCACCAAAGGTGCAGCATATCGCATCCCTGTGGAGCAGATGTCAGGCTCGGGAAGTGTCCATCTGTGTGGGAAGGATCGTGTGAATGATGTCGTTAGCGACAGGTTTCCTCTATAATGAAAGCGTGTGTGCTTGCTTGCTTGCCGTTCCTCGTGAAAGCTTGTTTTAAGCTGTGTACGGTTTTATTGTCTCAATTTGAGATACCTGGGTTATGGAAGAGCAAGCATAAAGCACCTCTGAAATTCTTTGTCTTGGCATCCTATTTACTTTAAAAACCCCAAAACAACCAACCAAAAAAGCCCCAATGATTTATACTTGCTTAAGAAAGGATTTAGAGACAGGTCATCGCTACTGCTAGAATTCCTTCATCAGCAGCTCTCAAAACCTTTCCTTCAGCAAAGTGGAGACCAATTTTTGTATGTTTGATTGTAGTTGTTCTGAAATAATCAATAGCTTATGAAACAGCATCACAGAATGCATTAGAGGAAAGCATACTCCTCAGCCTGTTAAACTTGCCTGGAAAATAGTTGTGCTGTTCCGGCATGGCTGTTACAATAGCTGCAGATCGATCTCTCCCAGGAGGGCAGGTTTACTTGGCTTGCTGTGAGGCTTCAGTGCCTTTTGATGTGTTTCACAAATATCCCAGGTAATCTCTGAAAATCATGGTTTCTGCAGGTCTTGCAGTAGGAGCCCAAGCTCCGCTGAGTGCCTGGCGTTGCTGCAGGAAGCAGTTCTGCCTGTACCACCCCCCTGCCCTGATTACACATTTATTATTTCTTTTATTTTGTTTTCCTCTGCCTTCCCTATCAGCTGCCCAGATGTCTGCGGTGCTGCGTGGTGAACTCTTCACCTGAAAAATAGCCAGTGGAAAAACAGGTTTGTTCCACCGAACAACCAGGAAGGTGATTTCAGAGCATTTCAGAAATGCAACAGTAAATTCGTGCTCAGTATATGTGAAGTGGAACGAGTGGGACCAAGGCACAGCTGGGCTGGGTAGCTCAGTGGTTGTGTGGCTGTGTGGTGGCAGGTTATTTTCCTGGTGGGGGGTGGGGGGCCAGAAGTGTCCAACCAAGTCACTTATGTGAAACCAGGGTAGTAATTTTTTTGGTTTCTGTTTTGACAAGCCTTCAGAAAAGCCTTTCTGAAAGTGATGCAAGTACATTTTATTTGAGTTCTTGTGCGATTCACCTGTTACTGATCATAGAGAATAAAAGGGGAGACTGTTCATAGGTGAGTATTTGATATCTGAAAAAATACCCAACCCTTAACTTTTCCATAGAATAGTATTATTTCTAAGCATGAATTTGGAGTTACACTTAACAAGTCCTTGTACAAAACCCTCCCACAGCCCACCTCGCTAGCTTAAGGCCTGATTCAGCTTTAACTGAAGCTGCAGAACTTTGTTCATGACTTTGAAAGAAAAAGAACCAGGCTCATTTTTATGTGTAATGTTGATACTGTGTTAGTCTAGGGGAGCTGAATATTAATTTTTTTGTCATTCTCCTTCAGACAAGAAACTGGCTTTACTAGAAAGACTGTGTGTCTTTGCACTATTACAACTGACTAGTTGTGATTGTACCCCAGCCTGTGTTCTGTGGCTTTGATGGGGTTTATATTAAAATATCATATTTTTTTTTATCCTCAGAATGAAGAGGTGAATAAAATAGAAAGGCCATTCATCAGGAGCATGTGCTAGAAAGTAGAGGAGATCCCACCTGTTCTTTTAAATTACAATGTGGCCTTGCTCACAAGGGCTTTTATTGTCACTTTAAAAAAAATTCCATGGACGACTTCTTTTGAAGTAATTGTTGTTATTTAAATGATAGCTTCTTTGCTTCCCTAAAGCGAATTATGCCCAGATTAGGTCATTTTCAATGTTTTCTGCCAGAGTAAGCCATTTGTTTTTGACAGCTGAACAGCCATGGCATGGGGTACCCTGGTATTGGGCAGAATAATTGTCTGAGATGCCACTGCAGGGCATTTGGTTAGATTCTCTAACAGTCTGTGTCACCGTAGTGATGTTAACATCTGGGTACTTCTGTCTGCCTTCCGCTGGGGCAGCTCTGGGATCAGGTGGTCTTAAGGGTGGAGAAAACTCCATGTGAATTGTTCCTGCCAGTCCTTGTGACTTCAGGTGGATGGTCAGGCACGTAAGCAGTGCGTTCTGCGCAAAGTACCAGCTTGTTCATTGAGAGCATCTAGAAGTAAATCATTGCTACCAGAGTGTGTCCACTGAATTATTCTTCCTGCTGCCACGCCAAATGCTGTAGGAGTAAGAAAAGACCTTTTTCTTACTAAAATACTAAACCATGTGCTTCCTCAGGGACATACAGAAATTGTGAAGAGTCTGCAGAATCTCTGATCAGAAAATGAAGGGGAAGCCATGCAGAGACACAACGGAATACAAGAGCATCCAAAAGCAATAGAAATAGAAAAGGAGCTGAGAAAGCAAAACCTTATCCTTCCTCTGGGAGGAGAGCAACACGCTTCCTTTTCCCCCTCGGTTGTCTCCAGGAAAGAACTTCTAATTTTGCTTGGCTTAAAATACACAAACTAAAAGAATATGGGAGCAAGTTAATTGGCACAATAATTATGTACAGTGTTGTAATATTTTAACACAGAAGGCTGAGGAAGAGGGGGATGGGGGGACGCGGGGAGGTGGCTGCGTATGCCTGCTGTGCAGTCTGATGGAAAGCGTGACTGCAAGAAATGCTGAACCGGTTCAGGTGGTTGTGCAACGCGCAGGTGAAGGGGGGCGGACAGC